>NC_052152.1:199421485-200021485 GCF_902713615.1 Scyliorhinus canicula | reverse complement strand
TTACCGGGCAACATGCCGGAGGAACAGCAGGCTTCATCTGACGAGGATGACAAAGGTCATGCCTAGGAGGGTCCGGGTGTGCTGCCCTGACCGGTGATCCAGGGCCTCCACATGGGCCAACCTCACTACTCTGACAGAATCCACCTTCCCACAAGTCTCTCACCCCCGTAACCCTCCCTCATTCCTCCCATCCCCGTACCCGTCCCTCAGTCCTTCCACTGACAGAGGTTGTCTCGCTACCAGAGCATCCTCACAGGGTGTTGACCCTGGGTTCGTAGTATCAGTGGATCTTGTCCACGGGATGGAGGATGATGGTGGCTATATGTGAGATGAGCTCTGCTGCTCCACATTGCCTGACTCCTGTATATTTGATAGCATTCCTGAAGGCCGAGCCCAGCTGAGACGAACCCAACCACTTCCAAACCGACCACGTTGACCCAGATAAAGGCCTCATCTCGCACGGTGCCAGTCACTCGAAGTTAAGTAAAGGTCATCTTAGTCATTAGGTGCAGTTTAGTATGGAGCCGCTGTGTTATTGCATAGAGATACAAGTCTTGTGTTATTAATCTGTATTTTTGAGCTAACATAGTGGTTGTATGGTCATTTGGTCGATATAAGAAACAGCTTGTTGTTCACCCCAAAGTAAAGAAGGCAACAATACCGGACAATCCCTGCATGTGTACTGACGATTCCCTCTCAAGGGCCCAAAAACGCTGTGGGAGGTGGGGGGTTGTAGGAGATGATGAACAGTTAGGGTTTACTCACTGGGGATGTTATCATACAAAATGGTCTTTCAGTGCTGCCCCCATGCTCTGCCATGGCGCACTGAGACTGGGTCATGTCCCTCTGTGCCTGTGACATGGTCAGTCAGAGCCTAACCAATGTTCTCAACGCCCTCAGCTATGACGCTTTACGACTGGGCCAGGCTCTGTCGTGCCTCAATGTCCATCTGCGCCCGGGAGGTGTCCACTTGTGACTGGGCTCTCCTGTCTTGCGCCTCAGTCATGGACAGCACAGTATGCCCCAAGCCTTGGATGTCCTGACACATGGCTCATGACACCTTGCCCAGGCTGTCCACAGTGGATGCCACTCTTTTAGTATTAGCTTGGGTGCCACGCATTGTCAGTACCATCTCCTGCGGTTGGACTCCTCCAGTTGCACTTGCAGATACTGGAAAGTTGGTGAAACCCCTCCCCTCCTGTATGTTCTGGCTGTGCTTCTGCATCCCCAGTGATGGGATCAACCTTTCCAGAGCGCAACACCTGTCTGTGCAACAGCTGTTCCCGGAGATCAGACAGCCCTCCGACTGTCCACTCCATCTGGAGTCTCTGCCTCCAACTGATGTGCTGCAGCATGCGTGTGATGCTCACCAGAGGGTGGCTCAGGAGCCTGCTCACTGACATTACCCATCAAGGTGATAAGTCTCTGAGATGGTGGATGGTGCAGGTGAAACTAATGATGAGACATTGGTGTCTTGTGCTGAGGGTGTGGATGGGGGCCTGCGCCCTGGATGGCCCCCTGCGCCCTGGATGGCCCAGCCTCGTCTGATTGTGATCCTTCAAGACAAAAGACATGGGGTGAGATCCTGATAAGGACTGGTATGTGAAAGAGGGGTGACTCACTTGCTATAGGGACATATGCATTGCATTGGACTCTCACTTGTTCGGCAGATGCCAAAATCCATTGCAGCCACTGGCCCTCCGCTGGTTTCAGGGTTCTTTCCTCCAAAGGGGTGTGGACCCAAATATCTGGGATGCCCCCTCCTGTCTTCTAGTACTTCCGCTGATTATAGGCCACCTTATTATTGGGGACACAGAAAGGACATAGTGAGATGCTGAGAGGTGGGTTTTATTGCGAGGGGTCTGTAGCTGGTGGTACGTGCATGCAAGGTACCTGGCCAAAGAGGACAATAAACGTGTTGGGGTTTCATGGAGGGGGATTGTAAGGGAGATGCAGATAGGTGGTTTGATGTAGGGAGTTGGGGGCTGATGTGAGGGATGGATGTGATGCCAGGGTTACAGAGGTGATAAATGACCCAAGCAGTCCTAAGGAGGTTGTTCATCTTGTCAACATTGTATGCCGATCCTCCAAGCGAGTCTGGCAGCACTGACAGCCTCTGCCACCTCATCCCAGGTGTTGTTGAGAATGGCAGGCTCGAGTCTCTGCCCATCCTGGGGAAGATGTTGTCTCTCCTCTCCTGAATGGCATTCAGCATTCTGTCGATCTCCGACTCCCAGAACTTTGAAGCAGGTCATCAGGCAGGCATATTCTTGGCTGGAATAGCAATCTGTGGTGAATGGAGCATTTGAAAGCTGCTCCAGCTGGTCAGGTTATTGACGTAAATCCAGCCCCAGCGAATCAGATGTCAGCAGGGCCAGGAATGGCTGGGGTTAGACCATAAGACATAGGAGCAGAATCAGGCCATTCGGCCCATCGAGTCTGTTCTGCAATTCAATCATTGCTGATATTTTTCTCATCCCCATTACCCCTGATCCCCATATCAATCAAGAACCTATCTATCTCGGTCTCAAAGACACAGCCTCCATGGCGTTCTGCAGCAGAGTTCCACAGATTCACCACCCTCTGCCTGAAGAAATTCCTCCTCATTTCTATTTTGAAGGATTGGATTGGATTGGATTGGATTTGTTTATTGTCACGTGTACCGAGGTACAGTGAAAAGTATTTTTCTGCAAGCAGCTCAACAGATCATTCAGTACATGGGAAGAAAAGGGAATTGAACAGAATTCAAGAAAATACATGAGAATACATAATAGGGCAACACAAGATATACAATGTAACTACATAAGCATTGGCATCGGATGAAGCATACAGGGTGTAGTGTTAATGAAGTCAGTCCATAAAAGGGTCATTTAGGAGTCTGGTGACAGTGGGGAAGAAGCTGTTTTTGAGTCTGTTCGTCCGTGTTCTCAGACTTCTGAATCTCCTGCCCGATGGAAGAAGTTGGAAAAGTGAGTAAGCCGGGTGGGAGGGATCCTTGATTATGCTGCCTGCTTTCCCCCGGCAGCGGGAGGTGTAGATGGAATCAATGGATGGGAGGCAGATCGTTCCTTTAGTCCGAAATTGTGTCCTCTGGTTCTAGTTTTTCCTACAAGTGGAAACTTGTAGACGGGTGTCCTGGCCCATTGGCATTACCTGAATTTCTCCTCGCCAGCGCCCCCAGTGGGAATGCACAGTTCCCACGATTCAGCTCCAGCGACAGTATTTAAGTCTTCAGAATGGAGAATCTAGCCTGCAGTGTTTGTTATACGGACTTGCTCAGGGCCTCCAGTCTGTTCCAGCACTGAATAAGACCTTGGTTGATCTTCGAACTCACTCCATGTACCCACATTTGCCCATCCCGTAATAACTTTAGAAAACAAAAATCTAACAATCTCAATTTTAAATTTGACAATTGATCCAGCACCAACTGCTATTTGTGCAAGAGGGTTCCCAACTTCTACCACACTTTGTGTTAAGAAGAGTTTCCTAATTTCGTTCCTGAAATATCAGGTTCTAATTTTTAATCTAGGCCTCTAGGTTCTCAACTTTCAACTGGCAGAAATAGTTTCTCCCAAGCTGCCCTATCAGCTCCCCTTAATACCTCAAATACTTTGATCAAATCTTCCAGACAATACAACTCTTAGTGTCTTTCATCTTTCCTCCTAGCTTAAAAAGTCACTGATAGGAGTAGTCTATTGGCCACCTAATAGTAACGTGGGGCAGGCAATAAACAAAGAAATAACTGATGCATGTAGAAATGGTACAGCGTTATCATGGGGGATTTTAATCTACATGTCGATTGGTTTAACCAGGTCGGTCAAGGCAACCTTGAGGAGGAGTTTATAGAATGTATCCGCGGTAGTTTCCTAGAACAGTATGTAATGGAACCTACGAGGGAACAAGCGGTCCTAGATCTTGTCCTGTGTAATGAGACATGATTGATTCATGATCTCATAGTTAGGGATCCTCTCAGAAGGAGCGATCACAATATGGTGGAATTTAAAATACAGATGGAGGGTGAGAAGGTAAAATCAAATACTAGTGTTTTGTGTTTAGGAGATTACATGGGATGAGAGAAGAACTAGCTAAGGTAGACTGGGAGCAAAGACTTTATGGTGGAACAGTTGAGGAACAGTGGAGAACCTTCCAAGTGATTTTTCACAGTGCTCAGCAAAGGTTTATACCAACAAAAAGGACGGTAGAAAGAGGGGAAATCGACCGTGGATATCTAAGGAAATAAGGGAGAGTATCAAATTGGAGGAAAAAGCATACAAAGTGGCAAAGATTGGTGGGAGACTAGAGGACTGGGAAATCTTTAGGGGGAAACAGAAAGCTACTAAAAAAGCTATAAAGAAGAGTAAGATAGAGTATGAGAGTAAACATGCTCAGAATATAAAAACAGACAGTAAAAGTTTCTACAAATATATAAAACAAAAAAGAGTGGCTAAAGTAAATATTGGTTCTTTAGAGGATGAGAAGGATGGGGCAGCACGGTAGCATGGTGGTTAGCATAAATGCTTCACAGCTCCAGGGTCCCAGGTTCGATTCCCGGCTGGGTCACTGTCTGTGTGGAGTCTGCACATCCTCCCCGTGTGTGCGTGGGTTTCCTCCGGGTGCTCCGGTTTCCTCCCACAGTCCAAAGATGTGCGGGTTAGGTGGATTGGCCATGCTAAATTGCCCGTAGTGTCCTAAAAAGTAAGGTTAAGGGGGGGGGGGGGTTGTTGGGTTACGGGTATAGGGTGGATTTGTGGGTTTGAGTAGGGTGATCATTGCTCGGCACAACATTGAGGGCCGAAGGGCCTGTTCTGTGCTGTACTGTTCTATGTTCTAAGGGAGTTTTAATAATGGGAGATGAGGAAATGGCTGAGGAACTGAACAGGTTTATTGGGTCGGTCTTCACAGTGGAAGACACAAATAACATGCCAGTGACTGATAGAAATGAGGCTATGACAGGTGAGGACCTTGAGAGGATTGTTATCACTAAGGAGGTAGTGATGGGAAAGCTGATGGCGCTAAAGTCAGACAAGTCTCCTGGCCCTGATGGAATGCATCCCAGAGTGCTAAAAGAGATGGCTAGGGAAATTGCAGATGCACTAGTGATAATTTATCAAAATTCACTAGACTCTGGGGCGGTCCCGATGGATTGGAAATTAGCAAATGTGACATCACTGTTTAAAAAGGAGGTAGGCAGAGAGCAGGAAATTATAGGCCAGTGAGCTTAACATCGGTAGTAGGGAAGATGCTGGAATCTATCATCAAGGAAGAAATAGCGAGGCATCTGGATAGAAATTGTCCCATTGGGCAGATGCAGCATGGGTTCATAAAGGGCAGGTCGCGCCGAACTAATTTAGTGGAATTTTTTGAGGACATTACCAGTGTAGCAGATAACGGGGAGCTAATGGATGTGGTATATCTGGATTTCCAGAAAGCCTTTGACAGGTGCCACACAAAAGGTTGCTGCATAAGGTAAAGATGCATGACATTAAGGGTAAAGTAGTAGCATGGATAAAGGATTGGTTAATTAATAGAAAGCAAAGAGTGGGGATTAATGGGCGTTTCTCTGGTTGGCAATCAGTAGCTAGTGGTGTCCCTCAGGGATCCGTGTTGGGCCCACAATTGTTCACAATTTACACAGATGATTTGGAGTTGGGGACCAAGGGCAATGTGTCCAAGTTTGCAGATGACACTAAGATGAGTGGTAAAGCGAAAATTGCAGACGATACTGGAAGTCTGCAGAGGGATTTGGATAGGTTAAGTGAATGGGCTAGGGTCTGGCAGATGGAATACAATGTTGACAAATGTGAGGTTATCCATTTTGGTAGGAATAACAGCAAACGGGATTATTATTTAAATGATAAAATATTAAAGCATGCTGCTGTGCAGAGAGATCTGGGTGTGCTAGTGCATGAGTCACAGAAAGTTGGTTTACAGGTGCAACAGGTGATTAAGAAGGCAAATGGAATTTTATCCTTCATTGCTAGAGGGATGGAGTTTAAGACTAGGGAGCTAATGCTGCAATTGTATAAGGTGCTAGTGAGGCCACACCTGGAGTATTGTGTTCAGTTTTGGTCTCCTTACATGAGAAAGGACGTACTGGCACTGGAGGGTGTGCAGAGGAGATTCACTAGGTTAATCCCAGAGCTGAAGGGGTTGGATTACGATGAGAGGTTGAGTAGACTGGGACTGTACTCATCGGAATTTAGAAGGATGAGGGGGGATCTTATAGAAACATATAAAATTATGAAGGGATAAGATAGGATAGATGCGGGCAGGTTGTTTCCACTGGCAGGTGAAAGCAGAACTAGGGGGCATAGCCTCAAAATAAGGGGAAGTAGATTTAGGACTGGGTTTAGGAGGAACTTCTTTACCCAAAGGGTTGTGAATCTATGGAATTCCTTGCCCAGTGAAGCAGTTGAGGCTCCTTCATTAAATGTTTTTAAGGTAAAGATAGATAATTTTTTGAAGAATAAAGGGATTAAGGGTTATGGTGTTCGGGCCGGAAAGTGGAGCTGAGTCCACAAAAGATCAGCCATGATCTCATTGAATGTTGGAGCAGGCTCGAGGGGCCAGATGGCCTACTCCTGCTCCTAGTTCTTATGTTCTTAACACTGGAGTTCAGGTATCATTCTGGGAAATCTACGCAGCACTCCCTCCATCTCTTTCCTAAGGTGCATTACCCAGAATTATTCGCAGAACGCCAGCTGTGGTAAAATCTGGACTTTTATGATTGAAACATGATTTCTGCTGAAATACTTGCTTCAATTAGATTATGCACCTGACTCTTCTTTAGGCACCATGTATTTTTTTCACTTTTAAATATAAAATAAGACATGCATGCCGATTTCAAAAAGGTCCAAGGACCCATTTAACTACTACTTTGTTGGCAAAATGTTCTCCCCCATTCTTACGAAGGCATCGTCAATAGCCTACAATTTCCAACAATTCTCCCTGGGAATGAGTTTGAGTTGGCCAAACATCTCCTTTGGTGAAGATGCTGAGTCAATAAGAGCTCTCAATGGCAAAATGTATCTCAGTCGGCCAAGTTTCCATTACAACTTCATCTGGCTCAGGAACAGTATTGCAGAATTAACAGTGAAAGAAAGCATTCTGGTACCAGAGGAATTTTTTTTAATTCCAGTTGTGTGGTATCTGAAGCCCCAGCAGCATCCCTGAAGTAGAGCAGCAAAATGTCATACAGAATAACATACAAGTAATAGGTTAGCAACTATTTAAAAATACACCTTCAAATGAGACTTGTACATGAAAGTGCAGTGCAGAAAGGAAAGTGGAAAATTAAAGAAACTACCACCTTGGCACTCCTTAGGAGCCAGTTAGAAATAAGAACTTCAAGCTTTGTTGGCACCTACCTCTCTTTCTGGGCAACCTCCCTGGAAAGTTCGGACGGAGGAAACTGGACAAAGAGATCACCAGCACGGCTGATCAGGGTCTCATATGGTAGATCCTGTGGGATCTGGGAAAGCAGATGGTGGACAGCGGCCATGTCACATTCACTCTCCAGGACCTCATGCCCCCGGTACAACACAATCTAAAAAATTAAGGAAACAAACTCTAATGAGGATGGTAGTGTTTTACGTGCAGCTGACTCTTAGTATGTCAATTTGGTTGTGAAAAACACAAATGTTTTCTGTGTCATTGGGTGAATGGAGTGAAAGGCAGAAACGTGGTCCAGAACAGACACTATAAAAACATAAACACACAAAATAAACAATACACCTACCACTGCAGCAAAATAGATGGGAATGCACGTACCACTGCAGCAAAATAGATGGGAATGCACGTACCACTGCAGCAAAATAGATGAGAGTACACGTACCACTGCAGCAAAATAGATGAGAGTACACGTACCACTGCAGCAAAATAGATGGGAATGCACCTACCACTGCAGCAAAATAGATGGGAATACACGTACCACTGCAGCAAAATAGATGGGAATACACGTACCACTGCAGCAAAATAGATGGGAATACACGTACCACTGCAGCAAAATAGATGGGAATACACGTACCACTGCAGCAAAATAGATGGGAATACACGTACCACTGCAGCAAAATAGATGAGAGTACACGTACCACTGCAGCAAAATAGATGGGAATGCACCTACCACTGCAGCAAAATAGATGGGAATACACGTACCACTGCAGCAAAATAGATGGGAATACACGTACCACTGCAGCAAAATAGATGGGAATACACGTACCACTGCAGCAAAATAGATGGGAATACACGTACCACTGCAGCAAAATAGATGGGAATGCACGTACCACTGCAGCAAAATAGATGGGAATACACGTACCACTGCAGCAAATTAGATGGGTATACACGTACCACTGCAGCAAAATAGATGGGAATACACGTACCACTGCAGCAAAATAGATGGGCATTAGTGGATGACATGCCAGGAAGAAGTCGTATAACCGAACCACATGCCGGAAATCTGAAAGCACGTGACCAAACCAAGTTATGAGCCAGCTCAGAGCGAAGATAGTACCAACGTCAGCTCTATAAAAGAGCAAGAGAAAAATACAATGTGGATAAAAGTAAGCAATATCATTTAGCGATGCTCATAACTAACTTAACGGCTAACTGGGCACTTCATGTATGTTGCATCTCAGTGATATTGGTAGCATCTTATAATAGGCAGAATTGGCTGCCCAGTTTCCTACACATTTCACTGTACCGCAAAGGAAAATCATTAAATTTGAAACATTTGAGTTGCACAAAAGCACCAATAGGTCTTACTTCCTCAAATATAGAAGTCTGACTTACGATGCTTATGCATTACTGTCAGATTTTTGTTTTGGAAGATTGCTAGTATTTCAGAGTTACCCATTAAAGACATGTTTTTCAAAAGAACAGAAGATATAGAATTGCCAGAAGATACCAAGGCACAAAGCGAAAAGCATCCCAAGTTCCAGACTAGTTCTCCAGCATCATCCAGAAGAAAAGTCACCAGTTCACAAGGCTTTTTTTTTTTCATTCTCTTGTAACAATTTTCATTTGTTGGAGTTGGTAGTCCAATAAACTAAATGTTGGATATTGGGTTTACTAGCATTGTGCTTTCCAAACAGGGGTCCCAGTTCAAATCTTCCCACAACCAAAACCCTTAATTTCTTGAACAGCCAGCTCTTTGCATGTGGACTGCAGTCTAAAGGGGCACCCAGACCACTAGGAAGTTTTGTTCAGATGAATGGGCTTGGTCCATATTCCTGGTTTAGGAATTAAGAAGATATCAGCCTTTCTTTCCCCTCCCCCAAAACTGGATCTTCAAATAAGGATCAAAGAAAAATGTTTTAACTGAGATTACCATCAGGTTTTCAGGTTTCTGTAATTATTGGCTTGCAAATACCCTCTGTGTAGGAAACAAGGTCCAGGAGTTCTAGGGAGCATGCTGATATTTGCAACGGTTCCTCTTAACCAGAAAAAGTTTCAAAACCACTGCCGCGAAGAATTTAAAAAATTTGCATTCTCACCTTTGCATGAAGTCATGTACTTCTGGGTTAACTCTCTCTATTATTGGCATAAGGTAATTTAAAATGTGTTTTGTGTTGTCCATGGTTGGGTCCATAAAATCCCTGCAAGTAATTATAAATAAAAGCAATATTTAACTCAGAACATGGTAAACAATGAAATACCCAGAACATTTGAATCAATTCCTCAGTATAAAATGGCAAAAGTGTTCAGCTGAGGTCACTGTCCGTGTGTGGTTTGCACATTCTCCCCGTGTCTGCGTGGGTCTCACCCCCACAACCCAAAGATGTGCAGGGTAGATGGCCATTCTAAGTTCCCCTTAATTGGAAAAAAATGAATTGGCTATTCTAAATGTATTAAAAAAGTATTCAGTTGAACAGGCGCCGGAATATGGCGACTAGGGGCTTTTCACAGTAACTTCATTTGAAGCCTACTTGTGACAATAAGCAATTTTCATTTCATTTCATTTTTCATTTTCATATTTGCCAGAATATACAATTACTGTGCTAGATTTCAAGAAAAACACAGATGATGGCAAGAAAATTACTTCAAATATGCATTTTGGGGAATAATAAATAGCTGTGCAATCCAAAAATCAATGGATCAAGATGATATATACATATCACGGGGCAGCACGGTAGCATGGTGGTTAGCATAAATGCTTCACAGCTCCAGGGTCCCAGGTTCGGTTCCCGGCTGGGTCACTGTCTGTGCGGAGTCTGCACGTCCTCCCCGTGTGTGCGTGGGTTTCCTCCGGGTGCTCCGGTTTCCTCCCACAGTCCAAAGATGTGCGGGTTAGGTGGATTGGCCATGCTAAATTGCCCGTAGTGTCCTAAAAAGTAAGGTTAAGGGGGGGGGGTTGTTGGGTTACGGGTATAGGGTGGATACGTGGGTTTGAGTAGGGTGATCATTGCTCGGCACAACGGGCCTGTTCTGTGCTGTACTGTTCTATATGGCAGCGCTGGAGAGCTTGAAAAGACTATAAACACATTACTAACAAAACAAAAACTCCAGGAAATTGCAGGCCGTTGAACCTTTCAGTGCTAGGGAAATTACTGGAAAGGCTTCTTCGAGACAGGATTTACTCCCATTTGGAAGTGAATGAATTAGCGAGAGGCAGCAGGGTTTTGTGAAGGGGAGGTCATTCTCACTAACTTGATCAAGTTTTTCAAGGAAATGATGAAGATGATTGATGAAGGTAGGGCAGTGGATGTCATCTACATGGACTTCAGTAAGGCCTTTGGCAAGGTCACTCGTGGCAGACTAGTACAGAAGATGAAGTTGCACGGGATCAGAGGTGAGCTGGCAAGATAGATACAGAACTGGCTCAGTCATAGAAGACAGAGGGTAGCAGTGGAAGGTTGCTTTTCTGAATAGAGGGTTGTGACTGGTGGTGTTTCCGCAGGGATCTGTGCCAGGACAGTTGCTGTTTAGAATATATATAAATGATTTGGAAGAGAATGTAACTAGTCTGATTACTAAGTTTGCACATGACACAAAGGTTGGTGGAATTGCAGATAGCGATGAGGACTGCCAGAAGAAACAGCAGGATATCGATTGGTTGGAGACTTGGGCGAGGGATGGCGGATAGAGTTTAATCCGGACAAATGTGAAGTAATTAATTTTGGAATGTCTAATACATGTGGGAATATACAGCAAGTGGCAGATCCTTAAGAATATTGACAGGCAGAGGGATCTGGGTGTACAGGTCACTGAAAGTGGCAATGCAGGTGAAATGAAAATCGCTTATTGTCACGAGTAGGCTTCAATGAAGTTACTGTGAAAAGCCCCTAGTCGCCACATTCCGGCGCCTGTCCGGGGAGGCTGGTACGAGAATCGAACCGTGCTGCTGGCCTGCTTTAAAAGTCAGCGATTTAGCCCAGTGAGTTAAACCAGGTGGAGAAGGTAGTCCAGAAGGCATACAGCATGCTTGCCTTCCATCGGCTGGGGCATTGTGTATAATAATTGGCAAGTCATGTTGCAGCTGTAGAGAACCTTAGTTAGGCCATACTTGGAGTATAGTGTTCAATTCTGGTCGCCACACTACCAGAAGGATGTCGAAGCTTTGGAGAGGGTACAGAAGAGGTTTACCAGGATGTTGCCTGGTTATGGAGGGTATTAGCTATGAGGAGAGATTGGATAAACACTGTTTGTTCTCACTGAAACGGCAAGAGGTTTTGGGGGCGACCTGTAGAAGTCTATAGAAGTTCTACCTGTGGAACCTGTAGAAATGGGAGTAAGAAATTATGAGGGGCATGGACGGAGTGGATATTCAGAAGCTTTTTCCCAGGGTGGAAGAGTCAATTACTGGGAGAGATAGGTTTAAGGTGCAAGGGGAAAAGTTTGGAGAAATTTTTCTACACAGATGGTAGTGGGTGCCTAGAACTCGCTGTCGGAGGAGGTGGTGGAAGCAGGTACGATAGTGGCATTTAAGGGGCATCTTGACAAAAAAAAAGTGAATAGGATGGGAATAAAGGGATTCGGACACTGGAAGTGCAGAAGGGCTAGGTTAGACGGGTAGCATAGCCAGCACAGGCTTGGTGGGCCGAAGGACGTGTTATTGTGCTGTACTTTTTGTTGTTCACCTGAATATTCTTCAACCCATCTCACCCACAGAGGCAATGTCTGGAAATATAATTACCTGTACTTTAATTATCTTTCTGCTGAATCTGCAGGTGTATATTTGTATTTAAATGTTGGTGAATATAAAGGTGTTACAACCCCAATTGGCAATAAGCGATTTTCATTTTCATATTTGCTAGAATATAAAATTACTGTGCTAGATTTCAAGAAAACACAGATGAAGGCAAGAAAATTACTTCAAATATGCATTTTGAGGAATAATAAATAGCTGTCCAATCCAAAAATTCAAAGAAAACGTGGAGAAACCTGTGACACAGGACTGTTAATTAGTTTTTAAACAAGAATTAAAAAATTTAAAGATGGAAAGTTTGATTATAATACAGCACTCCTTTACTCCCCCTTAGCTTCAGAAATGTGTACAAATTTCAACGGTAACACCCCACTCTGAAACCAAAGGGACAATGCCACTCAACCAATCCTCTGTGAATTTATTCTAAAAATCCCCCAGATTGGCTGCTTCCAAATGCCACTCCCTAAAAGAGACACTTTAAAACTTACACTTTGTCTTAAATGTTTTTATACGAATTCAGAGATCTAGCCACCGATTTCCACAATTATTCAAATTAATCTCTCACAAACTGTAGCAAGATGTCACAAACCTTGGAACCAGTTCAGATATCTTTCTGGCTACTGACGAGCCAATTGCTTTTCAGCTATCTGTCTTCACTGAACTGCATCCTGCTCCAGGCTCAGTTTCCCCAATTCCTTCAACTTCAGACTTCCTGGAAAATTCCTCTCATTTCCAAAGCTTCCTTAACTTTTTTCCCTTAACCATTATGCCATGGTATGGCTTTTATTCTAGCAAAGCTGAGAGATTTATTCTCTAGCTACTTACAACTAACTATGAAATCAGTTAAAAAACAATCACAAAATCTTTGCTACCCTAACGATGGCTTCAATTACAAAGCAACCACTTTTTACTTCTCCAAGTTTGTTTACTTTTTACACCTTAAACACAACAGAAGCACAGTTTGAACTAACCAAGTGACCCACACATGCAAACACCGTTGTCTAACATGAATCTAATTAGTTTTACTTTTATTCCATAGAACCACTAAAATAAACTCACTTAAATCCATACCTTATTTCTAACATTGAACAATGCAAATATAAATTCCTAAAAAGCTGTTTTCCTGACACAGGGTAATTTCTTTATTCCCATCATTAAGAGTTATAGCTGTGCCATATGTGCAAGACCAAATGTATGGCTCTAAATTACCAGCTAAATTCTACTATGTATCAATTTGTAATGGATAGCTGATGGAATGTGAGAGTTCCGATTACATCCATTAGAAAACTTAAACATGTTAATAAGAGTTATCTGAATGGCCGATGGTGAAAATTATTGAACTGTGATGTAGATTTTTTAAATCTGTTATATCAGCAGGCTATGTTGCCTGGACAATTATCAACAATGTCAAGAGCACTGGCAGCACGGTGGCGCAGTGGGTTAGCCCTGCTACCTCACAGCGCCAGGGACCCAGGTTCGATTCCAGCCTTGGGTGACTGCTTGTGTGGAGTTTGCAATGTTCTCTCCATGCTACGTGGGTTTCCTCCGGGTGCTCCGATTTCCTCCCACAGTCCAAAGATGTGCAGGTTAGGTGGATTGGCCATGATAAATTGCCCCCTAGTGTCCAAGGATTTGTAAGTTAGGTTAAGGGGTTATTGAGATAGGGTGGGGAAGTGGGTTTGTGTAGAGGATCGCTACTTCAGAGGATCGGTGCAGACTCAATGGGCCAAATGGCCGTCCTTCTGCACTGTAGAGATTCTAGGACAGATGCTAACCATGCACAGATACACATAATGCCTGACGAAGCAGTATCAACCAAGTCAAAAGGTTTTCTCAGCCTTCAGTGTAATGAAAGAAACTATACGGCAGGCTAGCTACGAGGCAGCCATCTTGATGTTTATGGCATCCAAGTTCAATGTTTATTCATTCAGTGCTTACTCTAGGTTCTCATGTTAAAGGCATTGCGTGAGATCAATTTCTTTCCACGATACTCCTCTCCCCTCAAACCTTTCAATTGTTTCCCATTTTGCCACATGCTCATCTCACAGTTTGGTCCTGGATTTTAAAAGAAAGCTTTGAACTAAGAAGAACTATTTGGACACAAATCATCCTCCAAGTTGAAGGGCTGTCAGGATATTATAGAGAGATACTAACAGCACTTGCAGAAGAGGGTGGAACTTTAGGTAGAGGTTCAAAAGTCAGTATTGACGTTAAGGTTTAAAGAGCGAATGGTGACAGAGCATCAGGTTGTAAACCCATTTGGAGGAAATGGTCCTCCGCATTTTGGACTTTATTTTCTGCTCCTATTTAAGAATGCAGTTCAAATCTATATAGATCTAGTAGAAGAGTATTAACGTTCAGAGTGTGAAGAATAAATCCTAATAAAGTTAGTAGAAAGCAAATTTTAATTCAAACAATTCAAGGGACGGGGAAAGGAAGGAAAATTCACAACAAGATAATATACATATAGTGAATTACTAAGGCAACAGTAGGGCAGCACAAATTGCCCAATTTCCATATTTTCAAAATAGAGGTGGAATTACCAAATTAGGTATGCATATCTCTTCAAGATAAATGCAAAATTTGAGAAATAAAAGCATGGAGATTCCGTTCCTTGAGATGAGGGTGCAGCAAGGAATAATCATGCACACTGAACCATAGAATTCTACCCCTGCATGAGTCAGAATCTTAAGATCAGGAGAAGAAAAAACAGAATGCAAGAAATGAAAAGGAAAGGAAATGTACTGAAGGGAAGGCTGGAGCTGGAAGATGAGGATGGAGTATGCATGTTCCAGGTAATTGAACTGTCTTTCAGTTGAGTGGAGTAATATGGAAACATGATTTATTTATTACAACATTTGTGCATTAAATACCTGAGGTGATGGGTGGAAAGCTTTTCCACTAGGGCTGTTGCCATTCTCTCACCAACAACCAGGAGGAAGGTGACCACTATGTCATGGTAACCTTGATAATAGTGAAGCTGGGGGTTTTTCTTTAGTACCTCCAGGATGCTGTCGATCAGCTCTTCTTGCAGTACCTCTCGCTCTGCATCCGGCATTCCTGAAACATCATCAACCCATGACAAGCAGTCAAAGAGAATACAAGTCTGCAGTGTCTCATAATTCACCCCTTGCACATTGACAGATAGGTCCGCTAAACCAGAAAGAATGGCAAATACCACTAAAGCCAGTTACGTAATGGAGCAAAATAACTTCAAAATACAAGATCATTCAGAATGCTCGTTTCTTTCTCTTTAACTTTCATAAGTAAGCTAGCCTATCCACACAGTCCCTCCTCATCAATGGACTTTACAAACAAATGGTTGTCGAACTGAATAACTCCATGAACCTTACATTATTCTTTTAAATTACCAAAGTGCACATTTTTGGTCCCCGTATTTAAGGAAGGATATTATTTGCCTACAGGAGCAGCAGCATGCAATGAAGATTCACTGAATTGATTCCTGGAATGAGAGGATTGTCCTATGACGAATTGAATGCAATGGGCCTATATTCCCTGAAGTTCAGAAGAACGAGAATGAAATATAAAAGATGGAGAGGACTTAACAGGTTATATGGTAAAAGGCCATTTCCCTGGCGAGAGAGTCTCAGGATCAGGGGCCAGCCATTTAGGATTGAGATGAGAATAAATTGTTGACTTAAAGGATTGTGACTCTATGGAATTTTCTATTATAGAAGGTTGTGCATGTTAAATCATTGAATATATATTCAAGGCTGAAATCAATAAGGTTTCTGGACTCAAAAGGGAATCAAGGGATATGGAGATCGATGGGACAAAGTGGAGTTGCAATCAAAGACATGTCACGATCTTAATAAATAGTGCAGCAGATTCAAGGGTATGGCCTTCCCCTACTTCTTATATCCTTATGCCATCTACTTTTAGCCTTTGGGTGAAAAAATCCAGCTAACATTTGTTTCTAGTTGTTGAAACTTTTGCCATAATGAACATTACAAAAAAGAAGCCTCTGTGCTGTCAATTGTTTGAAATCACAGTCCTGAAACACTGCCATCCCAGATGTTTTCACTGCAGACACATCAACTCTGAGCAACACAAATGAAATTGCAATTTTTTAACAGATCTCCAACATTGTCCGACACTGCAATGCTTTGAGTACCCTACAATGCACCTTGCGTTATTCTTCTACTGAGGTGGATCTTAAGCCCAAAAATCTAATTTAGTTAATGACCTGGTCTGACTCAGCACTTGTTAAGCATCACAAGTAGCCAACAACATGCTTTTGTGCAAGAGCTACGGGCCCACCTGAACAATTCTTACCATTTGATTCTACTATGAAGTTCAGCATTTAACGGGTTTGGTTAGTACAGAAATCTGTTACTTTAATGTAACAGGAGCATGTAGTGGGAATGCTATGCACAATCCAGAAACAATAAGTAGGTATTACTATTAGCCCAGAGTGAACGTTCCTAGATTACTTCATGCACACGGATAGGTATTTTTCATGCTCAAAAACAAAATCAAATTTAAGGTTTAGTCTTCTGTGACAAATATGCAAAGTACAGATTTTGACCATAAAGAACAATTTTAGATCCACAGGACCATGATCACCCTCTCCAAAACATCTGATGAGAAGAGCAATAGAGACTGCCACACAAAACACAAGTACTGCTGATTATTTAATGGAACTATTAGTGCTCAGGCTTCTCTACTAAGTAGCCCCGAGACATACAGCAGTCTTCACTATGGCTGTCAGTTCTTAACATCCGAAACCACAACTGTACTTCTGGCAGAGAGAGGAGGATTGGGGAGAGAGAAAAGGAAACAAGAATGATCTTCACATCTTGTACTAGAGCCAAGCTGTTCTGTAAATCATCTCTTCTAAGAACAATGTAATTATTTTAAGAACAATGTTTCATTCCTTTAATTTCTTAGTCAATGGTGTTTCTCATCCTCACCTGTGGAGCAGGTATGTTCCATGCCCCCGGGCCTCCATAAATATTGTTCAAATGTCACAGGAAAATCACCAGAGCAGCAGTGTTTGTTTATCCTTCTCTGTTCCTCGAGGGAAATACCCGATTCCCATCCTCAACATCTCATAATAACTCAACTCAATCTACGATGACCAGGTTTGTGCTCAAATATGCTGTAACTCCAAAATCACACTTATTATTATAATAATAATAATCTTTGTTAGTGTCACATATAGGTTTACATTAACACCGCAATTAAGTTACTGTGAAAATTGCCTAGTCACCACACTCCAGTACCTGTTCACGTACACCGAGGGAGAATTCAGAATGTCCAATTCACCCAACAGAACATTTTGCGGGACTTGTGGGAGGAAACCAGAGCACCCGAAGGAAACCCACGCAGACACAGGGAGAATGTGCAGACTCCACACAGACAGAGATCAAGCGAGGAATCAAGCCTAGGTGCCTGGCGCTGTGAAGCAACGGTGCTAACCACTGTGCTACCCAAGGGGGTTATTTTATGAGGAAAGGTCAGGTTAGTGTATCCATTGGAGTTTAGGAGCAGCTAACCACTATGCTACCGTGCCACTCTTAGGGAGCCAGAGGAAATGATGACATACTTGTATGTGGTTGTGAAAAACAAAATTAAAATAAATAATTTCTTGTACTTTATTGAGGTGTGAAGAGGACAATTTGGGCATCCTTAGATTGGAGAGAGTATTCTGCAACCATTTGAAAAACCTAGTTCCACCGTTTTACTGGAGAAGTTGAATTCTCCAATTCAGACTATGGAATTGCTATGTGTAACTGATATTACAAGGACACTGTGCGTCTCTGATAAGCTAGTTTTCAAGCAGAGAAACTGCATATGTTACAATTCAAGGTCTTTTCTACAATGAGTAACAAGGTACCATTGTGAAGACCCCAGTAAGTCTGCTGATAGCAAAAGGGAAATGATTTAATGGCTACACCCAGATATCAGATCACCTATATCACTAATTGAAAGACAACATATGTGCCTTTGTAACAAGTGGATAGTTTAATTAAGCATGGGGGCCTTTAATGTCATTGGTTAAGTATTCTCATATACTGTGCATGGCATAACCTTAATCAATAGTCATGATTGGATACGGATAACTAGTAACAAGTAATTGGTATACGCTAACACGGTAGCACAGTGGGTAGCACTGTCGCTTCACAGTTCCAGGGTCCCAGGTTCGATTCCCGGCTTGGGTTACTGTCTGTCTGCACGTTAGAATCATAGAATTTACAGTGCAGAAGGAGGCCATTCGGTCATTGAGTCTGCACTGGCCCTTACAAAGAGCACGTCTCTACCCTATCCCCATAACCCCACTTTCCCGTACCAGCCTCCCCGAAAAGGCGCCAGAATGTGGCGACTAGGGGCGTTTCACAGTAACTTCTTTGAAGCCTACTTGTGACAATAAGCAATTATTATTATTATTATTATTATTAACCTTTTTGGACACTAAGGGCAATTTAGTGTGGCCAATCCACCTAACCCGTACATCTTTGGACTGTGGGAAGACACCGGAGCACCCGGAGGAAACCCAGGCAGACATGGGGAGAACGTGCAGACTCTGCACAGACAGTGACCCAAGCCCGGAATCGAACCTGGGACATTCTCCCGTGTCTGCGTGGGTTTCCTCCGGGTGCTCCATTTTCCTCCCACAAGTCCCAAAAGACGTGCTGTTAGGTGAATTGGATATTCTGAATTCTCCCTCTGTGTAAGCGAACAGGCGTCGGAATGTGGCGACTAGGGACTTTTCACAGTAACTTTATTGCAGTGTTAATGAAAGCCTACTTGTGACAATGAAGATTATTATTATACATTTCTTGTAATCAAATACAAAAGTATAACTATCTGTACCATTCTTGAATCTGGGGTTTTGGTATCCTAATTAGAATGCCGAGAGCCTGTGAATAAAGACTAGTTTTTAACTGCTAGAGTCTTCGTCTGGCCTCTCCTGAGTGTACGGGTCAAATTGCTGTATAATTTTTCCCTCAATAGGTATCAATATAACCATTGGTGCTTTCATTGCAAAAAAAGTTTACATTAGTTTAAAATTTACCATGATCTTCAGAATTCATCGAAGCAATACAAATACAATGAATTACTCTGAAATACAACCCATGGAGGCGACACAGTTTCTTTGTACACAAGTCCATGTCAGTGAGATTAATAACCAGTTGATCTGCTCAAAACATCATTCCCTTTTCCTCAAAGCACAGTCCCAATTTCCCTGGACACATTATCAAAAACTACTGACTATTATTGTATTAGTGGAAATAAAGCTCCAGGCCAAAGACAGTTCCTAACAAGTGCATTTTACATCAGCAGGTGTTTGCACTGGGCTGACTTACCAGGTGGAAAGCGTCGTAATGATCGTTGGACATCTAGTAAAACCTGTTGATAGTCTTTATTGTTCTGTCGGAGTTCTGGTCCTGTTGCAAAGATTCATATTTAATTTATATGTTACAGCTAGTAATTCTAAGGATATGGGACAGTAACTAAATTACATTGAAAGACACAATCCAAAAGCCACTGAACAAATGCATTGTGTGTTTTCCAACATCTCGAGTTAAAATCACTGATATTTCTCATGTTCGACACTCGGGTATTATATACCTTAGCTAAAAATACAACAATAATTAACTTAAGATGTACAAAACAACTCTCCCATTAAGCCAGATGATGAATGCAATGTTCAATATGAATCAGCGTATTTAAAAAAGTCTTCATTCATCATTGTTCTAGGTAATCTGCTAAAATCAGTCAGAGCCTCATTAGTTGTTTTTGTTCATTTATGGGGCAAGGGTGTCGCTGGTTAGGCCAGCATTTATTCCCCATTTGTAGTCGCCCTTCAGAAGGTGGTGGTGAGCTGCTTTCTTGAACCGCTGTAATCCCCGAGGTGTAGGTACACACACAGTGTTGTTAGGGAGGGAGTTCAAGGATTTTGATCCAGTGACAGTCAACATATATTTCCAAGTCAGGGTGGTGATTGACTTGGAAGGGGACCTTCAGGTGGTGGGGTTCCCAGGTATCTGCTGCTCTTGTACTTCTAGATGGTTGTGGTTGTGAAAGGCGCTGCCTAAGAAACCTTGGCATATTCCTGAAGTGAATCTTGTAGATGGTACACATAGCTGCCACTGTTTGCCGGTGGTGGAGGGTTTGAATGTTTATTGAAGGGGTAGCAATCAAGCGGGCTACTTTGTCCTGGATGGTATCAAGCTTCTTGAGTGTTGTTGGAGCTAAACTTATCCAGGCAAGTGGAGAGTATTCCATTGGACAAGCTTTGGGGGAGGGGGGGGGGGGGGGTGGGGGGGGGGGGGGGGGGGGGGGGGGGAGAGGACGATGACTTACTCGCAGTAGGATTCCTAGCCTTCGACCTGCTCTGGGAGCCACAGTATTAATATGGCTAGTCCACTTCAGTTTCTGATCAATGGTTAAACCCCCAGGACAGTGATTGTGGGGGATTCAGCAATGGTAATGCCATTGATCACTGCTCAATGGCAGGCTAGGCACAGTGATAGTGCTCTCGTCTCAGAAGGCCATGGGTACAAGCACACACCTATAATGAAACCAGTGCAGTACTGAGATTGCTGCATTGTTGTAAGCAATGCTTTTTGGATAAGATGGGAAACTGACTCCAACTGCCCTTGCAGGTGGATTGCAAAGATCCCATGGCATTATTCAAGGGTAGGGAGTTTTATTTTTGAGTGATCTGGCCAATATTTTTCCTTCAAATTACCGCCATCAAAATCAGATCAAGTGATAATTTATCTCATTGCTATTGATGGAAATTTGCTATGTGAAAATTCATTACCACATTATAACAAAGCAAATGACTACACTTCAAAGGTAACTCACTGACACCCCAAGAATGTGAAAGGTGCCATAAATCAGTGCAAATTAATTCTATCTTAACTCAAGCTAGAAAGTGTGGGTGTTGGTGGAGAATAGGGTACAGCTACCTTAAATTTGCAAATAATAGTCTTTGTGAACAGCTCAAAGAAGGAGACTGGAGTCGTTTCAAACGGTCCAGAAAGATTGAGAAGGGAGAAGAGGGGTAGTTTATCGTAGTCATAAACAATACCATTTATATTTTACTATTGCAGTAGGATAGGAACTGCAGGAAATATGTAGGATAGGAACTGCAGGAAATATGGGAATGGATTTGGGAGACAGTGACATGTTCTAAGGATTTTGAAGAGGAAAACAAAGTTGGAGATGGTGCACAGTGGTTTGTAAAGGCAAAGTGCCTCTATAAATGTTTGATAAAAGATGCATGTTTCATTTGAAACCAATTCACAATTAATATTCCTACCCCAAGCCTGTGACCATGGTAACTCATTGGCCTGTAGTCTTAATTAAGTCCACGTCAGCTCTGATCTTTACTGTTACAACAGCCCATGGTAACAAAGTATCTCAATACTATATTCAGATCAAATACACAACACAGGTAGTACCTGGTCTGGAAGCTAGTTCACGTGTGTTTATGTTAAGCAGCTTTGGCCACACTTTGCAGCGAATTTCATCTGTCAGAAGACCACCTTCACTGATTGCCATTCTCCTCAATGCAGCCACATCCACTGGAGAGCTGTTTAAGGCCTGGAAGATTTCTGCTACCTTACGTTTCCTTTTTGATTCATTATCTGATGGGAAATACAAATTACACCATCACAACATAATTAATTTTAATAAATTTTTTCTCTTCTCCATTCTATACATCTTTTCCAAATTCTGATTTCCTTCCTAAATTCCCCCTGTAGAGAAATAATTGCATCTCCCACCAGCATTTGAGGTCATAATTTCACCATGTTCTACAATGTTGCAATTTAGCAATGCGTTCAGACCACCCCTGGTCAACTGTTCCAGTATTTTTGTTGTACGTACCGACACCACACAGCTACATCACCACACAGCCACATCAGTTTTGGGACTTGTCCGAAAGTCCAGCCTCGATAAAATGAACAAATCTACTTAAGGATGTAGAGGACCGCCCCCGCAACTACCATACAGTGGAACAGCAGAGAAAATACCACCAAAATGGCAGCTTTAATTAAAGACACAAAATTTGAGATTTTTGTTATAAATGGAAAGACATCCTTCTGCCTGCCCCACAAACAAAGAGCACTTTGAATTTTTTTTTAAAACCCTCCCTAGACTTTCCTTACTCTTTAGGGGAACAAGCCTATTTAGTAGATTAAAACAACCCCTGCTAGATTCTGGCTCTTTCCTATTATGAGCTATTTCAGGATTGGAAAAATGTAACTAGCGTGGTGCCAGATGGAAAAATTCACCATGAAACAAATCAATGTTGGGTTGTTTTTCCGCTTCACTACTGCAGTGCAACATTTAGGATTAAACGGCTTCTGTAATGTGACTGATTTCCAATTTAACAACAACCCATTTTGACATTTCCATATTCCCATATGAGGATGTTTATTGCATTATTTCCAAAGACGTTTCATCTTTGGCCCAATAAGGATACTGCACAATGTTCTCTGCAACTAACAGGCCATTTAATGCCATTCCATGTTCTGAAAAATATACCTTGGGTTGACACACATTATAAACTGAGCTGAGATCACTACAATAAACCTCACTTTAAATCCTTAAGTGTTAATGTAACTTTTCACTAGATTTAAACTAAAATCAGAGGGGGTTATTTTACAAATTTGCTTTCTTGGTCCTAATATAGCCAGCATTTCTCTTTCAATGGCTTTGCTTCATATTATCCAACTCTGACCTCCTCCTATTCATCTACAGAAGGTCCATTCGCAACTTCAATTCTAGATACGGATTTAATGTCTGTATCTATGCTCCTGACACATTGGTGCACCTTTCTGCCTCACCCTCAACTCCACAACCACATCAAGATGTGTAACAGCTTGACTGATATGAAACTGTTGAAAAAGACCAAAGCAGTGTGTTTGGCTTCTGACAAGATTGAATATTGCCATCTCTCAACATCACCTGATCCAGCATTACATTACCCGCATCCACAGCTGTCAAACTTTTGTGTTTAGCTTCTCTAAAACTTTCCTTGCCAGACCCCCAAGTTCTATGTTGCATAAACTTTAATCTCTGCTGTCTTCAGCCTGCCCCACAGCAGGATCTGCTCCCATGTCCCTGACAAACACCATTGATCCTCCAATCCCTCAAAGATCAAATTCAAAACACAAAATCTCCCCAAAGGTCCAAAGAAGTGCAGGCTAGGTGGTTGGCCATGCTAAATTGCCACAGTGTCCAAAGTTGTGTAGGCTAGGTAGGGGAGTGGGCCTAGATGGGGTGCTCTTTTGGCGACTCGGTGCAGACTCGATGGCTGAATGGCCTACTTCTGCGCTGTAGGAATTCCAGGAATTCAAAGAGGTCACAAAGATGATTGATGCAGGTAGGGCAGTGGATGTTGTCTATATGGACTTCAGTAAGGCCTTTGACAAGGTCATGGCAGACTAGTACAAAAGGTGAAGTCACACGGGATCAGGGATGAGCTGGCAAGGTGGATACAGAACTGGCTAGGTCATACAAAGCAGAGAGTAGCAATGGAAGGGTGCTTTTCTGATTGGAGGGCTGTGACTAGTGGTGTTCCGCAGGGATCAGTGCTGGGACTGTTGCTGTTCGTAGTCTATATAAATGATTTGGAGGAAAATGTAACTGGTCCGATTAGTAAGTTTGCAGATGACACAAAGGTTGGTGGAATTGCGGATAGCAATGAGGTCTGTCAGAGGATACAGCAGGATTTAGATCATTTGGAGACTTGGGCGGAGAGATGGCAGATGGAGTTTAATCCGGACAAATGGGAGGTAATGCATTTTGGAAGGTCTAATGCAGGTAGGGAATATACAGTGAATGGTAGAACCCTCAAGAGTATTGAAAGTCAGAGAGATCTAGGTGTACAGGTCCACAGGTCACTGAAAGGGGCAACATAGTAAGAGAAGGTAATCAAGAAGGCATGTGGCATGCTTGCCTTCATTGGCCGGGGCATTGTGTATAAGAATTGGCAAGTCATGTTGCAGCTGTATAGAACCTTAGTTAGGCCACACTTGGAGTATAGTGTTCAATTCTGGTCACCACACTACCAGAAGGATATGGAGGCTTTAGAGAGGGTGCAGAAGAGATTTACCAGGATGTTGCCTGGTATGTAGGGCATTAGCTATGAGGAGCGGTTGAATAAACTCGGTTTGTTCTCACTGGAACGACGGAGGTTGAGGGGCGACCTGATAGAGGTCTACAAAATTATGAGGGGCATAGACAGAGCGGATACTCAGAGGCTTTTCCCCAGGGTAGAGGGGTCAATTACTAGGGGGCATAGGTTTAAGGTATGAGGGGCAAGATTTAGAGAAGATGTACGAGGCAAGTTTTTTTTTTTTTTACACAGAGGGCAGTGGGTGCCTGGAACCCGCTGCCGGACGAGGTGGTGGAAGCAAGGACGATAGTGACATTTAAGGGGCATCTGGACAAATACATGAAGAGGATGGGAATAGAGGGATACGGACCCAAAAAGTGTAGAAGATTTTAGTTTAGACGGTCAGCATGGGCTTGGAGGGCTGAAGGGCCTGTTCCTGTGCAATGGTTTGTTTGAGGTTGCGCGGTTGTTTGAAGGCATTGTTTGCAGCAAACTACACAGCCTTCAGAACAGAGACCACAACACCACACAGCCCTGCCATGGCAATCTGTGCAAGACGTGCCAGATCATCGACATGGAGTCCACCATTACACGTGAGAACACCACCCACCAGATACGCGGTACATACTCGTGCGATAAGGCCAATGTTGTCTACCTCATACACTGCAGGAAAGGATGTCCCGAAGCGTGCTACATTGGCGAGACCATGCAGAAGCTGCGACAATGAATGAACGGACATCACGCGACAATCACCAGGCAGGAATGTTCCCTTCCAGTCGGGGAACACTTCAGCAGTCAAGGGCATTCAGCCTCTGATCTCCGGGTAAGCGTTCTCCAAGGCGGCCTTCAGGACGCGCGACAACGCAGAATTGCTGAGCAGAAACTTATAGCCAAGTTCCAAAACCTGAGTGCGGCCTCAACCGGGACCTGGGATTCATGTTGCATTACATTCATCCCCCACCATCTGACCTGGGCTTGCAAAATCCTACCAACTGTCCTGGCTTGAGACAATTCACACCTCTTTAACCTGGTGGTTGATGGCAAATGTTCATCCTGGAGTTCAGTTACTAATGGTGTACCGCAAGGATCTGTTTTGGGGCCACTGCTGTTTGTCATTTTTATAAATGACCTGGAAGAGGGTGTAGAAGGATGGGTTAGTAAATTTGCAGATGACACGAAGGTCGGTGGAGTTGTGGATAGTGCTGAAGGATGTTATAGGATACAGAGGGACATAGATAAGCTGCAGAGGTGGGCCGAGAGGTGGCAGATGGAGTTTAATGCGGAAAAGTGTGAGGTGGTTCACTTTGGAAGGAGTAACAGGAATGCAGAGTACTGGGCTAATGGCAAGATTCTTGGTAGTGTAGATGAACAGAGAGATCTCGGCATTCAGGTACATAAATCCCTGAAAGTTGCCACCCAGGTTAATAGGGCTGTGAAGAAGGCATAGTACATAGAACAGTACAGCACAGAACAGGCCCTTCGGCCCTCAATGTTGTGCCGAGCCATGATCACCCTGCTCAAACCCACGTATCCACCCTATGCCCGTAAACCAACAACCCCCCCCCTTAACCTTACTTTTTTTTTTATTAGGACACTACGGGCAATTTAGCATGGCCAATCCACCTAACCCGCACATCTTTGGACTGTGGGAGGAAACCGGAGCACCCGGAGGAAACCCACGCACACAGGGGGAGGACGTGCAGACTCCACACAGACAGTGACCCAGCCGGGAATCAAACCTGGGACCCTGGAGCTGTGAAGCATTTATGCTAACCACCATGCTACCCTGCTGCCCCCACATATGGTGTGCTAGCCTTTATAAGCAGGGGGATTGAGTTTCGGAACCACAAGGTCATGCTGCATCTGTACATAACTCTGGTGCGGCCGCACCTGGAGTACTGCGTGCAGTTCTGGTCACCACATTATAGGAAGGATGTGGAAGCTTTGGAAAGGGTTCAGAGGAGATTTACTAGGATGTTGCCTGGTATGGAGGAAAGGTCTTACGAGGAAAGGCTCAGGGAATTGAGGTTGTTTTCGTTAGAGAGGAGAAGGCTGAGAGGTGACTTAATAGAGACATATAAGATAGTCAGAGGGTTAGATAGGGTGGACAGTGAGAGTCTTTTTCCTCGGATGGTGATGACCAACACGAGGGGACATAGCTTTAAATTGAGGGGTGATAGATATAGGACAGATGTCAGAGGCAGTTTCTTTACTCAGAGAGTAGTAGGGGTGTGGAACGCCCTGCCTGCAACAGTAGTAGACTCGCCAACTTTAAGGGCATTTAAGTGGTCACTGGATAGACATATGGATGAAAATGGAATAGTGTAGGTCAGATAGGCTTCAGATGGTTTCACAGGTCGGCGCAACATCGAGGGCCGAAGGGCCCGTACTGCGCTGTAGTGTTCTATGTTCTATCTCTGGATCTGTAAAGATTTAATTACCTGCAAATGCTCGCATTCTTATCATTGTCTGGCATCTTTGAATTTGTCTATATATATGTTTCTGGAACATACCCCTTCATTCACCTGAGGAAGCAGTGCTCCGAAAGCTAGTGTTTGAAACAAACCTGTTGGACTTTAACCTGGTGTTGTAAGACTTCTTACTGTGCTCACCCCAGTCCAACGCTGGCATCTCCACATCATGTACTTTTCTTCGTTCTTTGTTTGTTCAGGGTTCTTTGGTTCCATGGTGTAGAATCATAGAATTTACAGTGCAGAAGGAGGCCATTCAGCCCATCGAGTCTGCACTGGCCCTCGGAAAGAGCACCCCACCCCACTTAAGCCCACGCCTCCACCTTATCCCCGTAACGCCACCCCACCTTTTATTGACACTAAGGGAAATTTAGCATGGTCAACCACTTAACCCGCACATCTTTGGACTGAGAGGAAACCAGAGCACCTGGAGGAAACCCAGGCAGACACTGGGAGAATGTGCAGACTCTACACAGACAAGACTCAAGCCGGGAATCGAACCCGGGAACCTGGAGCTGTGAAGCAACAGTGCTAACGACTGTGCTACCGTGCTGCCCACAATCAATGGGGATAGCCTCCCCCCCATCTTTGCAATTTACTTCATGTACCAGCACATACCAACTACTCTTCTGACTTCTCCCTAGAGCCCTCTTTTTCTGCTCTGTGTTCAGTGGTAAGATCTTCAATCAACTGGTTGCATACTCAGGAACTCTCTCCATAAACGTCTTATTGACTATACTTCCTAACACTTCCCCATTATGTTCTACAGCTCAGCACCTGGTTTTGCCTCTGAAACTTGTGGGACATTTGATTACATTAAAGATAATGAACTATGTTATTCTTATGGTCCATGGTGATTTAAATTTTAAAAACATTCTGGTAGTGTACTGAGTACTCACAAGGAAACACGCATATCTAAAAGAAAATGTGCTGACAGACACAAGTTTTTGGATATTATCAGGAATGAGGGGTTAGTTATCAAGACACAGAATAAGTTTTTTTTTCACTCAAAAGAGAAAAAGCTCGAGAGATTATGATGAGCTAAATACACCGAATTGCATCATTATGGGGAGATAGTGGTGTAGTGGTAATGTCAATGAACTAGTAATGCAGAGGCCCAGGCTTATGCTGTGGGGCTGAGAGCTCAAATTCTATCAAGGCAGTCAGTGGAAATTTAAATTCAATTAATAAATATGGAAATGAAAGTTAGTTTCAGTAATGGTGACTGTGAAACAGACTATCATTCATGTTCTTTAGGGAAAGAAATCTGCCATTTTTACCGGCAAGGCGGGTAAATGACACTTGGGGATGGGTAACAAATGCTGGTGACATCCATATCCCATGAGAGTAGAGAACAAAAAAAACTGAAGAAATTTAAGACATCCACAAAACAACTGTTCTAACCTATTTAAGGTGAGTGGCAAAATAATTGATAGTAAAATGAAGAAAAACTATTTTATCACATGCACCGCGTCAGAGTGTGGTGGAGACAGATTAAATATTGGTTTTCAAAAGGAAATTTGATAATTATCTGAAGAGGAAAGTTGTGTAGGGCTACAGAGAAAAGGTGAGGGGTGGTACTAGGTAAGTTGCTCTTGCAGAGAGCTGACACAATCAGGACAGGTTGAATGGCCTCCTCCTGTGCGGTAATCATTCTATAAAGATGTCCAAAAATTAAGTTAAAAAGGTATTACTCCTGCTTGAAAGAGTATTAATGGATTTACGTGTGCAGCACAGTGGGGTTGGGCAAGATGGCTCAAAAGAAAAACATCTACACAGATGTGATGGGCCAAAATGGCCCATTTCTGTGTTTCAACTGAGTTGTTTTTACTGAGTTGGATGATCAGCCACGATCATATTGAATGGCGGAGCAGTCTCCGAAGGGTGAAATAGCCTCCTCCTGCTCCTATTTTCTATGATACTGTGTAAATGACATGCCAAGACAAAATGAAGCAAAACACAAATAAGATTGCTTTTGTTGCACCAGCTTATCAGAAACCCAAAATCTTTCTAGTTTACCATCTTCTTTACAGATGTTCAAACACAAGGGTCTTGAGGTTCCCCGAGGTATGCCGAGAATCACCCGAAATCAGGCAACCAGCAGATAAAATTGTGGTATTCAGGCACAACTTAAGTCTGGTAGAAATTGTTTCCATCATCTTATCACTGGTTCAAAGCACTGGAAACCAGCCCCGGAAACCAGCCCCACCGCAAAATGGGCCAAGTCCTCATAAGTGGGGGTCGAGGTAGCTCGGAGTGCGGAGGTGGCAATATTTGGAGTGTTAGAGGATACAGGAGTGCAGGTGGGGAAGAGAGGCCGACGTGTTGACCTTTGCCTCCCCGAGAGCCTGGAGATAGATTCTGTTGTGCTGGCAGGACTCGGTGCAGCCAAAGGCAGAGATATTGGTGAGCGATTTGGCAGAGTTCTTGCATTTGCAAAAGATCAAGTTCACCAATCGAGGTTCAGAGGAGGGGTTCACTTCAAGGTGGAAGCTGTTTATCGACTTCTTTAAGGTGTATCGAGTCATCTGCGGGGAGGTTTTTTTTTGTTTGGGTGGGGCGGGTGTGCAAGGTGTTTGTTTGGGGGGTGGGGGGGGGGAAGAGTTTGTTTCCTGTTGCCACGGTTGGCTTTTGTACTTCTTGGTTATGTATATGTTGAAAATGTCTTCAATAAAATGTTTTTCAAAAAAAAATTTCTGAGGCAAGACCTTTAACACATCCACGCTGACTATCCCCGACTATGCCTTTCTATGTGACAGTTAATCCTATCTCTCAGGATTGATTCTCCTAATTTGCCCACCACCGACGTATGACTAACTGGCCTATAATTGTTTTGCATTTCTTTCAATCACTTTTTACACAATGTAAGCACGTTTGCATTTCTCCAGTCCTCCGGTAGCTCCCCTGTATCTAGTGAGGATTGGAAAATCATCCTTCGAGCATCTGCTATCTCGTCCCTGACCTCCTTCAGTAGCCTCTGAAACAATTCATCTGGCCCTGGCGACTTGAATCAACTTTCAAGGATTCCAACCCTTTGAGTAATTCCTCGCTCTTTATGATTATCGCATCCAAGTCTGTGTTCCTCCTAGATTACTATATCTGCATCATCCCTTTCCTTTGTAAACACGGTGACAAAATATTCACTTAAAACCCTTCCCACAGCCTTGGCATCTACACACAATACCCGTCTTCAACGGTACCTGACCTTTAGGGAAGCTCAAAAAAGAGAGAGATGACCTAAGTTCGGAAGAACAAGATGTAGTATCAGTTTGGGTAGAGATAAGAAATGAGAAAGGTGAAATGTCATTTGTGGGAGTAGTTTATAGGCTCCTTAATAGTAGTTACAGTGTAGAATAAAGTACACAGGAGGAAATAGTCTGGTGTGCAAGAAAGGTACCAGATTAGGCGAATCAGATTGGCAAAGGTAGCCAGGAAAATAAGTCCATAGTGTATTCTGGACAATTTCTTAGAGCAGTACATCCTGGAGACAACAAAGGAGGTGGTTCTTCTAGAGTTGGTAATATCAACGAAATAGGTTTATAACCTTTTGCCAAAAAGGAGCCTCTAGGACAACAATGAAAATTGCTTATTGTCACGAGTAGGCTTCAATGAAGTTACTGTGAAAAGCCCCTAGTCGCCACATTCTGGCGCCTTTCCGGGGAGGCTGGTACGGGAATCGAACCGTGCTGCTGGCCTGCTTTAAAAGCCAGCAATTTTAGCTGAGTGAGCTAAACCAGCCCCTGATCATAACACGATAGAATTTCACATTCAATTTGAAGGGGAGAAGTGTGGGTCTCAGGTTAGTGTTTCAAACCTAAATAAAAATGTAAATAAAATCAAACTTAAATAAAACCTAAACTACTGTATAAATAGTTGAAGCCCCAACACTGATCCCTGTGACACCCCATTAGTTGCACCTTACGCACCCGATAACAACACACCCATTTGTCCCTTCTCTTTGCTTCCTCTTAGCTGGCCAACACATTACCCCCCTACACCATGTGCCTTTCTGTGGTAATCTTTGTGACACCTTGTCAAATGTTTTTTCAAATCCAAGTACACCACATCTACAAGTTCTCCATTATCTACTTTGCTTGTTACTTCCTCAAAAAAAACTCTAAATTAGTTATACACTATTTCACCATATTGAATCTGCCTGACCGTATTATGATTTTTGAAGTATCTTGTTAGCCTTCTGAATACTGGATTTGCTGATGATACCAAACTAGGTGGAGAGATAAGTTGTGGGGAAGTCACAAAGAGGCTGCAAAGAGATATCGACAGTTTAGGAGAATGGGCAACAAGATGGCAGATAGATTACATTATAGAGAATTATGAAGTTATTCATTTTTGTCGCTAGGGTAAAGTAGAATATTTTTTAAAAGGTGAAAAACTTGTAATGGTAATGTTCAGAGACTTTGGTGCGCTGGCATAATAACGCAGGAAATTAATATGCAAGTGCAGCAAGCAATTAAAAGGCAAATGGCAAGAGGGCAGCACGGTGACACAGTGGTTAGCATTGCTGCCTACGGCGCAGAGGACCCGGGTTCGAATCCCAGCCCTGGGTCACTGTTCGTGTGGAGTTTGCACATTCTCCCCGTGTCTGCGTGGGTTTCGCCCCCACAACCCAAAGATGTGCAGGTTAGGTGAATTGGCCACACTAAATTGCTCCTTAATTGGAAAAAATAATTGGGTACTCTAAATTTATTTTTAAAAAGGCAAATGGCAAGTTGGCCTTTATTGCAAAGGAAATTTGGAATACAATAATGAAGAAATCTTGGGGGCGGCACAGTGGTTATCACTGCTGCCTCATGGCATCGGAGGACCTGTGTTCGATCTAGGCCCCGGGTCACTGTCCGTGTGGAGTTTTGCACATTCTCCCCGCATCTGCATGGATCTCACCCCCCCAACCCAAAAGATGTGAAAGGTGGCTTGGCCACGCTAAATTGCCCCTTTATTGGCAAAAAAAAAAGAATTGAGCACTTTAAATTTTTTTTTAAATAAAGAAATCTTACTATATAGTTGTACATGTTTTGGTGGGTATGCAGTTTTGGTCTCCACATTTAAGAAAGGATATATTTGCATTGGGAGCTGGGCAGCGAATGGCCACTAAATTGGTCCCTGGGATGAGGGGGTTGGCTTGTGATGAAGGGTGAAATAAATTGGTCTTAAATTCTCCGTTTAGAAGAATAAGAGTCAATCTAATTGAAACCTACAAAATTCTGTGATAGGGTTTGATAGAATGAACACAGAGATTGTTTCTGTTCGTTGGGAAATCTAAAACACGAGCTGTCTCAGGATAAGAGGTTAATCATTTGAGATCGAGATGATAAACTTCTTCACTCAAATGGCTGTGAATCTTTGGAATTTTCTGCCCCAGAGGGTTCTGGATGCTTCACCATTGAATGAATTGAAGGCTGGGATAGACAGATTTTTGGTCTCTCAGGGAATCAAGGTATAGGGGAACACTTGGGAAAAGGGAGTGGAAACCTAAGATCAGCCATGGTTGTATTGATTGGTGGAGCAGGTTTGATGGAACATGTGGTCTCCTCCTGCCTTATTTCTCATGCTCTTAAGATTGACAGTAGAAATATCATGTTCTGGTGTTAGTATTTACCTTATTCTGTTGTATTAATTGCATTAAACGCTGAAATGCTAAAGTCACATTAGAGATTTGATACAAATTCATTGGTCCACAGTCTTGATGGTAATAGAAGGTAAATAAAGGAAAAGCCAATGTTTCTACCCGCTTGAGATCTAATAATTCCATCCGTTTGAAGTGGCCTAGACTCTAGACACTCTAAATAATAAAAGGTGTTATAATTACATGATCCCTCATCACTACAAAGTTTCACGCCTTTTTTCCCTTTGGCCACTCTCATCCCTGGATGACCCCAAATTTACGCAGGGTAGAAATTGGGAGACCAGTGAGCAGTGCATTGGAGAAGTTGAGTTTGAGGTAAGTATCAGAGGTATGAATGAGGGTTTCAGCAGATGAGCAGAGATGGGATGAAGTTGAATAATGTTATGAAGTGGAACAGGCGGTCTTGGTGAGGGCAGTTATGAGGTTAAAAGATCATCTCGGCGTCAAACATGACATCAAGGTTGCAAACTGACTGGCTTAATCTGACGCTGTTAAGGGAAGGGGATGGAGTCAGTAGCTTGAGAACAGAGTATGATGCAGAGACTGAAGACAATGGCTTCAGTCTTCCCTATATTTAATTGGAGGAAATTTCTGCTCATCCAAAACGGGATATAAAAGCTCTAAAAATTAAACGTTATTTCAAAGACATTAAGGGCACTAATAGGCAGTTTTAAAATATTTTTCCAAATTTTTTTAAAAACCTGCTTACTCACAGATAGTGGACTTAAAAGTGGTTAAAATGATTATTTCGCGATAAACCCATTTACAGTTGTATTAAGAATTTGGCACCAGGTTACCACTCAAATGAATCAAGGATTATTTTTTTTGCAATGTAAAACTTTTTAAAAATCACATTCTAAAAAGCTGCTTGCTTGTACAGCTCCCCAAAGAAACCAAGTTCCCAACCCAAGTCACAATACACTCTGGGGAGACACAACACATGGGAACTGATTGTTTTCTCCTAACAGTAAGCAGACAACTGGGTATCCACCTACCAATCATCTTGCCTGGGGTACACCACAGTAACTGCAGAATTAAAGAGGAACCACAAACAACAAAAGGCTAAAATAAAATGTCATACTCCAGAAACGTTCATTTGATAGCATATAATGAACGACAAACAAATTTATAAAAATTTCTAAGTGCGAAAAAAAAATGAAGACAATACATTGAAGAGTTTCTAAATTTTCTGCGCTGTCCCGGGAGGCATTGTACTGCCTCTAACAAATGCAGACAATATATGCCAAAGGCATTTAGAAATCATCTGCAATTCCGAGCGGAATCCTTTGAAGAATGTTATGTCAGTACAGCATAGATCTGAACAGTGACTATGTTATTATTTAGTAAGAATGGCTTTTCACATCCGAACTCCGTCACTAAGGTGCTGACATGGGACTTACAACTGTTATCTCTCTGCTTTTGTCTACTAATCCTGCAATGGTACTTGAACCACCCCTTAAGGGAACATAACTTTAAAATAAAGTGCTGGGAATTTGAACAAACAAAACATCTGTGGAGGAAAGAGTTAATATTACAGAGCAGGTCAGAACATAAAGGCCATCGACCTGGAATGTTAACACTGCGGCACAGCTTGACCTGCTGAGTATTTCCAGTGCTTTCAGAATTCCAGTGCTATTTTGGGGTACAATGAATCAACGTCATCCTAAATCAAAAAGGAAACACAGTGTGGTTCTGAGTCATGTACCCACCCATTTCTAAAAATATATTTTTGAATCTAAAGAGCTCTTCCTCCTGATTCGTAAATAACAGTTCCCTTCTGAAATGTATGTGGTGGGTCAGTCAGAAACAGGTTCAGACTCACTTACATGCCACTCTGGATGGCTGGCATACTGCAAAAAATCTTTATTAGTGTCACAAGTGGGCTTACATTATTAATACTGCAAGTTACTGTGAAAATTTCCACACTCCGGTTTGGGTACACTGAGGGGGAATTCAGAATGTCCAATTCACCCAACAAGCACGTCTTTTGGGACTTGTGGGAGGAAACTACAGCACCTGGAGGAAACCCACGCATACACGGGGAGAAAGTGCAGACTCCACACAGACAGCGCCCCAAGCCGGGAATTGAACCTGGGTTCCTGCCACTGTGAAGCAACAGTGCTACCGTGCCACCATAAACAATGACTCCAGAGCGATGTTGGAGGATCCACATCTACCAGTGGCACAGGAGGGGAGATGCAATTATAATCGGGTGGGGCAGCTGAGTGAATCCGTTTGTCCTTTTGGTTCCAGTCAGCCAAACCCAGAATTGTAAACAGAAAGGCTCAGCAGGTCCAGCAGCCCCGGGGTGGGGGAAGAGGCAGGCCCTGCCCAGCAGAAAAGTCGGCACACCTGCTAACCTAAGCCAAGATTTCCAGCACCCGCGGTGATTTTTAAAAACCATAAGACATAGGAGCAGAATTAGGCCACTCTGCTCCGCCATCCAATCGTGGGTGATATTTTTCTCATCCCCATTTTGTTGGGACCAAACTAGTGAACAAGCAGAGACAGACTGGGGAGGCAGGGGCACGTTGCCCCTACCCAAAAGCAGCTTCTGAAGGCGGTGTTTTGGCCTCAGGGGCCCTCTCCTCTCTACCTGAGACAGGTGTGAACAAACAGGAGCCGCTCAACCTAACCTGATAGCACTCCTTCCAGCCCCGCCCAAACCCCCAGCTCACACGACCATTGGCTACCCGGACACCCGCCCACCCGAAGGGCGGCTCCTGATTGGCAGAACGCCCCGTCCATCATCGCCTCCAGCCCGCCCACTCTGCGATCAGGTTTGGTTGACGCGGCGGCAAGTGGCGGCCGGTTTCCCCCTCCCCCCGACCCGGTGAAATAAATAAACACCGCCACTTTTACACCGGGGGAGGGGATACTCTTTCCTGAAAAGATGTACGCGTCGGCTACAAATCCAATTAGTTTTCGGTCGGCAGGGCGGAGGGAAAGCTGGTGGCTCGAATTTACCTTGCTTCCCGATCCCGTTTATCGAGCTGCTTCGACTTTTCTTCAGATACATTAGCGCAGGCGGCTGCTGAGCTGAGGACGCATCTTAAACCCGGGCGTCGCCGTGCGGGGCTGGCTGTGGAGTCCGCCTCATGTCGGGTCGGCGGACTGGGCCTGGCCGCCGCCGCTCTGAGGTAAATATTCTGGGGGCGTGGGGGGGGGATGGTTTCGGTTGGATTTTTTTTTTCAAATTGCAGGGCGCGCGCGCGCATGACGTCAACCCCAGCGGCTCGTTGTGACGTCACCCCGTTCAAGGCAGCGACGCGCGCGCGCCGCGCCGGCCCGGTAGTGTCTGCGCAGGCGCGCGTATCACCTATGCCACCCTTTTGGGTAGCCATGATGTGGAGATTGGATTGAGGTGGGCACAGTAAGAAGTCTGACACCACCAGGTTAAAGTCCAACAGGTTTGTTTCCAATCACTAGCTGTCGGAGCGCTGCTCCTTCCTCAGGTGCACCTGCATGCTTACCTTCAGCGACTGGTTCACAAAGACACTCCGGTCGTGCTGCACGCCTTCCTCCCCCGATTTACAATCATTCAGGTAGTAATCTACCTTCCTGTTTTGGCTTCCAAAGTGAATAACCTCACACTTATCCAAATTATACTGCACCTGCCATTGATTTGCCCACTCATCACCCAACCTGCCCAGATCCTCGTCACAGTTCACCCTCCCACCCAACTAGGTATCATCTGGAAACTTTGACATTTTACATTTTGTTCCCTCATCCAAATCATTAATATATATTGCTTTAATTGCATTGACCCCATTTTCTACAGTCAAAACTTTTAATTCACAAAAGTAGAAAAAGTTATGTCCTTCATAAAACGTGACCCATTGCGGGACTTGAATGTCCTGACCTGGGGGGGGGGGGGGGGGGGTGAAAAGGCCAGACCACAGTTGCCACCGAAGAGGGTAGAAGAAGTCTTACAACACCAGGTTAAAGTCCGACAGGTTCACCTGAGGAAGGAGCAGTGCTCTGAAAGCTAGTGATTCCAAACAAAGCTGTTGGACATTAACCTAGTGTTGTAAGACTTCTTCTACCCTCTTGAGTAGCCATGATGTGGAGATGCTGGCATTGGACAAGGCACAGTGAGAAGTCTGACAGCACCAGGTTAAAGTCCAACAGGTTTGTTTCCAATCAATAACCTTTGGAGCACTGCTCCTTCCTCAGGTGTAATTGATTCACCTGAGGAAGGAGCAGTGCTCCAAAAGCTAGTGATTGGAAACAAACCTGTTGGACTTTAACCTGGTGATGTAAGACTTCATATTGTGCTCACCCTCTTGGGTGGCAGCTCTGGTCTGGCCTTTTCACCCCCCCCCCCCCCCCCCCAGGGTGAACTGTGACAAGGATCTGGACAGGTTGGGCGACGAGTGGGCAAATCAATGGCAGATGGAGTATAATTTGGATAAGTGTGAGGTTATTAAAAACCTCATTGAACCTTATTAAAAACAGGAAGGCAGATTACTACCTGAATTGTTGTAAATCGGGAGAGGGGAGTGTGCAGCGGGACCTGGGTGTCCTTCATGCACCAGTCGCTGAAGGTAAGTACGCAGGTGCAGAAGGCGGTAAAGAAAACTAATGGTATGGTGGCCTTCATTGCGAGAGGTTTTGAGTACAGAAGCAGGGATGTGTTGCTGCAATTGTACAGGGCCTTGGTGAGGCCACACTTGGAGTATTGTGTGCAGTTTTGGTCTCCTTTTCTGAGGAAGGATGCTCTTGCTCTCGGGAGTGCAGCTAAGGTTTACCAGACTGATTCCAGGGATGGCGAGACTGTCATATGAGGAGAGATTGACTAGGTTGGGATTGTTCTCGCTGGAGTTCAGAAGAATGAGTGGGGAATCTAATAGAGACTTATAAAATTTTAACGGGACTAGACGGTGTAGATGCAGGGAAGATGTTCCCAATGATGGGTGTGTCGAAAACCAGGGTTCACAATCTGAGGATTCAAGGTAAACCATTTCAGACAGATGAGGCGCCATTTCTTCAACCAAAGAGTGGTGAGCCTGTGTTTTAGCATCAACTACAGGAAGTAGCACTTGGGGAGAATGGGATCAAAGGCTATAGGGAGAAAGCAGGATTAGGCTATTGAGTTGGATGATCAGCCATGATCATGTTGAATGGTGGAGCAGGCTCGAAGGGCCAAAAGACCTCCTCCTGCTCCTACTTTCTATGTATCTATGTATGAGTTAGCATCCAGTTGGGGCAGCCTAGTGGGAGGGTGGCATGGTAGCGCAGTGGTTAGAACTGCTGCCTCACGGCGCCCAGTTCCGATCTCGGCCCCCGGGTCACTGCCCATGTGGAGTTTGCACATTCTCCCCTTGTACACGTGGGTCTCACCCCACAACCCAAGATGTGCAGGGTATGTGGATTGGCCACGCTAAATTGCCCCTTAATTGGGGGAAAAAAAATAATAATTGGGTACTGTAAATTAAAATTAGCATTCAGTTCTGGGCGCTGCTCTTTAGGCAGGATGGGAAAGGTATGAAGAATCATAGGATCCCTGCAGTGCAGAAGGAGGCCATTCGGCCCATCGAGTCTGCACCGACATTCTGAAAGAGCACTCTACCCAGGTCCACTCACCCGCCCCATCCCTGCAATCCTGCGCGTTGATTGTGGCCAATCCACCTAACCTGTACATCTTTGGACTGTGGGAGGAAACTGGAGCACCTGGAGGAAACCCACGCAGACACGGGGAGAAAGTGCAAACTTCACACAAACAGTGACAGGGGCACAAGTGATTAGCACTGTGACTTCACAGCGCCAGGGTCCCAGGTTTGATTCCCTGCTGGGTCACTGTCTGTGCGGAGGCTGCACGTTCTCCCTGTGTCTGCGTGGGTTTCCTCCGGGTGCTCCGGTTTCCTCCCACAGTCCAAAAACGTGCAGGTTAGGCGGATTGGCCATGATAAATTGCCCTTAGTGACCAAAAAAGGTTAGGAGGGGTTATTGAGTTACAGGGATAGGTGGAAGTGAGGGCTTAAGTGGGTCGGTGCACACTCGATGGGCCGAATGGCCTCCTTCTGCACTGTATGTTCTATGACCCAAGGCCGGAATCGAACCCTGGTCTCTGGTACTGTGAGGCAGCAGCACTAACCACTGTGCCACCATGCTGCAGAAAACATTCCAAAATGGTTCCAGGGATGAGGAGCTTCAGTTATGGAGATCGATTGTACAAGTGAGGACATTTTCCTTGAGGGAGACGATTTGAGAGAGGTGTTCATAATCCTGAGGCGCCTGGATAGAATAGATAGGGGGAACTACTCACTCCTGAAAGGATCCTGTTTTAAAGTAATCAGTAAAGCAAAGCGAGGGGGAAAAAACCTTTCACAAAGTGAGTAGTTAAGATCTGGAATACAGTGCCTGAGAGGCAGGTTCAAACAGGGCATTCAAATGGGAGCTAGACTTATTCAAAAAGGAACAATAGCTAGGTTTACAGTAAGAAGGCAGGAAATTGGCATGAAGTGAATTGCTCGTTCGGAGAGGGTGCAGACGCACTCGGCTGAATGTCCATCTAACACTGTAATGATTCTGTGAAAACAAGTTTGGAGTCTACTACACTTAAATGGATGGAATATTGTTAACTGAAGAGATAACTGCAGGTGGAGAAACTTAAAACAGTGCAAGACCTATATGTGGGCCTTTTGGTCAGGGCAGTCTATGGAAAAGGGTTTCAGAGGGAAATTAGTTCTAAAGCACCTACTTACTTTGTCAGAGACAAAATTGTAAACGAGGGATGGTCAACCTGAAAACATCCCAGAGCATACCATGTCTTCACAATTTTTTGCTGAGAGTTTTATTTGCTTGTTTTGTTCTAAGTTTTCTATGTACAATAAAGTTGTTTTTGTTTAAAAATGTGAAATCTTGTGGCATTTTATTGGTTAAGAAGTGTTCAGGTTATTCATAAAATGTTAACAGATCACAGTACCCTCCTGATTTAGAACACCTCCATCAAATCTCCTTCGTCTTCTCTTCAGGAGAGCAGTCTGTTTCCTAATCAATTCCCATAATTGAAATTCCTCATCTATCTCTTTCGTAGAATCATATACCATTCTCATGAAGCTTTTCTGCATTCTCCAGTGGGGTTTCACATCCTTCCTAAAATGTGGAGCTGGATTCTCTAAAAATAGGGATATGTCCCCACGCCGGTGTAAAAATGCTGAAGTTTCACTCCAGACCTTCCTAAAAAAAAATTAAAGACCAATTCACCTACCTGCAGAGGGCTGGCAGCGACCCGGGGAGCTTCACGCTGCTTTGGCTGCAGATACGGGCCCCTGCACTTCTGCGTCCGCGCATGCGCACAGCGGCGGCCTCCAATGGCCACGCCAAACGCAATGATTGACTCAGCCGGTGGACCTGGACCCGATTTTCCCAGCGCCACTCCATATGACCTACCCATAAGGCCACCCCGGTGCTTGGTCCCCCACCCCGCCCCCCACCAGGGCGGCCGTGGACTGAGTCCCGACCGGCCAGACGTGGTTAGAACCACACTGTTGGGAATGTGGCTGGTCTGGGCCGGACCCCCGAGCCGCGCAATTCGTAAACGTCAATTCTCCGCCCCGTGCCAAACGCGATTTCCAAATGTGGCGTCCAGAATTGAAGACTGCTCGACTTGAGGCCAAACCAGTAAGGTTCATCATAACCTTATTGTTTTTGTACTCTATTCCTCAATGAAACCTTTAGGAGAAGTAGGACATTTTAGGATCTTCTTCAAGGCATAATCAAAGATTGGTCCAATAAGCTTGCCTCATCTGTCATTGCGATGGTTAACGTGCAGCCAAACTGGGGAGCAGTCCCTTTAGAAGAAACACATGCATTTATATAGCACCTTTCACAACGACTGAACATTCTGAAGCGCTTTATAAGACCAGAAGACATAGAAGCAGAATTAGGCCATTCGGCCCATTGAGTCTGCTCCACTATTCAATCATGGCTGATATTTTCTCATCCCCTGCCTTCTCTCCATAACTCCTGATCCCCTTATTAATCAAGAACCTATCTATCTCAGTCTTGAAGACACTGTGATTTGGCCTCCACAGCCTTCTGCAGTAAAGAGTTCCACAGATTCACCACCTCTGGCTGAGGAAATTCCTCCTCATCTCTGTTTTAAAGGATCATCCCTTTAGTCTGAGATGTCCTCTGGTTCTAGTTTTTCCTACAAGTGGAAACATCCTCTCCACGTCCACTCTATCCAAGTCTCGCACTATCCTGTATGTTTCAATGAGATCCCCCCCCCCCTCATCCTTCTAAACTCCAACGAGTACAGACCCAGAGTCCTCAACCATTCCTCATACGACAAGCTGTTCATTCGAGGGATCATTCTTGTGAACCTCCTCTGGACCCTTTCGAAGGCAAGCGCATCTTTCCTTCGATATGGGCCCCAAAACTGCTCACGATACTCCAAATGGGGTCATACCAGAGCCTTATACAGCCTCAGAAGTACATCCCTGGTCTTGTATTCTAGCCTTCTTGACATGAATTCTAACATTGCATTTGCCTTCTAATTGCTGACTGAACCTGCACATTAACCTTAAGAGTATCATGAACAAGGACTCACAAGTCCCTGTGTGCTTCTGATTTCCTAAGCATTTCCCCATTTAGAAAATAGTCTCTGCCTAAATTCCTCTTTCCAAAGTGCATAACCTCACACTTTTCACAATGTATTTCATCTGCCACGCCCACTCTCCTAGCCTGTCCAAGTACTTCTGTTGCCCCCTTGCTTCCTCAATACTACCTGTCCCTCTACAGATCTTTGTATCATCTGCAAACTTAGCAACAGTGCCTTCAGTTCCTTCTTCCAGTTCATTAATGTATATTGTGAAAAGATATGGTTCCAGCATTGACTCCTGAGGCACGCCACTAGTCACTGGCTGCCATCCTGAAAAATACCCCTTTATCCTCACTCTCTGCTTTCTGCCAGTCAGTCAATCCTCTATCCATGCCAGGATCTTACCCTTTAACACCATGGGCCCTTAACTTATTTAACAATCTCCTATGTAGCACCTTGTCAAAGGCCTTCTGGAAATCTAAATATATTACATCCACTGGTTCTCCTTTATCTGACTTCCTTGTTACCTCCTCAAAGAATTCTTAACAGATTTGTCCCTTTGACAAAGCTGTGTTGACTCAGTCCTACATTATCAAGTACTCCGCAATCTCATCTTTAATAACGGACTCTAAAATCTTACCAATGACCGGTCAGGCTAACCAGCCTATAATTTCCCATGTTCTGCCTCCCTCTCTTAAACTGTTACATTAGCCACTTTCCAGTCCTCTGGGACCCTTCCTGCCTCCAGTGATTCCTGAAAGATCACCACCAATGCCTCCACAATCTCCTAACAATGTACTTTTTGAGGTGAAGCCACTTTGCACACAAAAGCTTCCACAATTAAAAATGCTTTTTTTGATGTTGGCTTAGGGATAAATATTGGCCAGATCGTGGCAGAACTCCCGTTTTTCAAAATTGTGTGATAGCAGCTTCTCCATTCCTAGACGGCAGACAGGATTTCCTTTTATTCTCCCATCTGAACGCATTGCAGAACTCATGAAATTTACAACACTGGTTCTGTGCCGGAGTTTATCCTCTACATGATCCTCTTTCCACCCCACTTCATCTCACCCGATCAGCATATCCTCCCATTCCTTTCTCTCCCAGGTACTTATTTAATATCCCCTTAAATGCATCTATGCTATCCATGTAGTTGGAAGCTCTGTTGGGAAAGAAACTTCTCCTGAATTCAACATAGGAATTATTAATGACATATTTATAGCCTGTAGTTTGGATCTGCCCCACAAGCAGAAGCATCTTCTGCAGGTCGATTCACTAAGGTTCGCTGCATCCTTTCATCTGCCTCAGATGATGGCCGTGCAGTAATCGGATCTGTTGGGAATGGGGCATAAGGTGCACTTTTGCAGATGGTTGAGGAAACCAATCGGAGGTTCTGCCACAATTGCTGCATATGAAGTGCTTATAAGGACTTCTGGTTGCGGCTATGCGGAGCTAAGCCGCACGTTCGGCAGCTCCCCCTAGAAACGGACTTTGGGGCTCTTTTCAGGGCCCCCAGCGGTGCTTTATTGACGATTCCCGATGTGGGAAGGGGTCTGCAGTAGATCCCCATGGTTCTATGGTCCGGACCAGGAGTGGGGTGAGCAGAAAAGCGGTGGTAGCGCCTCTGGAAAAGCGGGGGAAGGAAAACAAAATGGCAGCCGGCAGAGCCCTCGAGGAGTGGAGGCAGTGGGCGCCGGAGCAGCAGGAGACTCTTCGGCGCTGCTTTCAGGAGCTTAAGGTGGAGCTGCTGGAGTCGCTGAAGACTACCACCGGTAAGCTGCTGGAGACTGACAGTCCAGGGGGTCCCAATCCGGGAGCTGCAGCAGCAGGCCTCCGAAAGGGAGGATGAGGCCACGGCCCTCGCGGGGAAGGTGGAGATGCACGAGGCACTCCATAAAAGATGGCAGGAGCGGTTCGAGGAGATGGACAACCGGTTCAGGCGGAAAAATTTATGGATCCTGGGCCTCTCGGAGGGGTCGGACCTGGCGGCCTATGTGGTAATTTTGTTGAACTCGCTGATGGGAGCTGGGTCCTTCCAGGGGCCCCTGGAGCTGGAGGGGGCCCACAGAATACTGGCCAGGAGGCCCAAGCCGAATGAGCCACCGCGGGCGGTGCTTGTGCGGTTTCACCGGTTCGTTGACCGGGAGTGCATGCTTCGGTGGGCCAAGAAGGAGCGGAGCAGCAAGTGGGAGAACACGGTCGTGCGGATCTACCAGGACTGGAATGCGGAGGTGGCTAAGCGGAGGGCCGGGTACAACCGGACGAAGGCGGTGCTGCACAGACAGAGTGTGACGTTTGGCATGTTGCAGCCGGCGCGTCTGTGGGTCACCTACAAGGATCGTAACCATTATTTTGAGTCCCCGGAGGAGGCGTGGGCCTTTGTGCAGGCTGAGAAATTGGACTCAAACTGAGGGTCAGGGATGGGGGTTTTGTATGTAAATGTAACTGTCTATTTTTTGGAGGGGGGGTTCTCTGTTTCATGCAGGATGTCTGTTGGCTTTAGGGTGGGTGGGGCGATGTATTTATGTCTTTTTGTATGGGTCTGGTGGACGGGTTCGGGCAGGGAGGTAAACTGGGAGTGTGGGAGCTGGTGGTGGGGACTGGCAATGGGAGTTGCCCTAGAGGGGGCGGGGTTGGGCAGGGCGAAAGTGCGGCCTTTCCTCTGGTTTCCCGCGCTGTGGGGTGATGGGGGCTGGGTTGGGGCTGAGAAGTGCGGGTCTTTGCTGGTTTTTATTTTCCCGCGCAAGAGCTGGGGGGGGGGGGGGGGGGGCTGCTGATGGGCACGGAGGAGGAGGAGTAGCCCCACGTGGGGAGGGGTCGGAGGTGTGGTGGGGGCCGGGTTCAGCAGAAGTTAGCTGGCTCACGGGAGTGCTATGGGGGGGGGTATGGCTAGGAGGGGTCCTAGCCTGTGGGGGGGGGGGGGGGGGGGTGGTACCAGGTTGCTGCTGAAATGGCCAGGAAGGAGCTGGAGTATGGGGGGGGGAGGAGTTGTCGCCGTGTGGAACAGGCCGAGTGGGGGGCGCTGGCCAGTGGCGGGCAGGGGATGGGTTATGGCTAGTCGGCAGGGGAGTGGGGCAGGGAGCCCTCTGATCCGGCTGATAACTTGGAATGTGAGGGGGCTGAATGGGCCCGGGTGTTTACGCACTTGAAGGGGCTGAAGGCGGATGTGGCCATGCTCCAAGAGACGCACCTGAAGGTGGCGGACCAGGTTCGACTGAGGAAGGGATGGGTGGGCCAAGTATTTCAGTCAGGGCTGGATGAGAAGAATCGGGGGATGGCGATCCTGGTGGGAAAGAGGGTGTCGTTTGAGGCGTCAAAGGTGGTGGCTGACAGTGGCGGGAGGTATGTGATGGTGAGTGGTAAGCTGCAGGGGGAGCGGGTGGTGCTGGTGAATGTTTATGCCCCAAACTGGGACGATGCGGGGTTCATGCGGCGCATGTTGGGCCGCTTTCCGGATCTGGAGGCGGGGGGCCTGATCATGGGGGGGGGGGGGCTTCAACACGGTGCTGGATCCCCCATTGGATCGATCCAGGTCCCGGATGGGTAGGAGGCCGGTGGCGGCGGCTAAGGTGTTGAGGGGGTTTATGGATCAGATGGGAGGGCTGGATCCCTGGAGGTTTGCGAGGCCAAGGGCCAGGGAGTACTCGTTTTTCTCCCACGTGCATAAGGCCTATTCCAGGATTGATTTTTTTTGTCCTGAGCAGGGGGCTGGTTTCGAGGGTGGAGGATGCCGAATACTCTGCCATAGCCATTTCGGATCATGCCCCGCACTGGGTAGACCTCGGGCTGGGGGAAGAGAGGGACCAGCACCCGCTCTGGCGCTTGGAGGTGGGGCTGCTGGCAGACGAGGAGGTGGCCGGGAGGGTTCAGGGGTGTATCAAGAGGTACCTTGAGGCCAACGATAACGGGGAGGTCCAAGTAGGGACGGTCTGGGAGGCATTGAAGGCGGTGATTAGAGGGGAGTTGATTTCCATCCGAACCCATAGGGAGGGGGGAGAGCAGAGAGGGAGAGATTGGTGGGGGAGATGGTGAGGGTGGACAGGAGATATGCGGAGGCTCCGGAGGAGGGATTGCTGGGGGAGCGGCATAGCCTTCAGGCCAGGTTCGATCTACTGACCACCAGAAAGGCGGAAGCTCAGGGGAGGAAAGCACAGGGAGCGGTGTATGAATATGGGGAGAAGGCGAGTAGGATGCTGGCACACCAGCTCCGAAAGCGAGACGCGGCCAGGGAGATTGGGGGAGTGAAGGATAGAGATGGGACGGTGGTGCGGAGGGGGGTAGACGTTAATGGGGTCTTTAGGGACTTTTATGGGGAATTGTACCGGTCTGAACCCCCGGTGGAGGGGGGGGGGGAATGGGGCGCTTCTTGGACAAGCTGCGATTTCCGAACATGGAGGCGGGGCAGGTGGAGGGACTGGGGGCGCCGATTGAGCTGGTTAAAGGGATAGGGAACATGCAGTCGGGGAAGGCGGGACCGGATGGGTTTCCGGCTGAATTTTATAAAATGTATCCGGACCTGTTGGGCCCCCTGTTGGTTCGGACCTTTAACGTGGATGGTTGGATCTTGTTCTATTCCGTTATTTTTTGTTACAACAAAAATCGTTTGAATAAAAATATATATTTTTATTCTAAGTTTCACCAGCCAGAACCGTCCCATCAATTAGGTCATATGGTCAAACCCAGTTCCTACTGTGGTTTGTTGTCTCCAGCAGCACAAATTTTGTCTCAGGACTGCACTATTTCAGGTAGTTTTTGAAATACAACATGAAACAAAGGCCTTGGCTGCCCTCAAGTAGATATAAAAGAACCATGTGCCATTTTGAAGCAGTGATGACCTTAGCCCCCACTGTTGTGGCCAATATTTACCATTCATCCAAGACATATTACAAATTATGTCAGTATTATCATTTTGCTGTCTGAGATCGTGCTGTGCATAATTTGGCCATGTTTCCCATAATACAACACTGACTACCTTTCATTTCAAAGCACTTTGGGACATTCTAAAGTTGGGATAGTCACTATATAAATGCAAGTTTTCTTTTTTTTGATTAGCTGCACAGAAATAACCACAGGAACAAGCTGTCCTTATTTTTGACCCTGCCTTTTACACATACTTCTGTCGAGGGCAAAGAGCAACATAAGCAAGAAATTAATTTTCCAAAGGAACAATGGTGATGTAGGAGAGATGTGCCGCCCACCCCTTTGTTGTGGTCAAATCTCTTTCCACAGCTTGTAACAGAGCTAATAGGTCAAACACCAAAATCCTGCTTTGATGTTGGCATTCCAAACTTTGAAAGTTGCCCAGCAAAGCAAGCATTAGTTGTCAGACCAATGATTAGGATGGATCCTGGGCTTCAGTACAGCTTTTCACAAATCTGCCTCCCAAGTTTCATGGTTGGTGGTGGGGAGCAATTTCTATAAATCCTCTTGGGGCACAGTATTTTCCCTAATACCATTTGAAAGCCCATTGCACTTGCTTCACCTCTACAGCTGAGCTATCTACTCTAATTTCCTTTTCTAATTCGCCAATGGTCACATGATAAAACTCCACATTCTAATCATTGAAAAATAACTCTTCCAACTTCAGTCTTCATTCAATTTATGCCTCGCGTTACAACCCAACAACCAATGAAAGCAATCAATATATTTTAATTTTATACCGTTTCCCTATTAGTTAAAACACACCCAATATTTTGAACTTTCTTCACAAAAATATTCTTCCCTGCACCCTTTCCATGGCTCCTATTGGGTGTGCAGAAACACACACATTACTCCCAACTATTAGTGAGGTGTTATGCAAAAAACCAACATGACTTAATTGCTTTTAAATGTGATATTTTCCATTTAAAGCCCCAAATCTCATTTTCCCTTCTTCCTGTATTCCCGTTTTAAAAAACTGTACTCACGTAAAAAAAAAATCTATGTACCTGAACCACCACTTGTGTTCAACTTCGACTATAGCTGAGGAGACACACTGCCAAAGGTTTTCCTCTTGCATTCATCAGGACAAATGCAAGAATGCCAAATTTCAAACAATCACAATTTGTCCTACAGGAGAAAAGAGTGCTGACTGGCTAGTGATTATAATTTCCCGTTACTTCATCCCAAAATACACTGCCACAAAATGTATCAATCGCCTATGCAAGATTGTGGACAGCAGAAAAGTAAAACTGTTTGGATCGCTCTTTCAAAGACAGAAAGAGATGAGACAAATAGCCTCCTTTAGTGCTGTACAATTTTATCTGTACTCCCATCTTTCCTGTTCTCCGTAGCCATCAATATCAGCAGCTCCAATTTCATATCTATTGTAAAATATTTATACATAAAAAAGTTCTTTCAAAGATACTTTACCAATTACTTTCTGAAATTATCTACACCACCCATTTCCAACACATTTCCTTTATTAATAAACACATTTCCGTTGAATGTCACACCCTTTTGAAAGATCAAATAATTTGGCACCAAAGAGTTGGAATTTTAAGTCTACTTCCAGGTTTCTCTGGCAGGCAAAGGAAAAATAAAAACGTAAGATTTAAAGAAAAGCACAAATGTCAAGGAAAGTATGTGAAAGGCATATAAAAATAAGAGAATTAAAAAGCTTTTGAAAGACATAATGGATAAAGTACAGATAGAGGGAGACAGAGTGGAAAACCAGCAGAAAAAGCAAGTTAGAAATAATTTAGTGTGAAATAAGCCGAAATAGTGGAAAATTGAATTTTATTTTAGCCACAAATGAAATAGGGGATCAATTGGTTAAAAAAAGATGAGAATTTGTCTCGCTAAAAAATTCTTGCAAAAAAATCCTTCAGGAATGCATTGAAGTACAAACTTTTCAAAATTCTGACTGGCAGTTGCTTCTGTCCACACATCCTTAAACTAATAGGCATCCAAGAACACCATGCATTATAAGCGTTCTGCTCCAACGCTGCCAAGCAGGCAGTGTTACTGCATAATGCAAAACTTCAATAAATTGGGGGGGTGGGAAGCATCAGGTTAAATTCTTGATTTTTGCTGAGCGAAGCAATCTTTACCAATGCAGCAGTTTGGATGCTAAAAATGACCTCCCAGATTCCCAGGGAACACAAGTAATTCAGCCGTTGCCCGATTGCTAATTACTAATGTCTGCTGGAAGTGTACTTACCAACTGAAGACTGGCTCAGGCAAAACCTGATGACCCTGCCTGCCCTCATTCTCCCCCCCCCCCCCCCCAAATATAGTCAAAATAGTCTGATGACCCACTCTTCAGCAGGTGTAGGAATTATTTATTGGATTCTGTGACAAAGGTTGCTGCTTCCTGTTGAGTGTATCCCAGCACAAATTACTGAATCCAAATAAAGGAAATAATACTTGTATTTATGTAACATCTCATGTAGTTGAAGTATTCCAAAACACTCCAGTGAATTGATTGGAGACCAAATATGTATATATGTAAATATATAAACAATACATAAACAAAACACCAAAACTTCTCACCTACAAAATCTAAATTCCAAAACAGTGACCCAAATCAATAACTACATTTACACTTTAGAAGTTAGAGTCTGGAAATCTTCAATTACAGTGGTAGAGGTGTTTTGGAGGATGTACAATACTTCATGCTCCCACAGAGATGGATATATAAAATAATTTTTGTGCCAATTTGGTTTTTGAGTTAGTTGAACTAGTTTCCCTCGGAACTACAACTAGTAAGTTACCCAAGACATTGCTCAAGGTCAGTTAATGAGTAAATTTTTTTTGTATATGTGCAAGTTGGGACAGACTTCAGAAACTTGTACCACAGAGCAATCTAGTGGCTAAAGCCAGCAATTGCATTGTGACCAGATAACACAGCAAAGCTTAATGGACATGTTGTTGACATAGCAATATCCAATTATAAAAGCATGACCAAAAATCATGACAACTGTAAGCTTTGTGGACATGAAGTGTGTGCCTTGTACAAGATCTTCAATATATTGCGTCTTACTAATTTAACCTACAACTCTGGTATATAACTATTTCTACTTGCAAGTGTACAATAGTGTACTTAGCATTAAAGGCACTTGGTTAGCAGTGCGCAATTTTATTTATAATTTTAGCACTCATCCATTGAAGGATGTCGGTCCTGACTAGGAATTGGAAAGCCAAATTCCAAAATGTTGGTACCTAATAAGATTATCCCAAGTGCTCTCGATGAAGAGCACTTACAAGCAGGCAAATACCTGTAATTTCTATACGTTTGGGTAACAGCTGGAAACAAACATTGCTAACCCACCATCAGCATCATCTAGTCAGCTTCACCCACCCATAAATATTTATCTGCTCTCATTGCCTGGCACAATATATCATCTCCACAGAATTCAAACTGTAACCTGAACGTATACACATCAAACATCTCTGAAGGAACATCTGCATAAAAGGAGCTGTCCTGCCAAGATCACAATAAAATTAAGATAGCTACTATAACTATCTATCGAATTGAATGACTTGTTCCTGCATCAGCCTGAGCTGCATAGTCTCGGTTATGCTCCAAGCTTTGCATTGAAAGAGGCCAGGAAATTACTGCAGCAGCATTCAAGGGCAAACCATTCTAACAAGGTGAGAACATCTACACCCTATCTCCCCACCCCCACCAAAGTATCCATATCTGGGAAAGCCAGCTTCCTTTTTAAACGTATACTCAACAAATTATTGATTAGACACTGTTGAAAAATGGTACTGTGACGTGATAGAATATTTATTGGCGTTTGGGTACAGTAGCACCACTGCACAGTGAACAAGTACTTCTGCATACTTTTAATGGCATACCATATTTTGCCACAAAGAGAGGAATAAAAAGAAAAGGAGTATGGGCGACTGACACAAAGTCAGGCCCCTCATTAAAAATAAGCACTGCAATACTGGATGACCCTCTTAATTATATTTTACACACACACACACAAAACCATTTAAAAATGAAATGTGAACGTGGCTTTCAATAGGTACACTGCACTGAATCTCCTAGATTATTAAAAAGGAAATTCTTTGCTATAAAATGCACCATAATTTTCCAAAGTTTTTATATATATATATGGTTGTCAGTTGTTGACATAAAATTGATCTACATACCATTTGACTGCTCCCCCCCACCCATCCCTCCATTTAAGTTCAGATAATGCCACGCAAAGGAAGACAGGTTTTAGCAGATATGAAATATCTGTTCCAGGCACTGATGGGGCAGGCGAGCTGTCACAATTCTTGCATTTAATTTAATTTAATTTAATATTTGCAACTGAAATATATGGTCAAAGAAAATCCTCAACACATTGGCAGTTTTCATGTTTTCCCTCTGGCAGGTTTATCAAGAATAAAACTACAACCTGCAGGGTCTTTTTTTTTTTAAACTCCCAACATTAAAAACATATCATTTCAGACTAGTAATTTTTCCTGTGCATTTTTAAACAGATTGAAAGTTGTATTCAGCAGCACGGTAAAATATTGGCTATTAACCGTCAGAATCAAATGTGAGGCAAAAGTGCTGAAGCACAGTTGTTTTCAAATACATGAGGTAATTTACAGATGCAGTTAACATTGCAACACTGCAACGAATGGCAGAAGTCCAACTTAGCATTCACTGTCATTGCAAATTTGTCTTCCGTCTGCTCGGTTGCTTGTTTCGGAGGAAAGCGCAAGTCAATGGAAAAATATGTCTTCAATCTCAATTATTTTCCATCTACTCCGGGCTTAAACTATACATGTTTGAAAACAAATCTGCAAATAAAAGTTAACCTTACATCCAATAAGTTGGATGCTGCAACATTCAGTAATGCTATGAGGCTTTCAACACCAGATGAGAATTTTCATTATACAGCGAAGTTCCATGGCGCGATCTCTTCTGACTGCTTCAGTGGGTTTTACACAGACAAGGCATGTTGACTTGTCCTCAACATGACATCAATCAAGTCTACACTCCTAAGTCAATCTGCAGGCGACTCAGAACCCAGGTCCTTGCCGAACACTATAGGTGCTCCATTGCACCGAAAATGTCTGGGCACACAGCCCAAGAAAAATAGTCACATCCACCTGTACAAAAAAGCAATACAAGATCGAGATATCCCAAACCAAGCTCTATTTTCTATCGTTAATTTTACTTGGAATTAATGGTCGCCAATCTTAACCCAGCAATTTTACCTCTCCAGTCGTTTTTGATTGTGTGTGTGCAGGGCACTGGTATCCCATAACCCCAATAAAGTGACTCACTGCTCCAGTGCCTAAGTTTTATGTGACAGAGCCTCCATGGAATGCTTCCTGTGCGCTTTGGCTCGAGATAGCTGCCATTTATTTTAGAAAGCTACCTTTGGGCACTGGTTGGGGGAGTGGGGTGGGGGAAGCTCTGGAATAGCTGGCTGCAATCTGGCGCTGAAGAGTAATACCAGTTAGGGGAAGGTTTGAATAATTACAAGATAATAATCACAGTAATGAAATCTTGGGTCAAGAGCAGCATCGTCTACTCCCTCTATCGGTGAAGCAATGAGAAACTCCCTAGAATATAACAAATGAATCATCTGGCATTCAAATGGAGGGGAATAAATCTGGAACAATTTGGTGAAATGTTGGATAATGGTGAAGAAAGAATGAGGGGACAAGAACAGACATCTCCAATCTGTTTGGGCATTTCACGCTGTGCTTAAAAAAAACAGAAGCACATTCTCTAAACTCAACAATATACTTCAAAATTACATTTCCGCTTTTCGTGAAACAAAATAACCAATGTTACCCATAAAGGAAGTAGTGTTTCCAACAGTTTTTGAGGGTACAAATCAAAACAATGAGCTAGAGATCGTAGAGCACAAGAAATGTAATGTATCTGCCCTAATAACTCCTTATGGGGTAATCAAATTTCTGTCAAGTACTGGGCTTGCCAAGTGATCAGATAGTTCTTCAAGTTTAACCATAACAAAACCATTGCTGTTTTGACATGATGGTTCGGAATAAATTTACTGTAAAACTGGCTTCAAATACTCCTCCCATTAACTTTAGAACAAAGCAGAGACTTGTAATTTTAGCAATTTATTTTCTGACAGATCACCTGTCAAATCTAAATGCATTTCACAACTAAATTAGTTATTCCTAAAACTGCAGGATAACAATCAGCTTCATTTAATTATGTAAATAGGTGCACATGGCCATAGTTTTTTTTTAAATAAAAGGAGACAATGTCTGATGCATTGAAGCTTAGAACCTTAAAACACATTGTGGTTTCGGTCGGAAATTCAAAACAGTAGATACATTCTATACGCTGTTTAATGATGACTATTTTAATCATCACTTCTTCAGGGACTGAGATTGTTGGATCAATATATACATACATCTAGGTGGCCCAAGAGTTTCAAATGTTATGCGCTGCTGCTTCCCTATGACTAGATGGCGCTAGTAAGCACAGCAATATTGAACAGTGGAACCAGCATACTACAGTGCTACAATACGAATTAGATACCCAAGTGCTGTTAGTAAGGCTGTAATTCACTCCAACTGCTTAAAAGAACACCATAAACCTTTAAGATTGGACAGCAGTCAATTTTGTGAGTTTAACAAAACCCTCCCTTCATATAGGTCCAATTCCAACCTTAAACCCCATTCTTTGCATCTTGATTATTTCATGGTGAATAGGTTAGTAAATGGTGACATCCACTCCTTATAGTTGCACAGTAGCACGACATAGATACAAGGTTTGTAAACGTGAACTGAGACACAGCCATAAAACCGTACCAATCATATAATGTTCATTGTATCACAAATAATCTTTTTGGGACTTTTTTAAAGCGTTTTCAATTTTTGCACAGGTCCTGGATTTAGGTCCTGCTTGTGATTCAAATTTGAAAAGCAGATCTCGGGCTCTCTGCTAGTGGAACTTTGAATCCCCATGCCCAGAAATATTAGAAAATTAAAAAGGGAAAGGGGGCTTAAAACATTTACTGTGAAACAGCAACATATATGACATATTGCTGCGTCATTGTGCTAATGAACCGCCTGCACCAAATGGAATGTGAATTCAAACAGATGCAGAAGTTTGCATTGTCTATTGAACCCAGTTTTGACACAAACTCAAAGTGGGGATCTCATTAGAATTTGTGAAATAAAATGAATGAAAACTACAAATAAAACATGAATCAGCATCTGGCCTAAGTATCCAAAATGGCTCTTAATTTTCTCTACTAAAATATTTTAACAGCCATTTCAGAATACACATCACCACAAACACTGAACCATAATACTGTTCTCCAATGGGTCATATATTTTGGCAAAACAATGATTAAATTAGGAAAAAAATGACACTACAATATGTCAGCTGGATATCGCAGTGTTTTCTATTGCTTTCATTATGCTTTTTTTTTGACATGTAAGTCTTATACAACAGATCAACGATGGCCTCTTTATTTGGAATGGGAAGAGAGAGGGATGAAGATAAATATCAGGACCACAGGGTTTGGCATAAGATTGTTCACCTACCCACACTGACGTTGTTCACCCACAAATGCACACTGACCCCCTAAAGTGTGGACTACAAGAGCCACAGAAAAAACAAACATCTGCCTGCTTTTATGTCAACCTGCATAAGTAACACCATATTTGTACACCAGCACTGCACCTATTTTTCATTTTCGGGCAAGTAGCTCTCAGGTAACCAGTTTAATGGATGATTAAATATTGACTTTTACCTCTTCCCAAAGCAAAAAAAAAAAATTCTTATCCTTTTCTTGATTAACTGCCGTCTGGAACCTTTTCAGCTCAACTTATATTCACACTAATCTTTTCAAGAGTTGATCTGGGGCTACATTCAGCTAGAATAGGACTGAAGAAAATAATGCACACCAATGCAGGGGAGTACCACCACTCCAAAGTTTGCTAACAGAGGGATGGCAGTGCAATGTACTCCCACCCATTTAACAAACACCAAGAGGTTTTAGCACCCAGGAGTTCAGAACTCCAGCAAGCCCTGGACACGTCTCAGATGCAGAACGCTCCAATTTCTCTAATCTGCTCCAGTCCAAATAGGGCTGCAGGTGCACGAGTCTACACATGGACCTGATCCTGACCCACAGCAGGTCTGAGGAGCCAGGAGGACAAAGTACAATGATAAAATGCAGAGTGGAAAGAACAAATAATGCACCTAACTGGATGACATGTATAACCAGGGGCTGTTTAATAAAATGTAGTCAAACATACTATTTACTCAACTGCCTCCCCCTTAATCAACAGCGGTTTTGTTTCCAAATGCTTTTCTTAAAAAAAAATCCCTTCCCACGCTCCACAAAATAACTGAGCCCCATTTCCTAATTCGCCCCCCCCCCCCCCCCCCCCCCCGTGCTTAACTGCTTTAAATAAAAGGCAACTGAAAAGAACACAGTAGACACTGAGAAATGAGCATATGAACTGGTCGTCTACATGGTGCTAATTGTAACGATGCTTTTTTTTCTCCTTTCGTTTCAACATTCTCAACACGATTAAAAGCCTTCAGTCCAAGTGTTTGAAAACAAATCCACCAAGGTTCGAACTCCGATAACAGTTGCATGATAGATAGGGCGTAGTGCACTCAGACCAAAAAACAGGAGGAGAAATACAGGTTATGACTTGCTTGTGATTTCCAAGCAAATAATTATTTTCTTTAAAAAAAGTCAGAGCAACAGATTCATTTTTAAACATACTCTTAATTAACAGCAGGTGTAACAGAGTACTTTCAAAAGCACAATACAAATTTAATGCCGTGCTTCCAGTATTTCATGTTCCCAACAGGTTTCATGTCAGAGACCGAATCCCTTTTAGCACGAGCCCAAGGCTATTTGATTTTTGGATAATAAAAATGCAACTCACACTTACTCCCTTTACTCTAATTGTCTGGGAATAAGACTTTAATGAAAAAAAATTCATTTGAATGCTCCAAAGTAAATTATTTCCGAACCACTAAATTATTACAGCAGACAGTTCTCGCAATATTGACATCATCTGCTCAAACTCCACTCAAAACTCAGGGGGAAAATGTGGTAACACTGAACAAGTGCATGAGAACAGTGTGTAGGCAACAATTTCTGACAGAGAGGCATTACATATGGCCTAGTTTAGGACTAAGAGAGGTATACTGTCTCTAAGTCTGGTGACATACAAAACACAAAAAAAAAAATTCTCAAGTAAAAATCAGCCTTTTTTCCTTTTCAGAATGATTGAACTGAAGAGAATCCATAAGCAACTGCTCAGATGTGACATGCCCAGCTGGTTCCCCGTGCTTCCAAGGAGGAGTGAGGTGGAGGGGAGGAGGGGTGGACCAGGCTGTTGACAGGGTTACAAGTGGTCAGGAGGGCGATGTCAAGGCTGAGCCCCGGCAGTGGCTGGAACCGGCGTCCCGAGGGTGTTGGTAGCAGAGATGACTGGTGAGCCAGCAAGGGGTCCCAGTGGTGATGAGGTTGGCATTGCAGATATCCCTGCATTGAAACATTAAATAACATTAGTCTTCAAAAAGAACAAATGTATTTTCAACAGATTTCAATCTAGCAGACTTTGGCCAAAACAGATCTGCCCAAACATTGATATTATTGAGACTTGATTACTACGTTTGGCTAATTAGCAGCATTACTAACCTGACATCATACTGGCTGAGCTGATCGGGGTGCTACCAGTTGGCATGTTAGCACAGGAGCCCATTCGGGACTGGTCTTTCACAATTGGGTCTGTGGGACAAAATAAAATCGAAACAATGGTATAAGCATACCTGATTTCCCCCAATTTCACCCTTCCCAGTGCTGCACCATGAGTTTTGAGGACAAACCTCATCCCACAACAAATAAAACACAGCAGCACTTAGTATCTTGCCCTTTCAACTGGTTGAAGGAAGGATGTAAAGAAACAAACAGACCAACTTCCCTTTCGGCCTTGCATAGCTGTGTTCCCACTCAATGCCTCTCTGGCAAGGGGAAGATTAGCATTAGGGTGGGTGGGGTAGTAGGAAGAGGCGTTCAGATCTCTGGTGGGCATGGCCATAATAAGTCCTAACAAGCATCATAGGGAACACTTACAAAAATAAGGATGTTCCATAGCTTCTCGTGCTGTTAAACGTGTTTGATGATCATATCGTAGAAGCTTGTCCAAGAAATCCAGTGCTTCGGAGCTAACCAGGTGCTGATTCTCACTGTGGACAAAGCGTTCCCATCTTTTACGGGAATGTCTGAAACAGGGAAACAAGAATCTTTTAGGTAAATAATACATAAATCACCCCATATTAGTACCAAATGTGTTCCTTACTGACCTGCCCAGGATGTCATTAAACCGTGGGTCCAGCTCAATGTTGTACTTGTCAATGTAGTCATACAGATCTTCTGTGCCTAGCACCTTGGCTATTCGGACCAACTTAAAAGACAAAGAGGAAGCATGTTACAGTCATTAGATTAAAAAGGAATCACACCACAATTGGAATTTAAAGAGTTACCAAAGAAGCATTTACTTTAATTTGATCTTGTTTAAATGATAAACAATTTTGGCACAAAGAAAACTTGCTCGAATGTGCAACTGCAACACTAACCCCAAGTTAGAGGAGATGGAAAGTTTCCTTTACTTTGCTCCAACAAAACAGTACTCGATGCCAAGAATTTAATTACTTCCAACATTTGTGACATTAGGGGCTGGTTTAGCACAGGGCTAAATCGCTGGCTTTGAAAGCAGAGCAATACAGGCCAGCAGCACGGTTCAATTCCCGTACCAGCCTGCCCAAACAGGCGCCGGAATGTGGCGACTAGGGGCTTTTCACAGTAACTTCATTTGAAGCCTACTTGTGACAATAAGTGATTTTCATTTTCTGTGCCTTCAGCTACCTGGGCCTTAATCGCTGGAATTCCCTTTTTAAATCTTCCCGTCTCTCCAGCCCTCATTCCTTCTTTAAACAGCTCCTTAAAATCTCCTTGACCAAGCTTCTCGTCACCTGTCCTAATATCTCCTTCTGCACGTCAGTGTCAAATTTGAATTGAAAACTTTCCCGTGAAGCTCCTTGGAACGATCTACGATGTTGTAAAGGGCGCTTTATAGATGTAATTTGCTGTTGGCCTCTTTCTGTGCTGTAAAATGCACCTCCGCCTTCAACACCATAATCCCAGCCAAGCTAATATCCAAACTCCAAAACCTAGGACTCGGCTTCTCACTCTGCAGCTGGATCCTCGACTTCCTGACCGACAGACCGCAATTTGTAAGGATAAACGACACCTCCTCCATGATAGTCCTCAATTACGGGCCCTGCAAGGCTGCGTACTTAGCCCCCTATTATACTCTCTATAGACACATGACTGTGTGGCAAAATGCGGCTCCAACTCCATGCTTGCTGATGACACAACAGTAGTGAGTCGGATCTCAACAACGATGATTCAAAGCACAGGAGAGAGATAGAGAACTTAGTGGCACGGTGCAATGACAACAATCTCTCCCTCAATGTCAGCAAAACTAAGGAGCTGGTCATCAACTTCAGTAAGCGAAGTGTCGTACACACCCCTGTCTGCATCAACGGGGCCGAGGTGGAGATGGTTGACAGCTTCAAATTCCTAAGTGTAAACATCACCAACAATCTGTTCTGGTCCACCCACATCGATGCTACGGCCAAGAAAGCACAACAGTGCCTATAATTCCTCAGGAAATTAAGGAAATCTGGCATGTCCACAACAACTCTTATCAATTTCTATAGATGTACCATAGAAAGCATCCTATTTGGCTGCATCACAGCCTGGTGGTACTTGCTTGGCCCAAGACCGCAAGAAACTAGAGAGTTGTGAACACAGCCCAGTCCATCATGCAAGCCCGCCTCCCAGCAACTGGCGCTGTCTACATTGCCCGCTTGGGAAAGCAGGCAGCATAATCAAAGAGCCCTCCCACTCAAGTTATTCTCTCTTCTAACCTCTTCCATTGTGAAGATACAAAAGTTTGAGAGCACGCACCAATAGATTAAAAAACAGCTTCTTCCCCACTGTCACCAGACTCCTGAACGGCCCTCTTATGGACTGAACTGATCTGTCTATGCATCTACAGGCAGCATGGTGGCACAGTGGTTAGCACTGTTGCATCACAGCGCCAGGGACCCAGGTTCAATTCTGCCCTTGGGTCAGTATGTGTGTGGAGTTTGCAAGTTCTCCCCCGTGTCTGTGGGTTTCCTCTGGGTGCTCCGGTTTCCACACTCAGTACAAAGATGTGTGGGTTAGGTGGATTGGCCATGATAAATTGCTCTTAAGTGTCCAGGGATGTGCAGGTTAGACTACGGGGTCATGTGGATAGGGTGGGCTGGACATGGGTGGAGTGCTCATTCAAAGGGTACGTGCAGACTCGATGGGTCGAATTGCCTCCTTCTGCATTGTAGAGATTCTATGATCTATCACCTTCTTTAAAGTTGCAGCACGAGCTACTGTATACTTACCCGCTGCCTGTGTTTATGTGTTTTCATTATGTATCCTCATGTATTTATCCTATGTTCTCATGTATGGAGCAATCTGCCTGGACCGTACACGGAACAATACTTTTCACTGTACCTCCGTACACGTGACAATAAATCAAAATCTCCTACTCTATTTTTCCACATAAAGAATCCTAGCATATTTACATAGCCAGAATGTCTCTGATGCCAATTAACCATGTAAACAAATGGCATTTATCAGTTTCAAGTATCCAATATTTTGCAATTTGACAGATGTACCTGGTTCCACTACATGCCTTGTTTTGGGACACAGTTCTAACATGAGATAGAACATGAATCTGATTGAGAACTTATAGAATCTATTCGTTGCAAGTTGCATCCTAGTATATGCTGATATGATTTCAAACGATTCTGTTGAAACAATTTTGCCATTCCCCAAACAAAATAACATTAAATTGGACTGGAAGAGATTTGTGCTGATTTCCTGAAGTGTCAGAAATTTCAGAACTCATTGTCAAAAGCTCTTCCTACAAGTGAGAAGCATTTGGAATGGACTTCAAGGAATGACAGCTCAGATTTCTTGAATATGACATCTTACAGCTTTACAAGTCCAAGTCGGACTCTGAAGTCACAGCACTGTGCAATGTTAAGGGGATTGAGTGCAATTCTGCAGCTGATTTCCATAGGTCGGATTCATTCAGTGTGGTGAGCAGTTCAATCCGGGTGACCACAGCTCAAGACAAAAACCGTAGAATAATTTATCAGATTCTGAGAGTGTGAAATGGGCAGGTACTTAAGCTAGGATGGTAAAACTTCTTACTCATTCAGAGCTTTCCCCATTTTACAGGAGTGATGCTGTGAAAAAGCACAAATGTAGTATACTTTTTCCACCAGCAGATGGGGGTGTTTTTCTACACCTGACAGGATTCTTGAAACATCCAACACAAGCACATAATTTTAGCAGCGTTGAGTGGGTTGTACCACCCACTTGCATCAGCACTGTGCTGGAGAAAAGACAGCTCTGTGCAGGCTCATTCAACAGCTGCACTCCCATTCAGAGGAGCAGACAGGATTTGTGTCAATGGAAGAACAGTGAGGTGTAAAAACTGAAGGGGGAAACAGAACCAGAGAGGATTAACAAAACCTTCAAGGCCTTCTACCAAGAGCTGTACACCTCAGAGCCCCCAACGAGGAAGGCTGGGATGAACCGGTTCCTTGATGGACTGGTCATACCAGTCGTGGGAGAGGGAAGGAAACGGGACCTGGAAGCACCACTAGCACTGGGAGAGATCATGGACAGTATCAGCTCCATGCAGACGGGGAAGGCGCCGGGACCGGACGGATTCCCGGCGGACTTCTACAAAAAATTTGCGACAGCGCTGGCCCCGCACCTGCGGGAGATGTTCACAGACTCGCTAGCTAGGGGCACACTGCCACCCACGTTAGCACAGGCCTCAATCTCGCTGATACCTAAGAAAGACAAAGACCCAACGGAATGTGGGTCATACAGACCCATATCTCTGCTGAACGCAGACGCCAAAATACTGGCCAAAATCCTAGAAGACTGTGTACCTGAGGTGGTCACAGAGGACCAGACGGGCTTCGTCAAAGGTAGACAGCTCACCTCGAACATCAGGCGCCTGCTGAACGTGATAATGACCCCCTCCGGGGAGAGAACACAAGAGGTGATCGTCTCCCTGGACGCAGAAAAGGCCTTCGACAGAGTCGAATGGAAATACCTCATAGAGGTACTGGAGCTGTTCGGGCTTGGAACAGGGTTCACCGCGTGGGTAAAACTCCTATACAACGCCCCCATGGCGAGTGTACGGACCAACAATACCAACTCCCAATACTTCCAGCTGCACAGGGGCACCAGACAAGGATGCCCACTGTCCCCACTGCTGTTCGCACTAGCAATCGAACCGCTAGCAATTGCGCTCAGGGCAGCAAAAAATTGGAGGGGGATCCGAAGGGGAGGCAGAGAGCACAGAGTCTCACTCTATGCAGACGATCTGCTCCTCTACATCTCGGACCCACAAAGCAGCATGGACGGAATCATCGCGCTCCTGAAAGAGTTTGGAGCCTTCTCGGGCTACAAACTCAACATGAGCAAAAGCGAGATCTTCCCAGTACACCAGCAAGGGGGGGGGGGAAGCACTAAAGGGGCTGCCGTTCAAACAAGCCCGACATAAATTCCGCTACCTGGGGATCCAAATAGCCCATGACTGGAAAGGGATCCACAAATGGAACCTCACCAGCCTGGCGGAGGAAGTAAAAAAGGACCTGCAAAGATGGAACACACTCCCACTCTCCCTCGCAGGAAGAGTCCAGACGATCAAAATGAACGTATTGCCCAGATTCCTCTTCCTGTTTAGATCCATTCCGATCTACATCCCCACGGCCGTCTTCATAGCGCTGGACAAACTTATCATGGCGTTCGTATGGGGGGGTAAAAATGCTAGGATCCCAAAGAAGGTCCTACAGAAAACAAAATCCAGGGGGGGGCTAGCCCTCCCGAATCTACAATTCTACCACTGGGCGGCAACAGCCGAGCGAGTAAGGGGATGGATCCAGGAGCCAGAAGCCGAGTGGGTGCGTGCGGAGGAGGCCTCCTGCATGGGGACCTCCCTCCGGGCCCTCGCCACGGCAGCACTCCCATCCCCACCCAAAAAACACTCCAGCAGCCCAGTGGTGACAGCCACCCTCCAATCCTGGAACCAACTGCGGCAGCAATTTGGCCTGAACAAAATGTCGGACAAGGCTCCCATCTGCAACAACCATAGGTTCAAACCAGCACTGACTGACGCCACCTTCAAAAGGTGGAGACAGGACGGGGGGACACTGACAGTCGGGGACCTATACACGGACGACAGGATCGCAACACTGGACGAACTGACAGAGAAATTTCAGCTAGCTGGGGGGAACGAGCTACGGTACCTGCAGCTCAAAAACTTCCTACGAAAGGAGACAAGGACGTACCCACAACTGCCACTACTGGAAGACCTACTGGACGCAAGTATCCTAGAGAAAGGGAACTGTAGTGACATGTATGGCCGACTGGTAGATAGGGACGACACCGTACTGGACGCAACAAGAAGGAAATGGGAGGACGACCTGGGGATGGAGATAGGGTGGGGACTCTGGAGCGAAGCACTGCATAGGGTCAACTCCACCTCCACGTGCGCAAGGCTCAGCCTGACGCAACTAAAAGTGGTACATAGAGCCCACTTAACGAGAAACCGTATGAGTAGGTTCTTCCCGGAGGTGGAGGACAGATGTGAGCGGTGCCAAAGAGGCCCGGCCAACCACGCCCACATGTTCTGGTCTTGCCCCAGACTTGTGGAGTACTGGACAACCTTCTTCGAGGCTATGTCCAAAGTGGTGGGGGTGAGGGTGGAGCCATGCCCGATAGTGGCGGTCTTCGGGGTTTCAGACCAGCCAGATCTATTCCTGGGGAGGAGGGCGGACGCCCTTGCCTTTGCCTCCCTGATCGCCCGCCGTAGAATCCTGTTTGGCTGGCGGTCAGCAGCACCGCCCAGAGCTGCAGACTGGCTGTCCGACCTCTCGGATTCTCTCCAAATGGAGAAAATCAAATTCGCCATCCGAGGGTCGGACGACGGCTTCCACAGAACGTGGGAGCCATTCATGCAATTGTTCCGGGACCTGTTTGTGGCCAACGTACAAGAGGAAGAATAGTCGGGGGAAGGTAGCCGGCGGGGAGGGGGGGGGCTACGGGCTCGTTACGGGGATTTGATGGCTAGCTAAGGCCCAAAACCAAACTAAATAAATGCCAATAAACATGTTGGGGAATGTAAAATATGTATGCCGGCAAAGAGGGGGAGGCCACAGTTATTACTACGAAGATGCTCACCTGTAAATATATATGTTAATTTTTGCGTGTTTTTTTTTCTCTCTCTAACAATTTGTAATTTGTTCAATATAAAACATGAAAACTGAATAAAAAACATTTATAAAAAAAAAAACTGAAGGGAGGTATAGAAGAGGGTGCCCTGTCTTTGTAAACTCAACAATAGTAGAGCAGTCCCTATCCTGGAATGGTATTGTACTGGTTACACATTTCAAATAGAACCATTTCCTATATATTATTTCTTTTCTATGATAATTTATTCAATTTTTTTTAAAAATTCATTCGGGGGATGTGGGCTTTGCTGGGCCAATTGCCCTTGAACTAAGTGGCTATTTTCAGGGGGCTTTTGAGAGTCAACCACATTGCTGTGGGTCTGGAGTCACATGTAGGCCAGACCAAGTAAAGTAGATTTCCTTCCCTAAAGGACTCTAGTGAACCAGATGGGTTTCTACAACAATCGACAATGTTTTAATGGTCATCATTAGACTTTTAATTCCATATTTTTACTGAATTCAAATTTGACAACCTGATGGAATTCAAATCCAGGTGCCCAGAGCATGACCCAAGGTCGCTGGATTACTGGTTCAGTAACAATTCTAGTCTGCCACCACCTCCCCTGTAATGCTCCTACAGTAATAAAATGCTCCAAAAGTTTTGTTCAAAATATAAAACAAGGCAAAATTATGTCAATTGCCAGATGCGAGACCTCAGGTTGACAGTCCTGCCAAAGCAGATATTGCTCTTCAACAGGGCTGAATACACTGGATACACTGAATCCTGGATACCCTGACCAACACAGTGCAGATTTGAACATGTATAATGACCAAACAGTGGGATGTGGGTCACTAAGCTGCTATTCCCAAACTGCAACCCAGATCTTTGCTGTGCCTTAGCACAGAAACAGAACAATCCCAAAAAGGGAAAGGAGAATTAAAGGGTATCGGGGTTTCTGAACTGAGGCAGGAAGATGGGGTGGAGATACAGATCAGGCACGATCTAATTTAATGGAGGAAGAAATCTGAAGGGTTGAATGGCCAACTCCCTAGTTTCTGTTTACAGCAATGAAGAGTCTCGGGATTTGTAGGAACCTTCTGCACAGAGATACAAATCTCGTGTTGTCTGGTTAGGCTTACTGTGAGAAAAGATAAACAACATCTGGAAAAAAGCCCAGTGAAAACATTTTAAAGCGGAATATCGTGACTATAAAACGAGGAACCTGGAGTTTGCACGATGGACATGAGGGGGATTTGCACTCGTCAACTCTACCAATGCAAGTTTGGCATTCTTGATTGGGCAGGAAGGAAGGAAGACATGACGGTCAATGTGCAAGGTACAGTGCAGGTGGTCTGGTGATAGTCATCAGTCGAAGTATCTGCCACTGTGGCAGTGAACTTGCCTCTGAATAGAGCCAAGCTGAGCACTCTTACCTGATCATAATTGTCATGACCGTGGAAGAAAGGCTCTTTTCGGAAGATCATGCTGGCCAGCATGCATCCTAAACTCCACATGTCTAGACTATAATCGTACATCTGCAATGAAGCAAAAAAATATTTTCAGTAATTGGAATTGAAACTTATAAAGGAGAACATTAAAAAAACACTTTAACTCAGTCACGAGATTCTTTTCAAAACACTGAAGGCACAAATGTAAAATACTTTATGTATTTGAGGGACTCTGATACCTGCCCATTTTCTGAATGCTTGTTCGTTATTGGTTAATCACTGCAATGCTCGAATCAAAGTTCAGATGCTGAAGCCACTCCTATAGCACCAATTGCAGATTTTTTCCACTCAAATCACTAACACATATCCAATCTGTACAATTCTACTGCTGTATTTGCTTCTCAAACTCCTCCCCTTTCAACAGTGGCTATTTACACTTCTGATGCACCAAGTGCAAGCAGACTGATGTACTATGTAGGGTATCTCAGCAGAACTTTCCAACAGGGGCACTGTAGTGGTCTGAGCAGCAATTCTGAATGGCAGGCCAGCAGCACGGTTCGATTCCCGTACCAGCCTCCCCGAACAGGCGCCGGAATGTGGCGACTAGGGGCTTTTCACAGTAACTTCATTGAAGCCTACTCGTGACAATAAACGATTTTCATTTCATTTCATTCCATATCTTCAATTAAGCCAATTGAAATGCACCACTTTAAAGCCAGCACTGACCAGTGAATGAACCTGGAACCACGTTTGTCTTTATGGCTCAGCTAGCTATCCAATAAACTTACTGGGAAATGGGTGATAAAGAAAGAACAACCTGTATTTATATAGCATTGTTCATGACGGTAGGATGCTAAGGTAGCCCATATAATTATTGACCAGGGTACCACAAGAATAACCCTGCACATTTATGTGCACCCGAGATGTGAAATGGAACCTTAGTTTAATGCCTCATCTGAAAAACGGCAGCTCCTCTTAACCCTCTTTCCTCTTGTTAAGAGGAAAAAGGAGGCCTATGTGAAGATGAGGCGTGAAGTCTCAGTTGGGGCGCTTGATAGTTACAGGGAAGCGAGGAAGGATCTAAAGAGAGAGCTAAGACGAGCAAGGAGGGGACATGAGAAGTCTTTGGCAGGTAGGATCAAGGAAAACCCAAAAGCTTTCTATAGGTATGTCAGGAATAAAAGAATGACTAGGGTAAGAGTAGGGCCAGTCAAGGACAGTGGTGGGAAGTTGTGTGTGGAGGCTGAGGAGATAAGCGAGATACTAAATGAATACTTTTTGTCAGTATTCACTCAGGAAAAAGATAATATTGTGGAGGAGAATGCTGAGACCCAGGCTATTAGAATAGATGATGTGGATCTGTTCCACAAGGATCTGTTCTGGGGCCGTTGCTGTTTGTCATTTTTATAAATGACCTAGAGGAGGGCGCAGAAGGATGGGTAAGTAAATTTGCAGACGACACTAAAGTCGGTGGAGTTGTAGACAGTGCGGAAGGATGTTGCAGGTTACAGAGGGACATTAGAATAGATGGCATTGAGGTGCGTAGGGAAGAAGTGTTGGCAATTCTGGACAAGGTGAAAATAGATAAGTCCCCGGGGCCTGATGGGATTTATCCTAGGATTCTCTGGGAAGCCAGTGAAGAGATTGCTGACCCGTTGGCTTTGATTTTTAGGTCATCATTGGCTACAGGAATAGTGCCAGAGGACTGGAGGATAGCAAATGTGGTCCCTTTGTTCAAGAAGGGGAGTAGAGATAACCCCGGTAACTATAGGCCGGTGAGCCTAACATCTGTGGTGGGTAAAGTCTTGGAGAGGATTATAAAAGATACGATTTATAATCATCTAGATAGGAATAATATGATTAGGGATAGTCAGCATGGTTTTGTGAAGGGTAGGTCATGCCTCACAAACCTTATCGAGTTCTTTGAGAAGGTGACTGAACAGGTGGACGAGGGTAAAGCAGTTGATGTGGTGTATATGGATTTCAGTAAAGCGTTTGATAAGGTTCCCCACGGTCGGCTATTGCAGAAAATACGGAGGCTGGGGATTGAGGGTGATTTAGAGATGTGGATCAGAAATTGGCTAGTTGAAAGAAGACAGAGAGTGGTGGTTGATGGGAAATGTTCAGAATGGAGATCAGTTACGAGTGGCGTACCACAAGGATCTGTTCTGGGGCCGTTGCTGTTTGTCATTTTTATAAATGACCTAGAGGAGGGCGCAGAAGGATGGGTAAGTAAATTTGCAGACGACACTAAAGTCGGTGGAGTTGTAGACAGTGCGGAAGGATGTTGCAGGTTACAGAGGGACATAGGTAAGCTGCAGAGCTGGGCTGAGAGGTGGCAAATGGAGTTTAATGTGGAGAAGTGTGAGGTGATTCACTTTGGAAAGAATAACAGGAATAAGGAATATTTGGCTAATGGTAAAATTCTTGGTAGTGTGGATGAGCAGAGGGATCTCGGTGTCCATGTACATAGATCCCTGAAAGTTGCCACCCAGGTTGATAGGGTTGTGAAGAAGGCCTATGGTGTGATGGCCTTTATTGGTAGAGGGATTGAGTTCCGGAGCCATGAGGTCATGTTGCAGTTGTACAAAACTCTAGTACGGCTGCATTTGGAGTATTGCGTACAGTTCTGGTCGCCTCATTATAGGGAGGACGTGGAAGCTTTGGAATGGGTGCAGAGGAGATTTACCAGGATGTTGCCTGGTATGGAGGGAAAATCTTATGAGGAAAGGCTGATGGACTTGAGGTTGTTTTCGTTAGAGAGAAGGTGGTTAAGAGGTGACCTAATAGAGGCATACAAAATGATCAGAGGGTTAGATAGGGTGGACAGCGAGAGCCTTCTCCCACGGATGGAGGTGGCTAGCATGAGGGGACATAGCCTTAAATTGAGGGGTAATAGATATAGGACAGAGGTCAGAGGTGGGTTTTTTACGCAAAGAGTGGTGAGGCCGTGGAATGCCCTACCTGCAACAGTAGTGAACTCGCCAACATTGAGGGCATTTAAAAGTTTATTGGATAAGCAGATGGATGATAAGGGCATAGTGTAGGTTAGATGGCCTTTAGTTTTTTTCCATGTCGGTGCAACATTGAGGGCCGAAGGGCCTGTACTGCGCTGGATCGTTCTATGTTCTATGTTCAACCATGCTGCATTCCCTCAAATAGTGTTTGAGAGTGAAGTATTGGTTCTAGAATGCCAGTGGGGATTAGGTACTCAATCACAGAGCTCAAAATATCCCACAAACCTTCTGACTCAGGTAAGAGTGGTACCACTGAGCAAAAGGCAACATTCATTTTCTTTTAACAGTTTGTTTTCAGATGGATTCTTGTGCCAACAAATTTTGAGCAGGAATCCTAACCATGGGACACCTTTACCAAATGAAGAGTGCTTTGAACTCAATAACCAAAACCTCGTTTTGTGCTCATTTGTGGTTTGTTTGTGCTTCGTATGTAGAACATTTAGCCTGAGATCTGATGCGCTTCATATTCTTCTGAAGCATTACAAATGGAGAGTGCAGTTTTGAGCAGTAATTCAATGCCATCTCTCTACACAATAGTCATCAGATCTGTAACAAATATCTAGCTCATGTTAATATTTAAGAGGTAATTTTTTAATCTGGGAAGATTAAAGTTTAACTGCAGGAAGTAGGGTTAATGCAACTAAAGCAGTTTAAAGACAATTAAACTTAAAAGGTCGAGGCCATGTTGACTTAAGGGTCAACCAGTTAGAAAGGCAAGGTCCGAAAACAGCAGGTGGGCTTACGCAGCTGAAGATGTGACGTCTACACTGCTTGCAAAGAAGTGCAGTCCAGAGAGAGGTTTTGTTTTCAGAGTTCTAAATTAGTTAATTAGTTAGTTAGCTAAATTAGTTAATAAAACATTGAGCGAACCCCGAAAGACGTCATCATGGAGATGGGGGGAGTTGAATTTATCTCTGTTTGTTAGGAGAACGAGTGTTCTGCAACAGGTGAAGGGGTGATCCAGGTAGTTCAAGCTCAGAGCAGAGGCAGTAGCAGAAGGTTACTGGTTCCGTGCTGGAGGCAGTTCGCGTTCAAGAGAAGTTCTGGGAGCCATTTGTAGCTTGCCATAGTTCAGAGAGGTACTGTCTGGGTTTAGCGAAGCTAGCAGGGTGTGAAAAAGCTCGAGTTGTGATGATAATTACAGGCAGGAGTGCAATTTTCTGAATCTTGCGGAACACAGTCTCGGGAGAAGAGGCTGAGCAGTTGTTGAGGCAGTCCGAGTTGATGCAGCTTTGAGGGGGATTCATCGGTGAGAGCATTGGAAGTGAAGAGTTGAATTTTCCCCCGAGGGAGACGGAGTTTTACTAAGAATTTGTGAATCAGAGTGGCCATTGATGTGTCCGTGATTTGTTGAGAAATACATGGGATCCACCTCGGACACATCTGCCACTTAACGGACAGTGTGGTGTGTCTGACCGAAGTTTGTCAGCTGATTTATAGTTATCTCCTGTTAAATCTGAATGACCAAGACAGATACTGCAAATAGTTTTACTTTTATGACTTTGTATAGTAAAGTTTATCTTGTTTAAAACTATAGAATGTTGTGATTGTATTTAAGTGTCTGGGATTTCAAACTTTGTCTACTTTAACAAAAAGTTACTAGCCCCTAATTGGATCGTAACAATCAGAGGCAAAACAAGTAGGATTTATTGAAATAATATAAAGCAACTTTTTCTCCACTATCTCATACCTAAAGCACAGAGTCCAAACTGCAATCGCTGGAGGTCAGATTTGTCCATTAACCTCCTTGCACATTTTAAATACTGTCCACAAATATCCAGCTTCAATCGGGTAACTGGCACAATCACCTTAAAAGAATACATTCTCTCAAAAGTGGCTCAATATTTGCATTAGAACAGCTTCTAGGAAAATCCACAGCTTATAAGGTATTCGCCCCACACCCGCAAAGTACTGAAGCTCATTCTGCCCCACAGCCCCGTGGTATTTATTTCCCGTGCCAACCAGCTTCCCAATCGTTTGAACCAGAATCTTCCAGCAGTGTGGAAGCACCTCGCTGTGAGTTACCTGCTGTTTCCCATCTCTCCACACGAGCCACAGCCTCAGCGTTGCAGGGCACTTTGCTTCCGGCAACAAGGAATTCACAAAGCAGTAAATCCACACAGGACATGGGGAGGCGTTTTACAATTAAAACAACACATCTCGCTCTTTCCACATTCGGATTACAGAAAAATCATATTCAGGAAAGCCAAGTTATTAATTTTTGCTTTTACTTTGCCCAGCACTTCATGCTGCAGTATGGTTACCAAGGTGCTCAGTGACGCAGGAGCTGTTGTTGGCAACATCTCAGGAAATTAAGTCTTTGGATTAGATTTCCTATATCCATCATAATAGTGGACAGAATATAATTTGGTTTAACGGTCTTCTGGAAGCTAAAAGGTGAATACGTTTTCTCTTTAGGAAGGGAAAGATCCTCTGAAAGGATTTCACTCACATTCACAATAATGAGTTTTCAGAAGGCTGCCTAGAAACAGAATCTGCACCTCAAGGAGTGGAGGAGGGTAGCTGGGCAGAACAGGGTAGGAGAAAGCATTTTAATGCCTGTTAAACCTTTTCCCCTTAATGAAGCTGTGACAAAATCTTTTTGTTTGTAAGGCTGTGGGAAAAATATATCGGAGCTTTTGGTTTTATAAGCCGGAGCATTGAGTGTACAGGAATTTATGCTAAACCCTTCTAATTGGTTTGGCCTCAGCTGTAGTATTGTGCCCAATTCTGGGTACCACACTTTAGAAAGGATGTCAAGGCTTTGGAGAGGATGTAGAAAAGTATACGAGAATGATACAAGGGGAGTTTACTTATGTGCTGAGACTGGAGAAGTTAGAATTGTTTTCTTGGAGCAGGGAAGGCCAAGAGGAAATTTCACGATAGTCTTCAAAATTAGATAATCATAAATAGTGAGACAGATGCAAGATAATTGCCAAAACAACGATAGGGCAGTTAAGGAGAAAACGTTGATCTGAAATGTATTCTGTGAAAGGGTGCTGGAAACAGATACAATAGTAAATGTCAAATAAACTGGAAGCACGCTTGAAAGGGAAAAGAATGAAAAAGCGCAAGATTAATTAGCCCTTTCAAAGAAGGGCTGAACATCTTCCCAATGTGCTGTATGATTTTAAAAAAAGGTTTCCATTACCAACATCTTAGAACTAAATTTCCCATTGCTAAGAACACAGTGTCTGGATATCGGAGGGAAAGAACAGAATAATTTGAAGGGATATCCTGTCAGCCTGAGGAGCAGTCTACACCAAAACACTTTCAACTCAAAAACACTTAACTCACATCCTCCATAACTGAAAAGATGCAGAAAGAAACAAATCAAACCATCAACCATGAAGCAAACTGTCAGCAGAGGGCATCCACTGTTGCAAATTTTTCATTCCAGAAAATTTAGCAAGAAAATTAAGCGTTGCTCAGGGGAGCCCGAGCAGGTGGGAGGGGGGAAGAGAGCAGGGGGGGGGGGGGGGGGGGGGGGGGGAGGTAGCGAGGGTGGTGGGGAAGGGAACGAGGGGGGGAAGGGAGCGAGGGGGGGGGAAGGGAGCGAGGGGGGGGAAGGGAGCGGGGGGGGGGGAGAGGGAGCGGGGGGGGAAGGGAGCGAGGGGGGGAAGGGAGCGAGGGGGGGGAAGGGAGCGAGGGGGGAAGGGAGCTAGGGGGGGAAGGGAGCTAGGGGGGGAAGGGAGCTAGGGGGGGAAGGGAGCTAGGGGGGGAAGGGAGTTGGGGGGGGAAGGGAGCTGGGGGGGGAAGGGAGCTGGGGGGGGAAGGGAGCTGGGGGGAAGGGAACGAAGGGCGGAAGGGAGCGAGGGGGCGGAAGGGAGCGAGGGGGCGGAAGGGAGCGAGGGGGGAAGGGAGCGAGGGGGAAGGGAGCTGGGGGGGAAGGGAGCGAGGGGTGAGAACTCGTTAAGCTGGCTATAAAATCCCCGTGTGTGTGTGGGTTTCCTCCGGGTGCTCCGGTTTCCTCCCACAGTCCAAAGATGTGCATGTTAGGTGGATTGGCCATGCTAAATTGCCCTTAGTGTCCAAAATTGCGATTGGTGTTGGGTGGGATTACTGGGTTATGGGGATAGGGTGGAGGTGTTGGCCTTGGGTAGGGTGCCTTTTTCCAAGAGCCGGTGCAGACTCGATGGGCCGAATGGCCTCCTTAAGCACTATAAATTCTATAAACTCTAATTTTGTTCAAGAATTCATAACTGGAAACAGGTTGGACTTGGATCCTATGAGGAAGAGTTGGATTTGAACCCAGCTTTGAGATGGAAGACAGTTTTCCAACCTGCATTCCAGTCACTATTGCCTGGCTGCTCTTATATACTACACTTACTGTAAAATGGAAGTTAGGCATTCAGTGCTTTAAATTAAGCTTTCAGAATCACAAAACAGAAGTATTTCACAAATATTTTAAGACCACAATGAAGTTTATAATTGTTTAAATGGACAGTATAATACTGTTAACTTATCAGTTTCGTTCAATAAATCTGCCGAACATTTTAATTATTTAAGCCATTCTCTCATGACCTTCACTTTCCTGCAGCAAGTTAAACCTCGTGGTAGAATGTGGCATAATCCTGCAAACAGAAAACACTAAGAGTTCTCAGTCTGACCTGTGCTTTACACGTACCAAGATATTGGTTGTAAGAAGCAAACGAGTTTGCGTACTGGGTGGCTTATGTCAGTGAACCCAAGGAAAATGTCTCGTGTTAAACCGTAAATGTGTAACAAGGAATTCATCATACTGTATTCCAAAATTGCAGTAGATCAGTTAAATTTAACAGTAGACACCAAAATAATTAACTTCTGTACTAAAATGAAAAGTTTGTTAAACTGAAAGGAGCATGGTTGCAATCCATGAATGGCCAGTAGAAATTAATTCAGCACACACAAAAGCTTGCAATCCAAAAAGGGTAATTTTCTCACCTGATAATCTACAAGTAGTTCGGGTCCCTTAAAGTACCTGGAAGCCACTCGGACATTATATTCCTGCCCAGGATGGTAGAACTCCGCCAGGCCCCAGTCTATCAGCCGTAACTGATCACAGATAAAACACAAATTTAAAAACAGATTGTGAATATGGGATGAGAAGGCCTTTCGTATCTGAAGAATTGGCTGAGAGTATGGAGGTAATTAAAATTGGAAGATCAACAGTAAATTATTTCCCATCTTATTTAAAGACAGTGATTCCTGCTGGGATACAGCTCCACAGGTGCTGTCAGTTTTTTGATACTTCATCCAAGTCCCCAGTGCTTCATCTCAAAACTTAGTTATTGGACCACAGAAAACACCACAGGTGATCCAAACCTGCCCTTAACTGAAATTCACACAAATTCATTATCCAGCAGAGCTCAGTGCACTGTGATCAGGGACACTGGAGCAGGAGTAGGCCATTTAACTTCTTCCACCATGGCATCATGACTAATCTGAGACATAACTCAATACCCCTTAATGTGGTTGATTGACAAAAACTAATCAATCTTAGATTTAAAATGAACTGACCTAACATCATTTGTGGAAAAGAATTTCCAACTTCTACGAAGTGTTTCGGAACTTCACTCATTGAACAGCTAGCTCTAATTTTTCAAACAAACTTTGCTCTCGAGTCCTAGACTTCCCAACTAATGGAAATACTTTCTCCCAAACTACCCTGTTCCCTTAACATGTTGAAAACTTAAAGTAACCCTTTAATATTGCTGAAAAAGGGACATGCTGTTGAAGCTTTTCATCTTACACTCATCAGCACAGATATGCAAGAATGCCAATTGTAAAGAGAACAACAATGTACACTATATGAGCAGAGTGCTCAATGGTTGGCAAGTGGGCTCTGCCATGCAGAATGCAACAGGGCAGTTAGCTGCCAAGCCTTTGTTTACATTCAAACTATGCACACCGACTCTGATTCGGCAAGAACCAGGGAATGGCTATCCCCCAAAATTATGTTGAAAAAGGCATAAGACATGGACATGCTCCTCTGCCTACAAAGTACAGGGCCCTGTGCATGTATGTAAGTAGCTTCCAGCATGGTGAGGCACAAAATTGATTAGTGTAATTCTTAGCACAATCAGGACTGTTTAGCAAGTACTGTCCAATTGCAGATTTGCAACTAGTGTTGGACATGGTGTTTGGACTACTTTGGCTGTTGTGAATAGCCAAAGGGACATGCTGTTTGATACCATAGGACCATAAAAAGGTTAGGGTGCAGAAAGAGGCAATTCAGCCCATGTGTGAGCACCAGCCAAAAGAAAAGAAGAAACTAGCCGCTCACTTGAATCCTACTTTCCAGCACCGAATCCAGAACCTTACAGGTTCCAGCACTTCAAATGCAAGTCCTGGTGTCTTTTAAACAAATTGAGCACATCAGCCTCAACCACCAACTTAGGTCATGGATTCCAGATGCCTGCCACCCTCTGGGTGAAGTCTTTTGTCATATCTTCTCTAACCATTACCAATCATCTTCAATTTTGATTTGATTTGATTCATTGTCACATGTACTGAAGTACAGTGAAAAGTATTTTTCTGCGGCCGAGGGAACGTACACAGCACGTACATAGTAGACAAAAAGAATAATCAACAGAGAACATTGACAAATGGTACATCGACAAACAATGATTGGTTGCAGTGCGGAACAAGGGGCCAAACAAAGCAAATACATGAGCAAGAGCAGCATAGGGCGTTGTGAACAGTGTTCTTACAGGGAACAGATCAGTCCGACGGGGAGTCGTTGAGGAGTCTTGTAGCTGTGGGAAAGAAGCTGTTCCTATGTCTGGATGTGCGGGTCTTCAGACTTCTGTACCTTCTGCCTGATGGAAGGGTCTGGAAGGCAATGCCTGGGTGGGAGGGGTCTCTGATAATGATGTCTGCCTTCCTGAGGCAGCGGGAGGTGTATACAGAATCAATGTGGGGGTGGCAAGTTTGTGTGATGCGTTGGGCTGAGTTCACCACACTCTGCAGTTTCTTGCGATCTTGAACTGAGCAGTTGCCATACCAGGCTGTGAGCAGCCAGATGGGATGCTCTCTATCTCAATCTATGCCCCCTGGTAACTGATCCCTCAGCTAGAGGAAACAAATCTTTCCTGTCTACACTATCCAAGCCTCTCAATTTTGTACACCTCAATTAGGTCACCCCTTAGCCTCCTCTGGTGTAAGGAAAAGTTATCCTACCTTTTAAAAATTTTTTAGAGTACCCAATTATTTTTTCCAATTAAGGGGCAATTTAGCATGGCCAATCCACCAAGCCTGCACATCTTTTTGGGTTGTGGGGGCGAAACCCACGCAGACACGGGGAGAATGTGCAAACTCCAAATGGACAGTGACCCAGGCCGGGATTCGAACCCGGTTCCTCAGCGCCGTAGGCAACAATGCTAACCACTGTACCACCATGCTGCCGCAAGTTATCCTACCTAAGCGTTCTCACAGATGCAATTTTCAAGCCCTGGCAACATTCTTGTAAATCTCCTCTGCCCACTCTCCCGAGCAATTATGTGGTGACCAGAACCATACACAAAACCCCAGCTGAGGCCAAAACCAGCATTTTATACGGTTCCATCATTACATTCCTGCTTTAGTATTTAACACCTTGTCCAATAAAGGAAAGTATTCCATATGCTTTTTGACCACCTTGGTGATTTATCCACTGCAAGGATGCCCAGCCCTCCAGTACTTCACATATCACTCTGCTTATTGTATCTGATAATTCACACTCCAACGAGAATGTCTGCATCATCCCTCTCCTTAGTGAAGACAGAGGAAGAGTACTCATTGACAACCCTGCCCACATCTTCTTAATAATCCCACAAGTTACCATGTAACCTGTGATAGGCCCTACCTTTTCCTTAGTTATTCTCTAGCTCTTCACATACTTGCAAAACATCAAGATTTTCTTTGATTTTACCTGCCAATATTTTTTCGTGAACCCTTTGCTTTCCTAATTTCCATTTAAAATTTTTTTTAGAATACCCATTATTTCCCCCCCCCCCCCCAGTTAAGGGGCAATATAGCGTGGTCAATCCACCTACCCTGCAAATCTTTGGGTTGTGGGGGTGAAACCCACACAGACACGGGGAGAATGTGCAAACCCCACATGGCAGTGACCCGGGGCCGGGATCGAATCCGGGCCCTCAGCGCCGTACGCAGCAGTGCTAACCACTGTGCCACCATGCCGTGCCAAATTTCCATTTTTACTTCAGCCCTGCACTTTCCATTGCTTTCCACAGTATTAAATCTTCCATGACTGTCATAAGGTTTATTTTTCTGCTTTATCTTGGCCTGTACACTACATACAGTGAGCAATGATATGATCAGGGTAGCCATTTTCCTGCAGAATGCCTTTAACGCGGTCTATTTCAGCATCATAAGACATAGGAGCAAAATTAGGCCACTCAGCCCATCAAGTCTGCTCCACAATTCAATCATGGCTAATATTTTTTTCATCCCATTCTTCTGCCTTCTCCCCATAACACCTGATCCGCTTATTAATCAAGAACCTATCTATCTCTGTCTTAAAGACACTCAGTGATTTGGCCTCCACAGCTTTCTGCGGCAAAGAGTTCCAGATTCACCACCCTCTGGCTGAAGAAATTCCTCCTCATCTCTGTTTTAAAGGATCATCCCTTTAGTCTGAGGTGGTGTCCTCTGGTTCTAGTTTTCCCTACTAGTGGGAACATCCTCTCCACGTCCATTCTATCCAGGCCTCGCAGTATAATAATAATAATCTTTATTGTCACTGCAATGAAGTGCCTGTTCGGGTACACTGAGGGAGAATTCAGAATGTACAAATTACCTAACAGTACGTCTTTTGGGTCTTGTGGGAGGAAACCGGAGCACACGGAGGAAACCCACAGACACGAGGAGAATGTGCAGACTCCGCACAGACAGTTACCCAAGCCTGGAATCGACCCTGGGACCCTGGCGCTGTGAAGCAACAGCGCTAACCATTGCAAGTTTCAATAAGATCCCCCTTCATCCTTCTAAACACCAATGAGTACAGACCCAGAGTCCTCAACCATTCCTCATATGACAAGCTCTTCACCCCAGGGATCATTCTTGTGAACATCCTCTGGACCCTTTCCAAGGCCAACACATCCTTCCTTAAAACGAGGCCCAAAACTGCTCACAATATTCCAAATGGGGTCTGACCAGAGACGTATACAGCCACAGAAGTACATCCCAGTTCTTGTATTCTAGCCCTCTCGACATGAATGCTAACATTGCATTTGTCTTCCTAACTGCCGACTGAACCTGCACCTTAACCTTAAAAGAATCTTGAATAAGTACTCCCAAGTCCCTTTGTGCTTCTGATTTCCTAAGCATTTACCCGTTTAGAAAAGTCTATGCCTCCATTCCTCCTTTCAAAGTGCATAACCTCACACGTTTCCACATTGTATTCCGCCTGCCACTTCTTTACCCACTGTCCTAGCCTGTCCAAGTCCTTCTGAGGCCCCCTGCTTCCTCAATACTTCCTGTCCCTCTAGCATCAAGCTGGTACAATGGGCAGATGGTTCAGGCCCTATTTACGAGCTTGTCAATGAGGTCAATCTTACAGCATGTAGAACTGTAGGAATCCTAAAGCATATATTGACCAGTGAAGAAGGTAGGGTTGTGATGGACAGTAGCAGAGAACTCACTGGCAGATTTCTCAACCAGCACATCGAGGAATTACTCTGACAAGCAATTTAAGGGAGCTAACCGTGTGGCTCACTTACACATGCCAGAAGCTATATATCTGTCCTTTGCAGACAAAAGGAGCATGTCCATGCATTGAGTCTTTTCCATCTAAACAAAAGCTTGGGGGACAACCATTTGCTGGTTCATTACCCAAGGTAATACCTTGACGAGAGTCAACCTACCTGGTTGAAATGTAAACAGAACCTTGACAGTTAACTAACTGCTCCTTGTTGCATTCTTCCGACTGAACCTGCACCTCTACCAGAGTCGACCTGCCAACCAATCAGTACTCTCAGTTCATGTAGTGTAAATTGTTGCGCCCTTATACTATTGGTATTCTTGCGCATCTGTTCTGATGAGTGCAAGGTGAAAAGCTTCAGCAGCCTGTCTCTTTTTTTGGGCAATGCTCGTGTTCTGTATTACCAGACGGCTAACCCTTTAATCTGATAAATTCTAGGGAATATAACCGGAGTTTATTTAATTTCTCCTCGTAGTTTAACTTTTGGAGCCCAGTAAGGTGGAATTTTCGCCGAATCCTCCACCTGAATCACCCACTTCCTAGTCCTTGGGTGCATCATCTCTACTGCTGCACCAGCTTCAATGACAATTTATTCATACAAAAGCTCTTCCCTGCACAATTATAGAGAAGACCAAACTGGCAACAAGTTACACAACAGATCAGAATTTAGAATGATACTGGAATGGTCCCAATCAGTAACCCAACTGGATTCACTATTCATTAAGCCCAACTTGGCAGCTTCACTTTAATATCGGTTTTGGCAGCTTTGTTTGATACCGGTTTAAGCATGTAGTGAGAGGGCCCACCAGAAGGGAGATAGCTACATTTATCCACACATTGTGTGGAATTGCAGCAACAGCTGTGCAGCAGAAGTATTATGGATGTTTGAAGTTACTTTAATTCTGCAATGGTACTTGAACACAATCTTTACAGAAATTTAGAAAACTAGTTGTGTCTAAGTAACAATTATATTTAACATTTTATTCCAGCTATTAATCTACACTTTGATAACTTTGATTCAAGGGGTTCAACTAAGCCTGGAGAAGAAGGAATTTCACAATTTACTGGGGGGAAAAATCCTTCAACCGCCGCATGGCGTGCCACGTTCACAGATATCTTTGATTCTAATGAAAAATGCATCTTAAGAACACAGTGAACAAAAATTGAAGGGACCAGTTTCATCCTCTCTTGCGAATTTTATAGTAAAATTGTATTCTGACCAAATGTTGCTTTGGCAAATGCACTGTCACTAGGGTGAAATGCTGAAAATGATTGGCTGTCGTCAATAGCAGTATATTCAGTTTTCACGTAAAGTCATAATATCCGATGGCAGGATTGTCATATGAGGAGCGATTGAGTCAACTGAGCCTGTATTCACTGGAATTTGGAAGAATGAGGGGGAATCTAATTGAAAGATTTAAAATTCCGACAGTGCTAGACAGTCTGGATGCAGGGATATTGTTTTTTTTAAAAATGGGTTTATGAATTGTTTTATTGTATCATGCACACTTGTGTAACCTAATTGTTGACAAAACGCTGTATGTTCTAGTTATATATTCATACTGCTTTAAATCCAAAATGTGAAAAAATTAAAAATGAAATGAAAATCGCTTATTGTCACGAGTAGGCTTCAATTGAAGTTACTGTGACAAGCCCCTAGTCACCACATTCCGGCGCCTGTTCAGGGAGGCTGTTACGGGAATCGAACCGTGCTGCTGGCCTGCCTGGTCTGCTTTAAAAGCCAGCGATTTAGCCCTGTGCTAAACAGCCCCTAGGATGTAGGACATATAAGCAGGTCTTTCAGATTATATTGAATACTAAAGTCATCTCCTAAAACTCTTCCCATTTATATTTAACTACACTTTTCAAAAACAATATGCCACGTATCCCAGGTTTCTTCTGTCCAAATTACAGTACGACAGTAGGGAGGAAGACGGCAGGGCTCAAAACTGGCTTCATGCAGTTTTCTGCTGTCCCTTCTTCCCAATCGGAGACTTATGGGATGTGAGGAATCACACCACCACCAGCAATGGTTACCTTGATCAGCAAATCCAGCTCGTCCATAACCTCGGATAGCCAACTGCAAGTGGCATGGCGTGATGCGCTTCACTTTCAGGTCCTTCAATGCATTTCCTGCCAACTCCAACACCTCAGCAGTGAGATGCTCGAGGATGGCTGCACGGTACACATTGCAACTGTAGCATCCACCCGCCTAGTGGCTAGGTGGTACGAGTCTTCAAATGCCCATGAATATGACCTACAGGAAAACTGTAGCCCTGCTCATTGCGAGCGGGAAACTGCTTTCGTCTTGGCCTTTCCCAAGTCCTTCCCAGCTTTCCTGCCATCCATCTTTCTCTCGCTGCCTCTCTCTCCCCATGTAGGGATATTGTTTGCTCTGGCTGGGGGGTGGTTAGAGCAAGCAGACACAGTCTCAGGATACGGGGCCGGCCATTTAGGACTGAGATCAAAGAAAAAAATTCTTGACTCAAAGGGTGCCGAACATTCTGTGGAATTTTCTATCACAGAAGGCTGTGGAAGCCAAGTCATTGAATGTATTTGAAAAGGAAATAGATAAGATTTCTGGATGCTAAAAGTGTCAAGGTATGGGCAAAAGCACAGGATCCCTTTATGAATTAGAATGTGAGCTTATGCACAAAGTTATGGGGTTGGAAGTGGCAAAATAAACAATGAACACTTTTTTTTCTCCACTGGGATATGTAACAGCAACGAAAGAGGCTACATAATGTACCTCTGGCCCTTTCCAAATCAGCACAATCAACCACGGTGACAAAACATATGTCTCAAACTGAAAACTACCAATTAAACAAGATTCAAGATTAACAGAAGTATAAAAACACCAAATTTATGTGATTACAATATTGGGCGGCACAGTGCCAGGGACATGGGTTCAATTCCGGCCTTGGGTCACTGTCTGTGTGGAGTTTGTATGTTCCCCCCCCCGTGTTTATGTGGGTTTCCTCCGGGTACGCCGGCTTCCCCCCCACAGTTCAAAGATGTATGGGGTAGGTGGATTGACCATGATAAATTGCCCCTTAATGTACAGAGGCATGCAGGTTAGATTATGGGGTTGCAGGCATTATGGGGTGGGCATGGTGGAGTGCTCATTTGAAGGGTCGGTACAGACTCAATGAGCGAAATGGCCTCCTTCTACACTGTAAGGATTGTATTCTATGATTTCACTTCACTTCATAGGATTGTACAGCATGGAAGGTGGCCATTCAGTCCATCATGCATGTGCTGGCCCTTTGAAAAAGCTATTGATTTAGTCCCACTACCTAGGTTTTTCCCACATGGCCCTTCAAAGTTTTTCTTTTCAGCACATACCCGATTCCTTTTCAGCATCACTGTATCATTTGATTCAGGTAATGAACTTCAATTCCTCAAATGGAGTAGTGGGTCCAGTTCTCTTTTTTTTTAATTTAGTGTACCCAATTCATTTTTTCCAACTAAAGGGCAATTTAGTGTGGCCAATCCACCTACCCTGCAAATCTTTGGGCTGTGAAGGCGAAACCCACGCAAACATGGGGAGAATGTGCAAACTCCACACGGACCGTGACCCAGAGCCGGGATCGAACCTGGGACCTCGGCGCCATGCTAACCACTGTGCCACCATGCTGCCCCTGTGTCCAGTTCTTGACACCATACTTCTGTAAAGATATGAAGGCAAGAAAGGGCGTGCACAAAAGATTCCGGAGAATGGTTCCAAGGATGAGGAACCAGTTGCGTGAATAAATTGGAAAGACTATGTGTGTAATTCTTGGAGAAGAAAAGTGAGAGTCAGACCATAAGATGGAGGAGGAAACCCTGCAGCTCATCAAGCCGGTTCTGCAATTCAATAAGATCATGGCTGATCTGGCTGTGGCCTGAACACCACTTTCATGCATGTCTCCCAAAGCCCTTGATTCCCATGTTGATAAATGGCCCAGCCTCCACTGTTCTCTGTGGAAGAGAATTGCAAATTTAATAACCCCGAGAGAAGAAATTCCCTCTCATTTCAGTCTTAAGTGATGGACCTGTTATTTTGAAACTGTGCCCCCATGAAGGGAAACAGCCTCTCAACATTGACAATGTCATGCCCCCTTCGAATCTTTTATGTTTCAATAAGATCCTACTTTAGCCAATCGTTTGTGTAAGACACTAGTTTCAGATCCAAATTTCATACCCTCAAACTGAATGTAAAATTTTACTACTCTTACCTCGAGAATCTTTTACGATGAGATCATTAACTAACCTTATGCATTTCGCAACACTGGACGAACTGACAGAGAAATTTCAGCTAGCTGGGGGGAACGAGCTACGGTACCTGCAGCTCAAAAACTTCCTACGAAAGGAGACAAGGACGTACCCACAACCGCCACGACAGACACTACTGGAAGACCTACTGGACGCAAGTATCCTAGAGAAAGGGAACTGTAGTGACATGTATGGCCGACTGGTAGATAGGGACGACACCGTACTGGACGCAACAAGAAGGAAATGGGAGGACGACCTGGGGATGGAGATAGGGTGGGGACTCTGGAGCGAAGCACTGCATAGGGTCAACTCCATCTCCACGTGCGCAAGGCTCAGCCTGACGCAACTAAAAGTGGTACATAGAGCCCACTTAACGAGAAACCGTATGAGTAGGTTCTTCCCGGAGGTGGAGGACAGATGTGAGCGGTGCCAAAGAGGCCCGGCCAACCACGCCCACATGTTCTGGTCTTGCCCCTTCTTCGAGGCTATGTCCAAAGTGGTGGGGGTGAGGGTGGAGCCATGTCCGATAGTGGCGGTCTTCGGGGGTTTCAGACCAGCCAGATCTATTCCTGGGGAGGAGGGCGGACGCCCTTGCCTTTGCCTCCCTGATCGTCCGCCGTAGAATCCTGTTTGGCTGGCGGTCAGCAGCACCGCCCAGAGCTGCAGACTGGCTGTCCGACCTCTCGGAATCTCTCCAAATGGAGAAAATCAAATTCGCCATCCGAGGGTCGGACGACGGCTTCCACAGAACGTGGGAGCCATTCATGCAACTGTTCCGGGACCTGTTTGTGGCCAACGTACAAGAGGAAGAATAGTCGGGTGGCCAAGAATCAGGGGAAAATGGACGGGAATCGGGGGAACGTAACCGGGGGGGGGGGGGTTACGGGCTCGTTATGGGGGTTTGCTGGCAAGCCAAGGCCCAAAACCAAACTATAAATAAATGCCTATAAACATGTGCCTCGGCCATATTGGGGAATGTAAAATATATATGCTGGCTAAAGGGGGCGGCCACAATTGTTGTTATGAAGATGCTTACCTGTAAATATTCATGTTAAATTTTTGTGTTTTCTTTTTATTTCTCTCTAATAATTTGTAATTTGTCATATATAAAATATGAAAACTCAATAAAAAAACATTTATAAAAAAACTAACCTTATGCATTACACTCCTAGGTCTCAAATTGCCTGTTTCCTGGTTTGTTCCAGATTGTTTTGTCTAAAAAAACTGGCTCAAATACACTACAAACTTATCCTCTAGCTACCCATGCAATTTAAGTTATCCAATTTGTACGAAGACTTAAATCATTCAAGAGTATTGCAGTACCTTGCCTTCTTACCCATTATTTCTTGATGTATACTCTGTTCTACAGTGTAGTTGCTGTCAGGGTGCCTATTAACCACTCCCACCGGTGACCTTACTTTTATCTCCACCCAAACTGATTCTATATTTTGATCCTCTGAACCTACATTACTGGTCCCATCCTTCACTAACAGAGCTATCCCACCTCCTTTTCCTTTCTTCCCAAACTTCCGAACAAATATTCTTGAATATTCTAGTCTCAACCATGGTAATTTTGCAACCATATCTCTGTAATGACTATCCTACCATATTAATTTATTTATATCTGTGCCATCTATTCATCAATCTTGATCTGAATGTAAGCAGAATCCATAACAAGAACCTTTAATTCTGCCTTTTTACCATTTTTCCCTATTCTGACCTTATTTGGGCAAGTTTGCACGCTCTGTTCCTTCCTGTCACACATAAGCTGCAAATCTACCCTACACTATTATCTTGTCCTTTCTCTTCAACTTTCCAAATCTCCCCATATGTGAACCTGCCCCCACCCCCCCCCCCCCCCCCACACACAATTTAGTTACAGCCATTTCTTCTGCACCAATCCTTGAGCCACCCATTTAACTCTCTATTAGTTACTCTGTGCCAATTCATTCATGGCACAAGTTGAAATCCAGAGAACCTTTGTGGTTCTGTTTTTAAAATTTAGACACTAGCTGTTCATACTCCCTCATCAGAACTTCTTTCTTAGTCCTACCTATGCCATGGGTATCTACATGAACCACGACAATTTGATCTTTCCCCTCCCACTCTAAGTTTCTCCTCCCTGTTCCCAAGTGGATGTCCTTAACCGCGGCATTGGCAGGCAACACAGCCTTCGGGACTCTTGTTCTCAGCTACAGTGAACAATGTCTAGTAGATAGGGAGAAACTGTTTTCGATGGCTGAAGAATCGAGAACCAGAGGAAGGTGATCAGCAAAAGTAACATGAGGAAAAACATTTTACACAATGTGTGGTTAGTATCTGGAATCCACTGCCTTAGAATGTGGTGGAGGCAGATTTAATTGAGATCTTCAAAAGACAATAGGATAGTTATCTGAAGTGAAAACACATTTTTAGGGCTCCAAGGAAAAGGCAGGGAGCCAAGAGTTGCTCTTGTAGAGAGCTGGCACAGACATGGTGAGCTTTCTTTCATGCTTTAACCATTCTATAATTGTCAGAGACGACGTCGTAGAATTCTACCGTGCAGAAGGAGGCCATTCAACCAATCAAGTCTTCACCAAACCACCAAAAGAAAGCCCAACCCAGGCCCAGCAACCCCAAAACCCTACCTAACCTGCACATCCCTGGACCCTGGACACTAAGGGGCAATTTAGCGTGGCCAATCCACCTAACCTGCACATCTTTGGACTGTGGGAGGAAACTGGAGCACCTGGACGAAATCCATGCAGACACGGGGAGAAAGTACAAACTCCACACAGAGAGGGACCCACGGCAAGAATTGAACCAGAGTCTCTGGTGCTGTGAGGCAGCAGTGCTAACCACCGTGCCGCCCCAATTGTATGCACCCCAGATCATACTAGCTTGTTGCTTACAATAACATTTCAAAACAATGCAAGTTCCACACTTAAAACCATGTGATAGAAGGTTTTGCACGTGATAGTTGCAGTGAAAATGTGAAACAGGAAATCACTAAAAATAAATCTTGGCTATAAAGTGGGTTGCATGGTTCCTTTTCATTGAAACCAAGATGGTGGGATAAAAGAGAGTTTGTTTTTTAAATAAACGTATGATCAATTAAAACTGGTTGAATACATCATAGGCCAAAGAGCCAACAGAGAAACTAGTTTATCCATCCATGAAGGAAGCTTCCGAATGGAATAATCAGACAATTAACTTACACTCTTCAACACCTGTGTCTGATAGGAATAGCCAAAAAATACTCCAATGTTTCTGAAAGGAGGCTTGGCAGAGATCAAAAAGTGCATCACCCGCATGAACAGATGGACTGCTGGTACCAATTTTAATTATCATACAGCATTAGAAAGGAAAAATAGCATGTGCACCTTTCAGTACTAGTGATTGTGTTTTTTTATTGCTACCTTTCTGTGTTCATGGTCAATCATAACGTTGTGCGGTTTCACATCTCTGTGCATGATTCCCATACTATGGCAATAATCCAGAGCCTGCAAACAGAGGAACACCATCCAACCATTGTTAGTACACTCTCATTAATTAATAAGACTGACAAATGAACAAAGTACCACAAGTAATTTACAATGAAAACTAGTTGATTTAAGACATGTCAGGAATCCTATTAAGAGCTTATCTCACCAATAATTACATTTTGTTGTTACATTAAAAACATTAACAATCTGAAGAACAGTAAATTAAATGGTCCCCATGGATTTTTCCGCGAAATGCTTATTCTCTGTCTGGATGTCGAATAGGATTGTGATTGAAAAGCAGTCTTCAGTCTCCCTGATCGCAAGAATTTTATTTTGGCCATAAAAATATAAAAGGTTGCCCTGTACTAATCCCATTGGTATTCATATTCATAGAATCCGTACAGTGCAGAAGGCGGCCATTCAGCCCATCGGGTCTGCACCGACCCTCGGAAAGAGCACCACATCTAGGCCCACGCCCCTGCTCCATCCCCATAACCTTACCTAACCTGGACACCTTTGGACACTAAGGGGCAATTTAGCATGGCCAACCCACCTACTACTACAGGCACAATTATTAGCAAAAGTGCTCCTTATGGCAAAAAACTGCCCAAAATGGCAAGCAAAGCATTTAGAGCACTTGGATCAATTCAGGAAGGGTGTGACAAGGCAAGGGGCATTTCAGTGAATTGGTGGCATAGTAACTCAGTGTATTGTGTCAAGAGAAAAGAGCCATGGCAGGGATTATTTAGGTGATTGATTGTGGTCTTAGTGCAGGAAGAGTAAAAAAGATTGCAACTTACCCTAGTATCCTAGTTACTCTAGCACACTTATACATGCCATTTATATAGAAGCAATCCACCCAAAGAAACTCTTGGCAGAGAATTAAAAATAAATGAATTTTAAATGGCTATGGTAAATACCAGTTCAAGCAGCAATCATCCTTGTGTATTGCAAATAAAAGACTCATTTCTGCTGTGCAGCTAGCTCCTCACCTAGCTTTCCCCCATCTGTTGTTCTCATTTTAAGACGAGTAACGTCTCGCCTTCCAAATAATTAATAACTCACCATGCAGCTGCAGTAGATGTGAGCGAGCCATGGGTCTAGACAAGTTTACAATGAATACAGGACAGTTGCACTGTCAAGGGATGCCATCTTTCAAATGAGACATTAAACCGGCTTCCTCCTCAGATGGATGTCAAATGATCCCTTGCCACAAATATGAAGAGAAGCAGGGGAGCCCTGCCCAGTATCCTGGCCAACATCATTAAAAAAAGGCTGTCATTACTACATTGGCTATTGTGGGAGCTTGCTGGGTGCAATCTGGCTGCCCCATTTCCTACATTACAACAGTGATTACATTTCAAAAGGACTTAATTTGCTGTAAAGAGCTTTGGGATGTCCTGAGGTCATAAGAAGTACTATATAAATCCAAGCCTTTATTTCTTCTATACACTTCAGAGACACAATATCTGGCATCTAGTTTGTACTAATTCACAGAAAGGAACCAATCTTTCTCTTGTATAATGCTCAGCTTTGTGATATTTATAAAACTAAGCTATTTGCACTAATCATTACCCCTGTTCAATAAAAAATAATCCTCAACAGCAAACCAAGGCAAACTTTCCCAGGAGAAAAGACAGGGTATAGGGAAAAGGAGGGCAGTTTAGTTTAGCCTCCAGGAGACCGCAACTAAGGAGCGACATTCAACATTTAAGCTACTGAATCTGACTTCCTTATCTGGGTAGAAGAATCATAGACCCAGTTTAAGGATGTTATGCCTCCCAAAGTCCAATCCGAATGAACACCAGTATAAAAAGCAGCTCGTGACCAGCAGAGCAGCAACTGTAAAGAGCGGGGAATAAGTTGCCTGCCTGGTCTGCTTGACAGGATTTTGTACATAAAAGCACTAAACAGAAAAGAAAAATCTATAAAGGAAAGTGAAATGCAGCAGGCTTCCTGCAGATACTCAAAATAAAATTTAAACACAAAACAGAGCCTGGAACAGGCTGCACAAATAGGAAATATAGACTAGCAACCTCCAATCAAATTAGATTTCTGATCATTTTACGGCTATAAAATTTAAACAGCCGCGTTAAACATGTGGAATAAGGGAAGCAAGGCCGCACCAAAACCCATCCCATGCAAAGGCCATCAATCACACTGCTGAACAGTCGCACAAAGCCATAATGATTTCCCAGCTGAGCAGTACCATGCACCCTCGATACGCAGATTTGATGCAGCTTTTATTTTACAATCTGTATTTTAGGCACAAAGATTTAAGCACGATGAAAGGGACATTGCCTCACATGCAAGGTCTTTCTCATTCTGGCCCTGGCAACGTCCCACTGATTTTGGCTGCCAATTCGATGCTGCTGGAGGCATGTAATAGGCCTAGAAAGCGCGGCTCCTCTTCCTGCCCTTCTCCTGACTTCTCCTGACTTTTGATGTCGGTGTTCAACTATCAAATTAGGGCTTAGAGGGTTAAATTGATAGCAGGTTGCATGAACTTGCCTCATATTGCTCACAGAGGGCACACTGATCTACGATCTAGAGTAGATACGGAGAAATGATCTCCTCTGATGGGGCGAAAATCAAGGATGAGGAGATGAAATAAAACCAGAGCTAGGCTGTTCAGAGGAAGGAAGTCGGAAATAACTATATTGAAAAGATACAGTTGTATAAATGAGGAATTCTCTCCCCTCAAAAGGCTGTGGCTGCTCAGACTCAGACCAATTGATTATTGTTGGGTAAAGTTATAACGGGTATGGGACTATGGTGAATAAATAAAATTGAAGTGCAGATTGTCCATGATGTGGATCGGGCTGAATGGCCTACTTTTGTTCCCATAAGAACTAACCACTTGTTACTCTACACCTACTTCTTGTTTATTAATTTTTGGGATGTGCACACGCTGGCGACACCAGCAGTTAATGCCCATCCCCTTAGTGAAGCCAACTTGTTGCACCGCTGCACTTTGTGGGATGTACCAGAGCAGTTCAGGGCTGTGGTTAAAAGAGATGAGAGAGTTGAGGAAAGTGCGTCAGTCAACATATCTGGGATGTGCATGGATGAAGGCAAAATGTCGAAAACATTCTTGCAAAAAGGAATCATGTTTCACCCAAAGAATTCCAGACACGGGGTGAATGTGCAAACTCCACACAGACAGTGACCTGGGGCCGGGATCGAACCCGGGTCCTCAGCGGCGTAAAGGTCTACACTGTTTACCTACAAATTGTAAAACAAGGGAACAAAAGCAACAAACACGAGTACCAAATTCATGACCAACAAACCAGGGTAATGTTGGGAACAAAGAATATGCCATGATTCAATGGCCCCATTGTGCCTAGCAGAGTCGACTCGCTCCGCCTGGCTCAATCTGGATGTCGCCTCGCTGGGCGAGATCCAGATCTACATATTTAAGTGAGCCTAGTGGCCCATTTAAATACCGGACGCCTGATTCACACGGTGCCAAAGTTGTGACCTGCGAGATCTCGCCAAGTTGCCGTAGTGGGTCACACAAACGCATCAGGGCATCTCGCAGGCCAGTGGAGACTGTGGGGTGGCCGAGGACAGGGCAGGATGCTACCTGGTACGCCCCTTTCACCTGAGCACCTTGAGCCTGGCAGTATGCCCATGTAGCACTGCCAGGGTGCCAGGTTGGCACTGTCAGGAGCAGGGCCTAGGCCCGGGGCGGGGGAATGCTAATCAGAGGGAGGTGGGGGAGTCCCAGGGCTTCGACATGGCATGGGGTGAGGGTTCGATAAAGCCGGTAGGGGAGAGAATTGGGATCGGGGATGCCAATCAAAATGGTGCCCTGATCTGTGAACATCAATTCCTGCTGGCGGGCAAATCACTCGAAGTGCGGCCTCAGTGAGGAGTAACTCCCCAAGGCCAGAAAGGTGCCGTTGAATAACAAATCCAAAAGCATCGTTTAACATTTGTCCGCTGAATCGCGCCCTATAGTCCCCAAGTGGAGATGAACAAACTATCCAGCATGAGCATGGGGATTTTTGCAACATGGGTATTGAAATCAGCTGGACTAACCCAATGCCAAATTATGGTACAAATGTTGTCTACTGTGTAGGGTCCATCGGCAACCTCACCCCATTCCCTTTTAATGTTGATTAATATGTTCAAATCCAGTAGTGCATGAGCAAATGTAAAAAAAAGTGGAAAAAAACCGACTCTACCCACCAAAACAGAGTTCTGCACATGAGCTTGCATTAACAAACAGACTCTCATTCGCTCAGTGGCTATTTCATAACATTAGGAGGGCTGACATGACTATCTGCTTTCACTAACATTAAAAAAGTTTCAGTAAGGTTAGTGGAGGACCAACAGACTACACAAACACTTCTACAGCCCAGATTCACTCAGCACGGGGCGGTATGGTGGCACAGTGGAAAGCACTGCTACTTCACAGCACCAGAGACCCGGGTTCAATTCCAGCCTTGGATGACTGTGTGGAGTTTGCAGGTTCTTTGTGTATGCATGCTTTTCGTCTGGGTACTCGGTTTCCTCCCACAGTCCAAAGATGTGCAGATTGGGTGGAATTACGGGGATAATGCGGGGGTGTGGGGCGAGGTAGAGTGCTCTTCGGAGAGTCGGTGAAGACTCGATGGGCCGAATAGCCTACTTCTGCACTGTAAATTCTATGATCTATGAAAGCACCGGAGGTGTCCCACCACTTGCTGTAGCATGCTTGAGCCAGGTCAAGACCATACCCAGGAATTCTGTTGCCATCTTGATAAACTGGGCATTTCATAGCAACTCCAAACACATAACTGCATTTTACACCTGGCTAAAATAGTTTATGTCTCTATGTATAGGAATAATCAATAATTTAATCAGGACTCAAATTACTGATTGCTCAAGATGAAATGAGCAGTTGACATCGGTCACCTGAATTTGCAGATTGCCATCTTGAAGTTCTCTCTGGTAAAAATTGACTGCAGTTCATCAGATTAATTTAAATGTGAATCAATTTACCCATCTGTACTCTACATGTCCCTGAACATTATGACAGTGGTGTCATTACATCATCAAGATCAGCATTGAACTCATGACCCACGTGGTACAGTTTTTCCTGCTAATCAATGTGGATTCCTAAATAGGCCCTTCAACAATGACAGTTCAATTATCAAAATTCTTGAGAGATCTCCTAACTAAATTGGAAGCCACAGGCAGCTCAAATACTGACGCAAAGTCACAAGAACCACCTCCATAAAATTGGGTATAGCCGAGGATGTTGATGCGGCTTCTGGCATCCTGAGATGCGGACTATCCTGACATCCTGACTAGTGCTTTCAATCACCCAAAGAGCTCACTTGTGTTTTGGGATGTTCACACCAGCATACTCCTCAGATACTGCCATGTAAACATTCCATTCTCTGTTCTAAAAGTAAAATGGCTTACCAGAGTACAAAGTTCTGAAAATGTCAACATACCTTCAAAATCTCATACATGTAGAATCGTATATCATAATCTGTTAAGGTCTGGTACAGCTGCTGTAAGGAATATATACAAGAAAATATTAAGAATATTAACAAAGCTAAGTCTGGTTCATTGGAAATAAAATTCAATAAATCTTATAAAATAATGAAATACAAAATATATTTCTTCGCCAACATAATTACAAATACACTTTATCCGTAATTTCTCTTCACAATTAAAGAAACTGAACTCTTTAAAGCTCATCAACATAATTGTGCAGTGTGATGGTCAGCTAGATATTTATGTTCAAGCTTCCACTAAACCAATCCACAATCTCAGTTTGGACATCAAAGTAATCATTGATAAATTGTTAATTCCAATGTCTTTCTCAAACCCCCTCATCTAGAATATGAATCAGACACCATCTCAACTGGGGGGGGGGAACTATGTAGAAGTAAGACACTTCCTCACAAGACAAAGTAAATATCACCCAGTTCACTCTGTCATCTCCCAGAAGACAATTTAATAGTGAAGATTGGGCAGAAACATGGGATGGATTGTCTGCCTGGTCACGTCCATTAAAAGGCATGTCATAGTCAAGACTTTAAACATGGAGGGTGCTGCTTTGGAAGCTTCTGGAACTGTTTTTATTTAAAATGGACACTGAAATGGACACTTAAGGTAGCTGCCACGGTGATCTTTGCAACTTCAACACAAGCTATTAAGCTTCCGGACAATTCAGAATTGATTCATATTGGGTGGAGGCCTCCCCCTTGAATGGACAATGCCTAGGCAGCACTCCTTTGTGGAATCTATACTTGCCATTGTTTGGAGCTTAACCAAAATTCAAGAGTCAAGGAACTCTGAAGACTCTTATGTCTCCAGGTTTGCAACATAGCAAAGGAAAGGAGACAAAAGTGTTGAAAACTAAGAGGCTTAAAAGTCTTTGCCATCTTCTTTAGTTGCATCTTTCTTGCGTGTAGTGTTTGACTAATGTAGCGTTTAGATCTTTTGGAGTGAGCATGTGAATAAATAACCCTCTTTGTTTAAACCCATGGAAGTCGGCTGCTGACATTTTGTAAATTGACCACCCACTAACAGGGGTTTAAAAACACACACATCTACCTTTTCAAAAATAACTCTGCTTATGGACAGAAAGGAATGGTGGTGGTGGTGGTTGGGGGGGGGGGGGGATCGGTTTGTAACAGCCTTCAAGGTAAAAAAAAAAAGACATAGGTGCAGCAAGCTAACTTTGAAAAATGTTGAAACATTAACTGACAGAAAGGTGAGTTCAAAAACAAAATCTTTTAAGAAAGAAAGACTCACATTTGTGTCGTGCTTTTCAAGACCAGGACACCTCACAGCCCATGAAGTACCTCTGAACTGTAGTCACTGCTGTGGTGCAGGGAATACAACAGTTCATTTGCACACAAGGTCCTACAAACAGCACTTGATAACGACTAGATTATCTGTTTCAGTGATGTTGATTGAGAGGTAAATATCAGCCAGGACATCAGAGATAACTCCCATGTAGACAATGGGGCTGTCTGCCCTGCTCTTCTGTGATGGGAATTTTCTACCTCCAGCTTGAGAGAGCAGGTGAGACCCTGACCTTATTTGACAAGGATACCTCCTGCGGTGTGTCACTCTTACCAATACTGCACTGGAGTGTCAACCTTGATTTTTATGTTCAAATTCCAGAGTAGGATTTGAACTCCAAACCTTGTGATCAGACAAGAATCAACAGAGCCAATAAAATAAAAACAAAATACCGTGGATGCTGAAAATCTGAAATCAAAAACAGGAAGTACTGAGACAGTTTATCCTTCGAGTTGTCTAGTCATATCCAACTCGAAACACAAACTCTGTTTTTCTCTCTCCATGATTTCCGTCAGTCCTGCTCTACATTCTGAGCACTATGTTTTTATTTTAACCTAATCACGCCTGGTACGTTAGTTTTACCACTAACTATTAACCTAATTTTAGAATGGCTGTAAGAAAACAGAATAATTTCAGACTTTATTGGCATGAGGTTAGTTTTAATGAGGGTCTTTAATGAGGACAAGAGGCGAAGATGACATGATACAGTTGAAAGTAGTATCTAATGATGTTGGGCCAATGGGGAAAATTTATAAAAGGTCGGTTAGATTAGTCGATGGTGAGGCTTGTAGGATGAATGTGGGCGGGGAGGTATGAGGATTGGTGAATTTTATATTGGTTATAAGGAAACAAGGGCAAGAAAGATGGAGGTGAGGGTGCTGCAGAAGTTTCCTGGAAAATGGAGAACTAAAAGCTAGGCAAGTGGGATTTAGGAGGTGCACCTGCAGCTGGCCTGAAGGAGTTTTCTTTTTCGCAGGGATAGTTACAGAAGGAAGTAGCATTGGAAAGTAATGGGGTGATGTAGTTAATAATGATCTTCATTAGTGTCACAAGTAGGTTTACATTAACACAGCAAGGAAGTTACTATGAAAATCTGCTGAGACACAAAAGTTACAGATGTCTGTGGCGGAGATCACAAATGGAATGAGGTAATGGAGTTGGTACTGTCAAGATAATAGCATTGAATATGAGCAGGTGAATTTAAATAGAGTAAGAAGCTCAGAGACGATGAGAGTCAGCGAATTAAGGGAAGAGAACGAGGTGGACTATGACAAAGATGGAAATAACCTGAAGAAGTAGGAGGGGTGTAACCAGGTATGGTGCTGAAAGAAGGATAATTATGCAGTCGAGTAGCAGGAGACCAAGGTGTGCTTTGATTATAACAGCCACACATTGCCACAGCTGTATTTTGCGTAGGGCAAGTAAGTAGGAATTATTGACAGGGGCCACCATCAATAAGGCAAGTTTCAGTCAAAGGCTAGGATGCCAATGCAATTAACCACAAGTTGTAGATTAACCTTGTCAATGAGTGAATGGACATTCTGAAGGAAAATAATAAGAGCTGGCAGTAATTGATCCACTGGCAGAGCTAAAACAATTAGGGTGCAAAGGAGAATGACAAGGTTGACCCGAGAACACAAGCTGGGTGGAAAGGTTGACAAGAGGAGGATGATTTGTTAGTTGGGGTTGCTGGTTTCAAGGAAGGGCAACGAATGTCCTTCATGAGCCCTTCTGAAAATGTCAAGATAGGCAGAGAGGGAGCTATGGACTTATATAACGGGGTTGGGTGATTCAGCACTAAAATTGCAGGAGAGTAGGAAGGTAAAAATCCTGATGGATTGATATAGAGATTGGGTGTTGGGCAGAAGGATTTGACTCAAAGTACCAGAGACAGTACAAAATAAATGCACCTTGACTGGGTGATGAGGTAGGATGAAATAGGAACGGTCATCCCATTATGCCCAAAAGAGGAAAACAAAGAAGATAGTGTTATGGGCCAGGGTTTAGAGAACCCCAAAGTGTATCATGGAGTTCACCTGACCTACAACTTTTAATAGATTGTGGTATGGGGAGCACACAGCCCACTCTACAGGAGTGGTACAGCAGAAATGGAAAAGTACTTTTTAAAGCAAAACAATGTTTATTCTATTAACTCAAGTTAACCTTTTTAAAACATACAGTGAATATCTTAGCAATCATTAATTCAAATACTACTCCCAAAGACTACAACACTAAGTAAACCTTTAAGTTTTCCTTTTAACATCCATAAGACTTAAAAACATTACCTTTAACAGAAGCACATCAGGTTAAAGCCACTACTGAGAGCAGTTATTAGTTTTAAATCACCAAAGGATCGATTTATAGTTTTTAGATTACAGAGAGAGACTAATACCCCTTCTGGCTGTGACTGCAGCTATCCAGCTCTGAAAACCAAAACTAAAAAACACCCTGCAGCAAACAGCCTAAAATGAAAGTAAAAAGCTGACAGACTGCCCAGCTCCACCCACACTCTGACATCACTGATAAAACAACCATTTCGTAAAGGTACATTTCTTAAACACCCATTTCTTAAAGGTACTCTCACATGACAATAGAAATAAAAACCTTTTTCATGGCAACAACCAAAATGGACATTCAGGGGATTCAGATTACGCTGGCATGGGAGAGATTAGAGGTGTCACCGAGTGAAAAACACAGGACCTTCAATTCACACCATGGCTTTATGGGTGAAATCAAGGTTAACTGCCTTTTGGCAGCTCATCAGGGTTCAGACTGTCAGGGACAGACAAACACACATTTTGATGCGGCCTTTTAAGCCAGGTAGAAAATATCTGCACTTCATGGGGATGTTCATGTGCTCTGCTGGAAATTATGGGCTCACTTATCAATTTGCTTCACTGTGTAGTTGGAAATTCGAAGTGTAGTTGAAAATTGCACTTGCAAAGTGTGATGGAGTTTGATGCAAGGCGTAAAAAATTAGCATTTCAAATATGGAATTAATAAATGCTGAATTAGAAATGTAATTAATCAATCTTAGACAGCTATACTTGGAACGGGAAAAGTGATAAGAGTGGCTGGGAATTATGAAATCAGTTTCAGGAAGGTACTAAATAACAGAAGGAGGGAAAAGGGAACTCCTTGGCTAAAGAGATCAAATGGTAACACCAGTAGCTGGAGGGATTAAACAGTAAACTCAAGACAATGATTCCCCAAGAACAGTCAGAATTATATACTGCAGTCTCCAATGCATTGAAGGAGAAAGTAACACAAAGCTGATAAATTATTGCTCATGCACTACACTGGAAGAAAGAATTGCTCCTTCTTAAAACATTTTTCCAATTTAAGGGACTATTAAGCGTGGCCAATCCATCTACCCTGCACATCTTTGGTTTGTGGGGGTGAGACTCTCGCAGACACGGGGAGAATGTCCAAACTCCACATGGACAGTGACCCAGGGCCGGTATTGAACCCGGGTCCTCGGCGCCGAGAGGCAGCAGTGAGGATTGCTCCTTTTTTCACCAAACTCTAGCTTTGTGGGGCTGTGGGGTGGGGGGGGGGGGGGGGGGGGGGGGGGGATAATGGGAGATGAATATCAGTGATATTTGCATCTAACTTGCAATGCAAAAGGCACAATCTTACCTTGAAATCTGTATTGTTTACATGTTCAAAAACCAAAGCAGGTGTCCGTGACTGAGGAGAAACAAAGAATCAGAGTCATAAGTCTTTAAAATTAACAGTTTCTGTAAAATACTTTACAAGATAATGCGTTTACGAACCCCTTTGTTGGAAATGGCCATTGCCTGGCACCTAATTAATAGATGCAAAATGTAATGATATTAAATAAGCCAAGACTGTTTTCATCATGTCCCGTAACACATATTTCACATTAGTCAAAGGGTCATGAAATATAGGTTTTTAATTTCTTAATCATTGCAATTACTGTTAAAACAGGCTGAAGTAAACAACATTTCAAGGTACATCTCAATATTAGCAAACATGTATTCAACTACATTTCAAATAGTCAGAACCGCAAACCAGTCACCTTCTCTATTTCTAATACCCGCTTTTCTGAAAAAAATCACTTAAACATTAATTCAGAGCACTTTTTCATAAGATGCAGGTGAAGTGGTTTATAGAAGTGCCAGTACTGGGTGTGGGGGGGGGGGAGATTGCACTATAATAAAATGATAAATTAATTGGTTAGTGTAACTGCACCATACAAAGAACTGGTGGAATTAAATCCACATCAGCCTTTCTCTGCATGGCTCATTACCACACTCACTCAGCTCTGGGATAAAAGGTCAAATGAAGGTCAAATTTCTCTCAAAAACCAAGATAATCTAAGAAAATAATCCATTCCAATATACTTTCAATTCATCCATTAGGATCTAGGTGGTGCAATGTACGGTATTAAGATACTGGTCTTTTACCTTCATAGCTTAGTGTTCAATTTAGACAAGACAGAATTATTGTTTTAAAAGTCCTATGTAAAAGGAGTTAAACCAATCTGAATCTAGCTCCCAGTTTGAAACCACAGCATGAATCTAATTTGGCATTAAAGGAAATTAAATGTTCACATCACAGAAATATAACAGTATGGAAGGTATGGAGGAATGGAAAAATGTCACACAGGTACAGAGTACAGAGAACTTTACATTGAACCCGATCTAGGCGTGTCTGATATCAGAAAGGGTACAATATCACAAAGCATTCTAGTCACCAGATTAAAAAGAAAAATCACAGAAATAATTATATGCCTAAAAGATAAACGATTTAACATCAAAATTACATCGCAACTGAAGTTTTATATTCCAATGCAAAAATACTTCAGGGATTGAGTCCAGGTGTGTAGGAAACAGGCACATCTCTGAAGAGAGCTTTCATACAATCCTCTGTAACCGGGCTATTTCTATTTACATTTCTATACCCAATAAATGCCCACCAGACTGCAACACATTTCTGGTATCAGTTTGTGATTGGACTACTTTTATTTTTAATTATTTATTTGTTCATAGGATGTTGACATCACTAGCTAGGCCAGCATTAATTGCCCGCCCCTAATCGCCCTTGGGAAGCTAGTGGGAAACCGCCTTCTTGAACCCCTGCAGCCTATGCGTCGGTACAACCAATGTTGTGGAGTGCTTTGGGGGGGTTCCAGGGTTTTGACCCGGCGTCAGTGAAGGAACGGTGATATATTCCCAATTCACATTATTCATTAATAACGTGGATGATGATATAGAAAGTCATATGTCCACATTTGCTGATGATACAAAGATAGGCGGCATCGTAGACAGTCTCGATGATAAGGAGATATTGACAGGCTAAAAGTGCAGTTTACGTTCTGAATGGAAAGCAGTTAGGTGCAGTGGATGTCCAAAGAGACTTGGGAGTTCAGCTGCACAGATCCTTAAAATGCCACCAACAAGTGCAGAAAATAATCAAAAAGGTGAATGGAATGTTAGCTTTTATATCAAGAGGATTGGAATATAAAAACATAGAAGTTATGCTGCAGCTAAACAAAACCCTGGTTGGACCGCACTTGGAGTCACTGTGAGCAGTTCTAGGCACCACACCATAGGAAAGATACTTTGGCCTTAGAGGGAGTGCAACGTAGGTTTAAAAAAATGATACCTGGACTACAGGGATTAGGTTGAGGAGGGATTATATAAATTAGTTCCTTCCTTCATCGTTGCTGCCCAACTTGCTGAGTTTCTCCAGCATTTCCAGCTTCCAGCATCTGCAGCATTTTGCTCTGCTCTTGTTCAAGAACTTTGTGCATTTAGTTCTGCTGCTGAAGTTCCTTTAATGGCAGTGGCACAACCCTGTCAGACATCTTTCTACTTATGTAGGGTCTTCACTTGCTGCTCACTCAGCTGAATTTTAAATTACCCTTGTCCTATAAACCAAATTTCTTTGAATGTTCTTCCTGAACTCGCTAAAAAACTGTTAAAGCCATTCTTCTAATGGAAGCTTAAATAGGACTAACATGCTGGAAAGAGTATTACAGCTGACATATCCCGTTCACGCTGCATTTTACAAAAGCAATCAAAATTTAGTGATTATAAATTTGCCAGCTGGTCACTAAAAGAGAGGATTTAACTAAAAGTTTCATGCAATATATTCAGCATTTTCGATGTTTTTATCCTTTGATCTGATATATGATGAAATTAGTACGATTGAATTTAAAACAGAGGACATACATGAAATTCATACACAAAGCATATAGAAAAAAGGGGTGAGAAATTTTCTATGACTCTCTGGACATGCATGATGGACACATGAAAAGTATCCACCCTCAGCTATCCTTCTGTGATGAACGGAAGAAATTGGTATATACTGTATTATACTTATTTGGTGCAATAATGTTTCGAAAGCCTGGATTAGAGTGTGTATGTATCTGCTGTAGTAACATTTTGATGTAGTAATGGGAGGAGCCAGGTCTGTGCCAGTCAGTTTTGAATTAGTTTAGTTTTGGATGTGAGCGGAACAAGAGCTTCTGCAGAAGGCTGTCAGAGATTCAGCATTAATCTGACAGGATCTCTCCCTCTCCAAGCAGTTTCTCAAAAGATCTCTCTATCAATAAATCTATCTCTATCTCTAGCAATAAATCCAATGTTTGCTAACTTTATTTATCAGTGACTTTTGACCTGTGATGGGTTTTGTTTGATCATAGAATCCCTCCAGTACAGAAGGAGGCCATTTGGCCCATCAAGTCTGCACTGGCCCTCCGGAAGAGTACTCTACCCGCCACCCTACCCCTGAACCTACACATCTCTGGATACTAATGGGCAATTTAGCATGGCCAATCCACCTAACATGCATATCTTTGGACTGTGGGAGGAAACTGCAGCACTAGGAGGAACCCATGCAGACTCTGTGAGAACGTGCAAACTCCTCACAGATAGCCAGCAAAGTCGGAATCGAACTCAGGTCTTTCATGCTGCGAGGCAGCAGTGCTAACTACTGTGCCGCCCTCATTGATTGGAGATAAAAGAGATATCAGTTAGGAGTTAAAGTGTTTCATTTTATTGTTGAGTATTGTTTAACTAGTAAATCCCAGCTATATATCTGTGATGTTAAGGGAGTTTAATACTGGGTTAATAATAGTTTGTTTCAATGCACCATGGGCTGGATTCTCCGCCGGCGGGATGCTCCGTTTTGCCGGCAGCCCGGGGGTTTCCCAACGGCGTGGGGCTGCCCCACAATGGGAAACCCCATTGACTAGCCGGTGTAATGGAGCATCCCCACCGATGGGGTGAAACAAGAAATGTGGCGCAGTGGGGCGAAGAATCCAGCCCCGTATCTCTATTTGTGCATGGAATCACTCTTGGAGTGAAGTATCCTTTCCTCACAGTTTTACAAATTAAAAGTATGGGGGTTCCTGTCACGTTTCCTAGCAAATGTTGGGGTGCGGTCTGGGATTGTAATACCATGTGCAGCACGGTAGCACCATGGATATCACTGTCGCTTCACAGCTCCAGGGTCCCAGGTTCGATTCCCAGCTTGAATCACTGTCTGGGTGAAGTCTTCCCATTCTCCCCGTGTCTGCGTGGGTTTACTCTGGGTGCTTCGGTTTCTTCCCACAAGTCCCGAAAGACGTACGGTTAGGTGAATTGTACATTCTGAATTCTCCCTACGTGTACCCGAACAGGCGCCGGAATGTGGCGACTTGGAGCTTTTCACAGTAACTTCATTGCCGTGTAAATGTAAGCCTACTTCTGACAATAAAGATTATTACACTTCATTCTCAAATTCTTACACAACTGTATTCAGTCTAGATAGAAATCAGAAAATGAATACTATTGCTCATTTGGGATTCTGATAACAGACAAAAAAATGTGTTTACTACTGTCACTATGGAAGGAGTTTTCAGCTATCTTCTGATGATCGTAGCTCAGTATGGGCTATCAGCAGTCAATGGCAACAGGCGGAGGCCATTTGGCCCATCAAACCTGCTCTGCCTTTCAATTAGACCATGGCTGATCATCTGCATCAGCGCTACTTTCCCACATTTTCCCCATATCCCTTGATGCCATAAATATATAGAAATCCATCGATTTCAGTCTTAAAACGTGCTCAATGATTGAGCTTGCACAGCCCAAGGTGAAGAAATTCCTTCTCATCTCAGATTTAAATGACTGCCCCTGATCTTGAGTGTGTGTCCCCTGGTTCTAGACTCACCAGCCAGGGGAACATCCCATCTACATCTGTAAGAATTTTGTAAGTTTCAATGAGATCACCTCTCATTCTTCAAAGCTCTGGCAAATACAGGCCCAGTTTCCTCAACACCTCCTCATAAGATAATTCCACTAATCAGGGATTAGTCTGGTGAAACTCAGTTGCATTCCCTCGGTGGTAAATATATCCTTCCTTAGGTAAGGAGACCAAAACTGTACACAATACTCCAGATGCAGTCTCACTAAGGTTCCATATAATTACAGCAAGACATTAGTATTCCTGTACTCAAATCCCCTTGCGATGAAGGCCAATATACCATTTGCCTTTCTAATTGTTTGCTGCATCTGCCTGCTGGCTTTGGGCACTAAGTGCTTGATGCCCCAGGATAACCATGGATCTAAGGTTTCGTCACTGGCAAGTTCATCAACAAATTATATGCACTCAATTTAGTGGAAAAATATTACCAGTGAACATGATTTAAAAAATTAACTAACTCTGTGTTACACAGTTGTTAACTCAAGAAATACCGTTGGATAGCCTTGATTTACTATCCAGATTGTAGTGGATAGCAACTTAAACCAATAGCTAGATACAGCAGAGGTCCGTTGTGCCAGTGAGTAACAGAAAATGCTGAAATCCGAATAGTTAGCACAGCTTTTCTAATGTGGACTCTCATTCAGAGAGTCGTGAACACAGCCCAGCCCATCACATGAATCTGCTTCCCATCCATTGACTCCATCTACACCTCCCGCTGCCTGGGGAAAGCGGGCAGCATAATCAAAGACCCCTCCCACCGGGCTTACTCACTCTTCCAACTTCTTCCATCGGGCAGGAGATACAAAAGTCTAAGAACACGCACACACGAATAGACTCAAAAATAATAATAATAACAGCTTCTTCCCTGCAGTTACCAGACTCCTAAACTACCCTTTTATGGACTGACCTGATTAATACCACACTCCTGTATGCTTCACCTGATGCCTGTGTCTATATATTTACATTGTGTACCTTGTGTTGCCCTATTATGTATTTTCTTTTTCTTTTCTTTTAATTCATGTACTTAATGATCTGTTGAGCTGCTCGCAGAAAAATACTTTTCACTGTACCTCGGTACACGTGACAATAAACAAATTCAATCCAATCCAATTTCCTTTCCTGTGTGATTAATAGCCACAAAGACAATAAAATCCTTCTCAATTAAAAGATGTGTGCTAAATGTCTTAATACTGTGTAGTTTAACATTCAATTTTTATTAGAATTGGATTTCAGTATAAACGCAATTAAAGTGAAAGAACAGAAATCTTCACTTACCACGGGATCTTTGACAATATCTATGAGTGTGATAATATTTGGGCCTCCACGCAGATTCTCCAATATTTTAATTTCACGTTTTATTTTCTTCTTCTTTACAGGCTACAAGAATAAAAGTATATATTTGCTTTAATTATAAGTTACAAACTAAATTGTGATTGCTCTATTTCTTCCCTTTGCTTTTGCACACAAACTTCGGAGTTCCATTGCACCAACGGGAAAGATTTTAAAAATATTTATTTTCTCACAGGATGTGGATTTGATGGCTAGGCCATCGTATTTATTGCCCATCTCTAATTGACTTGAGAAGGTGGTGGCAAGCACCTTCTTGAACCTCTGCAGTCCATGCAGTTATAGGTACACTCACAGTGCTGTTAGGGAGATGAAAGTTGTGGGATTTTGACCCAACAGCAGTGAAGGAGCGGCGATATATTTACAGGTCAGGACGTTGAGTGATTTGGGGGGAAACTTTCAAGTGTCGATGTTTCCATGCATCTGCTGCCCTTGTTCCTCTAGGCAGTAGAGGTAGTGGGGTTGCAAAGTGCTGTCAAAGGAGCCTTGGTGAGTTGCTGCAGGACATTGTGTGAATGGTACACACTGGCGACACCGAGTCAGTGGTGAGGGAGCAAATGTTGAAGGTGTTTGCTGGGATGCTAACCAAGTAGGCTATTTTATTCTGGATGGGGTATCCTTCGAGCAGCACTCATCCAGGCAAATGGAAAATATTCCATCACTCTCCTGACTTCTGCCTTGTAGATGGTGGACAGGCTTTAGGGAGTCAGGCTAGTTACTCTTTACAGAATTCTCAGCCTCTGGAGGCTCTTGTACCCACAGCATTTATATGGCTGGAAAAATTCAGTTTCTGGTCAATGATAACCCCCAGGATGTTGATAGTAGGAGATTCACCAGTGGTAATGCCATTGACTGTCAAAGGGAGATGGTTAGATTCTCTCTTTTTCATTTAATGAATCACAGATTCTTATAGCACGTAAGCAGCCCACTCAATCCTTTGTGCCTATACTAGCTCTTTGAAACAGCTATCCGATTATCCCCAATCTCCTGCTCTAAGAACTTTCTTAAGAAGGCTATTGGTGTTTCTTAAGGTAGGCTCAACGGTCGTTGGAATACTGGACTTCTTCAAATAGTAGGGCCTTTATTCACATTCTGCAAGGGTGAAATTGGTAGCATGTAGCTCAGGCATGAATGATGAGATATTGCTGAAAAAGACTTTCCGTCTTGCACTCATCAGGGCAAACACAAGAATGCCAATGTCAGTGTTCTTGCATTGTCCTGATGAGTGAAAGATGAAAAACTTCAACAAAATGTATTCTTTCTACAATATTCAAGCTCTGTGCTGTCAAAGATATGCTGAGATTTTGGAGTGTGCCATGTTCACCAGCACTGAAGCAAGTTTTACCTTCAGCATTGATTGAAGCAAGTCTTACCTTAAGTATTTTAACAACTACTTTTTCATTGTTTGTGATGTTAATGGCTTCAAACACTTCACTGTATTTCCCTCGACCTAATTTACGAACTAATTGGTAGTCATCTTGATTTCTGCACAAAGAAACAGAACATGAAAGAGAAGAGTTTAAAAACATGCAACTCAGTTCAGTCGATAAAGCAAAACAAATTACGGCTTTCGAAATTATAAAAAGATATACAATGGACCACAATTTCACAACAGCTCTGGAATACCAAATTTGCCGATTAATGTCTTCCTCATCCGCGGAATCTTTCACTTTCATTTCCATTGAGTACATTATTTATTACCACACTACATATCAACACACTGCTTTAAATTGGGTAAGAGATATGTGCAATAACTATCATATGTATACAGCAAATATCACACGGACATATCCATACGTTGCATAAATACAGACTCTACAAGGCAGCAGTTGTTATTCCAGTCCAAACTAGATCAAGAGTAACAGCAATCACAGTCTTCACTTGAGTAACATTCAACATAATTGGGTCCTAAAATAGGATTTCTGACCTTTCTTCATGGGCCAAATGTTGCAATGTATGCCTCAGTTGATGCTCATTTTCCACAGTTAGATTTCAACTGACAGCCTTTCCAGCAAAGTTCAAAACTGCTATCAATTTGCTCGGTGCTGGTGATCCATGCTTCTCGTGCACTTATTAAAATGGATAATTGGACAAGTTGCGCGTAATACCAGGCAATCCAAAAGTTTTTTTTGCTTAAAAAGGTTGTTTAGGTTTGTATGTTTAACAAATCAAAAAGACTCAAAAATGAAGTGTACAAACAGTTGCTTCTTCACAACCAGATTGACGAAATCAACCCCTTTGCTTTAAAAGCCCAGTAATAAACTCTTACTCTCCTACAAGGGGGGGGGGGGGGGGGGGGGGTTGCATCTGCCAAAACAGTGCAGTAGGTTTCACACTGAAAAATATTTATTACAATCAAAGAATGATGGTTTGTACCAAATTATTAGGACGCAATGGTTTCGGGAATATTTGCAACACAGAACAGCCAGAAGCAAGCATGAGTTCAGGGTTAACTTCAGAACTACTGTATATGTGTGCAATCATATTAATTTACACCTGTTCTTTCTCCCATTTCCCAAATCTATTCTTAGTTTAAAGTTACTTAACTGCAATTGAAATTATGCAAAAACCATGTTTTATTAAAATCGTTTTATCCACACTACTGGATATGATTTTCTTCCCCATGCAAAATAAATGACTAAAGTGAAGTGCTTCATGACAAACAACTAATGGGATATCATGGTGAGCCCAATCAGAGAGTCAAGGACATGACCGGCAAAGAATGACGGATGCCCCAAGCACACTGAAGCACCTGATGTGTACGATACACAACATTAGGGATCTAAATGTCCTGAAATGACTAAGGGCTTCTTGACAAAGAATAGTTACTCTCTGGGAATTATTCTCAAGGCAGCAATCTAACCTGGGAGGGATGGGGTGTGGGTGGCAGTGAGGAGGGGGTTGAATGGTTTGTAATGATCTATCTGCAAGTAAAGTTGGCAATAAGATACATATCCAAGAATCACACTTTTAAACACAGCTTTGAGCGTGCTCCTATTGGCAATATGATGGTTACATTGAAGATTTTTAAAAAATGTTTACAGTTGCTAGTTTAATTAACCAATTTGTAGTTGATTGCAAAGAAATTATTCAGTAGTAATTGAGTATTGAGTAGTAATCCGTATGCGTAGGAGGCATGGTGGCACAGTAGTTAGCATTGTTGCTTCACAGCGCCAGGGTCCCAGGTTCGTTTCCCGGCTTGGGTCATTGTCTGTGCCGAGTCTGCACGTTCTCCCTGTGTATGCGTGGGTTTCCTCCGGGTGCTCCTGTTTCCTCCCACAAGTCCCGAAAGACGTGCTTGTTAGGTGAATTGGACATTCTGAATTCTGCCTGTGCACCCGAACAGGCGCCGGAGTGTGGCGACTAGGGGCTTTCACAGTAACTTAATTGCAGTGTTAATGTGAGCCTATTTATGACAATAATAAAGATTATTATTATAACAGCATTGCACTGTTACCTCCCCACAGCAACGTGTTCATCTGGTCTGACTGTCAGAAAAATTGTTTTATTTTCGGCAAAATTATATTTTGAACTACAATGGCTCATCCACATGGATCCAATTTCTCTGGGAAATTTTCCATTTTTTCAGCAAAAGAGTTACACCAGCAGAAGACAATATTGTCAAAACCTTCCACTGCAAATCCAATTCAATGAGCGGAACTCTACACACAAAGCTTGCCAACTTAAAGCACCTGCATACACACTTAACAAGAGGCCTCACTATCAGCTCGCAAAAGACTTGCGAGTTGGGTGCCAAAAGCTGCCTGCTGGCACATGAACGATGAACCAAGTAACTGCTTAAAAAAAAAATCAACAGATTGCCCTTCATAACCAGTTGATAAAATGCAAATATAATTAATTTACTCTCAAAATACACCTAATCAAAATACACACTGTAGGATGCAATCAAAAATAATACCAGCAGGTCTTTATCACGTCTATAGATATATTTCCATATTACTTTCTATGCATTTCAAACTCATAGAATGAACCGTTACGCTCAGCAGCTTCCAATTCTAATATACCTGTACACTAACTTGCATGCAATGAATGATGCTCTGAATGGTCTAGGTGCAAAAATATCAATATTAATTATTTGATATTTTCTCTAATTAAGCCTTATTGCAGATTTATTGTAGATAATCACAAAAAGCACTAGCAATTGAACCAAGATTTCACAATTACTCAACCTCATAGGTTGTTCTTTCAGTGGGTCGGTGTAGATTCAATGGGCCGAATGGCCTCCTTCTGCACTGTCGGGATTCTAAGCTTTGAAAGTAACCTGAGGTGCTGAGTGTTTTCAGTTTCTGGGCACAGAGCCATCCAATGGCCTAGCTGTGTAATTACAGAATAATGAGTATGCCCATCCAAATACAAAGAGAAAATTTAACACTGTAATAAAAACAAGTCACCAAGTCAAGTTTTACAGGCTGAAGATTTTTCATTCCTTAAACAGTCTATGATGTTTCACCAATTAACATAGAATCACAACAAGCTCTGCGAGGGAGAGGGGAGCGAGGGACGAGGTAGAGGGGGGCAAGCGAGTGAGGGAGACGAGCGAGCGGAGAGGGGGCGAGCGAATGAGCGGAGAGGGGGGGGACGAGCGAGCGAGGGAGGGGGGGGGCGAGCAAGGGAGAGGGGAGATTTTATCAACTAAATCTGTTCACTCTTAAATATTTGGTTGTCCAAAAAAACCTGTTGAACATGAGCAATGGAACAACAAAACAACTTGGCCAAAAAACAAAAACGTGTTCCTTATGTTTGTTTCCAATACTGGAAAAACAAGAAGTCATCCAGTAGTTTCCTATCATCAGTGACTTCATTAATTTTCAGAATACCAAGGTTAGTAAATCAAGCAAAGACCAAATAAATGGTTGTTCAATTGAGCTGAAATCGGAGAGAGAACAGATTAATTCAGGCAGCGCAAGCGCACCAACTTGCATCTAATTACACAGCAGGTAACGCTGGCAATAGGACACCTGCCTACTCTGTTGGTTCGAGACTGTTACACAGCCCAGAGGAGGGGTCATGACACATTAGGGAAAACAGGTCTAAAAAAGCAGCCAATTGGGAAGCGAACCATTTTTCAAAGCAAAGCAAACATTGTGAACTGTAACCCAAGATGAGAGGTTTATCTTCAGAGGAAAGGTTGGGCAGGCTGGTTCTTCATCCATTACAGTTTTGAATAATGAGAGGTGATCTTACTGAAACATGCAAGATCCTGCGGGGACTTGACAGGGTCAGTGCTGAAAGGATGTTCCCCTGGTGGGAGAGACTATAACCAGGGGACATTTTTAAAAATAAAGGGTCTCCCATTTAAGACAGAGAGGAGGCAATTAGAGGGTTGTTAGTCTGTGGAACTCTCTTTCCCAGAGAGGAGGCAGTCATTCAATATTTTTAAGGGAGAGGTAGATAGATTACCTGCCCCGTAACTTCCTCGGAGGGACCATCACCGCCAGATTGCTACTTTGGAGGGACTTGCCCTTGATGAAACTCGAACGCCCAACTTTCCTCCCCGAGGCTGGGGCTTTGTCGGGATGCCAACCCAGAGCAATTGTCCAGGGGTAGTCAGCCCTTCTGGACAATTACCCGGTAAATTCTCCCATGGGAACTTCCTAGAGGGATTCCCTAGCACATCATTGCTGTACCTCTCCACACACACACAACCCCCCCCCCCCCCCCCCCCCCAAATGTGACGACAGGGAACTAGGTTATGGGCCTTGAATAACAAGGGTGTCAGAGTGTACACGGGTCAGGCAGGAAAGTGGAGTTGAGGTTACAATCAGATCAGCCATGATCATATTGAATGGTGGAGCAGGCCCGAGGTGCCAAGTGGCCTACTCCTGCATCTAATTAATATGCTCTTATGTAATAGACAATAACAGCGATTATAATACACTGAACTTCAACTTACTTAATTTGTGTTTAAAGCTTCTGATGTTATTACCATATTCATCTATATTAGTGTCCCTAAGGTACTAAAATATCCCAAGGCACTTAAGACAAAATAAAGAAAAGTCAGCAAGCAGAGATGGTCAGAAATGAAAGACATTCAACGGCATTCGTTTTGATCAGACTTTGAGGGGTAGAGTGAGGTTGTACGGCAGAGTAGTTTAGAGAGCATTTTAGGTATAGGGCTAACATACATGAAGACTCTACCACCAGAGTAGTATAGGAAACAGAAATAGAAAGGAGGCCAGAATTAAGGCAGCAGTGAGTACATGAAGGCATGGCTGGAGGAGGCAGAAGTACAGAGGGATATGAGAGATTTCAAATTTAATTGTGGTGACAGTCAGCAGTTACAGTAGTAAATCGGGGAGTTGGATATAGCGCCGGACTGGTTGCAGTTTGGTGTTTGTATATGGTGGAGCTTCAACTGCCTGTAGGGAAAGCATTGAAGTAGAACCTAGAGTTGACGATATAGCTGGGTATACAGTGGCCATAAATGTATGATGTTACAGAGGTGGGATATGGAGTTTCAAGCTCAGATTAGGATCAGTATACAATTTGTAAAACAGATTCTCTGGCATTCGTGGTATTCTACGGTGAGCAGTTAACAGAGACAGGACTAGGATGCAGAATTCTTCTACAAAATTGAATAAGACCGGTTCAGTCTTTCTGGTGTTAAGTTGGAGAAAGATTTGAATGGATGACAGGCAAGCAGTTAGATAGCAATGTAGTGGGATAGGCAACTGAGCTGCAAAGGGATATTTAACCAAGCATATTTTGCAAATATGTGGAATGTGGCCCAATATGTATGAATGATGTCACTAAGGACAGATCACAGAAACAAAATGAGCGGATTAAAGATGGAATCTTGGGGTACACCCGAAGTGATCGCGCACAGACAGGAGAATGAGCCATTGCAAATGTTACAGGTATGTCAGGGCAGGGAGGACAATGGATTGGTGGGTGCTGTGAAATAGACAACTGATCAGATCAATAATTCATGACCTGCAAAAGTCAGGAGTCTGAGGGTTTAATGTACAATGTTACTTTAAAAAAAGAGCACTGAGCATTCGCTCTTCTGGATTCTGCTTCTCTCTTTCTTCCTCCTCCTCCGACAGCCCTCTAAAAGACCTCATCTGGCCAGTTGTTGGGTCATTCATCATGATTAGGCAACTGAGAGGTTAGTAAAGAGCTTTGGGATTTAATAAAAATTCCACAAGAAATATCGTGTTCCATTCAGCTCACAAAAGTCCTGACTGTATTTTATTAGAATACCACGAATGCCAGCAAAAATAGGAAATACAACTGTTTTTTATGTGTGTAATGTAAATATATATAATTTATGCCATTACCACAATTATGTTTCGTCATATGGGGGTAGTGGGGAAAGATAGGTGGGAGAAGAGACAGCTACCAAAAAATTATTTCCGTAGCTGGAAATAAGGAGGTCTTTTTGCAGCCAAAATCTCAAAGTCCGAAATAAAAGGCAGGAAACAGGTAAGTCTTCATAAGAAAGCATATGCAGATGGTATTGACAGGTTAGGGAATGACAATGTAATCTGAGAATATTAAGAACATAAAGGTTGGTACATTGCCAAATGCTAAAATGAAAATGATTTGCTATGCAATTATCAAAGATTCACTAAACATTTCCACATCAATAAAATGATATAGGTGTATGGATACATATTGACAGGCTCTAATTACACTAACATTGGTTAATTTATTCTGTTATCGATTAATTAATAACATTTTGAATAGTTTATGTTCACTAGTAAATGATGTGTGTGTGTGTGTGTGTGTGGTGGGGGGGGGGGGGGGGCAGAGAGAGAGAGAGAGAGACACGCCTCGGGGGAAGTCAATACAATTTCAAAAACAAGTCACAGGACAGAGCGTAAAGAAACAGACAGTAAGGAGTCCTACTTCAGGTACGGCAGGCAATGGCAAAGCTATAAGTATATTTATTGAACTAGAAGAGAGAAATAATAATTGGGTGAATAAAGCATCAGTGCGGAGGCTCAGGTTAGAGTGTATGGTCCACATAAGAGTTCTATGCACAAATGCACAGAGTGCAAGGAATAAGTTAAATGACCTGCAGGCACAAATTCAAATTGGAGATTATGATATAGTAGCCATTACTGAAACATGGCTACGGGATAATCAGAACTGGGAACTTAATATACCAGGCTACGGTTTACAGGACGGATACTCCCGGTAGCAGCCTGGAAGTGCTGGATTGTATAAATGCAGAAATTAGGCAAGTGCGTCGCAAAGTAGTATTAATGGGGGGCTTTAACAACCTGTCTGATAGATAGTGAATTTCTGGTGTGTGTCAGGGGTAATTTCCTTCAGCAATATGTCCTGAATGCAACAAGGGGGCAGTAATGAGCCACATTTAATTAGTAACCTAATTGTACATGGGCATTTATCAAACAGCGATCATAACATGATTGAGTACAATGTAATGTTTGAAAGTGGAAAGCACAAATCAGCTGCTAAAATTTTAGATTAAGACGGCCGACTTTAATGAGATGAGACAGAGACTGTCCACAGTAAACTGGGAGAATCTGCTTATGGGTAAAACAACTGAAGAACAGTGGAAGGTGCTTAAAGAAACATTTAATGCAATATAGAATCAGTTTATACCAGAGAGGGTGAAGCTCCACTCGACAGAAAAAACAGCCACAGACAACTGAAGAGGTAAGGGACAGCATAAAACTAAAGGGCTTACAAAAATGATTCTGGATAGGAGCGAAAGTAACAGGGTAGTTGTTATGGGGGACTTTAACTTTGCAAATATTGACTGGAAACACTATAGTTCGAGTACTTTAGATGGGTCCGTTTTTGTCCAATGTGTGCAGGAGGGTTTCCTGATGCAGTATGTAGATAGGCCAACGAGAGGCGAGGCCGTATTGGATTTGGTACTGGGTAATGAACCAGGACAGGTGTTAGATTTGGAGGTAGGTGAGCACTTTGGTGATAGTGACCACAATTCGATTACGTTTACTTTAGCGATGGAAAGGGATAGGTATACACCGCAGGGCAAGAGTTATAGCTGGTGGAAAGACAATTATGATGCGATGAGGCAAGACTTAGGATGTATCGGCTGGAGAGGAAAACTGCAGGGGATGGGCACAATGGAAATGTGGAGCATGTTCAAGGAACAGCTACTGCGTGTCCTTGATAAGTATGTACCTGTTAGGCAGGGAGGAAGTGATCGAGCGAGGGAACCATGATTTACTAAAGCAGTTGAAACACTTGTCAAGAGGAAGAAGGAGGCTTATGTAAAGATGAGACGTGATGGTTCAGTTAGGGCGCTTGACAGTTACAAGTTAGCTAGGAAGGCTCTAAAGAGAGAGCTAAGAGCCAGGCGAGGACATGAGAAGTCTTTGGCAGGTAGGATCAAGGATAACCCTAAAGCTTTCTATAGATATGTCAGGAATAAAAGAATGACGAAGGTAAGAGTAGGGCCAGTCAAGGACAGTAGTGCGAAGTTGTGCGTGGAGTCCGAGGAGATAGGAGAGGTACTAAATGAGTATTTTTCGTCTGTATTCACACAGGAAAAAGACAAAGTTGTCGAGGAGAATACTGAGATACAGGCTACTAGACTAGAAGGGCTTGAGGTTCATAAGGGGGAGGTGTTAGCGATTCAGGAAAGTGTGAAAATAGATAAGTCCCCTGGGCCGGATGGGATTTATCCTAGGATTCTCTGGGAAGCTAGGGAGGAGATTGCTGAGCCTTTGGCTTTGATCTTTAAGTCATCGTTGTCTACAGGAATAATGCCAGAAGACTCGAGGATAGCAAATGTTGTCCCCTTGTTCAAGAAGGGGAGTAGAGATAACCCCAGTAACTATAGACCAGTGAGCCTTACTTCTGTTGTGGGAAAAGTCTTGGAAAGGTTTATAAGAGATAGGATGTATAATCATCTGCAAAGGAATAATTTGATTAGAGATAGTCAACATGGTTTTGTGAAGGGTAGGTCGTGCCTCACAAACCTCATTGAGTTCTTCAAGAAGGTGACCAAACAGGTGGATGAGGGTAGAGCAGTTGATGTGGTGCATATGGATTTCAGTAAAGCGTTTGATAAGGTTCCCCACGGTAGGCTATTGCTGAAAATACAGAGGCATGGGATTCAGGGTGATTTAGCAGTTTGGATCAGAAATTGGCTAGCTGATAGAAGACAAAGGGTGGTGGTTGATGGGAAATGTTCTGACTGGTGTCCAGTTACTAGTGGTGTACCACAAGGATCTGTTTTGGGGTCTCTGCCGTTTGTCATTTTTATAAATGACCTGGAAGAGGGCGCAGAAGAATGGGTGAGTAAATTTGCAGATGACACTAAAGTCGGTGGAGTTGTGGACAATGCAGAAGGATGTTACAAGTTACAGAGGGACACAGATAAGATGCAGAGCTGGGCTGGCAGGTGGCAAATGGAGTTTAATGCAGACAAGTGTGAGGTGATTCATTTTGGAAGGAATAACAGGAAGACAGAGTACTGGGCTAATGGTAAGGTCCTTGGTAGTGTGGACGAGCAGAGAGATCTCGGTGTCCATGTCCATAGATCCCTGAAAGTTGCCACCCAGGTTGAGAGGGTTGTTAAGAAGGCGTACGGTGTGTTAGCTTTTATTGGTAGAGGAATTGAGTTTCAGAGCCATGAGGTCATGTTGCAGTTGTACAAAACTCTGGTGCAGCCGCATTTGGAGTATTGCGTGCAGTTCTGGTCACCACATTATAGAAGGGATGTGGAAGCATTGGAAAGGGTACAGAGGAGATTTACAAGGATGTTGCCTGGTATGGAGAGAAGATCTTATGAGAAAATGCTGAAGGACTTGAGGCTGTTTTCGTTAGAGGTTAAGAGGTAACTTAATTGAGGCATACAAGATGATCAGAGGATTAGATAGGGTGGACATTGAGAGCCTTTTTCCTCGGATGGTGATGTCCAGCACGAGGGGACATAGCTTTAAATTGAGGGGAGATAGATATAGGACAGCTGTCAGAGGTAGGTTCTTTACTCAGAGAGTAGTAAGGGCGCGGAATGCCCTGCCTGCAACAGTAGTGGAGTCGCCAACACTAAACGCATTCAAATGGTCATTGGATAGGCATATGGACGATAAGGGAATAGTGTAGAGGGACTTTAGAGGGGTTTCACAGGACGGCGCAACATCGAGGGCCGAAGGGCCTGTACTGTGCTGTAATGTTCTATGTTCTAAAAATGCAAAAATTAAAGCACTGATCCTACCGAACAGGAAAGAAACAAAGACCAACAAAGGGCCACAAAGCTGCTAAGAAGAGCTACGAAAAGGGACCATGAAACAAAACTTGCAAGGAGCCTGTGGGGAAATATTAAAACCAAGTGGAACACATCACCTTTTCTGAATCCAGACTACAAATGTGACAATGTAACAAAGTAAGTTAGAAAGCAATGAGAGTGCTGGTATGGAGAGCCAATCAGAAGTTACAATTCAAAACTTGTAAGCCAAAAGGAGGCAGGACAGGGAGGGGTGGGGGCAGTACCAAAAACATGCAGCTATAAAGTTCTTGGTGCACTTGTTCCCCGCTTTCATCTTCGTTCTCTTTCTATTGTTCTCTTCCTTTTGCCCTGCTGGGCTTTTGATTGCATATGAAAGTGTACTGATCAACTTTTGCAATAAACTCAATATCACACTACACCGGACCACGACTCTTATCAGAAAATAAGAGCTCCTACAAGGCATCAAAATCAATAGGAAGTTTTATAGGTCTATAAAGAGAAAGCAGGTGGCCAGGAGCAATATTAGCCCGCTAAAGACCAAAAGTGGGGATATTGCCAATGACTATGGGTCAAAGGCAGATATGTTGAATAATTACTTTGCTTCCCTATTTACAGTATAAAAGGAGAATAGCTTGCCCGGACGTCCCGAGGACATTAATAGTGGAACAGGGACTAAATAAAACTAACATAAACATCAATAATAATAATGTGGAAATGAATGGAATTAAAGAGTGACAAATCCCCAAGACCTGAAGGTCTCCATCCCAGGGCGTTAAAAGAAGCAGGGGAGGGTTAGCCCTGTTGCCTCACGGTGCCGAGGTCCCAGGTTCGATCCCGGCCCTGGGTCACTGTCCATGTGAAGTTTGCACATTCTCCGCGTGTTTGCGTGGGTTTCACCCCCACAACCCAAAGATGTGCAGGATAGGTGGATTGAACATGCTAAATTGGCCCTTTATTGGAAAAAAAATGAATTGGGTACACTAAATTTATAAAAAGAAAAAAAAAAGCAGGGGAGCATATTGTGGATGCCCTAACTAAAATCTTTCAGAGATCCTTAGATTCAGGAGTCGTCCCTCTGGATTGGAAAATGTTTTTTTTTGGATTGGAAAATTGCTCATATTTTAAGGCAAAAGAGGAAAGGGGGGGGGGGGGGGGGGGGGGGAAGTACAGACCAGTTTGCCTAACATCTGTGACGGGGAAATTGTTGGAGTCTATAATCATCAATAGGGCAACTGAACACCTTGAAAATTTTCAGTTAATCAGGGAGAGCCAGCATGGATTCATAACAGGTAGGTCACGCTCGACAAACCTCACTGAATATTTTTTGAAGAGGTGACTACGGTAGTGGACAACGGAATGTCTATGGATTTTGTTTATGTGGACTTCCAGAAGGCTAAAGTCCCACATAAGAGACTGTTACCTAAGGTCGAAGCCGACGGAATGGAGGGCAAATTATTGACATTACTGGGAAATTGGTTGAATAGTAGGTGACAGAAAGTAGGGATAATGGATAGTTACTCAAATTGGCAGGATGCGAATCATGGCGTCCCACAGGAATCTACATTAGGGCCTCAATTGTTCACATAATTCATAAACGGCTGAGATAATGGCATAGGAAGTCATACATCCAAATTTGCTGCTGACACAAAGTTGGGTGGGATTGTAGACAGTGTAGATGACAGCATAAAATTACAAAGGGATATTGATAGACTAGGTAAATGGACAAAACTGTGACAGATGGATTTCAATGTATAAGTGTGAGGTTATCCACTGTGGACCAAAAAAGGATTTATCCAGATGGTATAAAGCTAAATTCAGTAGATGTCCAAAGAGATCTGGAGGTTCAGGGACATCGATCTTCACAAACAATGAACAAGTGCAGAAAGTAATCAAGAAGGCTAATGGAATGCTGGTCTCTATAGCTAGAGGACTGGAGGATAAGGACGCAAATGTTATGCTGCATCTTTAGAAAAACCCTGGTTAGGCCCCACTTGGGAGTATTGTGAGCAGATCTGGGCACCACACCGTGGGAAGGACATTTTTGCCTTGGATAGAGTGCACTGTAGGTTTATAAGAATGATACCTCGACTTCAGAGGTTAAGTTATGAGGAGAGAGGGCAACACGGTGGCACAGTGGGTTAGCACTGCGGCTTCACGGCACCGAGGTCCCAGGTTCAATCCCGGCTTTGGGTCACTATCCTTGTGGAGTTTGCACATTCTCCCCGTGTTTGCGTGGGTTTCGCCCCCACAACCCAAAGATGTGCAGGGTAGGTGGATTGGCCACGCTAAATTGACTCTTAATTGGAAAAAATGAATTGGGTACTCTAAAGTTTTTTTTAAAATGTTATGAGGAGAGATTATACAAATTAAGCCTGTTTTCTCTAGAATTTAGATGGTTAAGTGGTGCTTTGGTCGAAATCTTTAAGATCCAGCACAGTGGTTAGCATTGCTGCCTCACAGTGCCAGGGAAGGTCGTGATTGCTGTTCTTCTGAGGTGGCAGAGAACCTGGATGAATGAACGTACAGAGGAGACCATTACAGGCTGCGGACAGAGATTTTAACTTGGAAGCTTGCTGTGGAGGGAGGTGTGCTACAAAAACCTCATCTGAAACAAAGATGTTCCCTTTTCCTCGTACCTTTTACCTCTTTCCACTGTGTGTGTATATTGGGTGGGGGGGGGGGAAATTAAAGTGGAGAGTTAGGAATTAGTTAACAGTTAGGCAGTTGTATTTGCTGCATATTTCATTATATTTCTTGTTATGAATAAACAGTAATTGTGTTTAAACTTAAACCTGGTGACTGCAATTATTGGGCATCCAAAGGGCCAAAGACTTTGGGTATTTTTCTAAAGATTAATGGTTAATTCACTTGTGTTGTGACTCCGGGAGAAGTGGGGTTGGAATTGACCACGCATTTGCCCAGGGTGTCATAACAATACCTCCCACCTCCACTCGTCTCCTGTGCCGATTAAGTGTCTCCTTATCGTGCTTGTGTAACAATCCAATCAATGCCCTCCACCTGTATGTATTTAACCTAACCTGTGTTTCATGTGATTTTGAAGCTACCTATCCTTCCTCTCAGCAGGAAATGGTTACTTAAAAACAGTAGAAATGCATGAGAGAGAAACAAGAGTTCAGGTTGATGACCTTTCACCTAACATAGTCCTGGAAAGTTAACTCTTGCTTCACTTTTCACACAAGATGCCAGACCTCTTGAGTATTTCAAGCATTTTCTATTTTTATTTTGTTTTGCCAGCATTTGGGTTTTCTGCTTTTCATGTAGAAAAGAATGAGCGTGGGGTTGGCTAGTCTGAGGAGGAAGATGAAAGTGCACAAACACTTGTTCCAGGCAGAAAATTAGAACCATACCAAACACATCACAGACAAGAAAAAATAACTAGCTCATACCTCTGTAACTTCCAAGCTGACCCTAACCTGAACCTCTTACAATTGCACACAAGCACACAAACATACCGAATCTCACAGATTCAGTGTATCGTTACGTACTTTCTTACTAACATATAATACAATAAGCTTTGACATAGACATAGACCTTAGCAGCAAGAATAGGCCACTTGACGCTTCTGCTGTCATTCAATAATTCATGGTTATCGACCTGAAAATTATAAATCTGTGCTGCAATTAAAAATCTGCAAAAATCAGTAAAGTGCGCATTAAGAAAAAATATTTTACTTAAAAAGGGGCCATTATCTGAATAAACCTTTACGGGGTGGAGGGTGGCAGTGGTGGAGAGAGAAAGAGAAGAGATACGTATCTGGAGTAGAGCCCAACTAGTTCTGAAATGACTCCAGAGGTCCCCAGTACCAAAACCGGAAATCCATTCTTAAAAAACTGCAGATGCAGAAGCCTTCCTACCAGTGATCCTTTCATTAATTTTGACCACTTTGTCTGACAAGTCATTTGGAAAAAAAGACTGGATTAGCCAATGGCATGGCAACATTCTGGCCCAAGATTTAAAAAAATACTCAGGGTCAGTAGCAAGGCCCAGGACTATAGCTAATGTGAGCTTCTCTAGGAGCAGAACATATTCTGATCCACTGCTACTGTCCCATTCCTCAGCGCTGATACTTAAATGACAATTTTCTTGCTGACTCCTGCTGCTGATTGCGGGGTGTTTAAAGGCTAGTGCTGTGTTTTAATGCTAATTCTCTCTTCCGACTTAAAAATATAACTGCCGCCTCATAATTCCTCAAAATACTCAAGTCATTTGTAACTCTCAGCACATTTTGAACCCTTAATTGCTACGCATTTGCCTATCAGCAGCTCAGATTAGCTCCATTCTACTATGACAAATTCAATGTTACAACACTGACGAAATCTTCCTGCGTGTGGAAGCATGGCACTGTATGTATTGGTGGGTACTGAATCAGTCAAGATTCCACGGGCAAATTAAATTGTATTTGCGCTGGTGCATCATGTGGTTAATTAAAAGCTCTTCAGAATCATAATGCTTATGAACATGAAATGCATGTGCAGATGTCCTAAGAAGGATTTTACTCGATTTCCGATCATTGTTGAGCAACACTGTCAAATATAAACTTAGGAACGAAATCCATTGTTGTTTCAGCTGGATATCAATAACGCAAAAAGAATTGTCCATTGTATATCTATATATTTTATATTCCGAATAAAGTAGGTAAAGCCCCTTCGCACTGCAATTTGAAATTATGGACTCTTCAGGTCAATGCACTCCATGCATGAGTCTGCATATTATCGCACAAATGTCAGAAAGGCCTCAACCATTGCTCACCACTGACAAATTAGAAAATTTGACAGCATATTGACGGCTGCGATATTTTTTCTTTTGCATTACAAATGACATATTTTCATGTAAAATAATAAATGTTTCTAGCTAGGAAATAACCCAATAATCGAGCAAGAGATTTATAAGCATCGAGGAAAGCTTCCTTGGTTTCAGAATATGTGTGTTTTAATCAGCAATATCTAAATTAACCTGCTCGGAACACTGCTGCATATTCAGTCCAAAATTAAATGGGTGATCTCATTGATCTTAATTTGATTGAACAAAAATCTGTACAAAAAAAATTTTTCATAGCTCTGTTAGCACTGCTCTTCACAATTCAGGAACTGAGAGCCACAGGGCGGTTTCCATGTTAGTTAGGAAGCTGAAAAATATACATATTGAAGATATAAAAAGGAAGTTCAGTTTTTAACAAGGACAATACAAGGACAAGCCACTTATCAATGTTTTAATATTTTTAGCCCCTATTTTACAGCTGTGTGTGCCACTCAGAACAAAGTGGCACATAATCACTTCACAGTCACCCATCAAGAACAAGCTTGCATTTACAGGACACCTCACTGTGTTTCCCTGAAGGCCCAAAGTGCAGCGCATCCAATACTTATTCATTCTTGAACAGTTGTTAGGCGACCTATTTCCTCATAGCAGGAACCCACAAATAGTATTTCAACCAGGTCACTGACACAACTTATATTCTTCAAATAGTGCAATGGATTTTTATTACATCAGGTCAACAAGTGCACAGGACCTTGGTTTAATGTCTCTTCTGAAAGAAGTAACTGCTAACGGTGCAGCATTCACTCAGTACTACACTGCAGTAGATTATGGACTCAAGTTCACAACCAACTGACTTGGAGGCGAGTGCACAGCAAATGAGGCAAACTTGTCTTCAGTTTCAGTAGGTGTACAGAAGTGGAAAAGATGGCCTTGTCCCTGCAATTTTCTCACTCTGTAACTCTCTCCCCAATGAATTGATTAAGGTGGACAGAATGGGTACGGTACAGAATAGAGCCAGAATAAACCATTTTTGGAAACAATAACTACCTTCAATGGATTCTAAAATAAAACAAACTTGTGTGGCTTAGCACTAATGGTACTATGATTGCAGAAAGGGAATCTTCATTACCTGGTTTTATGCATTATAGGGTGCACAACAAAGAGCTACAGGAGTCAATGAATTCAGAGGAACATGAAATACTTCTGCTTCTGACAATCTATTTTAAATAAGTATTCTCCTTATGCTATTATAATTTCAGTCATTATTTTATATTGTTTTTAAATTATCATAAATTGACGCGTACGCTGATTTTGTGCAGAAAAGATGGTATTCTGAGCCCATAATGGGATAACATGCTGTGATGTCAAAGTGCTCTACTTGGGTTTCTTGCTTCGTTGAAGTGTAACTGAAAAGTATAAAGAGGAAATCTGGGGGCATGTGCAGTCTTTCTTAGAAAGGCATCAGGAGACAATAATAAGGTAGGAGATAGGCAGAACACGAGAATAGCACAGATGATAAAAGACAAAAAGCAATACCTGAATCATCTTTAAGCAGACAATGGTTATTTAAATAAAAACTTAAAATAGCACTGCACAGACAAAGCCTCCTACAGAGCCATGGTTTGGGAGCAGTACAAATTAATCACTCTCTTATTCATTTCCTAAGGGAAAAAATTAGATCTGTTGGAATTTGGGGTATCAGAATCAATTAACCATATTCTCAAGTTCCAAAATGAATCAAATTGATCATCCTGATATATGACAGTGGTTATATTGTATTCAGTATTAAAAAATTGACACAGTGAGCAGTATTATCAAAGCTCAACATCATCATTACACTCTGAGCAGAAATGCAATCTCCATGAAAGTAGTCCCTGGTCGTGCCCCAGGTACCATCGCATCAGTCAATGCAATGTGCCAAACCTCTACAAATTCTGTGTTCACGGAATCTGCTCTTCTATTTCTTTTTTACACAGCATAGGCTGAGGAAATTTACTTTATCCAATCATTACTTTGCTATATTTGAGCATTCCAATTGCAAACGGTGAACCATCTACGCCTCCCCCAAGCCTGGTCAAACCTTCAAGGTCTTGGCCTTGCCACACACAAACTCTTATCAGCTTGCAAATGTTTCACTGCTAAGCATCAAAAACATGGCGGCCTTGGCACCCAGGTCTCTTGTCAAGGATTCAAGGCACCATTGTACCCTTTGCTGGGTTTCTGGAACCCTGCATAGGTGTTAATGTTTAATTCTCTCACAGCACTCTGCTTGATTTCTGCTGAAGTTTACCTTTCAGCAATTTGGTCAATGAAGGCCAAAATCACAATTCCTCATCAAATCAACTCTTAGCTGTTCTTTTACCCATGCAGAGTACACCAGAAACTGGATTAAAATATAATTCCATCAAACAATGACATTGAAGCGTGGAGTCGGGTCATAATATTTCAGCTAACTCTCGTTAATTGGCAAGAAAAACCGAAGTAGGGGTTCCCCATGATTCTTAAAGACTCAGAGGTTGCTGGCAATGCGCAAGGTACTCAAAAGATGCCTAGTAAATAATGGCCATGACTGTAAATCAGAAAAAATAAACTGTAACTTTCACCCAAGGAAAACAAAAAGTTAAAATGCAGGATGCAACAGTCTGACTCCAATACGAAGCTTTCCAGATTCCAGGGATAAACCCCAACAGAACAATGGATTTGTTCAATAGTGTGTCACAGACGGAGATATAAATGGACAGGTTGAGGAGAGAATTTTTATATCACCAATGAACATTATTCCTTCACATACAAGTCATTGTCTATTGCTCCACGGCCTCTACAATGCAGACTTGCAAGAGGCAATTTAACTTCTTAACACCTTTCCTCCTTTTACTGTTGGACCTTTCTACATCTCAAATGGGAAAAACAGGTATGTGGACTCCATCATACAATGGGCAGCAGACATAAATCTACATCCTACTTCCCCATAGTGTCATCTTCTGTCAACATCAACTGTGTTTAATCAATCCATGCTTTGTGCTGTAACCCAACATGGTCCAGTGGAATATTAAAGCTACACAGAAAACTTAGAAAAAGAAAACTCATCCAAAAACACTAAACATAGCTTTATTAATTTAAGAAACCATAAACCTTTACAGATCAGTTCATGACTCTGCTCTGGGGACAACCAGTTACACTTCCAACAAAAACACTGCATGCCAATTGCCACACAACTTTACTTCAGTCATTTATCCATTTAAAATGAATGAGGGTATTAGACCAGCTCAGGAACACTGGACAAGCTGACTCAGCCTTCTATAAGCAGGTAGTTAGCCAATATTGGCTGATTTCTGTCAACAAGTTCACCCTCAACACTTGCAGACAAATTATTTGGCAACGTTCCAATGGCATTTGATCTAATAAAATAAAGCCCACATACAGACTATGGGCAAAAGGTTGAACAATCATGCATTTGAGCGTTAGGATAAAACTCAGCTGGCAGGCCAAAATAAGATACTTAAATTGAGATTATGTACAGCATTTGCTGAACCCTTTAGTAAAAGTCTGATATCAATTTACAAAATATTTGAAGGACAGCTATAACATTTATTCAGATCACATTCGAGAAAAAAGATTTCTCTGACCAACTCAATTTACATTCCAATTTATTTCAACAGAACAGACTAAACCAAACTCTCAAAAGTGAAAACATGCAAGGAACAAAACTGCTCCATAAATCATATTTATTTTTTGACAGTACTCAAAAGTAAATGTCCAAGTTTCTGAAGCATTCAAATATACCATGTGCAACACATCGTGAAGCATATGTTTCAACACCTTGGAAACCTACCTTAGCAAAAACAAATGCCGCCAGAAGAGACCAAGAAATTAACTTGCTCTCGAAGATTAAATATAAACGACAATTTCAAGTGTTAAGTGTCTCAGCTATTAGTATTTTCATGACTGAGTCAAAAAGTTTTTGGTTGAAGTGTTGCAAACTCTACTTTATAAAAAACCTATATATGATAAATTCCTTTAATTCCAAAGCAAAACTAACAATTCTGGAACAGTGATAATTGGATTTCCTGGTTAGGACATCAATTCTGAGAAGTTAAGAATCTGGCTGAGGTTGCTCAGGGGATTTGGGGGGGGGGGGGGGGGGGGGGGGGAAGCTAAAAGGGGCAAAAGAGGCTGATTGTAGAGCATTATACGGCATCTACCTGGTGTGTTCAGGAGCAGACAAACAGATCAGTCTTCTGTTTCGCTGGAAAAAAATAAAATTCCAGAAGCTCTTGGGGAAGTAATGTATGAGCCAGATAAAAGAGCCTGTAACCTAAAGGCAGTGTGAAGAACTCAGGCATGCTAGGCATTTATATTCGAGGACCAGACCGTGAAGTGGGTGTTGTTGGTTGGTTGAAAAGGAACTCTGGAAAGCTATGCCATCAGGACTGATATGACCTGAGTGGGAGAGGGTTCATAGACTTGCACACTCCAGGACCTGAATGCCAGATCTTGGCTAACAACAACAGTACAATACTGAAGAAGTGTTGCATCTTCTGAGGAGCCATGTTTCAAATGAGATGTTACACAGCATGTTTAAGTGTTTTCATTCCTGTATGGGGATTGCTGTGTATTGCTCATCCCCCATTGTCCATTAGAAGGTAGTGCTGCAGTATGTGTGGTATATGTGCATCCATGGTGCTTCTAGGTCAGAAGTTACAAGCTTTTGATCCAATGATGTTGAAGGATCGTGAGAGACTTGAAGGGAAGTCTTAAGGTGATGGTGTTCCCTTGTGCCTGCTGGGTTTGCTCTTCCAAGTAGCAGAAGTTGAAGTAGCCCTGGCAAGTTGCTGTGGTGCATCTTATAAACATTGCCGTCACTGTACACTGGTGATGGAGGGAGTCAATGTTTATGGTGATGAATGTAGTGCCAATTAAGAAGATTGCTCTGTCCTGGATAGTATATAGCTTCCTGAATGTTGTTGGAGCTGCAATTACCCAGACAAGTAGAGTATTCCATCGTATTCCTGACTTGCGTCTTATTGATGGTGGAGAGCCAGGAGGTGACTAACTGATTTGGGCACAAAAAATTCCATTGCACTCCGGGAGCTCTTTTCACAGCCTGGCCCACACAAATTCCCTCAACCTTCACTACCACAAAGAGTATCTGGCACTTATCTCACATGCTTACTGTGCACAAATTGGCTAGCTATTTGTCTGTAAACTAACAATGATTACACCAAAAGTAATCTACTAATTGCAAAGCATTTTGGAGTGTACCGTGATTATAAAGGGTCTATAAAAACACAAGTCATCTCTTACATTTGTTAGTTATTCAAACAAAACAATCTGATGTAATATGAACTTACCCCCATTCCACCACATGAGATTCGTAATCCCAGTATTCCCTTGGTTTGTGTGTGTTTACATCGGTGTAAACTCTGGCCCTGCTTGGCACAGGTCCTGCCATGTCTAATAGGAGGCCAGAGGCAAGCTCCGAAGCAGGTGTTGTGTTTTAGCAGCTAGGGGCGGGTAATTATCTTCAGTTCTGACAATCAGCGGATCGGGAAGGGTCTCTCTGTTAGAAAGAACACAAATGTGATAACTACTATTCTGACAAAACCAAAATGCTGCCAAAACAGTCAACTTACTGATGCATATTATTTCCACGCCTAAAGATTCAACTACCTAAAACTTCCCCAAGAGATACTGAAAACACAAGTTGAAACATTTAAAGTTTCAAAGCAAATCAGTGAAATAACAGAGGTAAAAAAATCACTCAGCGGGATTATGGATACAGTAACTATTAGTCACCCAGAAGATACAGTAACTATTAGTCACCCAGAAGATAGAATTTACTTTATGCAATTGCCTGTTTAGTGCTATATTGAAAAAATTCTTATTCGCCTGAATTTTGATAATGATGCAAACTTTCGATGCTGCTGGGAGTATTGCAAAACCTTTTGACTGTTATAAACCCACTGAAAGTGTTCAAAACTGTATCAGCTTCTGATGACATGAGTTTGAATTCCTGAATGACAAAAGTACTCGGACTCCATTCAGTTTCCTGAGTTCCAACTCGAATATAGTAGAAGCCAAAACAAAACAGCTTTAGGATATGGCTCCAATGCAGAGAATACAGGCAATTCTTATGGAAAAAAATCTCACACTGCATTAGGATAATTTAGGCCAATGATAAATACCACAACGGGAGACCCGTAAAAAGATCACACTGTACAAAGTTAAACTTTGTCTACTTTGAAGCTGCTTTCCTCGATGGTCAATGCTGAAATCATAACAGGTGGATTTCAAAGGAATAGTGTGTTTATTCTTCAAATATTATTGAGCCCATCAGCTGTAAACCTGCCCTGCTCCAACTCAGGAATAAACAATTCCCAACTAAACTTTCATATTCAAGGACTACCAACAAGTCACAAGGCTAGACTTGACAACATTTGTATTTACATTCCTCGGCTTATTTTGACACATGGACAACATTATGTAGCACTTTCCAGATAAGAAATGTTGATTCTCCCAAGTCTTTGATGAAAGAGTAACCAGATTTTTTTTAAATTAAGATATAGTACCGTTGCAAAAAAGGTATTAACTCAACTGCAAACATTTTGCTTAACACATGTTACAGAAAATTATTATGCCACAATGGTCAGAGAAATTGGAATTCCATTCTATCTGAAACAAGTCTTGTTTTCATACATGCCTTAAGTTATGAATTAAGTTTTCCTGAAAATTTCACTGTGTCACTTTTGTTTTAAGCAACTGCTTGAGATGTCACACCACGTTGAAGTGTTTCTATATGCAGAATAGAAAATATCTTGGATCAGAAATATTTGGCAATTCAAACTTTGGAATTCCAACAAGTCAGTTCACAATTAACAATGTAAGAGTGGGCAGCAGGGTGGCGCAGTGATTAGCACTGCTGTCTCATGGCTCCAAGGTCCCAGGTTCGATCCCGGCTCTGTGTGGAGTTTGCACATTCTCCCCGTGTTTGCATGGATCTCACCCCACAACCTAAAGATGTGCAGGGTAGGTGGATTGGTCAAGCTAAATTGCCCCACAATTGGAAAAAATGAATTGGGTACTCTAAATTTATTTTTAAAAACTATGTAAGAAACAATTCAAATACATAGTATTGTACAGCCTTCCCCAACAATGTTATTTGAGCGCCATGCAAAAAGCACAGTAAAGAGATAAACGTCGGAAAGTAGAAAATAAAATTCCTGGGTAACCAGATGACTGATCCACCCCAGCCCTTGGCTATGCCCATTACCTGACTACCCCCGCCCAACACAAACCAACTAACTCCCACCACCTGACTCTACCCATCTGTCACTCTATCCATCTGCCAGCCTACCCTGATTATCCACTTACTTCACCCACCCTACAGCCTTACTCACTACTCTAACCTACCTACGACACTCATTCATGAACAAGCTTAAAAGCTGTCATAAGACTCAAAGTTTTTCAGTCTGTCAATGAACACTTAACAGAATGTAGCAACTAGTGTTTTTGGATGGATTCTCCCCAGCGATGTTTCTGGAGGTTTCCCGCAGGATCCTCTATCAGAAGATTGGAAAGAAAAATTAGAGGAACTTAAGTGGGTACATTTTATGTCTGACCAGCATCAGGAATAAAGTTTCCGAACCTGCTAGGAAGATTTGTGTCAATATAAATCAACCAATGATCTATTGAGATTACTTATGTGCTATTATACGTCATGCCACATAAAGCCTTGTTGTATCACCTTGTCATGTGAGAGTACCTTTAAGAAATGGGTGTTTATAAATGGGTGTGTATAGAAATATCTGTAGTGAGAGTACCTTTAAGAAATGGGTGTTTACTACTGCAGTGATATCAGAGAGTGGGTGGAGCTGGGCCGACTGTCAGCCTTTTACTTTCGTTTTAGGCTGTTTGCTGCAGGGTGTGTTTTAGTTTTGTTTTCAGTGTTGGAGCTGAAGCCAGACCAAGCAGATGTACTGCTGTTCTCTCTGCCATCAAAAGACTATCTCTTCATCATTTGGTGAATTCAGAATTATAAATGTTTTCAGTAGTGACTTTAACCTGATGTGCTTCTGATAAAGGTTTTGTTTTTAAGTCGTATGGATGTTCAAAAGGAAAGCTTAAAGGTTTACTTAGTGTTGTAGTCTTTGGGGGTTGTATTTGAATTAAAGGTTGCTAAGATGTTCACTGTATGTTTTAAAAAGGTTAACATGAGATCATAGAATAAACATTGTTTTGCTTTAAAAAATATTTTCCATTTCTGCTCCACCCTGTAGAGTGGGCCGTGTGCTCCCCATACCACAATCTATTAAAAGTTGTGGATCAGGTGAACTCCATGATACACTTTGGGGTTCTCTAAACCCTGGCCCATAACAACCTTCAAAGATTTGCGTATCTGAACCTGAAATTTCTCCGCTCCTGGGAACAGAAGTTGGCTATTTAATCCCTTGAGCCTGATCCTCCACCATTCAATGAGATTGTGGTTGATCAATGGGGAAATTTCATGTAATCACCTTTGCCCCATATCCCTTCACACCGTTGCTGATTAAAAACTTATTAACCTCAGATTTCAAATTTACAATTGATCCAGCATTAACTGTCGTCTGCAGAAGCGAGTTCCAAACATCTCCCACTCTTTGTGTGCAGAAGTGTTTCCTAATTTCACTCCTGAAATATCTGATTCTAATTTATGGACCATGTCCCGCGAATCCTAAATTCACCAGCCAGCAGAAATAGTTTCTCTATCCATCCTTTCTGTTCTCCTTAATACCGTCATAACTTTAACCACCCTTTAATCTTCTAAATTCCCTAGTTTATGTAATCTCTCTTTGCAATTAACCCTATGCTGCATTCCTTCCAAGCCCAATATATCCTTTCTGAGGTGTGGTACCCAGAACTACTCTCAGCATTTCCAGGCGGGTCTAACCAGGGTTTTGTCCAGCTGAAGTTCAACTCATGAAACGTCAACTGCAACAAAGCTTGAATTTGGGCATCCGATATTCCAATGCACTTGGCTGATAGGGGTTAATTATTTGCCTTCTTGTATTTCCTCAAACGGAGACCTGCAGAATGTTTTATCACTGTTTAAACATCAACCATGAGGAAATATGGCGCCAGGAACATGCACAAAAACGATGTTCTAGACATTTCTATGCAGTTAACAATAATGCGTCCAAATGCTGGCACCTCTGGAGCGTTGCTATGGAAATGCTAGCATACATTGGAAAGTTGCCTTCTGCAGATTAACCTTTTAAATACTGAAAGATCTACAGTATCTTATCTCGTATGGGGCAGCATGGTAGCACAAGTGGATAGCACTGTGGCTTCACAGCGCCAGGGTCCCAGGTTCGATTCCTCGTCTGTGCGGAGTCTGCACGTTCTCCCAGTGTCTGCGTGGGTTTCCTCTGGGTGCCCCGGTTTCCTCCCACAGTCCAAATACGTGCAGGTTAGGGGGATTGGCCATGATAAATTGACCTTAGTGACCAAAAAGGGTAGGAGGGGTTATTGAGTTATGGGGATAGGGTGGAAGTGTGGGCTTAAGTGGGTCGGTGCAGACTCGATGGGCCGAATGGCCTCCTTCTGCACTGTATGTTCTATCTGTATCTTCACAGACACACAGATAGTGAATTTAGTTCATGAATGGATATTATATGTTGACACTGGTCACAGACCAGCCACCATTGCAATCCTTCCTAGCTCCCAGCAATCACTGACCTTCTACTTTGCCCCATCCCGTCATATACAGTACGTAATCCATCACATTTTCCCTCTCTTTAGCTCTGAAGAAGTCATGCGGGCTCGAAATGTTAACTCTGCTGCCATCTCCAGACGGGGCCAGGCATGAATTTTAATTTCAATGACACCCTGGTAAACTCTTTCTTTATCCCCAACTCCTCATCCCCTTCCCACGCACCTTCCCTTGCAATCGCAGAAGGTGCAACACCTGCCCCTTTACAACCTCCCCCCTCTGATTTGATTTGATTTATTGTCACATGTACCGAAGTACAGTGAAAAGTTTTTCTGCGACCGAGGGAACGTACACAGTAGACAAAAAGAATAATCAACAGAGAACATTGGCAAGTGGTACATCGACAAACAGTGATTGGTTACAAGGGGCCAAACAAAGCAAATACACGAGCAAGAGCAGAATAGGGCGTCGTGAATAGTGTTCTTACAGGGAACAGATCATTCCAAGGGAGAGTCATTGAGGAGTCCTGTAGCTTTGGGAAAGAAGCTGTTCCTATGTCTGGATGTGCGGGTCTTCAGACTTCTGTACCTTCTCCCTGATGGAAGGATCTGGAAGAAGGCAATGCCTGGGTGGGAGGGGTCTCTGATAATGCTGTCTGCCTTCCTGAGGCAGCGGGAGGTGTATACAGAATCAATGTGGGGGTGGCAAGCCCGTGTGATACGTTGGGCTGAGTTCACCACACTCTACAGCTTCTTGCGATCTTGGACCGAGCAGTTTCCATAACAGGCTGTGATGCAGCCAGATAGGATGCTCTCTATCGCACATCTGTAGAAGTTTGTGAGAGTCGATGCAGACATGCCAAATTTCTTTACCTTTCGTAGGAAGTAGAGACCTTGCTGGGCTTTCATGACTGTTGCATCAACATGAGTGGACCAGGACAGACTGTTGGTGATGGTTACCCAGTGTTCAAACAGTGACCTTGATGGGCCTCAAGGCTCATGGCCCTCCTTTCAGGTTAAGCAGTGTTTCACTTGCTCCTCCTTCAATTTGGTTTACTATATTTGCCACTCCCAATGCGGTCTGCTCTACATCGTGGAGACCAAATGCAGATTGGGTGACTGTTTTGCAGAACACCTGCGTTCAGTCTGCAAGCATGACTCCAACGTTTCCATTGCTTGCTATTTTAACTCAACACGTTGCTCTCATGCCCAAGCCTGTCCTTGGCCTGCAGCAATGCTCCAGTGAAGCCCAACACAAACTGGAGGAGCAGCATCTTATTTTCTGATTAAGCACCTTATAGCCCTCAGGACTCAACATGGAATTCAACAACTTTAGACTCTCGACACTTGACCTGCACATTGGCTGCTTTTTTTTTTAAAGCAACGTTTTTTGTCCCAATGCAAACATCCCCCACCGGGCCATTTGTCATTTCTTCCTCAGGTTTGCTTTCACTAAGCACTGGCCGTTGTTCTCCTATTAACACATTCTGCTATCTTATCTTAATGCCACTATCAGCACTTTCTTTAATCCTTTTCACTGCCACTAACACTTCTTCTGTCTTGTGCCCTACACATCTTTGTTGCAATCTCGCCCAGTTACCACTTATTACTGACCTTCTATTTGCTCCACCCGCTCTTAACCAGAGTACAATTCATCACATTTCTCCTTCTCTTTATCTCTGGAGAGTCATATTTGACTCGAAATGTTCGCTCTGCTTCTTTAGGGGCAGCACTGTAGCACAGTGGTTAGCACCGTTGTTTCACAGCGTCAGGATCCCAGGTTTGATTCCCGGCTTGGGTCACTGTCTGTGCGGAGTCTGCACATTCTCCCCGTGTCTGCGTGGGTTTCCTCCCACAGTACAAAGATATGCGGGTTAGGTGGATTGGCCATGCTAAATTGCCCTAGATGTCCAAAATGTTTAAGTGGTGTTACAGGGATAGGGTGGAGGCGTGGGCTTGAGTAGGGTGCTCTTTCCAAGGGCTGGTGCAGACTCGATGGGCCAAATGGCCTCTTCTGCCCTGTAAATTCTATGATTCTATCCCCACAGATGCTGCCCGACCTGCTGAGTTTTTCCTGCATTTTCTGTCTTTATTTCAGAAGGCATAGCAATCTGTTTACGAGAACAATACACTTTCTGTCAACCGACCAAACAAGCTGAGACAGGTAAGCACGCATGGATCATAACATGGGGCACCATTTGCTGTTTTCATGCAAAAAAAGATGAGATATTTGAAATTACAATCCCCAAAAGAGTTTTTAAAAATCCTGAAATCCCATGGGCTGAAAATAAAATTTGAATGTTTCAGTGTATATAAATTAGTAGTCCTAATTATAAATAGAAAGAATTACAGAAATACAACACACATTACACTGGTAAAAAACCTGGAATGCCATGCAATTAAAATGGAATTTGGCTTTTCAGTGGCCATTAAACAGCATTCCTAATCATGGTGTATAATTGCATTGTGACCTAAAATTGAACTGTGATCCCAAAGTACATACGAGCCAGTCAACATCTGTGACTCAATTTTTATTTTAATTGTACTGTCTGTATCAGTTGCCTCCATTCTCCTATTGGCACTGGGAGGCCAATTCAGAAAACAGAGCTCGTCTTCCAGCCAAGAATGAACAATTTTGCTTTTGATTGAAACAGACTTGGAAAACTCAAGATGGGATTACTTCAGCAATTAAAATTAATAGGAGGCTTGAAGAAAAATTATCTACCGATTTACAAAATGTAGAACAATCAAGGCAATTAGACACTACAATCATATCCGTAAATGGAACAGGCTTGCCTACATTTTAATATCATCGGCCTTCCAACTTACTACATTCATCTGATCTTCTAACGTTGTCATGAAGAGCTTGTGCTGTCTAATTATCTGCACAAAACACTGCAGGGCATTGCACACCTCTAGTCAATTTACAAAACTGGGCCACCAAGTATAAGACTGCAACTTTTAAATAAAGATAAACTTTGTACAGAATGTGGCCTACATTATATGTCACTTCTCTCTCACCACACACAAAAATAGAATCGCTCAGGTGAAAACATTATAGATGAGTGAGGGGGTAGAGGGAAGGTGAGAAGGCAAGGTAAATCCTATGCATGAAGGGATGAACCCATGGAACTGTTCAAGAGATAAGTTTTAAAGTGCTTCTGAAGGCAAATGGAAGCGGTTGAGCAGATTTCTAAAACTCAGCATAGTAATGGTGAATGGACTGACAATAACGGTGGGCAGAATAGGCAGGGAACTGGCAGCAGACCAGAGTCAAAAGAGGAGGATTTGGTCAAAGCCATATAGACTCCGGAAGACTTGTTTACAAGTGGTATTTGGTGGATAGAGATTCAAAAGTAGCCTACAAAAGGGAATTGGTTTAATACTTGGAAGAATAAATTGTAAGAATATGAGGGAAGAGATGTGGGCGAGACTAACTGGGTTGTTCTACAAAAGAGCTGGTGCAGACTCAATGAGTTGAATGACCTTCTTCTGTGCTGTGCTATGTTATGATTAATTTAATAGGGAGGTTGGCCATTCGGCCCTTTCAGGCTGTTCAGCCACCAATTTGATCATGGCATTCAGCTACATATTCCTGCGCGACCCCTATATCCTTTGACTCCCTTGGTATCTAAATTTCTGGTCTCTCTGTTGAACGTACTCAATAACAGAGCATTCACTGATCTTTGAGGTTGAGAATTCCAAAGGTTCACAACCATAGAGACGAAATTTTGCACCTCAATCCTATGTTAGACGTGAAGAAGGCTTCTTCAGGGGCTGAGGATGGCAACAAGCAATACTTCTTATTTTTGCTTTCACAGTTCTTGCCCCTGGAGATGAGGCATGGTTTTACAAGTTAACCTAGATGCTGAATATTTAGAAGTCATCCAACTGAGGGAAGGGCTTTCCAATAGGAAGCAAAGGATAGCGATCAGCACACAGGATGTGGGATCACTACCACCCCAACGAATTTCAGAGCAACCAGAAACTCCCACCCAGAGAAAATCAGTAGAGAACTCAGATTAATGAAATGAAATGAAAATGAAAATCGCTTATTGTCACGAGTAGGCTTCAATGAAGTTACTGTGAAAAGCCCCTAGTCGCCACATTCCGGCGCCTGTCCGGGGAGGCTGGTACGGGAATACGGGAAACAGGAACTGTTCTGCTCTCTGCATCAGTTTTTGGTGCAACATTTGTAAAACATGCAAGAATACAATTCAGAGTCACAGGTTTTTACAGCACTCAATTAGACACACCTCCACCCCACAGGCAGTCTCAACTCTATCCAGACTCATGATTTTGAATACCTCTGTCAACTCTCTGTGTGAACAAAATCTCATCTCACTTCTGGTTATTTTGCCAATCATCTTAAATCTGTCTCCTCTGGTTACCAACTGTCCCGCCAGTGGAAATAGTTTCACCGCATTTACTCTATAACCCCTCATTCTTTTGAGCACTTCTATAAAATCTATTCTTAATCTTAATCCAAAATCCGCACATTATCCTCACCCCGGTATCATTCTAGTAAATCTCTTCTGCACGCTTTTTAAAGTCTTGACATCCGAAATTGCGGTGCCCTTAACCAAACATGTTATTCCAGTTGGAGTCTCACAAATGACGTATGCATGTTTAGTCATAGCTTCCTTGCTTTTCTACTCCATACTTCTGTTTAGATAGTCACGGAGAAATTAGTAATCTATGCCAGCCATTGTTGAAACAAAACTGTGAATCTCAAATCTCACTTTTCGATTCATGTTTGATTGACTGACTGATATTTATTGTCACATGTAACAAAGTACAGTGAAAAGTATTTTTCTGCGGCCAAGGGAACGTACATAGTAGACAAAAGAATAATCGACAGAGTACATTGACAAATGTAACCATTGTCAATCACTACATAAGACAACATTATGTTTTGACACGGTTTTCAATATGTACAGAATCGTGGGAAGACAGTCCCTGCATAAGCGCACCTTAAAGGCCATTGAAAGTCTCTCCCACATCACTTGACACTGTTTTTTTTGGCCAGTGTTCCGATTTCCCAGTCTGGTCAGGTTGCAAAAGCAAGACAGTTCCCCATGTGACCACTGTGGTCGCAGGTCAAGTGGTCACCTCCACCTCCAGTCACGTGAGCGCTATCAGGGTCTGAAAGTTTGGATTGGCCATGGGAGGGAGAGGTGAAGGAGAGAAGCAAATGTAGCCCAACCATTTTTGTTACTTCATCTCTTTCTACAGAAATATTGTGCCATGAAAATGCCAAGGGACATTAGGAGAGAGAAAGAGAATTGGTATTGTGCGGAGAGGGGTTTGGGATAATATCTCACGAGGTGAATTACGCCTGAAATTGTCACTTCCCGCAATTGCACCAAGGTTTGTAGCCAATCTCAGACATTCATTCCCATTCCTGATTAATCGAGTAATAGAAATTGAGTGGCACAGTGGTTAGCACTGTTGCCTCACAGCACTGGGGGCCCGGGTTCGATTCCGACCTCGGGTGCCATTGTGTGTGGTGCTGGTACATTCTCCCTGTGTCTGTGTGGGTTTGCTCCTATTTCCTCCCACAGTCCAAAGATGTGAAGGTTAGATGAATTGGTTATGCTAAATTGGCCCTTGGTGGGGTTACGGGGATAGTGCAGGGTTTGAGCTTAGGTAGGATGCTCTTTCAGAGGGCAGGTGCAGATTTTCGCAGTAACTTCATTGCAGTGTTAATGTAAGCCTACTTATGGCAATAATAAAGATTATAATACTCGATGGGCCTAATGGCCTCCTTCTGCACTGTAGGGATTCTATGTTCCCTGAACAGAAATTTGTGGCAGTGTCAAAACAAGGACTCGACAGAGATGAGGATTTGGGAGAGGCATTTCCGGCAGTTGACCCTACAATATAATCCTTTGGCAGCTCAATTTTAAGCTGAAATAGTAAAGTGAACAAAAGCTGGTAATGATGGTTGTGTTCCAGTAAATATATATGCTAGAGTCAAAGGGCAAACATCCATACTGCATCAACTGTTAGTTATTGTATGAGCAGAGTGCCCAATGTGACCATTTCAGTGATTCCTATAAAGCAGTTTTACATAGATAACGCATTGCTGACAGGCACAGAAAACTCCAGCAGCCAATGGCACATTATAACATAATGAAGGCAAACTCGGTGCCTTCAAAAGTCCAGGATCCAACTTTTGTTAATGCCCAGAGTCAGCAAGTGCAGATACGAAACATGAAAACCTTTCATAAGTCAGCATACAAGTATAGCAAAAAGATCAGCATTTGTGGTTACCATTTAAGCACCATTCTCCCAGAAAGAGTCCCAGTTATATAAAAGTGCCCCAAGGTTTCAAATCGAAACATCAGCAGCAGCTTGAATAGATGCTCTGACCCAACATCAGCAGTTGCTTAAATTTATAATACACGCTTACACATGACTTTCCCCCCAATTTATAGGATAAAATGCTCAAATACAAATTATGGCCTTGACAAAGCCCCTCTGGCATCTCAATCTCATATTGGGATGAAAATCAACTCCAAAGTACATTTAATTCCACAATTTGGAAGCAGTGCTACAAAAATCCATCTTAAAATTCATGGTAGGTTTGGTGACACTCAACCCATACTCTAAACTGAGATCAACAGCACAAAGATGCCAGCATACAGCTCACTTTAATCAAGTTTCTTAAATAATTAGTGTGCATACTCTGTAGCTAATTCTCTATACTAGTAGGGTTCAATGATAGAAGATTCATGATCAGGTAGACGATAGTTAGGATGCAATCTCAACTGGCACTACTTTGATTTAGAATTGTGTCTACTCTATTTTCTGAAGTGGTTTATGCCTCCAGTAATCCATTGGTAGGAACAAAAATGACATGAGGACGGTAAAAATGTCATTTACAATTTCAAATGTTAACACATAGAATACATCTTCACAATGCAATGTCCAAACTACCAATTTGCCAAATACCCAAAACATACATCATCCAGCAAGCCACAGCATCCATAGTGTTCAAGCATGTCCAAATTTGTCAACGGTTTATACTAATGTGATACTTCCCCACCCCCCACGACACCAAACATTCAAATCAGAATATAAGTTGAGAAATAACTGGTTTGTTATTTGGTAATCGCAGGTGGCGCAACTTGTATTGCATTACGTGAGCAACTCGACTTCTTGTGAAGTTCTCAACACACTTCTGCTCTCACCCTTTCCCCTCCCTCACTTAACCACAACAGGGTTCTCTCGTCTTCACCTTTCACCAGCCTATATTCAATGGATCACTTTCCACTGCCTCGACAATAATGCCACCATTAATACGCCTTCCCCTCCCTTTCAGCCTTCGGAAGCGACCACTCCCTCCTCGACACTAGTCTACTCTTCAATCATCCCAGAAGCCCTCTTCTTCCCAGAGATGCAACAACCGGTGCTTTACCTCCTCCCTTCTCACCATCCAAGGCCTCAAACAATCCTTGCAGGTGAAACAGCAATTTACTTGCACTTCTTTCAATTTAGTATAATGTACTTGATGCTGCGAATACATGCTGCTCTACACTGGAAAGAGCACAGACGGATTGGATGACCACCTTGCACAACACTACCGCTCAGTGCGCAAGCATGACTGAGCTTCCCGTTACCCATCAGTTAAATTCTCACCTTGCTCTCATGCTGGCCTCAGCCTCATGCAGTGTTCCAATGAAGCTCAAGGAACAATACCTCATCTTTTGATTAGATACTTAAAAGGTTTCTGGATTCAACCAAGTTCAACGATCACCAATCATTACCTCTGTTCCCATTTTATTTCCTTTCCCTTTCCTCACTTTGAGTTCACTTTTGCCTCCTCACAGCAATGACTATTCATGATTCTGTCAGCCACACCTTTTGTCGGCATCTTTTTATTTCTTTACTCAGCCCATCACAATTCTCTTCTGCATTGTACCATGAACCCATTCGTCATTCAATCGCTTGTGCCTTCCATCCAATCAAAATCTTACCTTTTGTTTCCTGCTACCCCTGCGACTTTGAACTTGCTTAGAATCTGATACATTTTTTAATTTTAGCAGTTCTGATGAAATATCAACCTTAAACGACGTGTTTTTCTCTCCACAAATGCGGAATATTTCCACCATTTAGTTTTTATTTTAAATTTCCAGCATCCACCATATTTTGCTCCTGTTCTACTTGTGGTGTGCTTTTCAAAAATGTCCCCAGACATGCTCCCCCCACGTAGCTTTGAAAAATAGTTGAAACATCTTATATAATTTCACACAAATTAAGATTTCAGTTGTCAATATAGCAGTGGAACCCAGAGCTCTTTACAATTTGGCCACATTATGCGGCACATAACCAGTTTTAACTTAAAAGTTATTCAACATAAAAATTACATAATTTATCACCCAATCTGCTCTGGATTCATAAGTCTCTGAACTCAAACCAGATCATTTAAAAAAAATCAATTTTTTTTTTAGAACAGTACAGCACAGAACAGGCCCTTCGGCCCTCAATGTCGTGCCGAGCCATGATCACCCTACTCAAACCCACATATCCACCCTATACCCGTAACCCAACAACCCCCCCCCCTTAACCTTACTTTTATTAGGACACTACGGGCAATTTAGCATGGCCAATCCACCTAACCCGCACATCTTTGGACTGTGGGAGGAAACCGGAGCACCCGGAGGAAACCCACGCACACAGGGGGAGGACGTGCAGACTCCACACAGACAGTGACCCAGCCGGGAATCGAACCTGGGACCCTGGAGCTGTGAAGCATTTATGCTAACCACCATGCTACCCTGCTGCCCTTAGAGTACCCAATTAATTTTTTCCAATTTAGGGGCAATTTAGCATGGCCAATCCACCTAGCCTGCACATCTTTGGGTTGTGGGGGCGAAACCCACGCAAACATGGGGAGAATGTGCAAACTCCACACGGACAGTGACCCAGAGCCGGGATCGAACCTGGGACCTTGGCACTGAGGCAACAGGGCTAAACTACTGCGCCACCGTGCTGCCCCAAGCCAGATCATTTGATGCAATATAGAAATTGCGCAACATTGCTAAACACAAGACAACCATATTTTGCAAATAAAGTTTAGCAAAGAGAGGCAATTTCAGAAGCTATTGCTCAGTAAGTGCCATTAAAGTTTATATGTATAAACAATGCCGCTTTAATTCACATGCCTTGAAATTGAAACCCAAGCTGAAATACTAAAATCAACTCCTAAAAGACAGAACTAAAAGCCTACAACTCATCTCAAGTAACACTGTTTGCCATAACAGTATGGCACCCTGCAGAGAATGGCCAGCAACTGTAAATGTCAAGCTGACAGCTTTCTGATCTATGTAACCTTTCCACCTTTTGGCACTTTCTGCCTAATCTTGATGCCAACAGCATCTTAAGTTAACGACAGCTCTTTACTCATAAGGAATCATCTTGAAAATGCAATTCCCCAATTCCATGATGCCTGCACCTAAAAAATGCTGCAAGTGCCAAGAATAAGCAGGAGAAAAAGAGCACAGATTAAGGAAAGACAACACATTAAAAAAACAAACATACTTCAAATGCTGAACATCTGAAAAAAAATAAAAGTAGCAAATTATGGAAAAACAGTGCACCTGTCAACATCCAAAAATATAATAGCTTGTTGTTCCAGTTCCGAAAAAGGTTCCCCACTCCCAAGATGTTCAGCTGCTTCTTCCAGATGCTAAACCCTTCTTTATATTCCAAATTTTACTTCAAAGAACTCGTCGCTAAATGGAACTTGCATATAATCAAAATTACGGTTTGGTCAAGTATAGTCTCAGCAACAGTAGGACAGTTATAAAACCAATTATTTCTTAATGGTGCGGAGAGAGAAATTAAGCATCGCAATAAAATTGGGGTTTGCACTGTGCCAGCATATGCTATATTCCACTATCTAGGTTTTCCAGTTTGCCCAGCCACCAATATTTGCACTGAATGTGTGGAAAAATCAACAGGTGAACTGCTGAGGGTGGAAACCTTGATTGTTATCTTGAAGTGCAGAGGAAGTTGATCCAAAAACCTGAAACTCCGGCAAATGTAAAATTCAAATTGTTACAAAATGAGATTCAAATTGAAATATCAAAAGCACTCATGCAAAGTTGCCCCCCCCTCCCCCCCACAAAATTCCCAAGTTCTCCTTGGCACCCAGGAAGATCAAGTGGCAGCTGGTCTCAAATCAACTATGTCAAGAGAACCTGCAATCTAGTGTTCCACAGAACGGGCAGCACGGTAGCATGGTGGTTAGCATAAATGCTTCACAGCTCCAGGGTCCCAGGTTCTGTTCCCGGCTGGGTCACTGTCTGTGTGAAGTCTGCACGTCCTCCCCGTGTGTGCGTGGGTTTCCTCCGGGTGCTCCGGTTTCCTCCCACAGTCCAAAGATGTGCAGGTTAGGGGGATTGGCCATGCTAAATTGCCCGTAGTGTCCCAAAAAGTAAGGTTAAGGAGGGTGGTTACATAGAACATAGAACATAGAACAGTACAGCACAGAACAGGCCCTTCGGCCCTCAATGTTGTGCCGAGCCATGATCACCCTACTCAAACCCACATATCCACCCTATACCCGTAACCCAACAACCCCCCCCTAACCTTACTTTTATTAGGACACTACGGGCAATTTAGCATGGCCAATCCACCTAACCCGCACATCTTTGGACTGTGGGAGGAAACCGGAGCACCCGGAGGAAACCCACGCACACAGGGGGAGGACGTGCAGGTTAGGGGGATTGGCCATGCCAAATTGCCCGTAGTGTCCCAAAAAGTAAGGTTAAGGAGGGTTAAATAAGGAGGGTTGTTGGGTTACGGGTATAGGGTGGATACGTGGGTTTGAGTAGGGTGATCATTGTTCGCCACAACATCGAGGGCCGAAGGGCCTGTTATGTGCTGTGCTGTTCTATATTCTAGAACAGACCATCAGCCAGTTCGAAACCACCAGTACAGACCATGCATACCTGCTTATTAGGGTAGTGAATGCACTCACTTTAAAGGTGGGAGAAGGAAAGGGATGGCAAAAACCAGCCACGCCTCAACACAAATCCATCTTTAAAGAATGGTACATTATCAAATTGGTAGATTAATTTTTTTCTCTGCATCTCAAGGACCGACTGTGCCATCTCCCTGAACAACTTCCCACTAAACTTGAAATCCTGAAAGAGTTAAATTGCAAAGTAAACACACACCAACGGGGTCACGGCTGCGATATCGTATTTACACCAATTTGAGGGCAACTTAAATGTAGTGAACACAGACCTGATTTTGCTTTAGGAAACTACAGCAACAGCAGCCACAATGACAGTCACAATTATTACTAAATTTTGAAACCTATGTAAATTCAAATTTAAAGACTAGCATTTCGATAGCACCTTTCACAATTTCAAAACATCCCAGTACATTTTACAGTCACTTAAGTAATTTTGAAATAGTCACTGTTGTAACACAGGAAAACGGCTGCCAAATTGCAAGCGCTACAGAAAGGATTAGAATCCATGACCAATCACGTGTTTTAAGTGATGTTCAAGAGGAACAAATCGGCCTCAACATCGGAAGAATGTCCCCCTTCTTCTTCCAAGAATAGTGCTCCTGGACTTTTTACATCCAGCTGAGAGAGCAGACAGGTTTAACATCTCTGACAGTGCAATTAATTGCCAGCCTGGGTTATGTGGTCAAGCTTCTGAAATGGGGTTTGCACCCATGATCATTTGACTCAGAAACTAAGGCTGACGTCATCATCTAATTTGCAGTCTGTTTATCAAAGCCGCCATCAGATTTTGGAAGCTGAAATAACCAATTCTATTCAGACTTACTTTCCCAAATTCCAAGACACCCTATTGAATTGAAGGAATGGGGGTAAAAAAAAAAAGTTATTTGCATTGAGGTCCATTGCTAGTTAGCTTTAGTTTGCTTTGTAAATATCTAAATTTAAATGCAGTAAGTGTTCTAACAAATGCCACTACCGCCTTTGAGCCAGAAGGCTCAAGACTTACTCCAGTGCTCAAGCACATAACCCACTGTCAGAGGTGCCATGTTTAAGGATGAGGCGCTGAATGATAAGATGACAATTTGAAGAGCAGGGAATTGCTCTCAAGTGCACTGGACAACATTTGTTCCTTACCGAACATCACCAAGAAACACAGTAATTTGGTAATTTATTTCCTGGGATGTTTACAGACGCTACAGCACACAATCAGCCTGATGTGCTTGACATTATTTTTAAGCAAAATTATACTAGAAATGTGGGTGCCGTAAGCAAGGACATTATTTACTACCCAACCCTAACTAGATCGATCATTTCAGAGGGCAGGTAAAAGTCAACAACACTGCTGTGGTTCTGGAGTCACATACAAGCCAAACAAAGTTAGGATGAGAGATTCCCTTCCCTCAAGGCGATTAAGAAATCAGATGGGTTTTTACGCAAATCGAGGTTTTATGTCCACAATTACTAATACTAGCTTTTAATTCCGGATTTAATTCATTAATTGAATTCAAATGCCCCAGCTGCCATGGTGAGATTTGAACTTTGTCTGCAGATCATCAATGCAGACCTCTGGATTACTATTCCAGTAAGATAAATACTATGCTGCCATACCAATGTAGCAGGTGACTACATTTCAAAGTAATCAATTGGCTGTGAAGTACTCTCGATCCTCTGAAAGGTGAGGAAGAACTGGGATTTAGATTGTGCCTTTCATTTCTGGATGTCCTGAAAACACCTTACAATCTCGATAACGTACTTTTGAACTGTAATCACTATCGCAATGTAAAAGTGCTATAGGTTCTTTTAGTGACATTTAATCGCAAGTCCTGCAGCTGAATCTAACTGGAATTGCAACTGCACACAAAAGATTTTTGCCTAGAATTCAAGGACGGTTGAGCTCCCCTAATGCATTTAAAGTAGCCGATGATTCAAAATTACCAGGGTACTCTCCTGGTTTTTGTTGACCTGAGGTCGCAGTGTCCTCAGGCTTTGGGAAGGGAAGGAAAAATCATTATTTACCCTTCCCATTGTTCTTAAAAGACTTCCATGAAAATATTATGCACCAGCATGTTTTGAAACTTCAGCCGCAACCAGCTTTCAGTTTTGAACCAAGGCAACATGTGTTGACTGAGCCACATCATCTATCTGTAAAAGAGGTCTTGTATATATTATGCTTGGTCATATTCCAGAAGTCATGCTTCAGAATTGAAATAAAGACACCGCACTCTTAAATTTGAAGTACAAATCAACTTTTCTGGTTCTTTGACTTTAACAGACTAAATTTTGTTAGGTTATTTACACTGCTTATATTAGTATTAGATTAATATTCTTAACAAATAAAACAATTATGAGCATTACTAGCCACCATTTCATACTGGCTTCTTCTGACGTGGAGATGGAAATTTGTACCCTGCTTCTAACATGTAACTTCCTTCCCCGAAGAATAGCGACATTTAATTGCACGAAGGATTTACAGCAATTATACTTTGCAGCCTTCAAAACTGAAGCAATTCTTAATAGATCTGATGTAAAGGAGAACACATATCTGCATAAAACAAAAACCTCTATGTGAGGGTGCACAATATTTGCTTAGTTGTTTTATTGCACTGATGAGTTTGTGAAATGGTGATAATCAATTTTCTTATGCTGGTAGATTGTGTCACACTTCCAACATGAATCATGCACAATGGTGTTAACATTGAATGATTAGCATTTATTAACCAATGTAAGGTTACTGGCTGATAATTCAAATGTACAGCACTTACATGTAAATTAAAGTAGTCATCTGCTAGATTTCTGATCAGTGAATGGCTCAATTCACTTGCACGTCGGTTAATCCATAGATTACACACGTAGTCACAAAAATTGCAACAGCCCTGTTCAATTCCGAGCAACACCCAAAATTCCAACTGCAATTGGTAAATGTTGCTGAATGTCACCATAACATTTAAAATTATTATAAATTTTACTTAAAACGCGATTAATGGTTAAATCTAAGTTACCCACATAAACACTACATCGTAATTAAAAGCCCAACTGCTGCTCTAAAATCAAAATTGAAGCATGTTTCGAATGGAAATACCTCATAGAGGTACTGGAGCGGTTCGGGCTTGGAACAGGGTTCATCGCTTGGGTAAAGCTCCTATACAACGCTCCCATGGCGAGTGTATGGACCAACAATACCAACTCCCAATACTTCCAGCTGCACAGGGGCACCAGACAAGGATGCCCACTGTCCCCGCTGCTGTTCGCACTAGCAATCGAACCGCTAGCAATCACGCTCAGGGCAGCAAAAAATTGGAGGGGGATCCGAAGGGGAGGCAGAGAGCACAGAGTCTCACTCTATGCAGATGATCTGCTCCTCTACATCTCGGACCCACAAAGCAGCATGGACGGAAAGAGTTTGGAGCCTTCTCGGGCTACAAACTCAACATGAGCAAAAGCGAGATCTTCCCAGTACACCCGCAAGGGGGGGGGCAGCACTAAAGGGGCTGCCGTTCAAACAAGCCCAACACAAATTCCGCTACCTGGGGATCCAAATAGCCCATGACTGGAAAGGGATCCACAAATGGAACCTCACCAGCCTGACGGAGGAAGTAAAAAAGGACCTGCAAAGATGGAATACACTCCCACTCTCCCTCGCGGGGAGAGTCCAGACGATCAAAATGAACGTACTGCCCAGGTTCCTCTTCCTGTTTAGATCCATTCCGATCTACATCCCCAAGGCCTTTTTCAAAGTGCTGGACAAACATATCATGGCGTTCGTATGGGGGGGTAAAAATGCTAGGATCCCAAAAAAGACAAAATCCAGGGGGGGGGGGGGGGGGGGGGGGGGGGCTAGCCTCCCGAATCTACAATTCTACCACTGGGCGGCAACAGCCGAGCGAGTAAGGGGATGGATCCAGGAGCCAGAAGCCAAGTGGGTGCGTGTGGAGGAGGCCTCCTGCATGGGGACCTCCCTCCGGGCCCTCGCCACGGCAGCACTCCCATCCCCACCCAAAAAACACTCCAGCAGCCCAGTGGTGACAGCCACCCTCCAATCCTGGAACCAACTGCGGCAGCAATTTGACCTGACCAAAATGTCGGACAAGGCTCCCATCTGCAACAACCATAGGTTCACACCAGCACTGACTGACGCCACCTTCAAAAGGTGGAGGCAAGACAGGGGGACACTGACAGTCAGGGACCTATACATGGACGACAGGATCGCAACACTGGACGAACTGACAGAGAAGTTTCGGCTAGCTGGGGGGAACGAGCTACGGTACCTGCAGCTCAAAAACTTCCTACGAAAGGAGACAAGGATGTACCCACAACCGCCACGACCAGACACTACTAGAAGACCTACTGGACGCAAGTATCCTAGAGAAGGGAACTGTAGCGACATGTATGACCGACTGGTAGAAAGGGACGACACCGTACTGGACGCAACAAGACTGAAATGGGAGGACGACCTGGGGATTGAGATAGGGTGGGGACTCTGGAGTGAAGCACTGCATAGGGTCAACTCCATCTCCACATGCGCAAGGCTCAGCCTGACGCAACCTAAAAGTGGTACATAGAGCCACTTAACAAGAACCGTATGAGTAGGTTCTTCCCGGAGGTGGAGGACAGATGTGAAGGGTGCAAGAGGCCCGACCAACCCCGCCCACATGTTCTGGTCTTGCCCCAGACTTGTGGAGTACCGGACAGCCTTCTTCGAGGCTATGTCCAAATTGGTGGGGGGTGATGGTGGAGCCATGCCTGATAGTGGCGGTCTTTGGGGTTTCAGACCAGCCAGATCTATTCCTGGGAGGAGGGCGGACGCCCTTGCCTTTGCCTCCCTGATCGCCCGCCGTTAGACTCCTGTTGGCTGGCGGTCAGCAGCCAGCCCAGAGCTGCAGACTGGCTGTCCGACCTCTCGGAATCTCTCCAATGGAGAAAATCAAATTCGCCATACGAGGGTCGGACGACGGCTTACACAGAACGTGGGAGCCATTCATGCAATTGTTCGGGTCCTGTTTGTGGCCAACGTACAAGAGGAAGAATAGTCGGGTGGCCAAGAATCAGGGGGAAAATGGACGGGAATCGGGGGGGAACGTAGCCCGGGGGGGGGGGGGGGGGGGGCTACGTGTTCGTTATGGGGGTTTGATGGCTAGCTAAGGCCCAAAACCGAACTGTAATAAATGCCCTATAACATGTGCCTCGGCCATATGGGGAATGTAAAATATGTAAGCCGGCTAAAGGGGGCGGCCACAGTTGTTATTACGATGCTTACCTGTAAATATACATGTTAATTTTTGCGTGTTTTTTTTCCCTCTCTCTAATAATTTGTTCAATATAAAATATGAAAACTCAATAAAAAACATTATTTTTTTTTTAAATTGAAGCATGTTTTTAAAATTTTCACAAAAATGAAATAAATTAGTCCAAATATTAATCATTTCAATGCCATATTTAATTTCTATTTAATGTATTTCCCTCCAAAAAAACTATTGTATTCAAAAGCTACATTCTTAAGCATCACTGCAGCAAGCATGATAAAAATCCTACATTTTACACAACCCAAGTGAAATTTCAAAATATTATTCGTTGTTCCCCAGCACACTGCAAATTTAATCAATAAATCAAGCCAATTATGACTTATATCATCCATTTTGCATACCAATCTGTGGGATTTCATCCTCTCCAGCTTGTTAAAATACAACGCAACAGTGCATTCAAATGTCTACCACTCATCTGAAGGTACTCATCATTGCAACACAAAAAAAACATTTTAAAAAACATAATTTAAGAGATGTGGCATTAAGAGAAATGATCACTATGAAGCCATCCACTGAAAGTAGTACTGACAAATATTTCCACAAACTAGCGAGGAAACTATTGCTAACAAACCCAGAATGAATCACCACGCCAGCCGCAAGTCCACAGATAGCAGGCCACTGCGGAGATTTACAAGTTCTCCAGAGTTTAAAAACACACAAATTGGAGATTGGTACTAAAACATTTAAGGAAGTTGGCAAATGCAGAGAGCAATATAATGCTGGAGCTATCATTCAGCCATTATGCTGCATCTTTGAAAGTGCAGTCTCTTTGAAAGAGTAGCCCAATTAGTCCAAATCTCCCTTCTCATAAAATCAGTAGTGTGGAGCTAGACCATTCGGCTCATCAAGTCTGCACCGAACCTCCGAAAGAGCACCGTACCTAGGCCCAAGTCCCCATTCCCGTAACCCCACCTTTAATCTTTTGGACGCCAACGGGCAGTTTAGCATGGCCCATCCACCTAACCTGCACATCTTTGACTATGGGAGGAAACCGGAACACCCAGAAGAAACCTACGCAGACACGGGGTCAGAATTGAACACAGGTGCATCGTGCAGTGAGAGCCAACCACTGTGCCGCCCTTCTCTTTCCCTATACCATCCAAGTATTTATCTAATTCTCTTTTGAAAGTTATTATTGAATCTGCTTCCAGGCAGTGGATTCCAGATCATAATATATTGTATTTTTAAAAAATCCTCATGCTGCCTCGGATTCTTTTTGCCAAGTTCGGCAAGTCCATGTTCTCGAGTTACCAACCATTATCAAATCCCTCTCAACCTTTTTTGTTCTAAGGAGAACAACCACAGTTTCTCTAGTTTATTTATTTAATCAAAGCTTTTCATGCTTGGTAAAATTCTCATAAATCTCCTCCGCATCATCGCTACGGCTCTGACATCCTTCCTAAAGTGTGGTGTCCAGGATTGGTCACAACAATCCAACTGAGGCTAAGCCAGTGTTTCATAAAGGTTTAGTACACTATCCTTGCCTTTGTACACTATGGCTCTTAACATAGCCCAGGATCCTTTTAAACAATTTTTTCAGTGCCCTTGATACTTTCAAAGAGTTGTGTACATGCACTCCCAGTTCTCTTCCTGCTCCCCATTTAAAATTGTGCCATTTAGTTACTGCTGCCTCGCTCCATTTTTCTTATTAAAATAGTCCTAGTCACACTTCCCTGCATTAAATTTCATCAGCCACATATCTGTCCATTTCACCGGTTTATCTAGGCTCTTCTGAAGTCTGTTAGTATCTTAAGAACATAAGAAATAGGTAAAGAGCCTGGTCCGCCATTAAATACTATCATGGCTGAGATTCTGCACTTTTCCCTCCCACTATTCACATCCCTTGATTCCACAAAAATCTATCTATCTCAGCCTTAAATATATTCAACAATGGAGCACCAACAAACTTTTAGGGCAGAGAATTCCAAAGATTCACAACCATTTGAGTGAAAAGATTCCTCCTCATCTCAAGTCTTAAATGATTGTTCCTTTGTCCTGAGGCTGTGGCCCATGTTCCAGATTTCCCAGCCAGTGGAAACAATAGCTCAGCATCTACCATGTAAAGCTTCTTCAGAATGTTTCAGAGAGATTACTTCTCATTGTTCTAAACTCCAGAAAGTATAGGCCCAATTTACTCAACTTCTCATCATAGGACAACCCTCTCATCCCAGGTACCAATCTGGTGAACCTTCGCTGTACAACCTCTAAACCAAGTATTGTCCTTCCTCACTCATCGCTTACCACGTTTCAGAGCTTCTCGTCATCTGCAAACTTTGAAATTATCCCCTTTACTGAAGGGCAATATTTCCAATGCCAACATTTGGGGGATATCGGTGTCATGATTCCTTCTGGTCTGAAAATTAACCACTTACCATAAGTCAGCTGCGGTTCAGTTGGTTGCACTCCCATGAGTCACAAAGCTCCAGGTTCAAGTCCCACTCAAGGGCTTGAGTACAAAAAGCCACACCAGTGCAGCACTGAGGGATTGCTGCATTGTCAGAGTGCCTTCATTTCATTCAGTAAAGATGTTAAACTGAGGCCCCATCTGCCCTCGGGGGTAGATGTAATAGATCCCATAGCAATATTTTGGAAAAGATCTGGGGAGTTATCTTCAGTGACCTGGCCAATATTTACCCATCAATTGACATCACAAAAAAACATTATCTGGTTATCATTTAACTGATTGTGGGAGCTTGCTGTGCTGCATTCCATACATTACTTCATTCACCGTGAACTTTGAGACACCTAGTGGCCATCAAAAGCACGACATAATGGTCATCTCTGCTTTTTGTCCCAATTTCATATTTGCACTGCTCATGGGCTTCAAATTTCTTTACAAGTCTGTTACATGGCACTTTATTAAAAACAACATCAACTGCATTACCCTCACGAACCCTCTCAGTCACTTCAAGGGACCAATTTCTCCATAAATTGGGGGTTAACTGCCAGCACAGAAAGCAGACTCAAGCTTACCAGAGGGTCAAATAAAAAATGCCAGAAATACAAAGTCCATCAGAATTGAAACAGCAGGTTCATGTTTCAGAGTGGAGATATTTATAGTTTATCTTTTAAGACACTGACAGTCTTGCTGCATATTTCCAGTATTGAGTTGTTTTACCTTTTCAGAATTTATTCTTATGTTTACTCATTAGTGGCTCACTATTCACTTGTGCATGAAGATAACCTCTACCTTTTAAATTAAGAAATCCACCTTCAGAGTCAACATATTCAACAGAAACCTATTTATCAATCTTTGATAAATATATATATATATAGATATATATATAGATGTCCAGCCCCTCCCCATAACAACCATTTCAACTGTGTTAGCTGGAACATTGACACCAGCAGTTCAATTCCCCTTTCCTACATAACTTGCAATCTGCTGCTGTGAATTTGAAGTCAAATTTTGCAGTAAAATAATCAGAATTATCAATAATGTGAACTAAGTAACTTACAGAGACAAAGAATTAGCATGTTCATCACTGTGCCTGACCTGGATAACGCAAAGGCAACAAGGCTAGTCAGAGGAGAACTGCACTAGAATTTCTTTAGATACCTTTGGAGACAAAAACATGTTCCTCTTACTTTAAAGAGACCACCTTGAAACACAAGTAAAGAGAAAATTACAATCAACAAAATACTCAAAAATTTATGCCAGTCCTCTGCAAATCCATCCAGAGGTCAACATTCTGCACTGGTTTCCGTTAAGGTGTTTATACCCAACCCCTTGAAATGAAATGAAAATCGCTTAGTGTCACAAGTAGGCTTCAATGAATTTACTGTGAAAAGCCCCTAGTCGCCACATTCCGGCGCCTGTCCGGGGAGGCTGGTACGGGAATCAAACCGATTTTGGCCTGCTTTAAAAGCCAGCGATTTAGCTCAGTGAGCTAAACCAGCCCTTCCCACTATTTCAAAAGATTCCTCACTCACTGTTCCAAAATCTCTCAAACCCTGAAAGGTTTTGAGCTCACTGACTGTTGCGGGTTAATTCACAGATCATAGGTCAATACAATTTTTAAAAACACATCTTTGACAGACTATTGCATTTTGACTTTTACCACTAAGAAAACAATTTCTCCGTGAAAGTATTTTCTTTAAATCTCAACTTCAGATCACAAAATACAAACAACTCTTCTTGTTGCTCCGCCACTCTACATCAACATGAAAGACCATAGTTTGCTTTTCCTTTTCCCGCTCAATGGATGGCAGTCTAAACTTCCAAACAGGAACAAGCCTAAGCTTCAGTTGAATTATGAAGTATTGATGTATTGTTGGGGCCGGTGTTGGCTGGTCCAACAATTGGGGTTGCCTTCTACTTCGCACACCACCCTCAAGAAAAGACTGAATTCTCCAATCAGAAGAATGGGAGGCCATTCTCAAGGAAAGATATGGGGGTCATATTACTATAAACTGCCGACATCTTATCGTCAGGAAGTGGGGCTATTACAATCACCTCTTGATCGTCAAAAAGGGGAAGCTATTAAATTAATATGCACCCACATCTCAGAGTACCCTGAGAACCATCTCGCCCTCAATACAAGGGGCAATCACAAATTCCCTCTTCTCCCAGTATGGTTATGATGAGGGGTTACCACAAATACCCCCCCCCACCCCGGTACATGAAGAGTTATGGCAAATACCCCTCCCCGGTGTATGAGAGATTAACACAAATATCTCTCCCCGGTACGTGAGAGATTAACACAAATACCCCCTGTACGCAAGGGGTTACCACAAATACACCCTCTCGTAAGATATAGGAGCAGAATAAGGCCACCCGGTCCATTGATTCTGTTCTGCTATTCAATCATGGTTGATATTTTTCTCATCCCCCTTCTCCTGCCTTCTCCCCATATCCCCCTATTAATCAAGAACCTATCTATATCTGTCTTAAAGACACTCAGTGATTTGGCCTCCACAGCCTTCTGCGGCAAAGAGTTCCACAGATTCACCACCCTTTGGCTGAAGAAATTCCTCATCTCTGTTTTGAAGGATCGTCCCTTTACCACAAATAACCCCTCCCCAGTACATGCGAAGCCATCACAAATACTCCATCCCTGGTGCATGAAGGGTTTATCACAAATAACCTCTCCAGGTAGATGTGGAGTTATCACAAATATTCCCTCCCCGGTACATAAGGGTTATGTACACAAATAACCCCTTCGGTACTTGTGCGGTTATCGGAAATAACCCTTCCCGGTACATGTGGGGTTATCACAAATACCCCTCCCGGTACATAAGGAGTTATCAGAAATATCACCTCCCCGGTACATTAGGGGTCAAATGTCCCTCGTCGGTACGAGAAGTTATCACAAATACCCCCTCCCGGTACATGGGGGTTATCACAAATACCCCCTCCCGGTACATGGGGGGTTATCACAAATATCCCCTCCCAGTACATGTGAGGTTATCATAAATACCCCCTCAATACAAGGGGTTATTATATTGGATGACCAACCCCCTCCCTTCCATCAGGGGGCAGTACTAATCCCCGTCCCCTCAGCGGGCAGTACTAACCCCCCCTTCCTCCCCCATCAGGGGGCAGTACCAACCCTCCTCACATCAGGGACAGTACTAACCCCCCTCCCCACCCATCAGGGGCAATACCACCCCCCCCCCCCCAACCCATCTGGGGCAGTATCAACCCCCCCTCCCACCCATCAGGGGCAGTACCACCCCCCCCCCCCCAACCCATCTGGGGCAGTATCACCCCCCTCCCCACCCATCAGGGGCAGTACCGACCCCCCTCCCCCACCCATCAGGGGCAGTACCGACCCCCCTCCCCCACCCATCAGGGGGCAGTACCGACCCCCCCTCCCCCCCGCCCATCAGGGGGCAGTACTGACCCCCCTCCCCCCCCCACCCATCAGGGGGCAGTACCGACCCCCCCTCCCCCCCGCCCATCAGGGGGCAGTACTGACCCCCCTCCCCCACCCCCCCAAAAAAACTGAGAACTACAGCCATGAAGACCGCCCGCTTACCTGGCCTGATTGCTGGGAGCGGGCTCTTGCTTTTCTCTCTGTCTGTGTCTCTGTGAGGAATTGTTTGCCTTTCGGGGTGGGTGAAGGGAGGGGTGGGGGGGATGTGAGGGGCTATTTTTTTTTCTCCCCCGCGTCTATTATCTTTTCTCGTGTTGGTTAGTCCTTTTTCCTCTTTTTGTTGCTGTTTCAGATGTGTGGTTTTTTTTGTGTGTGTGTGTGACCCTCCTCTCTTCCCTTTTAAAGTCCGAGCCGCCGGACTCGGCGCTGGAGACACTCCGACTCCCAACAATATGGCGGCGCCGCGCTTCCCCCGCCAGCCCCGCGCGACAACGAGGCTGCGCCGGCCGGTGCCGCGCCCAATAGCGCCCGGGCGAAACACTCACTCACAGTGTGAGAGTGGGGAGGGGGGAACCATTAACCTGTTACACCAGCTACCAACTGGGGCTGGCATGACCCACTTGCCAGCTGGCCTCTCCCAATGCAGCCTGACTCCACTTTATAAACAAAAAATTTACAGCCACCCAATTATTTTTTTTTGACTTTCCCCCAATTACAAAATCATGAGGGGCAAAACAAAACATACGAAACCATAGACAGGGTGGATGGTCAGAGACTTTTCCCCAGGGTTGAGGGGTCAATTACTTGGCCGGGGGGGGGGCACAGGTTTAAGATTCGAGGGGCAAGGTTTAGAGGAGATGAAAATCGCTTATTGTTGTCACGAGTAGGCTTCAAATGAAGTTACAGTGAAAAGCCCCTCGTCGCCACATTCGGGGAGGCTGGTACGGGACGTACGAGGCAAGTTTTTTTTACACAGAGGGTAGTGGGTGCCTGGAACTTGCTGCCGGAGGAGGTGGTGGAAGCAGGGACGATGCGGACGTTTAAGGGGCATCTGGACAAATACATGAATAGGATGGGGATAGAGGGATACGGACCCCGGAAGTGTAGAAGATTTTACTTTAGACGGGCAGCATGGTTGGCACAGGCTTGGAGGTCCGAAGGGCCTGTTCCAGTGCTGAACTTTGCTCTAAGGGGCAATTTGGCGTGGCCAATCCACCTATCCTGCTCTTTTTTGGGGTTTCTGAGGAGGAAAGTGCAAACTCCACACCGAGAGTGAGCCGGGACCAGGATTGAACCCGTGAGGCAGCAGTGCTCACCACCACGCTGCCCGTTGACTCCACTTTTATGTTCAAATGCATTGCCAAATTTTTTAACCTTTAGCTCCATGCAATGAATCAGCCCTTGCAAATTACTAATCATAGAACATACAGTACAGAAGGAGGCCATTCGGCCCATCGAGTCTGCACCGACCAACTTTAGCCCTCACGTCCACCCTATTCCCGTAACCCAATAACCCCTCCTAACCTTTTTGGACATTAAAGGGCAATTTAGCATGACCTATCCACCCAATCCTGCACATCTTTGGACTGTGGGTGGAAACCGGAGCACCCGGAGAAAACCCACGCAGACACGGGGAGAACGTGCAGATTCCACACAGTCACCCAGCGGGGAATCGAACCTGGGACCCTGGCATTGTGAAGCCACAGTGCTAGCCACTGTGCTTCTGTGATCCCCTCCTCTCCTGACACTCTCGCCATTTGTGAAATATTAAACCACTTTTGATCCAGTAAAAATGCAACCTCTCTTCGTCTTTTTCATACAATAAAATGCATTCTCAAACATTAAACTATTCTACAGTAAAATGCACTCCCAAGTTAATAAACTATCATATTGCAGGTGGAGGCAATTCGGCCCATCGATTCTGTACCAAAGTGCAATGATCAACGTGCAGGATTACGGGGATTATGCGGGGAGTGACCGAGGTAGAGTGCTCTTTTGGAAGGTCAGTGCCGACTCAATGAGCCGAATAGCCTCATACTGCACTGCAGGGATTCCAAGGATTCTGTGGATCAAGATATGTCAGAATGAAGCTGACAATGTGCAATTCTCCCTCCCAATAATAGAATTTATGTGCAAATAATATCCACCATCTTTCTAGCATCTGTCATCCATCATTTAACTGACACAAGTCCTGTGGTGTTGGGCGAATGACATAGCAGGTGTGGGTTTACTGGGAGCTGTAGCCACAAGGGCAGCATGGTAGCACAGTGGTTATCATTAAGTGCTTTACAGCATCAGGGTCCCAGGTTCAATTCCGGCTTGGGCCACTCTGTGCGGAGTCTGCACGTTCTCCCCGTGTCTGCGAGGGTTTCTTTCGGGTGCTCCGGTTTCCTCCCACAAGACGTGCTGTTAGGCAATCTGGATGATTTGGAGTTGGGGACCAAGGGCAATGTGTCCAAGTTTGCAGATGACACTAAGATGAGTGGTAAAGCGAAAAGTGCAGAGGATACTGGAAGTCTGCAGAGGGATTTGGATAGGTTAAGTGAATGGGCTAGGGTCTGGCAGATGGAATACAATGTTGACAAATGTGAGGTTATCCATTTTGGTAGGAATAACAGCAAACGGGATTATTATTTAAACAATAAAATATTAAAGCATGCCGCTGTGCAGAGAGACTTGGGTGTGCTAGTGCATGAGTCACAGAAGGTTGGTTTACAGGTGCAACAGGTGATTAAGAAGGCAAATGGAATTTTGTCCTTCATTGCTAGAGGGATGGAGTTTAAGACTAGGGAGGTTATGTTGCAAGTGTATAAGGTGTTGGTGAGGCCACACCTGGAGTATTGTGTTCAGTTTTGGTCTCCTTACTTGAGAAAGGACGTACTGGCACTGGAGGGGGTGCAGAGGAGGTTCACTAGGTTAATCCAGAGCTGAAGGGTTGGATTATGAGGAGAGGTTGAGTAGACTGGGACTGTACTCGTTGGAATTTAGAAGGATGAGGGGGGGATCTTATAGAAACATTTAAAATTATGAAGGGAATAGATGGGATAGATGCGGGCAGGGTTGTTTCCACTGGCGTGTGAAAGCAGAACTAGGGGACATAGCCTCAAAAATAAGGGGAAGTAGATTTAGGACTGAGTTTAGGAGGAACTTCTTCACCCAAAGGGTTGTGAATCTATGGAATTCCTGGTCCAGTGAAGCAGTTGAGGCTCCTTCATTACATGTTTTTAAGGTAAAGATAGATAGTTTTTTGAAGAATAAAGGGATTAAGGGTTATGGTGTTCGGGCCGGAAAGTGGAGCTGAGTCCACAAAAGATCAGCCATGATCTCATTGAATGGCGGAGCAGGCTCGAGGGGCCAGATGGCCTAATCCTGCTCCTAGTTCTTATGTTCTTATGTTACACATTCCTTTGGAATGCATGTGGAAAAGAAGAACGGCAGAAGGCTGGTGCAGTATTTACTGTCGCAAACCATCTCGCCAGTGAGTTGACTTGCCTTCCCAAGGGTGTCAGCGATTGTCTCTTGGTGCTTAAGCACCTCCTGTACAGTGTGTATGCCCCTGCCATGGTGAATGCCGGTGAAGTCAAGAAGAAATTTTAAGATAACCTCCTTGCTTTTGTACCAAAGACAGACAGGCAAATCATTCTCGGTAACATCATCAAACGATTTGATGCAGATCTTCAAGTCTGGGAAGGAATCGACATAGGGACAGGAGTAGGCCATTCAGCCCCTCAAACCTGTCCCACCAATTAATGAGATCATGGCTGATCTGTGACCTCACTCCATATACCTGCCTTTGGCCCATATCCCTTCATATCTTTTCTTAACAAAAATCTATCTATCTCAGATTTAAAATTAACACCGTATCTAGCTCCAACTGCTGTTTGTGGGAGAGAGCTCCAAATCTCTACCACCCTTTGCATGAAGAGTCTTCCTTTTTTTTAAAATCATTTTATTGAGAAATTTTGGATTTTATACAACATTGACGCACCTTAGTAAAATACTGAAAATAACAATATATTAACAATCATATCCATTCGCCCCATCCCCATGAACACCCAGCATTTTAACAACAACGCAAATTAACACACTATAAAGTTACAGAATAAACACTACAATAAGGCCCCCCCCCCCCCCCCCCCCCCCCCCCCCCCCCCCCCCCCCCCCCCCCCCCCCGGGTTGCTGCTGCTATTGACCCAGTTACCTATCTCTGAGCCAGGAAGTCCAGAAAAGGCTGCCATCGTTTATAGAACCCTTGTATTGATCCTCTCAGGGCAAATTTGACCTTTTCCAATTTTATAAATCCCGCCATGTCACTGATCCAGGTCTCCACGCTTGGGGGCCTTGCATCCTTCCATTGTAACAGAATCCTTCGACGGGCTACTAGGGACGCAAAGGCCAGGACACCGGCCTCTTTCGCCTCCTGCACTCCCGGCTCTACCGCAACTCCAAAAATCGCGAGTCCCCACCCTGGTTTGACCCTGGATCCAACCACCCTCGACACCGTCCCCGCCACCCCCTTCCAGAATTCTTCCAGTGCTGGGCATGCCCAGAACATATGGGCGTGGTTCGCAGGACTCCCCGAACATCTGGTGCACCTGTCCGCACCCCCGAAGAACCTACTCATCCTAGTCCCGGACATGTGGGCCCGGTGCAGCACCTTAAATTGGATGAGACTAAGCCTCGCACATGAGGAGGAAGAGTTGACTCTCTCCAAGGCATCCGCCCAAGTCCCGTCCTCTATCTGCTCCCCGAGTTCCTCCTCCCATTTAGCCTTCAGCTCCTCCACTGACGACTCCTCCACCTCCTGCATTGCCTTATAGATGTCAGACACCTTCCCCTCTCCTACCCACACCCCCGAAAGCACTCTGTCCATCGTCCCCTGCGAGGGCAGCAAAGGGAATCCCTCTACCTGTCGCCTAGCAAACGCCTTTACCTGCAGGTATCTGAACATGTTCCCCTGGGGAAGGCCAAATTTATCTTCCAGTTCCCCCAGGCCCGCAAACCTCCCGCCAATAAACAAGTCCCTCAATTTGCTGATGCCCGCCCTTTGCCACCCCCTGAATCCCCCATCCGTGTTCCCCGGGATGAACCGATGGTTGCCACCCAGTGGAGCCTCCATCGAGCCCCCTGTTTCCCCCCGATGCCGTCTCCATTGTTCCCAGATTCTTAGGGTCGCCGCCACCACCGGGCTCGTGGTAAACCTCTTAGGGGAGAGCGGCAACGGTGCCGTTACCATGGCACCCAGGCTCATACCTCTACATGACGCCATCTCCATTCTTTTCCACGCCGCCCCTCCCCCCTCCATCACCCATTTACGCACCGTTGACACATTGGCTGCCCAATAGTACCCCAGAAGGTTGGGCAGTGCCAGCCCACCTCCATCCCTTCCTCGCTCCAGGAACACCCTCCTCACTCTCGGAGTCCCATGTGCCCACACAAAACTCAGAATACTGCTAGTCACTCTCCTAAAGAAGGCCCTGGGGATAAATATGGGCAGGCACTGAAAAAGGAACAAGAACCTCGGAAGCACTGTCATTTTGACGGACTGCACCCTCCCCGCCAACGACAATGGCAGCATGTCCCACCTCCTGAACTCCTCCTCCATCTGATCTACCAGCCTGGTAAAGTTATGCTTGTGGAGAGTCTCCCAGTCCCTGGCCACTTGCACCCCCAGGTACCTAAAGCTCTCCCCTGCCCGCCTAAGCGGGAGCCTACCAATTCCTTCCTCCTGGTCTCCAGGGTGCACCACAAACACCTCGCTCTTGCCTAAGTTTAATTTATAACCTGAGAAGGTCCCAAACTCGGCTAGTAACTTCATCACTCCCGGCATCCCTCCCACCGGGTCCGCCACATACAGTAACAGGTCGTCGGCATACAACGACACCCTATGTTCCTCTCCACCTCGCACCAAGCCTCTCCACCTCTCTGAATCTCTCAATGCCATCGCCAGCGGCTCGATTGCCAGTGCAAACAACAAGGGGGACAGGGGGCAACCCTGCCTGGTCCCTCGGTAAAGCCGGAAGTACTCCGACCTCCTCCTATTCGTGGCCACGCACGCCATCGGGGCCTCATATAGCAGCCTCACCCATCTAATAAACCCTTCACCAAATCCAAACCTCCCCAACACCTCCCATAGGTATCCCCACTCCACTCTATCGAAGGCCTTCTCCGCATCCAGTGCCACCACTATCTCTGCCTCCCCCTCAGAAGAAGTCTTCCTAACATCTTTCCTGATTGGCTTAGCCCTAATTTTTAGACCATGTCCCCTAATTTTAGAATCTACAACCAGTGGAAATAGTTTATCTTTATCTACCCTGTCTTTCACTGTTAATATGTTGAAGATTTCGAGCAGATCACGACTTAACCTTCTAAATTCTAGTGAAAACAGGTCTAATTTGTGTAATCTCTCGTCGTAACCTAACCCCTGTACATAGAACATACAGTGCAGAAGGAGGCCATTCGGCCCATTGAGTCTGCACCAACCCACTTAAGCCCTCACTTCCACCCTATCCCTGTAACCCAATAACCCCTCCGAAACCTTTTGGTCACTATGGGCAATTTATCATGGCCAGTCCACCTGACCTGCACGTCTTTGGACTGCGGGAGGAAACCGGAGCACCCGGAGCAAACCCGCGCACACACGGGGAGAACGTGCAGACTCTGCACAGACAGTGACCCAGCGGGGAATCGAACATGGGACCCTGGCGCTGTATAGCCACTTGTGCTACCGTGCTGCCCAAAGTCCATACGTGTAGTCCAGGTATCATTTTTGTAAACCCCCTCTAAAGTCAATGTATCCTTCATAAGATGTGGTGCCCAGAACTGCTCACAGTGACTCCAAGTGGGGTCTAACCAGGGTTTCGTATAGCTGCAGCATAACTTCTGTGTCCCTGGATTACAATTCTCTAGATATAAAGGCTAGCATTCCATTAGCCTTTTTGATTATTTTCTGCATTTGGTTTGTGGCATTTTAAAGATCTATGCCCATGAACTCCCAAATCTCTTTGGACATCCCCTGTACTTAACCTCTTTCCATTTAGAAAGTACCCTGCACTATCCTTTTTTGGTCCAAAATGGATAACTTCACATTTGTTTACATTGAATTCCATCTGCCACAATTTTGCCCATTGACTGAGCCGATCAATATCCCCTTGCAATTTTATGCTATCATCTAGGCTGTCTACAATGCCGCCTAACTTTGTATCATCAGCAAATTTGGATATATGACTTTCTATGCCATCATCCAAGTCATTAATGAATAATGTGAATAGTTGAGGCCTGTACACAGATCCCTGTGGTACACCACTAGTCACCTCCTGCCAATTGGAGTAATTACCCATTATCTCCACCGTCTGTTGCCTGCAACTCAATCGTTTTCCTAACCCTGTCAATAATTTGCCCTCAACTCCGTGAGCTTCCCCCTTAGTTAACAGTCTCTTATTGGGTCTTTATCAAATGCCTTCTGGAAGTCCATATAAACAATATCCATAGACACTCCCCTGTCCACTACCTTAGTCATCTATTTAGAAATTCTGTGAGATTTGTCAGGCATGGCCTTCCCTCCAGGAATCCACGCTGGCTCTCCCTAATTGACCAAAATTGTTTGAGCTGTTCAGTTATAGACTCCAGCAACTTCCTCACCACAGATGTTAGGCTAACTGGTCTGTAATTCCCTGGTTTCCCACTTCATCAGGAAGAAACAGCATTGGCAGGTGTAACAGCAATGCTCTCTTCTTGTGCATACGCTGAGCTCGTAATTACAAACACAGTTTTTCACCTCCCTAATCGCAACAAGATGTCCTGGATGTATCCCTGTTCGATGGATTGGCATCTAATCGAATATGCCTCCACCAGGTAGAGGGAATGAAATGAAATGAAAATCGCTTATTGTCACGAGTAGGCTTCAATGAAGTTACTGTGAAAAGCCCCTAGTCGCCACATTCCGGCGCCTGTCCGGGGAGGCTGGAATCGAACCGTGCTGCTGGCCTGCTTGGTCTGCTTTAAAAGCCAGCGATTTAGCCTTGTGAGCTAAGCCAGCTAAAACAGTCAGGTTGTGTGTGTAACAATACCATGGGCAGCATTGGCTGCTGGACTGTGAAACAATAATATCTATCCCCGAGACGCCCCCAGTGTGTGAAGGTCCAGAAACGTCTCAGCATCTCAAGACTCAATCAGACAATCATGAAGGAATCTCTCCCAGAGAAACTTGACAGTTGTCTGTGGGTGGTAAAAATGGACACTCATTCCATTGAGGATGACTGGGCAGGCTTCAGGGATAGAGTGAACTCGATGCACCATGGAGTGAGTGGTCACACACACGGCAGCTCCTGCTAAGATCACAGAAAAGAGCTCTTTTTTAAGCAATATGGAGTGGAATTTTTATGAAAAAAGTATAGGTGAATATAGGAGGGGTTTTTTCACCCAGGAATGATATGTTTCTTGGTTTCCAGTCCCGCAGAAACAGTGTAGGATTTGGCTGGGGCTGCAGCAGAGAGACAAAGCCTATTCCTCATGCAGGCGGGGGAAGGGCTGTGTTAGAGGCCTCAAGCTGACCTGAGGGCCCTTGTGAAAGCTGGATTCTAGCAGCAAAGGGAACAACTGGAAAAGATCTTACCAAGGGCCCGCAACGGCGCTGATTTAATTTTTCCCCAGGTGGGAACGCAGCCTCGGCGCTTGGCGGCCGGTGGATGGGCTGGACTAGAAGTGGACCGAGCAGAAAATCAACTTTGCAGCAGAAGAAGGTGCGAGGCAAAAATGACAAGATGGCGGTGGGCGGGGAACCGGCAGCGTGGCAGCAGTGGGCGAGGGAGCAGCAGGAGCTGCTGCGCTCCTTCCAGGAACTAAAAGCTGAAACCCTGGAGCCGTTGAGGGCATCGCTGGACAGGCTTGGGGCTACTCAGACGGCGGAGATTTGGGAGCTGCGGAGAACGAGGACAAACTCCTCGGCCTGGCGGTGAACTGGCTGGTGGCCTGGCCCCCTCCCGCCACGTGCGATCCATGGGGGCCGCCATCTTGGCAAACCTCCACCATGCGGCCGGCCACGTGCAATTCATGGGGGCCGCCATCTTGGACGCCATCTTCATCACCACCCTCCACGTGCGATCCACGGGCTCCAGCTGCATCCCCAGACTCAAACAGCTCATCGGAGGAGTACAACCTCCCCGGGCAGTCACCACATGGCCCGCAACTCAGCGCAGTGTTCCTGCATCAAGCTCGCCAGAACGCAGCGGCATCTACTCGACAGGACGCCCGATCGGAAGAATTTGACTCCCCCGGGCACCCACCACGAGCCCGCAACTCAACACAGTCACCCTCGACCAATCTCGCCCCAAGCATCTGAGAAATTCCGATGACGGAGATCCAGATCAACGGGTACAACACGTCGTGCCTCTTCAACTCCAGGAGCACAGAGAGCTTCATACACCCAGAGCTGGTAAGACGCTGTTCCCTCCCTATTTATCCCGTCAACCAAACTATCGCCCTCGCTTCGGGCTCCCATTCCATCCAAATCCAAGGCCGCACTACAGCAACGCTAACGATTCGAGGCGCTAGCTATTCCAAATTTAAACTGTATGTCTTGCCCGACCTCTGCGCGCCACTCCTCTTAGGCTTGGATTTCCCATGTAATCTCAAGAGTCTCACCCTCAGCTTCGGCAGGCCCCTGCCCCCACTCACTATCTGCAGCCTCGCCACGCTGCGCATCGCCCCCCCTCCTCTCTTCGCCAACTGCGTCCCTATACTGTGGATAGGCTTAGCTTTGTTCCTGTTCAGAGTGCCTGTCTGCTGGCCTCTCTGAGATTTCTGCGGGCCGTTGCATTCCCTAGCAAAATGCCCTAACTGTCCGCAGTTATAACATTCTTGTGACTTCTGTGGGGGGCTGCTCGTTCCCTCATTTACCATGCGGGGTTTTGGTGTGCTCTCACTGCTTGGATATCTGCTGCAGCCTGAGCTTCTTCGGGGTTCTTTACTGTTACTTTGCCATGGACAGATTGCTCCCAAGCGCGGGACAATCTTTTTCAATACTCATTTTTCATTATGGGGCTCTTCTGAGGGGTCATAATTGCTGCAGACATTCTGTCCTGCATCTGTGGCGTGGGAGATGATTGTGCGGGTCCATTTAACCATATTATCTCGGGTTAAATGTGCGCGGTCTAAATCACCAAAAACGGCAGTGAAATGAATCCACAGCCTTCCTGCGAATGCTGTGGGGTGCTCGGTCCTTTTCTGCCTACACTTATTTAGGCCTTCGACTGGGTCTCCTCTGTTGTACCCTATCGCGTGTGAAATAGCTGTTTGCATCTCTTCGAGGGTGCCTCCTCCAACGTTCTGTTGGACGGGGAGGGCTGCTACAACCGATGAGTCTAAACTCAAAACTGTGAGCTTAACCTGCTCTCGCTCATCCAGGCCGTACATGGTCGCCTGCTGCTTCACTCGTGCGAAGAATTGGTGGGGGTCTGCAGTGGGGAGGAACGGGGTGATTTTCTCACAAGCGTCCCTTAGTTGTGTTACGGTTAAGGGGGTGGTGTACGTGATTTCGGGTGCGCCTTCTGCGGTTGCTTTTCGTTGGGTGGTGACTGGGTTCATAGGTGCGGGTGCTATCTGATCTGTGGGGGGTTGGGGCGCTTTCCTTTTCTGTTGCGCTGCTGGCGCACATGTTCCCTGAACATATCGCTGCGCTGTTTCACTCAACTCCTGCCAATCTGGGGCATTTTCTTCTTCTAACTGTGTCCCAAATGTCTCTTGGAAGCCATTCTGCACAGAAAGCAGAGATTGCAGCTGCGCAATCTGCTTCCTACATTTCGCGTGGTCCACTGTGCTTTGCCTTTGCTCAGTGGTGGCAGCATGGAGTGCTCTTAAATCTGCCTTTAGGTCGCTACACTGCTTCTTCAGTGTCTCTACCTGCTTTTCTGACTCTTCTCTTATCAAGACTGCACGCTGCACATCTTGATGGTCTTTTTCATATTGAACTTGGGAGCTGCTCAGATGGGCTAAACAAGACTGATGTGTCCTCTTGGCATCATCTACCTCTCTATCCTTATCTGCCAGTCATTGTCTCAATCCTATATTCTCCTTTTCGATGTCCCTGACATCCACTTTGCTCATTCTGTTTTTCTCTTCTAACTCTGCTTGGAGCGTCCTGACGACCTCCTCTGTGCCTTGCAATTGTGCCAAGCAGGACACAATTGCCATCGGCTTACGTGCGTTACCTAAACTCTTCTTGTGAATTTCAGATAGGTTCTCCCACCAAGTATGTCCTATACTCCCGGGACCTGTCTCCTCATTCACACAAACTCACTCCAAAGGGGCCATCCTTTCCCTTTGAGGTACTTCCTTAGTTCCAGCTCCCAAACGGGACACTGACCTACTCTGCTGGTGTTGGTCGCTGCAACCACGAACTGCTCTGGGTTCATGAGGCGTTCCATTGCCTGCATGGACATTTCTTTTTCTCCTATGCTCTCTTAAATTTGGAACGAGGGATAATAAGGCAATGCTTCTAAAATACGCTTTGTTCCGAATTATAAAACTCCCGACAGTTTGTCGCAACAAAAATCTCTCGGTTTTAACTTACAACCCTGTTAGTTACGCATGCAAAAAACACACTTCCGAATTATGAGTATTGGTTTGAACTACTTGAACACTTGTGGTTTTTCCTTTTCCCAATTGGATTTCAAATTCAAATTTCTGGGTTCTCTCGGAGTGGGGGGGGCCACTTCTAATCGAGTCCCGTCGGATGTCTCCACTAAATGTTGCTCGCTCTGGGTGAGTGTGCTTAACACTCAATTTGGCTCTGTTTCGTTCATTAGCTTTGGAGTCGCCAGGTATCGTTAAGATACTGCCACAAGTTTCAAGGTCAAGTTCAAAGCAATAAATCCATACACCAGTTAGTAAGTTCAAACAAGACACGTTTATTATATTACAGTAATCTTCTAATCATGCATATAAAACTATAAGACTAGGCTAATCCTACCACTAATAGGCCAAATACTTATCTGGACAAGGGGACTGCCGGATCAGGGAACAACGGCTTCTAGCTTTGTCCTGGGTCCGCAGGCTTCCAGTAGTTATGGTCTAAAGGGGTCAGGAGTGTCTATTCCCGTAGCGTGCGTTGTGACACTTATTTGTTGGCGGCTGCCGTCCAGACGTCTCCTCCTCAAGGTTCTTCTGCTGCAACGGTGTTCTGCTGGGAGGGCTGGCTGGTCAAGGAGAGGCTGGCAGAGAGAGAGAGAGCTGGGGTCGGGGTCTCTGTCTTATACTCCTCTCAGGGTCTTGCGCCCACCTGGGCGGACCCTCTACACTCTCGCAATCGATTGGGTATCTTCCCAATCGATTGATTTGAATTCCCAATAACGGGGCAGTATCTCGATCACGGGGGCGGTTCTTGGGACTTATTGTTTTGGGCTTCTTTGGCGGCGAAAAGTCTGGCCTTCCATTGAATGTATCGATTAGTGTTAACTTGTTTCTTTTGTGCCCGGGGATCACCCGGTATCGCCTCATTAATATGTTTTTTTTTGTTTTTTTTTAATTTAGATTACCCAATTATTTTTTCCAATTAAGGGGCAATTTAGCGTGGCCAATCCACCTATTCTGCACATTTTTGGGTTGTGGGGGCGAAACCCACGCAGACACGGGGAGAATGTGCAAACTCCACACAGACAGTGACCCAGAGCCGGGATCGAACCTGGGACCTCAGCGCTGTGAGGCGGTTATGCTAACCACTTGGCCACCGTGCTGCCCGCCTCATTAATATGTTAACTGTTTTCTTTTCATAGTGCTGTCTGGTTTCTGCAACAGCCAAAACTGGTTTCTGCAGCAGTCCAAATATACAAGCGCTTTGCAAGCTGCTTGCTTTTTGCAACATGTCCATTTTCCCTGCATTCCTTGCAATCTTCCATTTTGTGTTTGGGCAGTGGTCACCCCAGGTGGCTACAGTAGGATGATAAAACCTGATCCTGAATTGGACAAATTCATGAGGCCCATGCATACTTCTGGAGATGAGATTAGGGAAAGGAAATATATAATTTAAATGGTAAGGTTCTTAGTGTTCCTCCAATCAATTGAGGATCTAGGCACCTTGCTATTGCCAGCCTGATACCGTGGCAGCGCACCGGTCAGGCAGCCCCATTGTGTGCGGGATCCAGATCACGATGCCTCACGAGATCCCGTTAGATCTCCCTCGCGGGATTTGCCTGCATCGCGTCCCGAGTTGGGCATTGCAGGACCGTTAGAGCGCGCCCCGTATTTAAAGAGCAGAAAGCCCAGTTTAAAAGCTGAAATTCAGCTCGCAGCTTTCCCGAGGGAGGGCTGCAATTGAAGTGGCCGGCACTGTCAGATGTGTGAATATCACAACAGGAAACCTTTCCGGCTTCAGAAAAGTTCAGTTGGTGTCACCAACGGATTCTGCTGCATTCGGAGATGTCACAATCCACCCAGTGCACCGCCCCACAGTTCAGTCCGACGCACTGCATGACCTGCTCCGGGTCATTGGGGGACGCAAAGAGATTCTATTTCTATCTGATGGCCACAAAAGGCCATCACGAGTGGCCAGGTTGACCTGGACAGAGATGTTCAGCCTTGGGCTCCATTCGAGGAGGGTCCAGTGCTGAATAAGAGTGAATGGCCGCCTCTGTGCCGCATGGGTGAGTTTGAGTTTCACACTGCCAAGAAGTGGATGAAAGGCGGGTGGAAAATGTGGGGCACTCAATGTTAAAGGACCAGGGTGAGCGTTCAAATATGAAGGGCTGGATTCTCCATTCCTGAGTCTAAGTGCTGACGCCAAAGGAGGATCCATGGAGCTCCATGTAAGAAAAATCGGCGCCAAACCTGATTCCGTACCTGTGAGGGGCTAGCACCAGCGCCACGTGGAACTCCCACAGAACGCATGAAAAACAATGCTGAAACCGGCGGGTCCATCATAGACACGCGTAGGGCTGACAAGCTGCATCCGCATGTACACCATACACCCCCCCACACACTCACCGATCGCGGCCGAAAAGATGGCACCGGTTGTGTTGGACTATCTCCCCGTCCACCCCGACCGCCCACTACTCCCCCCAGCCCTGGCAGAAGCCCCCCAGGCCAGCGGGATAACTGTCGGCGATGAACACTGTCTGTACGCCCTCTCTCTCTCGCCGCAGCCACCACGCCAGGTTCACGACCATTGAGAGCACACGTGGCCCGTGCCGTCGGGAACTCGGCCCATCGGAGATGGAGCATCGCGGGTGGGCCCGCTAATGAGATGCAAACGCAGTTGCAATTATGCACAGCGTGCGTTGCAAGATTCTGTTTTCGGGGGGGGGGGGCGGAGCATCACGATTCGGCGTCAGACCGGCGTCTGCTGTGATTTCGCCATTAGGAGCTATTTTCCGCCCAATCGCATGCCCCAATTTCAGGGTCGGCTACCGGAGAATCCCGCCCAAAGTGTTTCCCATCGCCAGCTTCCATAGTTACAGAATCTGCAATTCCTCTGTGCCAGATTTCCTGAGGGCGCAAGGATTGAGAAGGCTGCTGGGCAAGCGAACACTTCATGGGACCAGGGGTCAATCCGGCCATAAGGATTTCTTCTCAGCAACACGATAAACCTCATCTTTTGTCCCCTTATTCTCACAGCTACTAGCAGGCCCAAGCATACCACCAAGGCTACCATTAGTCCCAGCACCCAGGTCACCTCAGAGGAGAATGCTGATGATGCTTCTGCCGGTTAGGTGAATTGTCCATGATGAAGAGCTACAGCCTCACCTGCAGCCTCCACCAGCCGAGAGAGACACACACACACACTCTGGTAGGCCACAGGTCTAGATTAGGTTCGAGATCAGACTTTGGGTGCAACCTTACGGACATGTCTCCACAGCAGTCGGAAGAAGTGACAGTGTAGCACTAGGATGACTGCTGGGGAACAGGCACCCACCGAGTCCAAGTCAGGTAACGGGCCTCTGGAATAAGGTATGGCTGACATGCTGGAGATGCAAAGACAGGTGACAGAACATCAGGCAGAATTGCAAGAGGCAGCCAACAGGCTAGAGTGAAGGATGGAGGAGTTTGTCTGCGTCCCGTCTGATGTCATGGTTCCGACATGTGAATGCCTTGAGGTCTCCATGGTTAGGGTGGGGGCCGCCTTGGATACCTTGGTCCAGCAGGCTCTGGCGGTTTTACACTCAGATCTGCACTCCTTCTCTCCAGGGATAGGGGCTGCACAAAGATGCAATGGTAGGTTTAGAAAATTTGAGAAAAACTGTGTGCACTATGGGGTCACAGGTGTTCACTGTCTGTATATATGATGCACCTTCATGAATACATTTGCTGCTCACGACAACGGACTCATCATTTGAATGTGTCGTGTAAATGCATCTATTTGCCCTCTTATTGCGAGGGTGGCCCAAACTCTCATTCTGTGATTGCTTCCCTTTGTGAGCTAAAGATTCATGTGATGTTGAGGGGACTCATGTTAGTTACTCGCCCCTTGTGTCAGGGAATAGTGTCGAGCATTGAGGGGAGGCAGTGACCTTGTGGTATTGTCACGGGACTAGAAATCCAGAGACCCAGAGTCATGCTCTGGGGACCCGGGATCGAATCCCGCCAGGGCAGATTGTGAAATTTGAATTCAATACAAACCTGGAATTTAAAGTCGAAAGGTGACCGAGAAACCATTGTTAATGGTCATAAAAACCCATCTGGTTCACTCATGTCCTTAAATCCGTCATCCTTACCGGTCCTGGCCGACATGTGACTCCAGATCCACACCCTCAGGGATGGGCAATAAATGCTGGGCCAGCTAATGACACCCGCATCCCATGAACGAATCAAAAAATAAATTCCTGAAAGTGTCTGCACCTTGAGTTTGGAATCTTTATTCCATCGACACCAGAGGATTTTGCGTTTTCATGTGCCCTGGAGAGTTTGAAATAATGATCATCAACAATGAGCTGCCATTCTACCATGTCCAAAGCACAAGCACTGTAGCCATGACGATCTCTCCAACCATGAGTGCATCTCTGTGGCCACAAGAAGTGGCTCTTTTCAGGTGGCCAAGACTGAAACATGTAGAGTTGACATAGGGTTGGCGGTATGTCTTTCACTTCCCACAGTGGTTATATCCAACTTTGGCTCTGACATTTGCAAAGTTTAGGGCTTTGCGATCCTTGAGGCTTGCAGGTCCAAGGTTGAAAGTGAGCCTTGCTTGTGATGTCACTGGTTGGAAAGACCATTGGAGTGATGGCATGGCACTAAGAAGCAGGAGAAATACACTGGGTTCTCCTTGCCTTGACCATAGTCCTCCTGGAATCTTACGCCTATCAGTGTGTCATGGGTCACGCCTTCCGTGTTGTGCCACTTAGAGGGAATCATCATGTGGAACCTGACCATCATCGCCCTCTTCAGGTTCCTTCCCTTCCAGGTCTTCATCATCCGAGGAGTTCTCAGCCTCCTCCATGTCTCCTTGTCACGAAGAACACTGATGTTATTTGCGAGGGTATCGCAACTTGGAAAACTGGTTCGTGGGGGTGCACAGTTTTATTTTGTTTTGGTGTGAGGTGACAGCCCAGTCGTCAGGTAACAATTATTAAAGACTATTTATTAAAGTAAAGAAAAGGCAAATACACACAAACGCGACTACTCTATTCTCACGCAATTTAAGATGGATGAATTCCTAAACGCACACAATTTATACAGAACATACCCCTTGTTACAATACCTGAACTCTAAGACTTCCCCTGTTCCCCAAACAGCATCCAAATTGAATAACCAGCCATAGTTATTACACAATACAGGGAGGATACTCAAATCTGGGAACTGTCTTTTTCCCGGTCCAGCGAAGATATTTTAAAACTGCCTTTACAAATGTTTTCTGCACTGCCTTGGCTTGAAGACTTCGATTCTTGTTTGCTGTAAACTTGGCCTTTAGGCTTGGTGGCTGGAAACTGGAGACTGCTGGATGGTAACTGCTTCTCCTGGCTTCTCAGGGTCTGGGCAATTATACCTTTGTTGTTCTTTGAGTATGTCTTCTGTGTGTTCGGCTGTCTGCCCCCATCAATTTCCTTGACTATATATTAACATATGTATATCTCATGGACCTTCCCAATCATCTATAATCTGTTTCTCTTTCATAAACTATTCACACCTGATTAGTATTTAAATGCCGTTCTAAACTCGTTACTGGGAGGTGTATACCAATTGAGGCCCCTTTGAATACTGTCTCCGGGCAGGTTCATGACTCTCTGTCTAATAAGTGATCTCCCCTTGGAAATGCCAGGTTATGCAGGATCCAACAGACCATGATGATGCGAGACACCCTCTATGGAGAGAACTCCAGAGCCCCACCTGATTGGTCCAAACATCAGAAGCACATCTTCAGGATGCCCAATGGTTTGCTCAATAATGGACCTTGTCAGAGTGTGTTGTGTTGTATCTCTCCTCGGAGACACTTTGAAGATGTCGTTTGGGTGACTTGTGTATAAGCGATTGTACTCTGCACTCGAGGGAAGCCTTAGATCATCCCAAATCCCAGAAATCCAGCAACCTGGCTAGCATCATCCATTGTGTAATTTATATAATAATGAACTTTACTCCAGAGGGCATCTACATTCACGCATCGAGGCTTGAGAGATGCCATATAGGTCCCCTGTGGATCCCTGGAATGAGCTACTTGCAAAGATTTTGAGTGCGGGAAAGAGTTAATGTTCCCTAGTACTTAAATTAGAATTGGGGTGTTAATTGTTTAATAGATTGCACCAATATATAAAGGGGATACCGGTGCCACTGTTTTGTTGTTGGGGAAGCGATTACTGAACACAATAAACTTGGAGTTGAAGAAGTCAAGACTTGCTTTCCAGTTCTTAGAGTTATCATCGGAGCATAAGAGTGACGATCTTTGCCGCACTGCCAGAGGATGGTTCCCAGACCATGCAGCGTCAGATCCTTCCGCAGCATGTGCAGGATATGAGCCACCTCATCTTTTGACAGAGACATGCATGGCATTCTCTCTTGTTCACCTCCAAATGGGAGAGGCATCTTCAATATACCCTTACTCATGCTTGATGCCTCTGTGGGATGACTCTGACCCCCCTCAGCCTCTGGTTCTTCCCGGAGCTCCCTTGGACAATACGCCTCAGGCCTGGACTTTTCTCTAAGCTGTGCTAAATGACTCCAGGCCCTGCTTCTCCCCCTCAATCTGACCACAGGCATCAGTAAGGCAGCAGTAAGCTCCGCCTCCATTCTGAAATCATCCCCTTCCTGTGGACAGATAGACCCAAGACATGAATGTAGAATGCCCAACAGATGCAGACCTCCCACTCGCAGACAGAAAGCCACGAGATTGCCCTTGTGCTGTGTCTGGGCCACTTGCTGTTCTAGCCTTGAGGTACAGCCTCACAGACCTGTCATGCCTAAGAAGCCACTGCCACAACTTGACATCTCAATCCCATAGAGGATACAAGAGGCTTGAGCACAGCCGTGCTATGGTCACTCTCACTAAAGCGACTCACACAATGCCTGATTTAGTTGAGATATTAAGTCTGTCTTGTACTTTTGGAATGACTGGACACCCTTTGGCCTGTTACCCATGTCAACTGGTTGGCACACTTTACAGGATTTTGTTGATCATCTTGCACATAACCAGCAGCTGGCTTTCTCGTCCCTTCTTACATTCCTCTGAGGTTTCAATGCTCATTGAGACCACCACTAATGTGACCTCAATGACTGTTGCAGTCTCCAATACAAGCACACCATTTGTGTGTGTGTGAGCATTTGTGCATGAGTGTGTGTGTGTCTGAGCACTTGTGTGTGTGAGCATTTGTGTGTGAGCATTTGTGTGTGTGTATGTGAGCCTTTGTGTCTGAGTGTGTGTGTGAGCATTTGTGTGTGTGTGTGAGCATTTGTGTGTGAGTGTGTGTGTGAGCACTTGTGTGTGTGTGAGCATTTGTGTGTGAGTGAAAAATGAAATGAAATGAAAATGGCTTATTGTCACGAGTAGGCTTCAATGAAGTTACTGTGAAAAGCCCCTAGTCGCCACATTCCGGCGCCTGTCCAGGGAGGCTGGTCCGGGCTGGTACGGGAGTGTGTGTGAGCATTTGTGTGTGTGTGAGCATTTGTGTGTGAGTGTGTGTATGTGAGCATTTGTGTGTGTGTGAGCATTTGTGTGTGAGTGTGTGTGTGAACATTTGTGTGTGTGTGAGCATTTGTGTGTGAGCATTTGTGTGTGTGTGAGCATTTGTGTGTGAGTGTGTGTATGCGAGCATTTGTGTGTGTGTGTGTGTATGTGAGCATTTGTGTGTGTGTGTGAGCATTTGTGTGTGTTTGAGCATTTGTGTGTGTGTGAGCATTTGTGTGTGTGTGAGCATTTGTGAGCATTTGTGTGTGTGTGAGCATTTGTGAGCATTTGTGTGTGTGAGCATTTGTGTGTGAGTGTGTGTATGTGAGCATTTGTGTGTGTGAGCATTTGTGTGTGTGTGCGAGCATTTGTGTGTGTGTGAGCATTTGTGTGTGTGTGTGTGTATGTGAGCATTTGTGTGTGTGTGAGCATTTGTGTGTGAGTGTGTGTATGTGAGCATTTGTGTGTGTATGTGAGCATTTGTGTGTGTGTATGTGAGCATTTGTGTGTGTGAGCATTTGTGTGTGTGAGCATTTGTGTGTGTGTGAGCATTTGTGTGTGAGTGTAGCATTTGTGTGTGAGTGTAGCATTTGTGTGTGTGTGGCCATTTGTGTGTGTGTGAGCATTTGTGTGTGTGTGCATGTGAGCATTTGTGTGTGGGTGTGAGTGTGTGTGAGAGTGTGAGTGTGTATTGCGTGCATGTGAACGAGCATTTGCGTGTGTGTGTGTTGATTTTGCATTCGTGGGTTGATGGACATATTTGTACATTTTAAATCTTTTGTTAATTTCTGCATCTTTACCTGAGTGAATGTTAGCAGTAAAACTTGTTAATTTAAGAAACCTGGCTGGCTTATTTCTCACCCTGTGCTGCAGAGAGTCAGGTATATTGAATTGGCAATATCACCTCTTTTTTAAAGTTCAAACTCTGTTCTAACCAAAGCAGTAGTGGGACGAAGAGCAGCAGTCTGTTCACCCCTCCTAACCTGGTGGTTACAAGTGATTGTGGGATGAGACAGGAGGAGTCTCTGGTACATAAAGTAACGATATGGCTGCATTGATCAGCATTAAGTAGATAAACAGCTCTCTTTGGGAATTTCGATCATTTATTTCATGGAAAATTGCTTGAGAATGGATTATACTCCAATGGTGTGGTTTAAAGCAAAATGGGATCATATAAATGGGTGGGAAACAAATTGGCAGCTTTGACAGCTCTCCCTAGTTTTATTCCCCTGAGAACAGACAAAGAAAAGACAATTGAGCAGATCAGCAGGGAGAGAGTGTCAGGAGGAAGGAAACCTAACCTAGTGAGGAGAAACTCAGCCATCTCAAGCCAATCGTGAGTCAGAAATGAAAGACATGAGCATGAAACATTAAGCGCACCCACTAATCAAAACATTTTTTAAACCTTTATTCAACTCTTCTCAAGAACTAAAAGTAAGGTATGATTTTAGCTGCTATGCTGCATGTGTACTGGCTGAAAGATAAAGTAGCTTTTCAACAACATTTATTCATGGGGAGGTGAAAACTGCTGGCAAGGTCAGCATTTATTACCCATCCCTAATTGTCTTCAAAAGGTGGTGATAAGCCATTGCCCTGAATTGTTGCAATCTGTGTGATGTAGGTGCATTCAGAGCGATTTATACTTGGTCTTCTTTCAACAAATCTTTCAGCTCACTTTTGGGGAGATTTAGCAGAGGGGCTGGTTTAGCACAGGGCTAAAGAGCTGGCTTTTAAAGCAGACCAAGGCAGGCCAGCAGTACGGTTCAATTCCCGTACCAGCCTCCCCGGACAGGTGCCGGATTGTGGTGACTAGGGGCTTTTCACAGTAACTTCACTGAAGCCTACTTGTGACAATAAGCAATTTTCATTTCATTTGAGAAGCGCATGTGAGGGTCACATTGTAAACGTCCTGCAATCACAACGGTAGGTTGGGGGTGGGGGGTCCTAATATATACCCCCAGCTTACATGCCCTTGTTTTGCCACCCTGGGCACGGTCAATTCCAGGCCCACATGCCCCAGAGTTACTACACAAGTGAATTAACCGATAATCTTTAGAAACATCCCCAAAATCTTTGATCCTTAGCTGCCCAATAATTACAGTCAACAGGTTTGTAAGTTGAAGCACAATTCCATGTTTATTTGTAACAAGAACAAATATGAAATATACAGTGAACACAGCTGCTTAATGTTAAGCTAATACCTGAGTCCCCATTACCTGCTGCACCCTCCACCCACACGCACAAGACAAACACAGGAGGATGGGAGGGGTGGGCGTGGCGGAAAAATACGAAGGATTAAGGTACAAAAATTAAGATCCTTGCTTTAGATGATGAGTCCTTTGGGTGCAGGTCCGTCACAGTATGAGCATGGATCAAAGTCTCTGGAATGCAGTCATGTATTCAGCTTCACATAAACCTGTTCTTAGAGAGTGTTATCGGATGCTAGTCTCTGCTTCACATCAGCCTCTTTTTTTGCAGAGAGAGGGTTATCAGATTCTGCATTATGTTTGCACAGCCAGTTCTGCAGAGGGAGGTGGTTCTCATGGTGGTCTTCTGGTGAGAGTTAGTTCCTCCATCCAGCCCTGCAGAAACAAACAACAGAACCTCGTGGCTCTGAGCAACATTCCAGTGAGATAATATCCAATCGTCACCTGTTACTGGGCAGGGCACAGCCTCCTGGGCCCATTCATTGGCCACCAGCCACATCAATCAACCCGAGCCACCACTGATGTCAGTCTAAAACAGCGCAGCCTTCTGGAATTTGCTTGTCTGAATTAAAGGCTGCTTCTTTATCTTCTAGGTTGCGTTAAAGTCACAGGTCCATTACTCATCCGTGGATCAAAATGGTAACAGCAAAAATAAAAGAAAGAGGAAATAAACAAGGAGCAAATATGAGGGACCCTTACACCCTGATATGTAGGGCATGTAGGTGCACACCAAATGAGGAATGAGTTACAGCCCATGATGTACTTTTGAAGTGCTGTCATTTATAATATGGGAAACGCAGTGGCCAATTTGTGCACAGCAAGCTCCCACAAATAGCAATGTGATAATAACCAGATAATCGTTTTTTTAGTGATTCTGGTTGAGAATAGGTATTAGCCAGGAAACTAGATGAAGCTTCCCTGATCTTCTTTGAAATTATGTCGAGGGATCTTTTACATCCACCCGAGAGGGCGATCGGGGCTCGGATCTAACTCGTCATTCCGAAAGACCTCCAGCTGTGTAGCACCCCCTCAGCGGAGCACTGGAGCATCAGCATGAATTTAGTACTTGGGTCTCCGAGGTGAGACTTGAACCCGGAACTTTCCGACTCACAGACAGGAGTGCTACCAACTGAGACTCTCAGGAATACCATCACCGCTGCCCTTTCATCTGCCGCCATAACTGTTCCCAGAATTCTAGTGAGGTTGTGGCAGTAAAACAAGGGCAGCTCCAAAGAAATTCACAAACTTTCAAATCGCCGCAAGGGATGAAATAATGAAGATTTGAAAGATGAGTCTGCTGTAAGGTTTTCTCTGAAATCTATTTACACGCTGTGATTTTTAAAAAATGATCTCCCCGGGCTACGCAGCTGAAGTTTCTTTTAGTTGAATGATTATTTCCTCTGATGTGTTTTTGGATGTAGTACCAGTTGTTGATGTTGTTTTGCTTTGAATAAGGTTCTTCCCTCAATAAGCAATCTTTGGCGATTTGAGTGAAGAAATGTGACTGAGAAAGTCCAATCATAGTTCACCTCATTGCAGCAAGTGTGTGTGATGTCATTGGGAAGAAAATGGTGGACGCTTCCTCTTCACCACCCCCCATCCCTCCAGATCCCCCCCCCCCCCCCCCCGATCCCCGCCAACAAAACTAAACTAAACTAAACATTTGGTAGACAAATTAGAAAAGGGCAAAATACCTATCCATTCAAGAACATCCTCTCACGTGCACACAGAAGACCCCATGGCATTAATTTGAAGGGGAGCAAGAGAATCCTCCGCAGAGTCCAAGAATCATTGTCATTATGGCACAGAAGGAGGCCATTCAGCCCATATTCTCAATGCCAGCTTGGCTTTTCGGAGAACATTCCAGTCAGTCCCATTTCCCCATTCTCTTCCTGTAATCTTGCAAATTTATTTTGCTCATGGGCCCATCCAATTTCCTTTCGGGATCATCGATTGTCTCTGCTCCCACCACCCTGGCTGGCAGCGAGTCCCAGGTCAGTATCACTTGTTGCGTAAAAACGTTTGCCCTCGCATCCCCACTGATCTCTTTCCAAAAACCTTAAATCCTCTAATCATTCCATTGCCATCAATTCCCGGTTTGATTCCCGGCTGGGTCACTGTCTGTGTGGAGTCTGCATGTCCTCCCCGTGTGTGCGTGGGTTTCATCCGGGTGCTCCGGTTTCCTCCCACAGTCCAAAGATGTGCGGGTTAGGTGGATTGGCCATGCTAAATTGCCCGTAGTGTCCTAATAGTAAGGTTAAGGGGGGGGAGTTGTTGGGTTACGGGTATAGGGTGGATACGTGGGTTTGAGTAGGGTGATCATTGCTCGGCACAACATCGAGGGCCGAAGGGCCTGTTCTGTGCTGTACTGTTCTATGTTCTAAAAAAGAACAGATTTTCTTTGCCGACCTTCTCTAATGTAATCTTGTACACATCTGTAGGATCTTCCCTCACTCTCCTTTGCTCCAGAGAATAGTTGGTTTCTCCGACCTGACCTTGTAACTAAATTCCCTCATCCTTGGATCCACCCTGGTAAATCTCCTCTGGAACCCTCTCAAGGAACTTTTGTACTCAAAACCTCTTTTTGTGAATCCCAAGATCCTGACTGTTTCAGTAGCTACTCTCTCAACATGTCCTGTTACCTATGGAGATCAATGCAGATGAATCCCAGGTCCCTCTGTCCCTATGAAATGAAATGAAATGAAATGAAATGAAAATCGCTTGTCACAAGTAGGTTTCAAATGAAGTTACTGTGAAAAGCCCCTAGTCGCCACATTCCGGCGCCTGTTCGGGGAGGCTGGTACAGGAATTGAACCGTGCTGCTGGCCTGCCTTGGTCTGCTTTCAAAGCCAGCAATTTAGCCCAGTGTGCTAAACCAGCCACATTTTAGAACTGTAACACCAAATCTATATTTGCCTCTCCCTATTCCTTCTTCCAAAACTCATCACGTCACACTCTGTTAAATTTCATTTGTCATTTGCCTGCTTATTCTGCCAGCCTGTTTATGCCTGTTGCAGTTAATTGGTATTATCCTCACTGTTTGTCATGCCACTGAGTTTGATAAAGTGTCAAATCTTGAAGTTTTACTCCATAGTCCAATATCAAAGTCATTTACATGTATCCAAAAATCAATGGTTCCAAGCACTGCCTCTTTCAGTCTGCGAAAAAAAACAGCTACCAAAAATCGCTGCGTTCTGTCCTTTAGCTAATTCTTTTAATCCAAGCTGAGACTAACTTTCCTATCTCATTCAGCCTTTTGTGCGATGCATTGTCAAATGCTTTCTCAAAATTATATAGACAACATCTACTAAATTTCCCTCACCAACCTTCTCCGTTACTTCATTAAAATATTCAATTAGATTGGTCAAACATTATCTTCTGTTGTCTAATAATCCATGATGGCTCTCGTTAATTAACTCAAACCTCCCCATGTGCCTGTTATTTATTTCCACCCTGGTTGTTTCGAAAACCATACCAACCAATGAGGTTTGACTGACCAGCCTGTAGTTACTAGGAATGTCCTTACACCCATCCTTGAACACGGGTGTGACATTTGTCAATGAAAAATGAAAATCGCTTATTGTCACGAGTAGGGTTCAAATGAAGTTACTGTGAAAAGCCCCTAGTCGCTACATTCCGGCGCCTGTTCAGGGAGGCTGGTACGGGAATTTCCAGTGTCCTGGAATCTCCCCTGCATCGGGAGAAGATTATTGCAAGCCATTCCACTAGCCCAACGCCCCATTTGCCTTTGCAACCTGGGATGCAAACAATCCAGACCAGGTGATTTATCCACTCTCAGCATAGCCAGCCTTCCAGTACATCCTGCCTCTCAATTTTCACCCCATCCATTACCTCGATCATCTCCGCTTCTACCAATATGAGCACAGTGGTCAGCACTGTTGCTTCACAGTGGCAGGAAACCCAGGTTCGATTCCCCGCCTGGGTCACTGTCTGTGTGGAGTTTACACATTCTCCCCGTGTCTGCGTGGGTTTCCTCCAGGCGCTCCGGTTTCCTCCCACAAGTCCTGAAAGACGTGCTGTTAGTTGAATTGGACATTCTGAATTCTCCCTCAGTGTACCCGAATAGGCGCCGGAGTGTGGCGAATAGGGTATATTTACAGTAACTTCATTGCAGTAAGTAATTATTATTATTGATTATTTTTTTCAAAGCTCGCTTCCTTAGAAAGGACCGATACAAAGCACTCATTCAGTATTCTAACCTTGCCCTGCACCCCTCAGCTTGTCCTGGTCAATATCTATCCCTCACAAAAGCAGATCATTGTGCGGTGTTTCTTGGGTTTCTTCCATGACAACAATGACTACACTTCAGAGGTACTTTGTTGGCTGTCGAGTGGTTTGGGATGTCTTGAGATGTGTTGATCTGAAAATGTCCCTCTCTTCCTTTACTTTGTGATGCAGCACATTGCTTGGTGAGCCAGGTTAGTGTAACAGGAACTCGAGTGTTGATCCTGTAAGAGCAGCGCCCGTCTGCAACAAGTTCTGTGACGGACTGTAGAGTGGAAGAACATCCATCCCATTTCCCCCCCCCCCTAGTTGTGTTGGATATTGATTCTCCAGGACTGCTGGATCCGCTTTCTCTGAGTCTGTCAAAACTGTTTTCCTTTGTCCTTCGCCTCCAACGAAATGAATGTTCACTTCATCCAAAGATGGAGTGGTTCATTCCTGAGTGTCGAGTCAGCTACTTCGCGATGGGGTGGCTTAGCTTACCTGCAGCAGTAAATCACTGTGTGGCCTTACCAATCGGTGGTCAATCAAATATCCACTATTTGAGCACAGCTTCCAAACAGATTATGTAATCAAGCCCCAAAGGCTGGTTCCCCGCCCCACCCAGCCATCCTGATGACCTGAGGCAAAACAACCTTTCTGTTAGCCTGTTCATAATATTCACAGAAATTATGGCAAGAATTTCCTGCCCTTCCTCAAATGCTATCATGGGATCGTTAATGCACACTTAAATCACCGGAACAAGCAGACAGGACCTCAGTTTGATATCTGATCCGATTGATGGCACCTCTGACAATGCAGCACTTCCTCAGTATGGCATGGGATGCAGAACTGTCTGACCTGGCAGGCCCACAAATGCCAGCAACGCACCCACTCACATGCTTGGCGGAAGATTCACTTCTTTTTTGGCTTGTGTTTAGACCCCTAAAGTTCAGCGACTCATAATAATTTTTTTTTTTAAATTGGAATACCCAATTCATTTTTTCCAATTAAGGGGCAATTTAGCATGTCCAATCCACCTACCCTGCACATCTTTGGGTTGTGGGGGTAAAACCCACGCAGACACAGGGAGAATATGCAAACTCCACATGGATAGTGACCCAGAGCGGGGATTGGACCCAGGGCCTTGGTACCGTGAGGCAGCAGTGCTAACCACTGTACCACCGTGCTGCCTTCGCGACTCATAATAATAACAATCTTTATTAGTGTCACAAGTGGGCTTACATGAATACCGCAATGACGTTACTGTGAAATTCCCCTATTCGCCACACTCTGGCGCCTGTTCGGGTACACAGAGGGAGAATTCAGAACGTCCAATTCACCTAACAGCACGTCTTTCGGGACTTGCGGGAGGAAACCGGAGCACCCAGAGGAAACCCACGCAGACACGGGGAGAAGGTGCGGACTCCGCGCAGACAGTGACCTAAACCGGGAATCCTGGCGCTGTGAAACAACAGTGCTAACCACTGTGCTAGCGTGCCGCCCAATGTCATAAGGTCACAAGGCCTATCCCCATAATGTACAGCAGCATATGAAGCTCCCTCTATTACCCTGACCTCACCTGACTAGAATTCACCTTTTTAAATATATTTTATTCCAAACATTATCAAATTCTTACATACAAAGGCTAACTGTATCATACAAACAGTTTGTACCTCACTAGAATTCTGGACATGCACCACCCCAGAGTTGATAAAGGCATTGTCCGATTATCACATTGTAGCCATTGGCACCTCTGTCTCTCTCTGGCTGACTGGAGCCACCCAGATCTAAATAGGGAAGAAGCTGATTGGCAGGAATCGGATTGAATTCCTTCCCAGTCCAGACCACCAAGTTTCTCTTTGCCAATGGAGCACCAGGGATTGGTCACAATTCCCAGGCCAACACATTTCTGCAAAGACATTTCTCATGTCTCTGGACTATTTCCCAGGACCTGCTCGCAGTTGCTTGTCGTCATGGGGCCTGGTGACTGTCCAGTGCTGGTAGTCATGGGAACCGAGTGGTGGGTGGTCATGCTGGGATGTGGAAAACTGTTCATCTCTTTCCCCCAACGGCCACCTGGGCTGCCCCAACTGAGCCAACGGGAACAAGGGAAAGGTTGTCGTACATTAAACATTCTACCACCAGGTGGTGCTCCGGCTATTCCATTAACAAATGAATCTCCCAGCTTTAACTTTTTTATCAACAGGTTTTGGTTGTGAATTCGGGTGCTACTTCCTATTCCTTCAGGCCCTGATTTTAGACGAATGCTTCCTGCAGGTGGGGAGTGGACAGTAGTGGACTCGCCAACACTAAACGCATTCAAATGGTCATTGGATAGGCATATGGACGATAAGGGAATAGTGTAGATGGGCTTTAGAGGGGTTTCACAGATCGGCGCAACATCGAGGGCCGAAGGGCCTGTACTGCGCTGTAATGTTCTATGTTCCATGGTTTGCAGTTAATGGCCGATTTGCTCCTTGCCCAGTTTTTACACTGGGCTAATTTCGGGGCTGAGTAAAATTGGCCTGGGCTGTGAAAGGACCCATCCTCTTCCTGCCAGGCAGGTTAGGTTAAACTCCGGCCTTCAGTCTTCCCAGGCCAGGCGTCGATTCCCGTTGGATTGATGCATCTTCATCTGCTCATACCCCGCTTTTAATTATATTTAAATCCAATCCAAACCTTTTTCAGGCAATTGTTACGAGGTTTTTCCCTCACTGCCTCTTTCCACTCCAATATCCCTGACAGAATCACCATACCATCACATTCCTGCATTATGGAATTATATTCTTGAATTGCACTGAATCACTGCCTTTCTCTCTCCATGTCTTTATTCTTGCATGGAACGTGGGCTTCGCTGGCTAGGCCAACATTTATTGCCCTTCCCTAGTTGCCCTTCAGAAGGTGGTGGTGAGTTGCCTTCTTGAACCGTTGCAATCCCTGAGGTGTAGGTACACCCACTGTGCTGAAGGGAGGGAGTTCCAGGATTTTTCCCCAGCGACAGTGAAGGAACGGCGATATGTTTCTGTTATAACACAATGGGAGGCCACGGGGTCAGCAAGATCAGAGCCTCCATGGCCTCACCTGAATATGATCTCCCCAGATGAGGGGACGGAGCGACACCCTTAAGCCAAGGGCCCCATGGAACATAAATAGTCCAGCCTGAGTGTGGGAGACCCTTCGGGGAGTAGGAGCCGTATTGTAGTAGGTAAAATAAATATTGAGTTTTCTTACACTCATCGCTTCCAAATGGTCGCTCCACTGGAACTTTACACTGGCAATGAGGATGGGATTGGTCGGGCCGACCGTGGTCCCGACTCCACGTGGATTTCGTGGGATCTTTCCAAGGAGCCATGTATTTACTTATTGTAGACGCCCATTCAAAGTGGATGGATGCCCACCACACGTCCATGACGGCGTCGCGAACCCACACTGAGATACTCCGACAAACTTTCAGTCTCCACGGGCTTCCCGAGGTGTTAGTGTCGGACAAGGGCACAGCTTTCACGAGTGCAGAATGCGCAGATTTGCTGAAGCTAAACGGGATCTTGCATGTCCAAAGATGTGCAGGTTAGGTGGATTGGCCATGATAAATTGCCCTTAAGGTCCAAAATTGCCCTTCGTGTTGGATGGGGTTACTGGGTTATGGGGATAGGGTGGAGGTGTTGACCTTGGGTAGGGTGCTCTTTCCAAGAGCTGGTGCAGACTCGATGGGCCGAATGGCCTCCTTCTGCACTGTAATTTCTCTGATAATCTATGATGAATGTACCAACCGCGCCTTAACCCCCTGTCATCTAATGGATTCGCCGAATGGGAGGTACAGGCTTTTAAGCTGGGAATGTGAAAATGGATCTCCGGTTCCCCGGAGACTCATCCAGCCCGTTTCTTCTTCTATTACCGAACCAGGCCACACGCCACCACCAGGGTGCTGTCCTCGGATTGTTAATGGGTCGTCAGCTGCACACGCGGTTGAGACTCGTCCTCCCAGACATTGGGGAAAATGTCCGTGACCGGCAGGAACACTCTGAAGCACGACAAGCGAGACCCGCCAGAGAGCTTTCCGCGGGCGGCACAGTCTACTTCCGGAATGTCACCGATGGAGCATTGTGGATCCCAGGGATCGGCTAAAGCGATGAGAAACTTCAGCTGTGAGGATAGATTGGAGAGGTTGAGACTGTTCTCCTTGGAGAGAAGAAGGCAAAGAGAAGATTTGATGGAGGTGTTCAAAATCGTGAGGGGGGTGGACAAAATAGGTCGGGAGAAATTGTTCCCACTCGTAAAAGGATCAAGAATGAGAGGGCACACATTTAAAGTGATTTGCAAAAGAACAAACATGATGCAGTTAAGACCTAGAATACACTGAATGGAAGAGTGGTGGAGGCCAAGTGGTGGAGGCCAAGATGGATCATCCACTCGGCACTTCCGGCTTAGGATTGTTGCAAATGCCTCAACTTCGTCTTTTGCACAGATGTGCAACGCTACCTCATCATTGAGGATGGGAATGTTTGTGGAGCCTCCTCCTCCAGTGAGTTGTTTAATTGTCCATCACCATTTACAACTGGGTGTGGCAGGACTGCAGAGCTCAGATCTGATCCATTGGCTGTCGGATCGCTTACCTCTATCTATTACTTACTGCTTATGCTGTTTGGCACACAAGTAGTCCTGTGTTGTAGCTTCACTCGGTCAACACCTTATAATTAGGGTGCCTGGTACGGCTCCTGGCATGCTCTCCTCCTGCACTCTTCATTGAAACAGGTTGATTGCAGTTGAGTGCAATTCTACTGCTGCTGCTGATGGCCCAGAGTGCCTCATGCTACCAGGTCTTGAGTTGATAGATCTGTTCCAAATCTATCCCATTTAGCATGGTCAGACAATACCATGAAGTCTTGTCTTCACATCGAGAACTGCTAATCCTCCGCGTACGCATTTGTTTCATGTGACACCAAGCCACTGATTGCTGAACACTAATTAGTGAATATCATCTTGATGTAGATGAAAGTAAGAGTTCCAGCTGCTGTCAAGTCCAGCTTGAAAGACAAGATACAAGGCCTTGAAAACAATGGGACTAATCAAGGAAGTGAGAACTCCCACATTAGCAGCATCGTAACAGTGGAACAAAAACTGGAAAGCTGAGAATGTGTATCGATCCAAAGGAGCTCAGTAAGGCTTTGAAGAGACCTCACTATCATATTCCAATTATACTGCTAAAGGGCAGTGTGTGTTCTTTGAGCTGCTAAATTCAGGATTGGTTGGCGTAGTGTTCATAAAGACCACAAAATAGCTTTAACTTGAAAAAAGCAATAAATTTATTAACACTACTAATTTGGATTCAACACTTACTCCTACATAATACTCAGTTGATAATTGATCTGCTCTCACTCATACACTATCTTTCCTTCAGTCTGTACTCTAGCTATCTCCTTCACTTCTCTCCCCACAAGGCTTAACATCAATGTCTTATATACTTGTAACTCTAGCTCCCTCTAGTGGCAGATCTAGACATTTCATTAACCCTTCCAGTTCTTACGTTTATGATAATACCACATCCCCCTTTCTTTGGAAAAGAAAAAATATAGGGCGCGATTCTCCGCACCCCACGCCAGGTGGGAGAATAGCGGGAGGGCCTCCCGACATTTTTCACGCCCTCCCGCTATTCTCTCCCCCCCACGCCACGAATCGCCGCTTGCCGTAAAATTCTCCGAGGCCGATGGGCCGAGCGGCCGGGCCTTCACGCCCGGGCCTTCACGCCCGTTTCAACACAGCAGCAAACACACCTGCTCGCTGCCGTCATGAAACGGGTGCCGATTGGCACGGCAGTAGCACGGCCGTGTCAAGAGGGGCATAGGCCCGCGATCAGTGCCCACCGATCACGGGCCGTGCGTCCGTATCCCTCCGCCGCCCCGCAAGATCAAGCCGCCACGTCTTGCGGGGCGGCTGAGGGAAAAGACGCCAACTGCGCATGCGCGGGTTGGCGTTGTCCAACCTGCGCATGCACGGCCGACGTCATCGCCCGCGTCAGCCGGCGTGATGCTTGACGTGCGGCCTTGACGACCGTCATCAAGGCCGCGCCGCCGTGACGCACGGGGCCGCGCTCCTAGCCCCGCCCGGGGGGGGGGAGAATCGGCCCCGGAAGTGGGCGTGAAGGCTGCCGTGGGTCACAGGCTGTCCCACGGCAGCCTTTACGATTCTCCGCATTTGCGGAGAATCTCGCCCATAAACTTTGTGACATTTGTTCTTTGAACATTACATGAGCGAGCATGAATCATGAACTTGTTATTATTTTTACATTTAGTTGCAAAATAACTGTTACATCATACTGTTGATGATATATTAATAGTTATTACAGTCATTACAAATTTAATCTGATCGGTGGTCTCCACGTTCTAGGTGATCTTCTCAGTGGTTTTGTCAAAGTGTTCAATTGATTTTTCATATTGTTTTGCTGCATTGGTGACAATGAAAGTCAATGTCCTTGAAGATGTTATCCTGATCAATAATATGTTGAGGTTGAGATGGAAAATGATGTTTTATTAGCAACAGTGCTCTCCTATTTCTTCTAAACATGGAACCGTGTTCAGTCGGAACTAAGTACGATCTGGGTGCGACTTGTCTTAGAACTTTAGCTATGTGTTGCCATCAGGATTTTGTATACGTACGTCATCTCCTTCTTTTAATTTTGATAGAGGTTTTGTGTGCGTGTCATAGTTCTATTTTTGTTTCTGTTTTCGTAATCTGATACGGGTTGTGTATCTCTTGATGATCCAAATCTGTTATAGTTATCTCAGGTAGCGTGGTGCAAATTTTTCTACCCATTAGCCTCTCAGCTGGCGATAAACCAGATGAAAATGTCGCTCTGTACGTCAACAGTGTCAAAGATAAATCTTTGTTGTCATCGATTGCTTTATGGAACAAGTTTTTGATTATTTGATTATCCTGCTTTGCCATTTGATTGTGGATACAATGGGCTTGATGTGATGTGATTAAAATTGTACTTTTCTGCAAATTGTGTTCGCTCCCAGCTTGTGAAGCAAGGTGACTGTCAGAGACAATGTGATGGTATCCCATGGAGAGCAAAAATGGATTTTGCTGCACGTATTACAGATTTTTTCGTTCAATCATACAGCGCCATCACCTCGGGATAGTTAGAATAATAGTCAACGATGACTAGATAGCCACGACCTTTAAAGTAGAACAAGTCCATACCAACTTAGATCCATGGATTAGTGATGAGTTAATTTTCTTCCATACTTTCTTTGCACTGTACAGGTTGATGCATTTGGCAGATTGTCCACATCCTTGTTGACTCCAGGCCAGTACACAGATTGTCTTGCTCGTCTACGACATTTTTCAATACCCCGATGACCCTCGTGGATGTGTTCCAGAATTCCTTGTCGGAGGCATGCAGGAATAACTATCCTGTCTCCCTTGAGTAGTAATGCATTTATTTTTTTTTAGATAATATTTTATTGAGGCATTTATAATTTTAACACTCTGTAGAGGGCTGCCTTGACCTTGTTGAAGCTCGCTCTCGTCTTGGCCAACTCTGCACCCAGGTCCTGGTACACTGGGATTTCACTGCACTCCCAGGTACAGCATCTCGTCTGCCTGGCCCACCTCATAATCTGCTCCTTGTCCAGGAACCGGTGCAACCGTACCATCATCGCCCTCGGTGGCTCGTTCCCCTGGGGCTTCCCCAGCAGCGCCCTGTACCCTCGATCCACCTCCAAACGCATCCTCGCCAAGCAGCTTCTCCAGCATCCTCCCCACATACACACCAGCATTGGCTCCTTCACTCCCCTCCGGCAGGCCCATGATCCTTATATTCTGCCTGCGTGACCGGTTCTCTAGGTCTTCGACCTTCTCCTGGAGCCGCCTCTGCTGATCGCGCATCAGCCCCATCTCGGCTGCCATCGAGGCAAACTGCTCCTCATGTTCTGCTGCCACCTCCTCCACCTTCTAGATCACCTGACCCTAGGCCGCCAGCTTTGTTTCCACGTGGTCGACCACCGCCCTGATCGAATCCACTGCCCGGTGCAGGTCCTCCAATCGCTCCTTTAGTTGCTGGGTGACCATCTCATTTGAGAAGCTCACCAGCTGGTCCGTCGACCACTGAGCCGGCAGGGCTGCTACCTACCCCTGCGCCATCTTCACGTGCGACGCAGGCGCTGCGCCAGCTCCAACCGACTGATTCCCTCTTTTTCGACCACTTCTGGCCCTCAGCTCCATACACCAGAGGGTCAATCCCATCCACTCACTCTCCTGTACCTTTTTCCCCGCCTCACATCCACCTGTTAACCGGGGAAAAGGTCCGAATAAAGCGCCACGAGCGGGAGCCACCAAATGTGCGACCACTCATTCCATGGCCGCCACCAGAAGTCTGAGGAATCCATCTATTACTGTGAGTTCATCTTTGAAACTGCGAGAGCTAGAGCAACATTCATTGGGCTATCCTTCTTTGAAGTATTTGATCACCCTCTGGAGCGTCAAATCCTTTCCTGTTTCTTCTTTGATGATTCATAGTTTTCGGTTGGACACTGGTAGCGTCTTGGCAATAAATGAGGCTTGAGCTTCCACTATGTGTACCACATCTGTATCTGATGTGTAAGGAGCAGTGATTGCTCTGGATAAGGTATCAACAACAAATAATTCTTTCCCTGGCTCTTTATGCTGGTCATTTGAAGTTTTGGTTGTGTGAACCCTTTCAGCTAGGTTTAATTGTTTACAAGCATCTACCCCAATCAGCGATGACTTATCATCTTCCACTATCTCAAAGTCAATTGGCATTTCTATTTTGCCATTTCTAACAAAAAGATGGCAGGACCCTCTTCTGGCTACGGTGTTACCATTGTAATCGGTCAGCCGACAAATAGATTTCTGTACTAGCGGTGTACAAAGAACAAAGAACAATACAGCACAGGAACAGGCCCTTCGGCCCTCTAAGCCTGCTCCGATCACGTGTCCCATCTAGACCAACCGCCTGTATCCTTCCGTACCCCATCTGTTCATGTGCCTATCCAGATAAGTCTTAAAAGTCGCTAACGCATCTGCCTCAACCACCTCACTTGGCAGTGCATTCCAGGCCACCATCATCCTCTCTGTAAAAAACATCCCCTGCATATCTCCACTGAACCCATCCCATGTCACCTTGAGCTTGTGTCCCCTTGTAATTGTCATTTCCGCCCTGGGAAAAATCCTCCAACTGTTCACCCTATCTATACCCCTAATCATTTCATAAACTTCTATCAGGTCGCCCCTCAGCCTCTGTCTCTCGAGGGAGAACAATCCCAGTTTATACAATCTCTCCTCATAGCTAATACCCTTCATACCAGGCAACGTCCTGGTAAACCTTTTCTGTACTCTCTCCAAAGCCTCCACATCCTTCTGGTAGTGTGGTGACCAGAATTGGACACAGTATTCCAAATGTGGCCGAACGTTCTATGTAGCTGTAATATAACTTGCCAGCTTTTATATTCTATACCGCATCATATGAAGGTAAGCATGTCATATGCTTTCTTTACCACGATTTCCACCTGTGCTGCCACTTTTAAGGATCTGTGGACCTGCATGCCCAGATCCCTCTGTGTGTCTATGCTCCTGATGGTTCTGCCATTTATTTTATAGCTCCCACCTGAATTGGATCAACCAAAATGCATCACCTTGCGCTTGTCTGGGTTAAAATCCATCTGCTATTTCTTCGCCCAATTGTGCAGCCGATCTACATTCTGCGGTATTTTCTGACAATCTTCATCACTATCCGCAACTCCTGCAATCTTTGTATCATCTGCAAACCTGCTAATCAGACCAGCTACATTGTCTTCCAAGTCATTTACTATATGCTTGTCTTAAATTCTTTACTGTCATGAGATTTGCGTGCGCTCCTGTATCAATTTTAAATGGTATATCTGAACCATTAATCTCTAATAATACAGTCCACTCTTTAATTATCTTTGAGAGCTGTTGTGATAGTTTGTTATTACAATCCAGTGCATTAACTGCGTCAATCATGAAAGTATCCTTTAGCGGGTGCAGTGAGAAATCTTCATTATCAGTTAAGATATTTGGTCTTTTTTCTTCACTCTGAACACTTCGGATCCTTCTGTTGTCATTGAAGGATTTTAAAAATGTGTTTACTGGAGAAGCTGTTGAGAAACGACACTGTGCTGCAAAGTGGTTGAGTTTGCAACAATTGGAACATTGTTTGCCTTCTTTTTACTGTGGGCATGGCCACAGCATGTGCCCTTCATCACGCTCGTGATGTCACTTTCAAAATGGCCACCAGCACTCAGTTTTCTGTTCTGTGACACAGCATGAATGGCGTCAGCTGCGTTTCCTGACTTTGCACTTTTTCCGTTTGCACCTGAACTCCGCATTTTCAGAGGATTTGGCTCTGCACCTATTAATCGCGTCTGATACCGGCAAAATTGGTCGCCTTAGCATTTCTTCATGCAAACGTTCGTCATTTATCGCAAATACAACTTGATCGTGAAGCATTGAATGGGCAGCGGAGGAAAAGTTACACGACTGCGCTCAAACTTCAAAGCTGTAATGAAAGGATTTACCGATTCCTCTTTTAGCTGCAGCCTCTTTCTGAACATGTGGGTCTCATAGGTCTCATCCACCTGCTTCAAGTACTGTGTAGCAAACTTCTGTAGCACTTTGTTACATTTTGTTTTATCCTCATTCAAAGGAGTTATAAAGCTCTAATGCTTGCGTTCCAGCCAAATTAAGAAGAAGTGCTATCTTTTCTCTGATCAGAAGCATTTTCTAGCATGGTGACAGATCAGAAAACTTCAAACTGCTGTTCAAAAGAATGCCCAGTTTTGACATAGTTTACCATTTGTCCTGAAGTAGTCAGACTTATTTTGCCTCTCCATCTTACGATTCTTCTTCTGTGTCGATTTTCTCATCTGAGTAGCTAACTTAAAGCTAGCTTTTCTAATCTAACTGCTTCTTATTTGTAGCAATAAACTCCTGGTTCCATGTGGTGTTCTTTGTGTTGCTAAATTCAGGATGAGAACAAAGAACACAGAACAAAGAAAATTAAAGCACAGAAACAGGCCCTTCAGCCCTCCAAGCCTGTACTGGTTGGCATAGTGTTCACAAAGACCACTAAAGAGATTTAACTTGAACAAAGCTATACATTTACTAAGACTACTTATTTTGATTAGACACTTATTCCTACATAACACACAGTTGATAATTAACATATGATCTACACTCATCTACTACTAATCTCTACATTATAATAAACTATGATCTGCTCTCACTCACAGTATCCTTCCTCCAGTCTGTACTCTAGCTAACTCCTTCACTTCTCTCCCCACAAGGCTTAGCATCAATGTCTTATATACTTGTAACTCTAGCTCCCTCTAGCGGCTGATCTAAACATTTCATTAACCTTTGCGGTTCTTACATTTATGATAATACCACAGGTGGGATTCTCCGGCCTCCCGGCTGCATGTTTCTGGGGCGGCACAGTAGCATAGTGGTTAGCACTGTTGCTTCACAGCTCCTGCTTCACAGGTCCCAAGTTCAATTCCTGGCTTGGGTCACTGTCTGTACGGAGTTTGCACGTTCTCCTCGTGTCTGCGTAGGTTTCCTCTGGGTGCTCCGGTTTTCTCCCACAGTCCAAAAAGACTGTGCAGGTTAGGTGGATTGGCCATGCTAAATTGCCCTTAGTGTTCAAAAAAGTTTAGGTGGGGTTACGGGGCTAGGGTGGAGGTGTGGGCTTATGTGGGGTGCTCTTTCCAAGGGCCGGTGCAGACTCGATGGACTGAATAGCCTCCTTCTGCACTGTAAATGCTACGATTCAATGATTCTCAGCGGCATTTGCTTAGCTGGTGGTGGGATTCCCTGCTCCCATATCCCATTGCAGCCACCTCACTCCACTGGGAAACTCACAGGCGGGGGTACGCTGCCAGTGGCACCAAAGAATCCCACCGACGATGAACGGTTGGAGAATTCCAGCCAACGATTCTGCCACAACTTGCCCAGGCAAAGGTAGTCACGCACTAGATATTAAGAATAGATACTGGAAATTTAAGTTGGATGGAAGCATTTGAGAGGTCCAGAGGGTTGTGCTTGCTGATTGGCATTTCTAATGCTTTGGTAGAGTATCAACCTAGGGTTGAGGTAAAGAAATTAGTTGTTTTTCATGACCTGAGCTTGTGCCAAAATACTTTACAGCCAATAAGGAGCTTTTGAGGTGCGGTCATTATTGTAATGTAGGAAATGCAATCGCAAGTTCTTGCAAAGAGCAGTGTGCAAATGATCAGATCTTCCATTTTTATTGCTGTTAGTTGAGGAAGAAATATTTTCCCAGGGCCAGTCGGGAGAACTCCCCCACTCTTATGTGTAGTGTCATGTGATATTTTACATTTGGAGAATCATAGAATTTACAGTGCAGAAGGAGGCCATTCGGTCCATTGAGTCTGCACCGACCCTTGGAAAGAGCACCCCAGTTAAGCCCACACCTCCACCCTATGCCCGTGACCCCTTAACCCCACCTAACTCTTTTTGGACACTAAGGGGCGATTTAGCATGGCCAGGCCACCTAACCTGCACATCTTTTGACTGTGGGAGGAAACCGGAGCACCCGGAGGAAACCCACGCAGAAACGGGGAGAATGTGCAGTCTCCACACAGACAGTGACCCAAGCCGGGAATTGAACCTGGGACCCTGGGACTACTGTAGACCGTGGTGCTACTGTGCCGCCCACATTGAAATCAGAGCACAGATATGGCTGCAGTTTAACCTCTCATTTGAAAGAAAGCTCCTCCAACAGTACAGTGCTTCCTCAGCACTGCACTGGGAATGTCAGCTGATGTTATGTGCGCAGAAATGAAAATCCAGCCCACTGACCCTTGGCTGACACGGGAATACAGATCAGCAACCATCAAATAAATCGCTGCTCGAGGGGCTGAATGGCCTACTCCAGCTCTTGTGCACCTCGGGGCCCCATGCTATATTGGAAAAGTGCCTCTCCAACAGGAAGTGGGCTGGATAGGGGAAGGGAGAACGGAATCCAAACGTTGTGCTCCAATAAAAATATCCCATTTTCCTGCCGAAACTTCAGCTCCACGTTTAAATCATTGCAGTTGAATCCCTTGACCTGACCTCCACATAGCTTCTTTAAGGATCTTTTCTGGTGCGTATTTTCTTTTCCACATGTGTTCCGCAGACTTTGGCTAATTTGTTTTAAGAGTTTCCTACACTCAAGTCTTGTTGGTGCTGTAAACTGGCACTGGCCACAAGTGCTATGGGGGACTGGAAGGAAGCCAAGGCCGTGTAGCACAGGTGCCTGCTCCTCTGAGACTGCCGCAGGACAGCCCTTCGGAAATGAGCAACTCATTTCCCCCCAGCTCAGTCTCCGGAGAGACTCAATGCCGATGCCCTGACGGTGAAAGGTACTCCTTTCAATCTGACACCACCTGCCCCCATGTCCCTTAACCTCACTGAGTAAATGTTTTGATAATAATAAGTTATAATCGTAATGTTTAACATATGTTTGAAAAATAAATCCAGATAGTTCCCTCCAAAGACACCCTTTAACTACTGTTAAAACCACTGTTTTTGCTTAAATAGAGCGGACGGGGGTGCGGTGTAAGTCTCCTGACTGGAGTGTTTATGATTCTGTACTGTCAAAGCTGCTACAATGGCCATGTGCTATTGGGGTGCCACATCTTGTGGCACAGAAAAGTTTCACATCCATCCTGTGCGCAAATGTTCATTTTTACAACCTCCCCTTTGTTTCCCCCACTTACCTACAAGCAAAATCAGGAGGACACATCTCCCAACACCTTTTTCAAGAGACTGTTCTTCATGTTCTTCCCGTACCAGCCTCCCCGGACAGGCGCCGGAATGTGGCGACTAGGGGCTTTTCACAGTAACTTCATTGAAGCCTACTCGTGACAATAAGCGATTTTCATTTCATTTTTTCATTTTCATTTTTCATGTGTGAGTGAACCCATGAATTGCTGTTACATAAAAAGCATACGGAATGCTTGCCTTCATTGGACGGGGCATCAAGTATAAAAACTGGCAAGTCATGCTGCAGTTGTGTAGGACCATAGTAAGGCCGCACTTGGAATATTGCGCACAATTCTGGTCGCCACACTACCAGAAGGGTGTGGAGGCTTTGGAGAGGGTGCAGAGGAGGCTAACCAGGATGTTGCCTGGTCTGGAGGGTGTTAGCTATGCGCAGAGGCTGAATAGACTCGGACTGTTTTCATTAGAACAACGGAGGCTGAGGGGTGACCGGTTAGAGGTCTACAAGGTTATGAGGGATATAGATAGAGTGGATGGGCAGGCACTCTTTCCCAGGGTGAGGGGGTCAGTAAACATGGGGCATAGGTTTAAGGTCCATGGGGCAAAGTTTAAAGTAGATGTGCAAGGCATTTCTTTTACACAGCGGGTGGTGAGTGCCTGTAACGTGTTGCCTGGAGAAGTTGTGGAAGCAGATACACATTAACGGATTTCAAAAGGCATCTCAACAAATACATGGATAGGACAGATATAGAGGGATATGGCACTTGGAAGTGCTGAGGGTTTTGGTCAAGGGTGGTATCATGACCGGTACAGGCTTGGAGGGCCGAAGGGCCTGTTCTTGTGCTGTGTTGTTCTTTGTTCTACGCTGACTGTACATCACAGAATCAGGCCATTTGGTCCAACTAGCCCATGCTGGTATTTATGATCTATGTGAGCTTCCTCCCATCCAGTCCGTCTAATCCTTTTAAGATATCCTTCTATTCCATTTCCTTCGCGCATCACTATAGCTTCCTCTGAAATGCATCCATGTATTCACCCGAACTACTCCTTGTCGTAGCGAGTTCCACTTTCTCCCCTCTCTCTGGGTCAAGACGTTTCTCCTGAATTCCCAACTGGATTTATTAGTGCCTATTTTATAGTGAGGATCCCTAGTTTTCCCCGCAAGTGGGAGCATCTCCTTTGTGGCTGCCCTATCAAAGTCCTTCATAATGTTAAAGACGTCTATAAACTCTTTCCTCAGCCTTCACTTTTTTTATTGGTAGGTGTAGGCCCAGCCACAATAGATGCCCCTTCTTGTTTGGCTCCAGGGGTGGGTTGGCGGCACAGAATCTAGCCTGCCTCCCAATTCCCACTCCCAATGGAGAAATAATCCCTCAGGTTCTCACGAATATTTCAGGTAACAGTTCCAGTCTTTGCCCGAGCTCCCTTATTGGCCCCAACAGGCTTCCTTCCGGTTGGGAATTTCCCTATCTTTGCTGTTTGTAGAAGAGGAGAAAAAGTGACACTCAGCTATATCTGCACAGTGGCGATGTGTTAACAGTTCACTCAGTGAGTCCGAGTTGCCGTGGCAACAAGTATGTTGCTGTCTGGAGTGATGGACAGTGTGGGTAAAGGCTCCATCATTCATTCCATCGTATGGCAGACCAGGAATTTCTCCTGCTCTTACTGCCTGCTATGTGTGTTGGAAGGATTTACAAGTTGACACTAAACCTTTCTGGCCACGCTATGAACTCGCCTTTCCTTGACCATCAAGTCCTGAAGAGGGTCTGGAACCCAGAGCTTCAGCCCCAGAGGCAGGGATGCTTCTCACTGCTCCACCAGATCTCCAGCAATTTGCACAGGCATGCTCTATGTTTCAATTTGCTGGCACCATACCACATTTGTATGTGGAGGAGAATAATCCTGACACTGGCAGTCAATTAGCAAATGTGGAGACTTCTATTCTAAACGGAAAGCAAATAGTGAATAACCATAGCTGTATGGTTATTTCCAGTTGCCCGGGCGCTAAGTGTTCCTTCACTAAACCTCTCTATATGTTGACTTCACTCTTCTCCTGTAAGACCTTTCTTTAAAAAACGGTCTCTTTGACTAGATTTTGGGCCACTTGTATTTGCTTCTTTGCCTCTGTGTCAACTTTATTTATTTCTGCTCCTGTGAAGTGCCTGGGCCATTTTCCTTCATTAAAGTTACTACGTAAAGGTATAAGCTGTTTTTGTAATGTTTAGTGCTTCTCCAGTCTGTGCTGGCTGTTGACTACATACCATGTCCAATGCCCTGTCAGACATGATTGACTGCACCAGCCAAGGTGCCACCAACCACACTTGCAGACTTTGTTATACTTGCCTGGTAACAAGCCCAGCAAGTTGTTTCCACAACATCTAGACCATCAGAGAGCTGTGCCTTCTGCTGAAAGGAGTACACAAATTGATCATCAGTAAGTCATCAGTCCAAAGATCTGCCGGTCAGGTGGATTGGCCATGCTAAATTGCCCTTCGTGTCCAAAATTGCCCTTAGTGTTGGGTGGGGTTACTGGGTTATGGGGATAGGGTGAAGGTGTGGGCTTGGGTCGGGTGCTCTTTCCAAGAGCCGGTGCAGACTCGATGGGCCGAATGGCCTCCATCTGCACTGTAAATCCTGTAAACCAGAAATGAGGTAAATGGGGGTGACAAAATATCCCAACGTCAATGTCATTCCATCTCCTCCTCAGCATTTCCCAGTGCTGAAGGTGTGCTACAGTTCACCCAGTGAGTCCGAGTTGCTGTGGCAACAAGCATGTTGTTGTCTGGAGCTATGGATAGTCTCGGTAGGGGTGGAAACAATGCTGTGGAGTGACATTTGCCTGAAACTCTGCTGAGTGCTAAGGAAAGTAACTGGTTCCCAATCTGCCCAGTGGTCGCCTCCAGGGTTGGTTCCGCTAACTCACTACAGCCTGCGCACTGGCCACCTGGCATTCTGCCCACTCGCTGAAAGATGCAGTATGCACTGGGGAGACAGAGTTCCAATTGTCAAGAAAAATAACTTGAAGTGTGTTCATAATAAAATTTATAATGAGTCGCGCTTCTGTGCTATATTAGGCTCATATGGTTCTTTTGTCCACTATTTTAACAAGAGTATGAACTCAATCCTATTCTTTCCGAAAGAGGATGAGTTATTAATACGTGATTTGGTACACGGAAAAATCTAAATTCCAATATAGCTGGGTCACACACTCCAAGACAAATCATGATTTCTGTGAATTTGGAAATTAGCTGTGTTGTCGAGGAGGATGAAAAATTTGGCGACCAGGTAGAGTTGGATACTTAGCTGAACTCATCTTCCATTTGTGGAATAGGTAGCAGCTAGTTAAGTAACGTAAGTCAGCAAGGTCCCAGAGTTTGATTCCTCACCTCGGATGTGTTGACTGATCTGACGGATGATAGTAGTTGGTGGTAACGTGCTGGTTAATAATGCCCCGAGATTAGTGAGGGGGAAGCCAGTGGTGGTTCCTGCTCAGAATCACTACAAGGCAGATGTGGCCACTGGATATATCAGCGAGGAGCTTCTGTAATGTGGAGAGACTCAAGAAGCTGGGATTGTTCTCCTTACGACAGAGAAGGGGAGATAAATTGTTTAGTTAAAGTAATTTTATTCCAAATTTTCAACATTTTTACAATTTACGACAAACCCCCCCCCCCCCCCCCAAAATATTACGGCCCCAGCCCCCTATCTCCCCCCCTACCTCCCCACCCCTCCCTCAGCGGTTACTGGTAACAAACTCTCCAAATTCAAAATGAACATATCCCAACTATTGTAGAACCCATCACCCATCCCCTGAGCCAAAATGTCACTTTCCCCAGGGCCAAAAACTCCAACAGGTTCCCCAGTCATGCCGAGGCACAGGGTGGAGAGGTTGACCTCCACCCCAACAAGACCCACCTGCGAGCAATCATCGAGGCGAAGGCTAAAACATCCGACACTCTGAAAATGGCTCCACATCCATATGGAGGACCCTCCCGAAATGGTGCTGAACACCGTCCTCCAAAACCTTTCCAGCTCTGGGCAGGCTCAAAACATGCATACATCACAGGGCCCCTCCCACATCGCTCACAGACATCCTCCACCCCCACGAGCAGCCGGCTCACCTTAGACTTTGTAAGGTGTGCCCTGTACCTTCAGCTGTATCAGCCCCAGGCTCGCACATCAAGCCGAGGCGTTTACCCTTCGCAGAACCTCACACCACAATCCCTCCTCCAGTGCCGCCGCCAGCCCTTCCTCCCAATTCGGCCATAACCCCCTCCACAGAAGAAGGTGCTCAGAATTGTGAAGGAACTTGATCAAGTAAATGAGGAGAAACTGTTTGCACTCGCAGGAAGGTCAATGACCAGATTCAATGGCAACGGAACTAGAAGAGGGGAGATGAGGATGATAAAATCTTTATACAGTGAGTTGTTATTTCCTGAAATACATTTGCTGAAAGTGGTTTAGATGCACATTCAATCGTAAATTTCAAAGGGGGACTGGTTATGTATTTGAAAAGGAAAAATTGGGAGGGTTGAAAGAGCAGTGAGGTTGGACTAATTGGGTCGAAGAATTGGCACGGGCGGCATGGACCAAATGGTCACTTTCTGAATTGGGTGATTCAACGATTAGCCAGCTGGCACTCGTTGTCAAGGCTTGGCTGTGAAAAGTGACCACTTGATAAGGTCATAGATGGCATCCTCCAGCTGTAAAACTACACGGAAGGAATGAGGAGATGAGTGAGCAAAACAAAATTAAGGGACAAGAAACATAAAGTGCCCTTGAGAAAGTGGTAGTCTCTGGAACACAACCGGGTAGTAAGCCATCAAATACACAAAACATAACCACAACAAAAGTGGATGAGCTTACCTTTTCAAAAGAAGGAATAATGATCAACACTATTCCTTCACTTAGAGAAAGTGCATGTTAGGGATAAGTGTTTCCACAATATCAAAAACTAGATGAACTGTAGGCTTGAGCCCCGGACCTCTGATACACTTAGATTGGGAGCACTTTCAAACTGCAGGTTGGAGGGGTCCCAAATCGGTGTGGACCAAGAATGTAGAAGGTTGCTGTCTCCTGCCACTTGTTTTCCAAAGCCCCTAATATCCCTGTCAGTTTGGCCTGCAAATGTTTGATGCTATTTATAGCGATAGGCCACAGGGAAAGGCATAACAACTCTATCGCAGCTGCACTGTGCAGACCTTGGCCAGCAAAGGGAAACAGAAATGGTGGGAAAAGCCTTTGGAGAAGTAGTTATCAGTATGGAGCTAAGGGATACCCAGGAACATTAACCCTTTGAAGTGTTCTGAATCTGCCTCATAATCTACTGCAAACAACCTCATGCTAAACCTGCAGTTTAATGATATGACAGCTGGTAATCTCCTCTGCCTGTCCAGTGTTTACCCTCCATGTGTGAGTCTACACGGAGAGTGTTGACGGGCTGCCGGATGGTGGAGCTTGCTCCTGTTCTCATCTGATCCTCACATGTGGACTTTACAACAGGGTCATTAGACACCAGCTGCGTGTTGACAATACGGAACCCGATAACTATTTACCTTCTTCAAAACAGACCTCAATCCGAATAAAACCAACTCAGAAGTTAATTGAGTTTATTTTGATTTTTCACTAGGGTCACTGTTCTGTGGGTACTGACTGCCCTCTAAAACCTTGCTCCATAGGGCAGTCTGGATATGGGCAGGCTAATCAACAAAGGGGCGAACCTCACTATTGAGCCTGTTTCTGAGCTCGCTTGATGGCCACACAGACGGGTTCCAGTGGGACCAACAGGACCTGGAACCGTGGCTGACTGATTTTTCTCAGGGCACAGAAGGGAGATGTTTAAAAAATATATGTCCTCTGGGATATTGTGGTATTTGTCCTTAAGTATCTGTATTCCAATGGAAGTTTTTGTGACTGCAATCTCTTGTAATTAAAGACATCCACATTTATGGGTTAGCCCTGCTGCCTCACGGCGCTGAGGTTCCAAGTTCGATCCCGGCTCTGGGTCACTGTCCGTGTGGAGTTTGCACATTCTTCCCGTGTTTGCGTGGGTTTCGCCCCCACAACCCAAAAACGTGCAGGCTAGGTGAATTGGCCACGCTAAATTGCCCCTTAATTGGAAAAATGATTGGGTACACTAAATTTATTTAAAAAAAGGAAAAAAAGAAAAAAAAGACATCCACATTTGCGGGCTGACAATGCATCGAGGGCTCAGTGACCATTGCTCAATTTTCCCCACCTACCAAAATGTGAGTACGGCCTTTCCTCAGTGACACACGCACACACACACACACACACACGTGGACACACCCACCCACACACACACACGTGGACACACACACATACATACACACCCACACACACACATGGACACACACACACATGCACACACACATGCACAGAAACACACCCACACACGCATGCACACACACCCACCCACACACATGCAGAACCACAGACACACACACAAATATGCACACACACACCCACAGCCACACACACCCACGCACACACACACACCCACACACACACATGGACACACACTCATGCACACACACATGCACACACGCACCCACACATGCACAAACACCCACACACACACCCACCCACACACACACACACACACACATGCGCACACGCTCACACCCACACACACACATGGACACACACACATGCATACACACCCACCCACACACACCCACATACTGAACCACAGACACACACACACACACACATGCACACACACACCCACAGACACACACACATGCACACACACTCCCACACACACTCACACCCACACACGCATGCACACCCACCCACCCACACACACATACAGAACCACAGACACACACACCCACACACACACACCCATGCACATACACACACCCACACACCCACACACACACATGCACAAACATCCACACCCACACCCACACACGCACACACACACATGCACACACACACGCACACCCACACTCACATACACACATACCCACACACACCCGCACACCCACACACCCACACTCACACCCTCACACCCACCCACACACACCCACACACCCACACACACATGGACACACACACACACCCACACACACATGGACACACACACACCCACACAGCCACACACACAGCCACACACACACCCACACACACACATGGACACACACACACACGCACACATACACACAGACACACCCACACACACACACACACCCACACACCACACACACCCACACACACCCACACCCACTTACACACCCACACACATCCACCAACCCAACCCACACACATACACACACCCACACACCCACTTACACACCCACACACACATCCACCCACCCAACCCACACACATACACACACCCACACCCACACACCCACACCCACATACACACATGCACACACACAGCCACACACACTGTTACCACTTTGGGCTGAACATATTCCTGGAGGTTTCTTCATGTGACTTCCCACCTTCAGTCGCCTGCCTCCACTCCCTCAATTAGTCACCAAGTCCATCGTCGCGGTGCCCTACCTTTTAACAGCCAATCAGAAAGCGGGTGGACTTCACTATCGATGACTGTCAGTCAGGGAGTTTTTCCTTCCCTCCTGTCAAATGTTTTTGCTATGGACTGACGGCAATTTAGCATGCCCAATCCACCTAACCTCACATCTTGTGACTGTGGGAGGAAACTGAAGCACCCGGAGGAAACCCACGCAGACGCGGGAAGAAAGTGCAAACTCCAACACGGACTGTCACCCAAGCCCGGAATTCAACCCGGTACACTGGTGCTGTGAAGCAGCAGTGCTAACCACTGTGCCTCAGAATGTAACCATTCCTGTCCAATATGTTTTGAACTAAAATGTTTAAAGAACAACACACACACACACTTTTTAAAGAAACTGCCCTCTTATGGTTTTCCTCCTGGGTGTTATTCGCTGCACTGCCCTGGATAGAAAACTTCAATTCCTATAGACTTCAGGACAATCCGGGAGAGTTGGCAACCATAGGCACGTGTGGAGCCGGAGATTGCTGATTAAATCCAATTTGACCTGAGTTCAGGGAGCTCTTAATAGCTCCCAGTGGTTCCGTGGGACAGGAAGATGTCATAGAAGTATAGGAAGGAAAGCACACACAAGGCAGACCTGTAAAGATAGTCTCCGAGTGGTTAGTTTTGGGTCAGAGCCAGGGCTGACGATAGCTAGGATTAAGGTCCCAGTTTAGTTTCGAAGTGTAATTTTTAAATAGTTCAATTGTTCCTCCACCCCCCGCATACCTCCCCATCTCCTCCGAGCTTCAAAAAAACAAACCCCTCACAGAATTCGGAATGAGGTTCCAAGATTTTCTTAAGTATTCAGTCATAGTCTTTTCATTATAGTGTTGCAAAGCCTGTTTCCCAGGCTTTGCAACACAATAATGAAAAGACTATGCCTGAATATTAACCAGACTCGCCAGGTGAACTACGCTCCCATATCTTGAAATAAAATGAAGTCAATCTGCTTTCTGCAGCTGAGTTTTATTGCATATCTGTTACGAGTAAAGCTTTGGAAAGAGCAACTCGCAGGAAAAACCCACAGTCCAAGTTTCTATTGTTAACACTTCAAAGGCTAACACGGGAATTTTCATTCATGCAACAGCGAGAAAGGTTTGAGGAGGATTTTTTCCCCCCCCCTTTCCCGTCTGTTCCCGTCTGCCGATTCTTTGCTAGGGTTTGAGTGTGCCAATCCTAACTACCCTCTGCTACCTGAGCCATGGGACGATGGGTGGAATTTTCTGACTACAGAGTCATAGAATTCCTAGAGTGCAGAAGGAGGCCATTTGGCCCATTGAGTCTGCACCGACCCTCCAAAAGAGCACCCTATCTCGGACCACTCCACACTGTATCGCTGTAACCCCACTTAACCTTTGGACGCTCGGGGGCAATTTAGCACGACAAATCCATCTAACCTGCAATGAAATGAAATGAAAATCGCTTATCGTCACAAGTAGACTTCAAATGAAGTTACTGTGACAAGCCCCTAGTCGCCACATTCCGGCGCCTGTTCGGGGAGGCTGTTACGGGATTTGAACCGTGCTGCTGGCCTGCCTTGGTCTGCTTTCAAAGCCAGCGATTTAGCCCTGTGCTAAACCAGCTGCACCAACCTGCGGTGTCAATACTCTGCCGTTGGATCGGAGAATCCCGCCACACATCTTTGGACTGTGCGAGGAAACCGGAGCACCCAGAGGAAACTCACGCAGGTACGGGGAGAACGTGCAGACTCCGCACGGATGGTCACCAAAGACTGGAATTGAACCAAGGTCCTTGGCACTGTGACGCAGCAGTGCTAACCACTGCGCCGCCGACGGGGTCAATGGGCTTTCAGATGGCTCATTGCACGTTCTGGCCCCACCCCTGCTGCAAAACTCCGCCCTATATCTCATCGGGCTATTCAACTTTCGGGGCATCGCAGCCAAATCCCTATCACAACCTCGCTCAGCTTCACCAAAGATCTGGCACAGGGGCAACATGATGAATGTCCTCCTTCTGGGCTGTACCACTCTATGGTTCCATGAACATCCAGCAAGGATGAACAAGCTGCGTTCATGGTGCCCTTCATTTCGGTAAATGTCATTTTCCAACAAAATTTGACACTGCGCCATATTTATACTTTAATTATTCTAGGCATCTGAGCATGTCTGGCAATTAAGGCCAGTGACAATTGCCCTTCTTTAAATGCCTTTGAGTTGAGTGTCTTGCTAGGCCATTTCAGCAGTCACATGCAGGGCAGACTGGGGTAAGGACAACAGGGGAAGGATTCACTCAGCCTGGGGCCAGGCCAGAGAATCCCCACGACCGGCGTGAATCGCGCTGCAGCACCCCGATGCCGGCACGCTCTGCGGAGAATCGGCGCCATTGGCGCCAGCGTGGTTGGTGCAGCACCGGTCGGGGGGCCGCCCTAGGCGGCTGGCCTGCCGATTCTCGGCACGGGATGGGCCTAGCGGCCGTCGTAAAAATGCCAAATCCCACCGGCACCGTCCACACCTGTTCTCAGCGGGAACTCGGCATGGAAGGGTCGGGGGGCGGCCTGTGGGGGGGAGGGGGTCCGACCCCGGGTGGGGGGCCTCCGATGTGGCCTGGCCCGCGATCAGGGCCCACCAGCCTCTCTGGCTAGCGGCCTCCATTCTTCCGCACCGGCCCCTGTAGTCCTGCGCCGTGTTGCGTCGGGGCCGGCGCGTTGAAGTAAGCCACTGCGCATATGCACGTTGGTGCGGTGCTACTGCACATGCGCGGATCCCGCTCCAGTACCATGCTGGCCCCCTGTCGGGGCCAGAATTGCTGATCCTGAGGCCATGTTGACCCCGTTGAGAAACGCGACGGCGTTTCCGACGGCGTCAACACTTAGCCTCAGGATCACAGAATCGCGCCCCAGATTTCCTCCCCTGAAGGGGCAGTAGAGAACCAGGGTGTTTTTTTCAATGCCAATCCTGTAGTTTCATCAAGACACTATATTAATTCTCGGTTTCTGAATTAGGGCGGCACGGTAGCACAGTGGTTAGCACTGCTGCTTCACAGCGCTAGGGTCCCAGGTTTGGTTTGATTCCCGGCTTGAGGCACTGTGTGGTGTCTGCGTGGGTTCTCCCTCTGTCTGCGTGGGTTTCCTCCGGGTGCTTCGGATTCCTCCCACAAGTCCCGAAAGACGTCCTGCTCGGTAATTTGGACATTTTGAATTCTGCCTCCGTTTACCCGTAAAGGCGCCGGAATGTGACAACTAGAGGATTTTCACAGTAACTTCATTGCAGTGTCAATGTAAGCCTACTTAGACCATAAGACATAGGAGCAGAATTAGGCCACTCGGCCCATTGAGTCTGCTCTGCCATTCAATCATGGCTGATATTTTCTCATCTCCATTGTCCTGCCTTCTCCCCATAACCCCTGATCCCCTTATTAATCAAGAACCTCGCTATCTCTGTCTTAAAGATACTCAGTGATTTGGCCTCCACAACCTTCTGCGACTTGTGACAATAAAAATTATTATTATTAATTGAAGCTGCTATAGTAGGATTTGAACTTGTCGCTCCAGCGCATTAGTTCAGGACCTCTAAATTGCTAGTCCTGAAACATTACCACCATGTTACTGTCCCCCTTGCTGATAGTAGCAGAGCTCACTTTTAACTGTGCACTGATCAATTCCAGAGTAGCTCAGGGAAGCAACCAAAGGCCTCATTGGGGCTTAATTCTCCCCACAGTTCAACCTGGACCCCAGAAGCTGCCAGATGGTGTCTTAAACCCCAGCTGCACCAAGTGGAAACTGCAGCAAATTATGTCACCATGGCAGCAGGCAGTGAATGAGTTAAGAACTGACTGCAGTTTCCATACATACATCCTGTCACCTGTTTTTGTAACATTGGAGATTTGTTGTTGCCTTTCGGGTCAAGGCCTAGTCCGCTTTCGTCAGTCTCCACGTTTCGCGATCATGTAGCCCTCTTCCTTTAGTGTTCCGTGGCTGGGCCACCGGCACTCGAGAACAGGTCAAAAGAAGCAAATTTCACATTTCTGTGCAGATTATTATCCATTCACTGCACTCCTGTTAAATGATGGACACATGGGGCAGCACGGTGGCACACTGGTTAGCATTGCTGCCTACGGCGCTGAGGACCCGGGTTCGAATCCCGGATCACTGTCCGTGTGGAGTTTGCACATTCTCCCCGTGTCTGCGTGGGTTTCACCCCCCCAACCCAAAGATGCGCAGGGTGGGTGGATTGGCCACTCTAAATTGCCCCTTAATTGGAAAAAATAATTGGGTACTCTAAATTTATTTAAAAAAATAAAAATGATGGACACATTCACTGGGATCACGACTTCATGTGCAGTGCTGATGCTGTACCTCGTACCGATTAATCTTTAAACTTGATTTTTACCATTAAATTCTCAGATTTATTTCCAGGCATCCTGAAAAAACATCTTCCCCGGAATTGTAGAAATATTTCCACACCTCTAAAAGTTCCCATTATTTTCTTATCAGAAATTGTTTCCGTATTTGGGCACATTTGTCATCTGTGACTTCCGCAGATGCATGTTGCATTGCGGTGACATTTCGAAAATGTAGAGCGAGATTCTCCCAAAAGGGAACAAAGCCCCCCAGCGAGCACGTTTAGCCACCTGGTTCTGGGACTCACAGTGCCGAGAAACACATGGCTATTCAATGCCACTCTCGTTGTATAAGGGGCCTGAACGGAGAACGTACGGCTGAGGCCTCACATAGCCCCATTTGGTACAATGGGGAGGTCGGCTTGCGATGCCCCTTTGTAAGTCAGTTGTGTGTAGGGAGGTAGGGGGGTGGGCGGCATTTAAAAGCGATATGGAACAAATATTGGAACCCTTCTGTCTGCTGCTGGGAGATTGCCTCATTCACTGGCCGTATTTCAGCCACGGCAGGGGATTGGGGCATCTACTGCCTGGAAAGGGTGGGAGAGTGTCCACATTAGGCCCTTTTATTGCCTTAACTGGCTACCTGCTGCGTGTGGGCTGGTAGCTGTTGCTGCTCCAACCTGTCCTCCTTGAAAATGGCCCAGAGGCAGCGAGATGTTGCCAGTGATGTGTTGGGTAAGCTGGGTCTGCGAGGACTGCGTTTACTGCAGCAGTGAGAGAGACAGGCTTCCAACACTTGAAGAAATGCAACTCGATTTATTGAACTCTTAACTATCATACATACTTTAAACTGTGGGTTGGCACTATGCTGAGTTGACTGGAGACCTGAGGCTAACCTGACCAGACTATCTTACTCCCACAGGGTGGATGTTCTAGTTGTTGCTCACGGGCTCTGGCTATCTCAGAGGCTGCATCCTGAGAGAGCGGGAAAACTAGTGCCCTCTGGCTTTATAGTGGCCGTGTCCTGTCTGGTGATTGGCTGCTGTGTTCTGTGTGTTCATTGGTCATCCTGTGTGTCAATCAATGCCTGTCTGTGCACCATCATATACTTGTGTGTATATTAGGCAGCCAGTATGCCAGCTTCCCAGGGCAATTGTTCTGGCACTCACCTCATAGAACATAGAACATAGAACAGTACAGCACAGAACAGGCCCTCCGGCCCTCGATGTTGTGCCGAGCAATGATCACCCTACTCAAACCCACCCTATACCGGTAACCCAACAACCCCCCCCCACCCCCTTAACCTTACTTTTTAGGACACTACGGGCAATTTAGCATGGCCAATCCACCTAACCCGCACATCTTTGGACTGTGGGAGGAAACCGGAGCACCCGGAGGAAACCCTCGCACACACGGGGAGGACGTGCAGACTCCGCACAGACAGTGACCCAGCCGGGAATCGAACCTGGGACCCTGGAGCTGTGAAGCATTTATGCTAACCACCATGCTACCGTGCTGCCCTCAGGTTTGAAAATCCAGCATCTCTTTCAATTCTACTTCAAATTTTAAAAGAACTAACCAGGGTTTAAGTGAGCTGCAAAAGTGGTAATCTAACCAGAGTAAATAATTGCTCGTCATTGAGCGTGACTCTACTTTTTACACCCCACCCACAGACTGTAAACGGTAACAAATATTAAATCAGTCCCCTTAACAATAACAACGATCCCATCCTCCCACCACCCCAAACAACGGCCCACCTGTCAATATGTGCATCCATTAAAACAAACCCTCCCACGGTGGAAACAAAAAACAAAAGGAGAAAAAGAAAATGGAGTCCGGGACCGCCCATGGTCACCATAGAGTCCACTCTCCCCCCACCCTCCCACCCACCCATGGCCACCATAGAGTCAACTCCCCCACCTCCCCCCCCGCACTCAATGCCATCCAACCTCTGAAAGAGTGCCGTACATGATACCCAAGAGTTGTAAACAACCCCCCCCCCCTCGCCGCTCTCCAACTCCTCCCATCCATTGCCTCTTGTAAAACTCCTCCCCCCAACCTCGGTTCCTTCCCCCCAACTTTCCACCCCGGCTAGACCACTCGGACCCTGTTCTACCGGGCTCCGATGGCCGCAGCCCCTCCCCCCACCTCACTCCCGTTCACTGGCCGGTTTACAACAATAACGCACCAATTATAGTAAAATACCAAAAATAACAATAATATTAACAATCATAAACATTCGCCCCACCTCCATGAACAACACAGCATTTTAACAACAACGCAAATTAACACAATATAAAGTTACAGAATAGACACTACAATAAGGAACACCCCCCCCCCCCCCCCCCCCCCCCCCCCGGGTTGCTGCTGCTATTGACCAAGTTACCTATCTTTGAGCCAGGAAGTCCAGAAAAGGCTGCCATCGTTTATATAACCCTTGTATTTGACCCTTTCCAATTTTATAAATCCCGCCATGTCACTGATCCAGGTCTCCACACTTGGGGGCCTTGCATCCTTCCACTGTAGCAGAATCCTTCGACGGGCTACTAGGGACGCAAAGGCCAGGACAACGGCCTCTTTCGCCTCCTGCACTCCCGGCTCTACCGCAACTCCAAAAATCGCGAGTCTCCACCCTGGTTTGACCCTGGATCCAACCACCCTCGACACCGTCCCCGCCACCCCCTTCCAGAATTCTTCCAGTGCTGGGCATGCCCAGAACATATGGGCGTGGTTTGCTGGACTCCCCGAACATCTGGTGCACCTGTCCTCACCCCCAAAGAACCTACTCATCCTAGTCCCGGACATGTGGGCCCGGTGCAGCACCTTAAATTGGATGAGACTAAGCCTTGCACATGAAGAGGAAGAGTTGACTCTCTCCAAGGCATCCGCCCAAGTCCAGTCCTCTATCTGCTCCCCGAGTTCCTCCTCCCATTTAGCCTTCAGCTCCTCCACTGACGACTCCTCCACCTCCTGCATTACCTTATAGATGTCAGACACCTTCCCCTCTCCGACCCACACCCCCGAAAGCACTCTGTCCATCGTCCCCCGCGACGGCAGCAGAGGGAATCCCTCTACCTGTCGCCTAGCAAACGCCTTTACCTGCAAGTATCTGAACATGTTCCCTTGGGGAAGGCCAAATTTATCTTCCAGTTCCCCCAGGCCCACAAACCTCCCACCAATAAACAGGTCCCTCAATTTGCTGATGCCCACCCTTTGTCACCCCCTAAATCCCCGATCCTTGTTCCCCGGGATGAACCGATGGTTGCCACCCAGTGGAGCCTCCATCGAGCCCCCTGTTTCCCCTGATGCCGTCTCCACTGTCCCCAGATTTGAACCAATGTTTTTGTTGAGAGTATTTGTCCTTGAGGGGGCCGACCATTGCGTAATTACAAAAACATTTGATCAGTTTCCAAAGGCAATTTAAATCCAACTAGTCCCATTAATTGCTAGTGTTTAAGTACAAAATAATACAGACAGGTTAGCAGCAGCCAAGTTAGCGCTTTGCAACTCTGCATGGCGACGATGGAATCATGAAACGGGGTCAACATGATCAAGAGAGCATCTACAAACCAAATCATTCACACATTGCAAGATCTTCACAATGTCCAAAATGGACTCGCCTTTGCAACCACATTTGATCTCGTCTAAAGTGGCAAATGTATTGTCATTTTGGAATCATGGGGTTAATGTGTTGTAGATGTGGGTCACCAGGGAATGGTCACATAACTCCTTCGGGAAAAGTAATGGTTCCCAGGAACTGACCGCACGATAGAACGGAAAATCAATCAGTGTTTGCCACGTCAAGCAACTACAATGTCAAATCTTTGTGAGCTCCGCAACTCCCTGAACTCGCTGCAGGAACATGGATTGAAATTAGCATTGATTTTTCAGGTTTATCCACTGGTGAACACTTGCTTGTTGTCACCGGTGAGTATAGCAGATTCCTAATTATAGAAATGATTACATCTACTTCAATAAAAGCAGTCATCCCACCGCTTGACCAGATTTATGCTATGTTTGAAGTCCCTTAAAAATTATTTCATGGGACATGGGCCAACATTTATTTAATTTTTTAATTTAGAGTACCCAATTATGTTTTTTCCAAGTAAGGGGCAATTTATCGTAGCCAATCCACCTCGCCTGCGTATCTTTTGGTTGTGGGAGTGAAATCCACGCAGACACGGGGAGAATGTGCAAACTCCACACGGACAGTGACCCGAGGTCGGGATCGAACCCGGGTCCTCAGCGCCGTATGGGCCAATATTTATTGCCCATCCTTAATTGCCCTTTGGAAGGTGGTGGTGCGCTGCTTTCTTGAACCGCTGCAGTCCATGTGGTGTAGGTACATCATCCACAGTGCTTTTAGGAAGGGAGTTCCAGGAATTGAAACCAGCGACAGTGAAGGAATAACAACATATTTCCAAGTAAGGATGGCGAGTTACTTAGAGGGGAACTTGATCATGTATCTGCAGGTCTTTCGGGCCATTTATTTAGGAAGGAATTGTGTTTAGTACATAGGTATGGCTCACTTCTGTAAAGGATGCTTGGCTGGAAGAAGGCACTCATCTTCTCTAACCTCCCTAACTCACAATACTGTGAGAGAGAAGGTGTGCGCATGGGAGACAGAAGGTGAGAGGTAAGTGCGTGAGGGAGAGGGGTGCGTTTGTGAGGGAGGGGGTAAATGTGTGTGAGAGCGAGGGGGTGAGGGAGAGGGAAGTGAGTGTGTGTGGGGGAGAAGGGTGCATGCATGAGGGGGTGAATGGTGTAAGAGAGAGGGTGAGTGTGTATGAGGCAGAGGTGTGAATGTGTGAGGGAGGGAGTTTTGAGGGAGGTGGTGTGTGCGAGAGCCGGGGCTGAGTATGTCTGAGAGAAGGGGTAAATGTGTGTGAGAGATCGTTATGAGTGTGGGAGAGGTTGGTGGGCATGTGTGAGACAGTGTGTGAGAGAAGCCGTGAGTGTGTGTGAGAGACGGGGTGAGTGTGTGAGAGACAGAGTGAGTGTTTGGGAGCGTGAGTGTGTGTGGGAGTTGTGTGTGTGTGTGAGAGAGAGATGGGGTGAGTGTGTATGAGACGGAGTGAGTGTGTGAGAGGTGTGTGTATGAGAGGGAGTGAGTGTGCACGAGAGAGGGGGTTAATGTGCTTGGAAGAGGAGGTGAATGTGCTTGAGAGAAAGTGGTGAGTGTGCGTGAGAGAGGGAGGTGAGTCTGAGTGAGAGATTGGGGTGAGTGGGTTTAAGGGAGGAGGGGTGTTTGGGTGAGAGGAGGGTGTTTGTGAGGGGGGTGTATGAGAGATAAAAGGTAAGACTTATTTTTTTGAATAAAAGAACTTGTTAGATTACACACTTCTAAAGAGTGTTCTGCTTCTAGGGTTAATGTTAAAGGAGTCATGGGAAGGTGACTGAGGGTCTACATGAAGCTTGGGTGTCACACCTATCAGTTTCCCGATACCTGCAAAGCGGCTGGGATGCAATTGAAGAAAGCTGTTGGTATGCACAGGAACTGTGTATGTGACAGAAATCCTGTGCTGATTGGTTGCTGTGCAGAAACTGATAAGTGTGTCACAATCTCCAGATGTGACATGGAATACACCATGCAATCTCGTGTCTGTGAATGAGACTGGCTTTTCCAAAATCCCGAGAACGTCCAGTGATTTTTCATTGTTGGAAGGGAAACTTGTTGGTCAAGTCACAACTCTAAGGGACAGGTGTTATTACCTGTAAAGTGTTTCCCTGCCATTTGGGTGATAAACAGAGTTGACGGGAGTAGAATTTGGAGTGTGGCAATAACTGTTGGCAGCCTCAACGTCAGTAGTTCTGGACTGTGAAAGCCACTGTGAGTTTGCTAAGAGCAGCAGGTCTGACAGCTTTCTGTCTTTCTCTAGTGCTTTTTGGCACAGTTGACCAGGGTGACAATCTTCGATTGTCTATGTTTTGATTTCCCATTCGACATTTTAACATCACCAAAGCCATGTTTGGTTTAGCACAGTGGTTAGCACTGTTGCTTCACAATGCCAGGGACTCGGGTTCGATTCCCGGCTTGGGTCACTGCGTGTTCTCCCCGTGTCTGCGTAGGTTTCCTTCGGGAGCTCCGGTTTCCTCCCAGTAACTTAATTGCAGTGTTAATGTAAGCCTAATAAAGATTATTATTGCCTCAATTTCATCAATATTGGGCAACTGCCCTATTTATCTGAAATGCACTATTTAAAATGGTGGTCGAAGTAGGTTCAATAATCACTTTCAAAGGGGAACTGGATAAATATTTGAAAAAGAAAAATATGCAGGATTCTCGGCAGGGAACAAATGAGTGTGATTAACCGGATAGCTCTTTGAAGGAACTGGCATAGGCACAGTGGCTGAATACAAGTGTTTGCGCTCCACACGAACCATCTCCCTCCAGCTTCATCTAATTTCTATTCCTTTCTCCCTCATGTATTTATCGAGCTTCTCCTTAAATACATTGATGCCATTCGCTTCAGCTACTATGGTAATGAGTTCCACATTCTCACCACTATCTGAATTTCATAGAATTTACAGTGCAGAAGGAGGCCATTCGGCCCATCGAGTCTGCACCGGCTCTTGGAAAGAGCACCCTACCCAAGCCCACACCTCCACCCTATCCCCATAACCCAGCAACCCCACCCAACACTAAGGGCAGTTTTGGACACTAAGGGCAATTTATCATGGCCAATCCACCTAACCTGCACATCTTTGGACTGTGGGAGGAAAGCGGAGCACCCGGAGGAAACCCACGCACACACGGGGAGAACGTGCAGACTCAGCACAGACAGTGACCCAAGCCGGGAATCGAACCTGGGACCCTGGAGCTGTGAAGCAGTTGTGCTAACCACTATGCTACCGTGCTGCCCAAGAAAGACAATTTTCATGGACTTAAAAGTGACAATCTTGTATGTTAGAAGACAATTGTTTTTAAATTGTCTTTTCTTGGGTGTGGAATTGGTTGTTAGAGCATTTTCTTTGTTAAGTCATGGCTGTTTTCATCTTTCTGCGGGAGTGCCTCTCAAATATCTTCCAATTATTCACCTCCCTAGTACAGAAGTAAGCCTAAGGTCTGTTTTCCTTTGTCATCTATGATTGCACAACCTGCCATCTTGGCTTTGAAATGTCGCAGTCACTTCTGTCAATGTGGGAATTCAGATGTACCTCAAAACTTTGTAGATTGGGTGCACAATGTCACCCTGATGAGCAGCACAATGGAAGTGCATGATCAAGTTTTTGGAATTGCTTTTCTTCCAAATGACGAGGCTTCTCTGCAAGGATCTGAGGTTAATCTTTTTGATTGAGTGGATATTTTTGATAGATCAGGCTGTGCTTGGAAACCACGCAGGCCTTCCTCTTGATAATTCAAAAGCTGGAGTGCCTCTGTGTGTTTGACAGGAAGCTAAAGCCTTATTGTCTTCCGTAAATGTCCAACTTAAAATGCTGTCTGCAGTAAGTAGACAAAAACCTTCAGGTTGCATACCTAAAAACAATGTATCCTGTTTCTCACCATCATCATCAGCGTTGTGAAACTCTTGGAAATGAACCTCAAGATTCAGCAGGAAGCAGAATTGCTGCACGTGCTGCTAAAACATGGATTCCTTTATTGTCCTTCTGGACTCCCTCTGCTGGTATATGGATGGACAAAGTGAACAATGCAATTTTCAATACACTGCAGTTGTCAACCACCAGAATTATTCTGGACTCTCCAGGAATTGAAGATTAATCTCCAGGATCCTCTTCCAAGAAAACCCCTGGAGAAAAATCGAGGTGCGTTGAAAAAAAAATTACTTTTTTTTCCCGAACATTTTTGTTTGGGGAAAAAAAAACTGTTTTGTTGACAGTGAAAATTCACCCAATCAGGTGGCAAAAGGTCTTAATCACTTTCCAGTTGGTCGTGAGAAAGTGGTGGGTCACGAGAATGAAATTAATGGGTCACTAATAGTTTGGCATGGGGGTGGGGCAGTTGCGGACTGGAGGCTAAGTGATGATAAATCCAGAAACATGTCTAATTGGAACTGGCACCCTGAGTCAGTCTGTATTCACATTATAACTGCACTGCCGGTCCAGGGCAAAGCCATTGTCAGCCAACTCTACAACTCTCGCACAAACACGCTTTCAGACTCCTGCCAGGAATAATTTTGGCACAGAGCCATCAGGGGTCCAAATAAACGGGCGCACGTGACAGGTGCCCTTATCTTTGGCACAGATTGGTAAAGGTAGTAATCAGAGGGAATTAATTGCTGCGGGAAATAAAACTGGCACAGTTGGGTCAATTGAAGGTGCTGGGATTAACCCTTAAACGGCTGTCAGAAAATAATTGTCTTCCTGCGCTAGACAATTCTGTAAGCTTTGACACATGCTCCATGTTGCTGGAATGGATACAACCATTGCAACAGTAACATTACCTGAACTCTGTTCCTGCAATCCTATCTGTAAATTGCAAAAGTGACCATTTAATCGATGAAGAGAACTTCTTAAAAATAACTTTGCCTTTCGTCAGCTGATTGCAACCGTGCCTTTGAAGCATCACAGTTATTTTTCTTTTACCAATGTGGGATTACAGGTGATGAAATCTACATCAAACCCATTGTAGAATTGGCATGGGCAACGTTCTCTTGATCAGCAGCAGAGTAAAAGTTCAGGATCACATTCCTTCCAAAGAAAAGATTCATTTTTAGGACGATAGAATCTGAAATGCTCTGTTTGAAATTGGGGTGGAAGCAGATTCGATAATCACTTTCAGAGGTGGACTGGATATATAATGGAAAAGGAAAAATCACTTGGCAGTGATTTGCTCTTTCAAAGGACCAGCATCGCCGCAATGGGCTGAATTACTAGTGATGATGCTTCACACAAACCCCCTCCACGCTCTTCATCTAAGAACATCCTTCTAATCCTTTCAGACTGATGCATTTATCAAGCTTCCCTTAAATGCACCTATACTATTCCCTTCTGCTACTCTACCCAAACAGGCACCGGAATGTGGCAACTAGGGGATTTTCACAGTAACTTCATTGCAATGTTAATGTAAGCCTACTTGTGACACTAATAAAGATTATTATCCCTGTGGGAACAAGTTTCACATTCTCACCTCTAACTGAATGAAGACATTTTTCATGGATTTATTAGTGGTAATCTTATACTTATGGCCATAGTGCTGGTCTCACAATTGGAAACATCTTTTCTACGTATATCCCATAAAACTTTAAAGGCTCATCCCTGACTTCCTATTCTGCCTCACCCCCTCTTTAACTACATAATTCAATATTTCTCTCCAGTTCTGTAGAAGAGTCATAGGGACTCAAAACATTAACCTCTTTTTCTCTCCCCACAGGTGCTGCCAGACCTGCTGAGTTTATCCAGCATTTTCTGTGTTTATTTATTCTTTATGTTAAAGACCTCTGTCAGGTAATCTCAGCGTTCTCTTTCTAAGAGAGAAAGCAAGAAGAAGTCTTACAACGCCAGGTTAAAGTCAACAGTTTTGGTTTCAAAACAAACCTGTTGGACTTTAACCTGGTGTTGTAAGACTTCTCACTGTGCCCACCCCAGTCCAACGCCGGCATCTCCACATCACGCCTCAGCCCGTTCAGTCTTCCTTGATGGGCAGAACCTCTCAGTTCTGGGTTTTGTCTGCAAGCCAACACAAATTGTGTGTGTGTGTATTTAGTTAGTGGAGAGTTTAACAAATGGTTGTAAAGGAGTCCTGAGCATTTTGTACTTAAATGTGGCACCCAGATTCCGCCTGTCTCCGGTACCAAAAGCAGAGGAAGGAAGATTCAGCTTTACACTACAATTGTCGAAGGAGTCCTTGTGTACTGACATTCGAGACAAAGGGATCAGTGTCACTCACAAATCACTTGGGCGGGATTCTCCGTTTGCTGCTCCAGAATTGGGAATCGCGATTGGGCAGAGAATCGGTTTAGACGCCCAAATCGTGGTGGGTGCTGGGTCCACACCAAATCGCAATTCTCTGTCGCCTCACTCCGCACGTATTAGATCCAGTATTAGCCAGTATTAGACCATAGAACATACAGTGCAGAAGGAGGCATTTCGGCCCATTGAGTCAGCACCGACCCACTTAAGCCCTCACTTCCATCCTATCCCCGTAACCCGATAACCCCTCCTAACCTTTTTGGACACTAAGGGCAATTTATCATGGCCAGTTCACCTAACCTTCACGTCTTTGGACTGTGGGAGGAAACTGGAGCACCCGGAGTAAACCTGCAGACTCCGCACAGACAGTGACCCAGTGGGGAATCGAACCTCGGACGCTGGCGCTGTGAAGCCACAGTGCTATCCACTTGTGCTACCGTGCTGCCCTATTCTCCGCGGCCTCCGTGATTCTCCGCCTCCACTGGGGGCGAGGGGGGGCGGGGGGAATTCCCGATAACGAGGTTCACTTGTGCTTTCAAAAATTGTGAAACGGGCGCTGATGTGCGGGAGAAAGGGGGTACAGAAAGTGTCCAACATCGCCGTAGTTTGCTGACAGTTGTGCCATTGGCCGGGAGGCTTCTGCCAGGGCTGGGAAGAGTAGCGGCGGTGGCCAGGAGGTGGGCTGTAAGGTCGGGGTGTACGGGCATGGAACACCATTGCTGCAGCCTGCCAGGCAGCCACATGGATGCGCACGCCGCTGATTGCCCACTGTGAACTTAGCGTCACAGGTCATACTGGCGCCCCCCCCCGCCTTGGGTACTCTCTGCCCCTGCCAACCCATCAACTGGATGGGCGCGCTCCAACACAACCAGTGCCAGCTTGTTGGCTGGGATGTATGTGTGTGTGAGGAGTGCCAATCCCGACCCTGGCGAATCTGAGACCATTTCCCATTGGCATCGATCATGTTCAATGTGGTGCTTGTGCTACGGTCCAACAGTGGGTGAATCAGTCAAGGTGCGGTGCCAGTTTTGCTGTCGTAGAACTCCACGAACCCTGCCCGCCGTCAACAGGAACGGAGAATCCGGCTGCTTTTCTCAAATTTTCTGCGCCTTTAAATGTCCCACACCACAACATTTCAAACAAAAATGAGATTCAAGCTGACTAGCTGTATAATGTGGAGTTCATTACAGAGCGCGCACACCCCCGCAAGTCAATCAGGTTGCAGGAAACAATCTACTGCATTATATCATGCTTCCACCGGACAGACATTAATGTCATTGGTCTTCCACCTTTAACAATGACGGCCGTTCTGACTCCTGTGTTAACCTGCTCTTGATGTATTATTAATGGCTTTTAGACACGCACTCTGCAAGAATTCTGACGTTCAGCTTCCGAGTTTTTAACGACCTATTTTTTTCTCAGAAGGGAAAAAGAGAGAGAGAGAGAAGGAGAGGGAGAAAAGAGCGGTGTGCCTGGATAGGCAAGTTGAGGTGGTTGAGGACGGGGGAGCAGATACACTGCAGCTATTGTGATGTTTGTTGAAATGCAGGGGAAATCCTGTATTCCCCTGTGTTGCAGAGAAGGCATTCAGACAGTACAGACACGGCCAGGCCAGGCAGGGCAGCTCGTTCCTGGCTCAGTCTCCAGAATCTACAACTCCCCTGCCGGAATAAGGCGGTGGACCCCAACCAGGGTGAAACTCAGGTTAATTTACAAATAAAAATTTCTAGAAAAACATCAGCTTCGGAAAAAGAGAAGGGGGGGGGGGGAGAATAGAATATTCTGTCGGTTCTATTTCAAGGGCAGCACGGTAGCATTGTGGATAGCACAATTGCTTCACAGCTCCAGGGTCCCAGGTTCGATTCTGGCCTGGGTCACTGTCTGTGCGGAGTTTGCACATCCTCCCCGTGTGGGCGTGGGTTTCCTCCGGGTGCTCCGGTTTCCTCCCACAGTCCAAAGATGTGCAGGTTAGGTGGATTGGCCATGATAAATTGCCTTTAGTGTCCAAAATTGCCCTTAGTGCTGGGTGGGGTTACTGGGTTATGGGGATAGGGTGGAGGTGTTGACCTTGGGTAGGGTGCTCTTTCCAAGAGCCGGTGCAGACTCGATGGGCCGAATGGCCTCCTTCTGCTCTGTAAGTTCTATGAATGTTAAATTGTGATCAAATTTAACGTGTTTCCATTTTCAAGTCAATTATTATCTATTTTGGACTAAATAATCAGATTCTCCAATCTGAGAGGGCCTCAGCTATTTACAACTTACATTACTGACTTACCCCATTTTCGGGACCATGTGATGCACCAGGATTTCAAAAGGAAATATTGAGGGAATATTTGGGTGTAACCTTCGGACCATAAGACAAAGAGCAATTTAACACAACCTTTTATCCAGGAAAATGTGTGTCTTGTGCTCCAGACAATCGATAGCTGAAGGGATCATGTGTAATGCGGCACGATAGTACAGTGGGTAGCGCTGTTGCTTCACAGCGCCAGGGTCCCAGGTTCGATTCCCGGCTTGGGTCTTCGGGTCTTCAAGTATGAACTGAGGGGCTCAGCAGAGAGCTTTGAAAAAAGGTGTGGGCTGTTTGTCGCCATATTTGAGGAGCGGGGTGGAGGGGAGCACCGGGTGAAAATGGCAAAAAAATCTGTGCAGACTGTAAAGTTGTGAGGTGGGAGCCTGTTCCCGGATTGTTTATGTTGTGTAACTATTTGAATAAGTTTGGAATTAAATACATTAGGTTCCAATGGAAACCCATCCGGCCGCGATGCCTTCCCTGACTGCATACCCCCAATGGCCTCCTAACTTACTCCATCCCTAACGTCTCCTCCAACTCTTCTCGATCTTCCTCCTCCACCCTGGGACACTGCAAGTCCTCCAAAAACTCCACCAAGTCCGACTCATTCTCCGGTGGCTCCGAACTGCACAACCTCTTATAAAACGCTTCAAACACTCCGTTCACCTTCTCCGGCACTGGCACCAGCTCCCACCAGACAGCTGGCATTCTCCCCGTCCTCATAAACTGCCCCTTTCACCCGTCTCAACTGCCACACCGCCTTGTCCTTAGACACCAGATCAAACTGCGCCTGCCACAGTTTCCCAATGGCCAAAAGCTCTGGAGTAGAGTCCTCCAAATACTTCCCATCCATCTCCAATATCCCATTCACCAGTTGCTCACATTCCTCCCTTGCTTCCCTCTCCACCTGCGCCTTGTATGCAATCACAAACCCCCCCCCCCCCCCCCCCTCCTCCTCCGACCCCACCCCCGCACAGCACAACCTCGGCCCTCAGATTCTTTAAATGCGTGAAAACTCTTGCCCGTTTCACCGGGCCTCCCAACCCTAAGACATTCCATGTCACCAGCAGGATCGGGGGCTCTCATTCCCCCCCTCACCCCCCCCCTCACTATTTTTCAATGCGTCATGGAGGGTATTTTGAGAGGTTTACCGCGTGTCGCTGTCTACTTAGACAACGTTTTGATTACAGGGACATTGGAGTAGGAAAATTTGGAGGCTGTCCTTAGGCGCCTTTCGGAGGCTGGAGTCCGTTTACGTCGCACAAAGTGCGTCTTTCAGGCGAAGGAAGTAGTCTACCTGGGTTATCGGGTGGACCGCGAAGGTTTGCACCCCATCGCAGAGAAGGTGCGCGCAATTCAACAGGCCCCCTCCCGACTGACATTTCGCATCTTCGTTCGTTTCTCTGCCTCGTAATTACGGGAAGTTCCTCCCCAATCTGCCAACAACACTGGTCCCATTGCACCTTCTGCTAAAGAACAATCACACCTGGGTTCGGGGTCAGCTGCAAGAAACGCCTTTCCAGCGGGTAAAACAACAATTGTTGTCGTCTGGGTTACTAACCCGCTATGATCCTGGAAAGCCTTTCCTCGTCACATGTGATGCATCCCCGTATGGTATTGGGGCCGTCCTGTCCCACAAGATGGAGAACGGGGCCGAGCGGCCGATAGCTTTCGCCTCCCGCACATTGACTGCAGCGGAAATGAAATATGCGCAGATCGAGAAGGATGGCCTGGCGGTGGTCTTTGCGGTGAAACGATTCCACCAGTACGTATATGGCCACCACTTCACTATCGTGACTGATCATAAGCCTCTGCTGGGACTTTTCCGAGAGGATAAGCCAATACCGCCGATTGCTTCCGCACGGATCCAGCGCTGGGCTTTGTTCCTCGCTGCCTACGAGTATTCTCTGGAGCACAAACCAGGAACCCAGATAGGGAATACCGACGCACTGAGCCGATTGCCTTTGTCGACCGGCCCCATGTCGACCCCACGACCGGTGAGGTGGTTGCAACCCTAAATTTTATGGACACCTTGTCTGTCATGGCATCACAGATCCGTGAGTGGACCCAGACGGTGCCAGTCCTGTCAAAGGTTCGGCACATAGGCCTGTATGGTGGGCAGCATGGACAGCTCCCAGGCGAGTTGCGGGCATTTTACTCCAAGCTGTCAGAATTTATCGTGGAAGACGGCATCCTTTTGTGGGGGACGCGTGTGATTGTCCCGGAAAAAGGACAGGAGTTGATACTGATAGACTTGCACAATGGGCATCCAGGTGTGACCAAAATGAAAATGTTGGCCCGGAGTTATGTCCGGTGGCCAGGCCTCAATACCAACATTGAGAAGGTGGCCCAAAACTGCTCCATTTGCCAGGAGCATCAGAAGCTTCCGCCGGCCGCACCCTTACATCACTGGGAATGGCCAGGGCGGCCTTGGGTGCGCTTGCATGCGGATTTCATCGGCCCTTTTCAAGGATCCATGTTCCTGCTATTAATCGATGCCCAGTCTAAATGGCTAGAGGTGCATAAGATGGGAGGCTCAACGTCCTGCGCTACAATCGAGAGGATGCATTTGTCTTTCAGTACGCATGGCCTCCCCGAGGTGCTGGTCACCGACAACAGCACTCCGTCCACAAGTGAGGAGTTTGCGAGGTTCATGAAGATGAACGGCATACGCCATATCCGCACCGCCCCATACCACCCGGCTTCAAATGGGTTGGCAGTGCAGACATTCAAACGAGGCCTAAAGAAGCAGTCTTCTGGGTCAATGGACACGAGACTAGCTCGTTTTTTGTTTTCATATAGGAGCACCCCACATGCGGTGACTGGGGTAGCTCCCGCAGAACTCCTAATGGGCCGGAAGCCCCGTTCTCTGTCTCGTTACACACCGCCCGATCCAGCGCCTCGTGCAAATGGTGTCCGGCCTGCGGCAAAACGAGTCCGACGCCCTCCTTCGCCAGGGTCTTCAGTGGATTCCTTGGACTTTGGGGGGGGGGAGGAGGGGTGTTATAACCTGCCTGCTTACCATTGGCTCGGGACTAATGGCAATCCCACAATCCTTTGGGGTATGAAGTTTCCCCAATGAGGGGGGGGGGGCGGAGAAATCATTAGCAGATCCCCTGCATAAATAAAGCTGGCCAGGTTGGAACCGGCTAGAGGAGAGTGAGCAGCAAGGAATATATATATATATAAATGTTATTGTAAATAAATGTTATTTCTTTCTATCCTTCAACTTGTGCTGGATTCTTTGTGGGCCTCACAAAACCCACCCAACGGATGGACCCATGCCTCACCCCAGTCACCGTCAATCCACTGCCCCTTCCCCCCCCCCCCCCCGTCTCAGAAACCTCCCAACCACTTCCTCTTCAAACCACCTCATTCCCCACAATCCCCCACCCCCCCCCCCCCCCCACCCCCCACCATTCACACCTCCCAGGCACCCCCAAAACCTGCTTCAACAGGTTCAGCCAGCCGCAGCCCCTCCCCCCACCATTCACACCTCCCAGGCACCCCCAAAACCTGCTCCAACAGGTTCAGCCAGCCGCAGCCCCTCCCCCCCACCTCACTCCCATTCACTAACGAACTGCAGCTTGCGAGGGAGGGAGCCCCTCCACCAGAGACCCTCTCCACCCACTCACACAAAAGAAATCAAAACCTCACCACCCCAGCCAACCAGTGAGCCAGAGAAGACACAGCCAGAGTGAGGCACAGCAAAGAGTGAGTTTTGGAATTTGGAGCTCGGTGGGAGTTGAATTGAATCGGTAAGACTGTTCCTTTTTAAATTTCAGGAATTTAAATTAATCTAGAATTGTGCGGTGACTGTTAACAAGGGACTGCCCCATCCACTCACATAAGATGGCAGGAGATCCCAGACCTGTGTCGTGCTCCTCGTGTGCGATGTGGGAGTTCAGGGACATGTCCATTGACCCTGGCTTCTTCACGTGCAAGAAGTGTGTCCAGCTGCAGCTCCTGTTAGACCACTTGACGGCTCTTGAGCTGCGGATGGACTCACATTGGAGCATCCGCGATGCTGAGGAGGTCGTGTATAGCACGTTTAGCGAGTTGGTCACACCGCAGGTGAAAATTACTGAGGGAGATAGAAAATGGGTGACCAAAAGACAGAGCAAGAGTAGGAAGGCAGTTGTAGCCATGCTGGCCACGCAAAATGGACACTGAGCCAAACTAAAATGGAAGACTGCTGGGAAACAGACAGTTTAGCCAGAACAGCAGTCTGCAAAGAGCAGTTTGCATTCTGCAGCAGCAGAAACCAGTTTGGGCTCAGGTGAAAAGACCTTAGCTAGGTGCAAATGGCAAAACGCTTTGCATGCTAATGAGGCCATCAGACTTGAACACCCACACAATAGATACATTTGGTTCTGAATGGACACATTCTAATCAAGACCCAGACATCGAGGCACCAGAAACCTCCAAACAAAAGGACATAAGAAACCCCCCCTCCATCACGGAGACCCCCTCGCATTGGGGAATTAATCCAGTATCGATAAGAAATTGATCCAATAGGTAGAGCCCGCCCGAGAAGAGGGAAGGACAACGGAACCCCTATAAAAGATAGGGACCTCGTGTTGTCCGGTCTGTTAAACCCGTGCTCCGGCTCCGACTGACATCGCGCATCCTGACTCCAGCCGTTGAGCACCAGCCGCCGAAACCGTAAGTTCAACGCTCGCTACGCGATCCAAGCCCACTAGACTCCCAAGTACCAGAACGCTTGCTGAAGGCTGCAGACAAAACCAGGACGAAGGCCTCGTTCTCTGACCTTGCCTGTTCCTGTTAGATAAGTATTCTGTTTGCTTAAGTTTAGTTGTAGCTTAGTCTCTTAGTGTGTGCATGAGTATTTATTATAACTGTATAATAAATATTGATCGTTTGAACTTTACTAATCGGTGTATCGTCTTTATTACTTTGAACTTGACCTTGGAATACTTGTGACGTTGCCTATACGGCAACTGGCGACTCCAGAGCTAAATAATTACATAGAACAGAGCCTAGCAGTGTTAAGCACACGTCGAACTCGGAGGCGTGTTAATACACTCCAATAAACGCGTTTTACGCCCATAGTAAAACGTGCAACATTTAGTGGCGACATCCGCCGGGACCCTGTTGTAAGTGGAAACACCACAGTGTCCAGGACCCTGAAATTTGAATTAGAACTCCAAATTGCAGAGAAAGAAAGAGATCACAAGTATTCAAGGTGTTCAAAATAATAAGCGAAATTCGGAAGTGTGTTTTAGTGCATGCGTACTAACAGGGCTGTAAGGTAAAACTGAAAGCTTTTTGTTGCGACAAACTTTCGGTAGTTTTGTTAACGGAACATAGCGTAAGCCGTACCCGTTTCTCGAAACACCACCCCAGCAACCCCCTGTTCCAAATTATAAAAAGAGAGTCAGAGGAAATGGCCATGCAGGCAATGGAACGTCTGATGGATCCAGCAAAGTTTGTGGTCGCAGCGACCAGCAGCAGTAGCAGAGTAGGCCAGTGTCCCACGTGGGAGCTGGAACTCCGCAAATATTTACAAGGAAAGGGATGGCCCCTTTGGAAAGAGTTTTGTGCAAATGAGGAGACAGGTCCCGGAAGTATAGGTCATACTTGGTGGGAGAACCTCTCTCAAATACACAAAAAGAGTTTAGGTAAAGCACGCAAGCCGATGGCGATTGTGTCCTGCTTGGCACAGTTGCGAGGCGCAGAGGAGGTCATCAGGACGCTCCGGACAGATTTAGAGGAAAGGAACCGAATGAGTAAGGTCGATGTCATGGACATCGAGAAAGAAAACCTGGAATTAAAAGGGAAGTTGGCAGAGAAGGATAGAGAGGTGGATGATGCCAAGAGGGCTCACCAGTCTTGTCTAGCTCATCTGAGCAGTTCCCAGACCCAGTATGAGAAAGCCTATCAGGACGTGCAACGTGCCGTTCTGATAAGACAGGAATCGGAAAAGCAGGTGGAGGCATTGCAGAGGCAATGTTCCGATCTCAAAGCAGCTTTGAGAGCACTCCACGCTGCAACGACCGAACAAAGACAAAGCACAGTTGACCACGCGAAATGCAGGAAACAGATTGCGGAACTGCAATCTCTGCTTTCGGTGCAGAATGGCTTCCAAAGCACCTTTGGAGCACAGTTAGATGGGGAAAACGCCCCAGATTGGCAGGAATTAAGCGAGACAGCGCAGCGTTATGTTCAGGGAACATGTGCGCCCGCAGCTCAGCAGAAACGACAGGCACCCCAACCCCCCACAGCTCAGATCATAACCGCACCCATGAATCCCGTAACCACACAGAGGAAAGCCGAATCAGAAGGCGCCCCAGACATAACTTACACCACCCCTTTAACAGTAACCCAGCTAAGGGACGCTTGTGAAAAGATCACTCCGTTCCTCCCCACCGCAGACCCCCACCAGTTCTTTGCTAAAGTAAAACAGCAGGCTACCATGTACGGCCTGGATGAGAGAGAGCAGGTTAAGCTCACCGTGCTGAGCTTAGACCAGAGCGTAGTAGCAGCCCTCCCCGACCCACAGAACGTGGCAGGAGGCAGCCTAGAGGAGATGCACACCGCCATTTTAGATGCCATCGGGTACAATAGAGGTGACCCCGTAGAAGGATTGAATAAGTGCAGGCAGAAGAGATCCGAACACCCCACAGCATTCGCCGGAAGGCTGTGGATTCATTTCAGCGCAGTTTTCGGACAGCTAGATAGAGCGCATTTAACCCGCGAAAACATGGTTAAGTGGACGCGCACAATTATCTCACACGCAACAGAAGCAGGACAGAGCGCTTGCAATAGTTATGACCCCTCAGAAGAGGCCCATAACGAAAAATGGGTCCTGAAAAGATTGTCCCGCGCTTGGGAGCAATCGCTTCAGGCAAAAGGAAAGGTTAGATCCCCAGAAGAGGCTCAGGCTGCTGCAGATATCCAAGCAGTCAGAGAGCACCAGAAGCCCGCATGGGTAAATGAAGGCAAGAGCAGCCCTCAACAGAAAGGACAGGAATGCTATAACTGTGGACAGTTAGGGCATTGGGCAAAAGAGTGTAATGCACCCCAGCGATCTCAGAGAGGCCAGCAGACAGGCACTCTGAACCGCAACAAGGCAAAACCCATCCACAATGTAGCAGTACAGTCAGGACCCACCAATGTGGACGAGACGAACTGACGGTGTTCGGGCTCCCCCACTTGGGTCTGTGACACACTATGGGACTCATCAGGGAGGCCCGTAGTCACGGCAAAAGTCAAAGGGAAGCCCATAGAGTTACTGTGGGACACAGGAGGATCCCGCACCACCATTAACTCCACAACCACGGCACACGCAGACACGTGGCCGACCACCTCCACCATCACACTTAGCGGGTTCACCGGACACTCGCAGCAGGGACATATCACAGCACCCGTAGCGATCCAGCTAGGGAACATTAGCACAAGGCACCCCGTAGTTCTAGTAAATCTTCCCCGGACAGCAGAGCACATCCTGGGGATAGATTTTATGAACGCTCATAGCTTGTCGTTCGACCCAGTGAACCAGTGTGTCTGGCGAATGGCAAGATCAGACAGAGCCCCAGCCACCCTCACAGTAGGAGACTACGCTAATCGGATTAGCGCAGTGGGAGAGTACTCATTCGACCTGACTACGCTCCACACCGACAGACAAATTAAGGCCCTACTGAACAAACACAGGACAGCATTTGCAAGTCACCGTCATGACTGTGGCAGAATGACTGGACCAGTTCATGTTACCGGACAGGACCCCCGACCGCAAAAGCAATATAGATTTCCCCTCGAGGCAGAGGTGGAAATAGAAAAGGTTATAGGTAGCTTGTTGGACCAAGGTGTACTGAGAACGGTAGCCTCCACCAACAATGCCCCTATTTGGCCAGTGAGGAAGCCCGATGGATCATGGCGTCTGACCATCGATTATCGGGAACTCAATAAAGTAACCCCCGCAGTAGCCCCAACGGTAGCTACTAGTCCCGAGACCATGCTCAAGCAGGGTCTCAACGCCAAGTACTTCACGGTATTGGACATCAGTAATGGATTCTGGTCAATACCATTGGCAAAAGCGTGCCAATACAAATTCGCATTCACTTTTAAAACACAGCAGTACACGTGGACATGCCTCCCACAGGGATTCCACAATTCACCCTCCATTTTCCACCGACAGCTGGCAAGTGGATTAGAAAAATTTTCCCGACCCGAATGTCTGGTACAGTATGTAGACGACCTACTACTGCAGACAGACACAAAGGCAGAGCACATTTCGCTTCTGGCCGAACTCCTGGAACTCTTAACTGAAATTGGCTGTAAAGTTAACCCGAAAAAGGCCCAAATATTGGAAAGTAAAGTGATGTATTTGGGATCAGTCATCACGCACGGCAAACGCGAGATCGAATTCAAAAGAATAGATTCGATTGTCAAATTGCCCCTTCCCCAAAATGTTTCAGCCCTCCGGTCGTTTTTAGGACTGGTTGGCTATTGTCGGAACCACATAGACGGATTCGCGACAAAAGCCGCCCCACTTTCAGACCTCCTTAAGAAAGGAGCCCCCTGGGAATGGCTTCCGCAGCATACAGGCGCTGTGGAAGAGTTGAAACGAGCCCTTAGTGCAGCACCCGCGCTGCTAGTCCCCGACCAACTTTCACCGTACGCAATAGAGGTAGCGAGCACCGATCTGACCCTCTCGGCCGTGTTGCTTCAGGAACGGCACGAGCAGCTAAGACCAGTGGCTTATGCCTCCCGACTGTTAGACCCAGTAGAACAAGGATTTTCGGCCTGTGAGAGGCACCTCCTTGCTGTCTTCTGGGCAGTGCAGTATTTCTCATACATCACCGGACTCAACCCCATTACTATTCTGACCGAACACACACCCACACAGCTACTACTAGACGGTCGACTGAAGGACGGTTCAGTTAGCCAGATTAGGGCAGCTAGGTGGACCCTACTTTTACAAGGACGGGACATTACAGTAAAACAAACACGCACACACACATATTTAGCAGACAACCTCCAATACCCCGGACAGCCCCATGACTGTGAAATTGTAGCTCCCCTGCATAACACAGGACCCTTTTTAGCAAAAACACCCCCCAGGAAGATAGGGAACCCAAAACAAAGCCCCCAGCCCACAGACACGTGTGGACCCTTGAGGATTTATGTAGACGGTTCCTCCACAGTTTTAAATGGTGAGCGTATCACAGGATGCGGCATCTATGTAGAGGACGCGCAGGGGCGCGCTCTCGAAGAGATAGCTCTTAAGTTACCAGGTCACTTAGGCGCGCAGGCAGCAGAGCTAGCAGCCATAGCGTACATAGTGGACCACCCCGATTCTTTCCCCAGCCCAGCAGACATATATTCAGACAGCTTATATGTATGCAATAGCCTAACAGATTTTCTGCCCCTGTGGAGGACACGAGGTTTTGTCTCCGCAGACGGAAAACCCCTTCCATCAGCCCCCTTACTCCAGCATATCCTAGAGAAAGCGAAGGACAGGACCTTCGGCATTATAAAAGTTTGAAGCCACCATAGGTCATCACCCCCTGGGAATGTAAAAGCCGACGCATTGGCTAAGGCAGGTTCCAGGAGAGGACACTTATGGACCCCCCCAGCTAGCGCACCAGCTAGCGCCCCTGTGAGCGCAGTCCAAGTCTCACAGACTGATATTAAAGATCTCGTGGCAGCACAGAAACAGGACGGAGACCTCAGGGAGGTTTTCAAGGGAAACTTTGTGCCTGCTTACGAGCACTTTAAACACGCACTGACCACACATGAGGGTGTGATCATTAAGGACCAACTTTATGTGGTCCCACAGCAGGACAGGAATCAGATGATTGCCTTGTTCCATGACGGACACGGGCATCAGGGAATTGATGCAACAACGAGGCACCTCAGGCAACTCTGTTGGTGGCCTAATCTCAGGAATGATGTAACGCACTACATAGAGAATTGCCTGATTTGTGCTCAGAATAACCCGGAGAGGTATTCTAAGAAAGCACAACTTCGGCATACTCGCCCAGTTAACGGCCCTTGGACAAACCTCCAGATCGATTTTATAGGTCCATTGCCCCCTTGTCGGAATGGCTATAAATACGTTCTGGTGGTGATAGATACCTTTACCAAATGGGTAGAGGCATTTCCCTCGCGAACAAACACAGCTAAGACAGCTGCAAAGATCCTGACCCACCACATCTTCACGAGATGGGGTTTACCCCGAAGTATCGATTCGGACCAGGGATCTCACTTTACAGGACGAGTCATGAGGAACGTCCTGACAATATTCGGAATCAAACAGAACTTCCATATTGCGTATCATCCACAGTCCAGCGGGATTGTGGAGCGCATGAATCGGACCCTAAAAACTACCCTTAGGAAAATGGTTCAAGAGAATAATTCAACATGGGATTCAGTGCTCCCATTTGCACTTATGTTCATAAGGAACACTGTCTCCACATCGACAGGATACACACCACACACACTCATGACCGGACGCCCTATGAAAGGTACAGAATTCCTTTTAGGACTGGACATGACAAGCCCCGAAGTGACGGCCCTCACACATGAAAAGGCAGTTAAAGATCTAGTTGAGACTGTGAGGTCTGCACAGCTCGCAGCCGCAGTCCAGCTAGGGAAACGCCGACAGCAACGGACTGCCTGTTTCAATAAGACCGTACACACCACAGAATTCCAGGTTGGGCAACAGGTAATGTTATCTGTTTATAACCCCAGCAGTTTTTTGGCTCCAAAATATTCCGGTCCCTACTCAATTTCGGACAAAATTAGCCCCTCCGTTTACAGGATAAAGTATCCTAATGGGAAGACCGCGTGGTTCCATATAAACCAGTTAAAGGCATATGGAACACAGGCCAACCATGCTCACCATGTCCTGCTAGACGCGGCAGAACACTTCACCCCGCCCACCAGAGACACTTTTCCACCATCCCCCTCACAGACCAGTTCATCAACGGACTCGCCCTCGACTCCGCCCACAGACCACTACAGACCACGCCCCGACACGCCCACAAGCTGCCACAGCAGAGACAGCAGGACAGACACTGCCTCTGAAGACAGCGACACCACACAGCCATACAGCCCACACTGCACCAACTACGACCCCGACTCCAGTGACCCCATGGAAGTCACTTACCTCAAAAACCCAGAACCACCACCCGACCCCGACTACCCCGACAACACACTCGACACTACACAATGGCACAGGGACAATTCCTACAGACTTGTCCGCAATGACGAGAGTGACCCCCGGTCACACAACTCCAAAGTTTCATGCCTGATCCACACAAGGGTGTGGGATCCGGGAGAGCAGGACGACACGGTGTCTGACTCCCGACACGGCAACCCCTTTGTGACCCTGTTCACAGAGGCAGAATCAAAGTGAGGTGTCCAGATGATGTAAGATAGGAATCGTTTGAGGGAAACGATGTCCTTTCTGATGGAACCTGCACGTATGTTTGTCTTCGTTTTATGTTTGTTTGTTTTCAGGAATGTACATTGTTCAGCTGGAGGATGGACATCTTCTTTTCAGCTGAAAAGATTGTGACCACCTCACATACACGTTAGCTTGTCTGCCGAAACTTTTGAGAACTTCGGTTTGATTGGAGATCTTTTCCAAAGTTGTAAGGCCACACGCCAAATAGTTTATCTGCAGATATCTCTGAGAACTTCAGTGATGTCCTCAGTTGGAGCATCTTGGCTCCCTTGGTTTTTTAGGTGCCCCTCTATTCGGCGAAATAGAGGCTGCAAGTCATGGTCAACACATTCGTACCCGTTTTCTCCAGGTTACTCAGGCAGTGGACAAACGGCACTGAGGACCCGCCCTGTCTGAGAACCAACCCTTGGTCAGCCAAGCTCGGGTATGGCACAGCACGCCCTACCCGGGGATCCCATCCAACTCGTACCCGTAGCGGCCCATACGCAACTCATTCGGATGTTTGTTTCCAAGTTTGTTTTCATTTTACGTTAGGTAGCCCTTCGGCCGCCATCCCACATGCTATTTACATCCGGGAACATTCGGATGGTAAATCAGCAAAGCCTGCGAGACGGCTCGCGGAAGGAAGGATTGTTAGGTGTATGCTGGTCTTTAAATTCGCTTTTTGAAAAAAAAAAAATGAGGGGAGTCACAGGGTGTGACTTAGCCAGTCATTTTAAAGGGTCAATTGGGATTTGAAAGACAGATGCACTAACAAGTAAAGGTCTTAAACTGTGTATTGACAGATACTGTGCTTGATCCCAAAGGTTTCAAAGGACGAGACAGAGGTCGAAGCCAGGATTGTCAATACCGGAGGAAGAAGGAAGAGAAAGAAGAAGAACAGCAAAATGATGGAAGCCCACTTATTACTGTTTAATGTCATATGTATATGTGTGGAAACAAGACACGTTTCCCCCACAACCCCCACCGTAAATGTTTCCATTACAGCAAACCCCCAGTGCTCAGCTCTGATCAGCGAGGTTCAGACCTGGTGTACTAAATTCATGACGTGGTACTCCATGTCCTACATAATCGAATCACTGTTGGTGATCGCGATCCTCATCATCCTAGTGCAGACCCTCAGGTTGAGGAAATGGAAGAGGAGAGCCTCTCGTTCCAGCACCTCACCCATCTATAGAGTGCAATCCCCCATCTTCGGATTCCACCAAACCCCTCAACCCCTCACTGATTACAACACTCTGTAAATAAAAATTCAGCCATGTATTATATTGTTCCATACTCGACTGCCGAGTTGGGAAGTGTGATGTTGTGGTGTGAATGGTTAAGGTTTTAGAGTGATTAAATGTTTAAGTTAAGGTTAAGGTTAATAGTGATAGGTAGAGGTTCCCAGTTGTAGTAATGCATGTCCCTTTGACATAGGGCCAAGTAGAAATGTTAGTTAAAATTTTTTTTTCTCTTCTTCCCATAGTTTAGAACAGAGTAGAACAGGAACTGGCAAGAGGTCAGAACACAAGGAGGCAAAGTACATAGGTGATCCTTCACAATAGTATGATTGTGAGGATCACAAGGAGGGAATGTAGCCATGCTGGCCACGCAAAATGGACACTGAGCCAAACTAAAATGGAAGACTGCTGGGAAACAGACAGTTTAGCCAGAACAGCAGTCTGCAAAGAGCAGTTTGCATTCTGCAGCAGCAGAAACCAGTTTGGGCTCAGGTGAAAAGACCTTAGCTAGGTGCAAATGGCAAAACGCTTTGCATGCTAATGAGGCCATCAGACTTGAACACCCACACAATAGATACATTTGGTTCTGAATGGACACATTCTAATCAAGACCCAGACATCGAGGCACCAGAAACCTCCAAACAAAAGGACATAAGAAACGCCCCCTCCATCACGGAGACCCCCTCGCATTGGGGAATTAATCCAGTATCGATAAGAAATTGATCCAATAGGTAGAGCCCGCCCGAGAAGAGGGAAGGACAACGGAACCCCTATAAAAGATAGGGACCTCGTGTTGTCCGGTCTGTTAAACCCGTGCTCCGGCTCCGACTGACATCGCGCATCCTGACTCCAGCCGTTGAGCACCAGCCGCCGAAACCGTAAGTTCAACGCTCGCTACGCGATCCAAGCCCACTAGACTCCCAAGTACCAGAACGCTTGCTGAAGGCTGCAGACAAAACCAGGACGAAGGCCTCGTTCTCTGACCTTGCCTGTTCCTGTTAGATAAGTATTCTGTTTGCTTAAGTTTAGTTGTAGCTTAGTCTCTTAGTGTGTGCATGAGTATTTATTATAACTGTATAATAAATATTGATCGTTTGAACTTTACTAATTGGTGTATCGTCTTTATTACTTTGAACTTGACCTTGGAATACTTGTGACGTTGCCTATACGGCAACTGGCGACTCCAGAGCTAAATAATTACATAGAACAGAGCCTAGCAGTGTTAAGCACACGTCGAACTCGGAGGCGTGTTAATACACTCCAATAAACGCGTTTTACGCCCATAGTAAAACGTGCAACACAGTGCAGGTCATTTCCCTGCAAAACAGATATACCGCTTTGGATACTGTTGAGGGAGATGGCTCACCAGGGCAAGGCAGCAACAGCCAGGTCCATAGCACCATGGCTGGCTCTGCTGCACAGAAGGGCAGGAAGAATAATGGCAGGGCTATAGTGATAGGGGACTCGATCGTAAGGGGAATAGACAGGCGGTTCTGCGGATGCAATCGAGACTCCAAGATGGTATGTTGCCTTCCTGGTGCAAGGGTCAAGGATGTCTTGGGGCAGCTGCAGGACATTCTGGGGGGGGGGGGGGGGGTGTGAACAGCCAGCTGTCGTGGTGCACATAGGCACCAATGATATAGGTAATAAACGGGATGAGGTCCTACAAGCTGAATTCAGGGAGTTAGGAGTTAAACTAAAAAATAGGACCTCAAAGGTAGTAATCTCAGGATTGCTACCAGTGCCACGAGCTAGTCAGAGTAGGAATTTCAGGACAGATAGGTTGAATGTGTGGCTCGAGAGATCGTGCAAGAAGGAGGGATTCAAATTCCTGGGGCATTGGAACCTGTTCTGGGGGAGGTGGGACCAGTACAAAAATGCGGACTGTCTGCTCCTGGGCACGACTGGAACCAATGTCCTGGGGGGGGTTTGCTAGAGCTGTTGGGGAGGGTTTAAACTAATGTGACAGGGGGATGGGGACCGGAGGGATATCGGAGGGAAGTAAAACGGGGCCAGAAACAAAAAGCAGTAAGGGGGAAGTGTAAGGCAGAGAAGCCATGTCAAAAATCAAATAGGGCGACAGTACAGGGTACAGTGACTGAGGAAAGTGTGGAAAGGGAGGTGGCCAATGCAGGATTGAGGGTGTTGTACCTAAATGTGTGCAGTATACGGAACAAAGTAAATAAGCTTGTTGCGCACATTGAAATTGGCCGGCACGATGTTGTGGACATCACAGAGACGTGGCTGCAAGGGGATCAGGGCTGGGATCTAAATATCCAAGAATATGTGTCCTATCGAAAGGACAGGCAGATGGGCAAAGGGGGCGGGGTTGCATTGTTAGTAACGAATGAAGTTAAATCGATAGCAAGGAGCGATATAGGATCAGAAGGCATAGAATCTCTGTGGGTAGAGTTGAGGAATCGCAAAGGTAAAAAGACCCTGATGGGAGTTACGCACAGGCCCCCTCGCAGTAGTCAGGATGTGGGGCACAAAATAAACCAGGAGATAGAAATGGCATGTAAAAAAGGCAATATCACAATAAGCATGGGGGACTTGAATATGCAGGTGGACTGGGAAAATCAGGCTGGTAGTGCATCCCAAGAAATGGAATTTGTGGAATGTCTAAGAGATGTTTTTTTGGAGCAGCTTGTGAGAGAGCCTACTAGGAAACAAGCAATTCTGGATTTGGTGATGTGTAATGAGGCAGATTTGATTAGGGAACTTAAGGTGAAGGAACCCTGAGGGAGCAGTGACCAAAATATGATAGAATTTACCCTCACTTTGAGAGGGAGAAGCTGCAATCAGATGTAACGGTATTACAATTAAATAAGGGTAACTACAAAGACATGAGGGAGGAGCTGGCCAGAGTTGATTGGAAAAGGAGCTGAGCAGGGAAGACAGTGGAACAGCAATGGAAGGTGTTTTGGGGGGTTATTCGGGAGGCACAACAGAAATTCAGCCAAGGAGGAGGAAACATGCTAAGAGGAGGACAAGGCACCCATGGCTGACGAGGGATGTCAAGGACAGCATAAAGGCTAAAGAAAAAGCATACAAAGTGGCGAGAATTAGTGGGAAACCAGAGGATTGGGAAGCCTTTAAAAGCAAACAGAGGATAACTAAAAAAGAAATAAGGGGGGAGAAAATTAAGTATGATTGCAAGCTAGCTAGTAATATAAAGGAAAATAGGAAGAGATTTTTTTCAATATATAAAAGGTAAGAGAGAGGCAAAAATAGCCATTGGCCCACGGGAAATTGTGCTGGAGAAGTAATAATAGGAAACAACGAAATAGGAGATGAACTGAATAGTTACTTTGCATCAGTCCTCATGGTGGAAGACACCAGTGGGATGCCAGAGCTCCAGGAGAAGCAGGGGGCAGAGGTGAGTGCAGTGACCATTACTAAGGAGAAGGTTTTGGGGAAGCTGAAAGGTTTGAAGGTGGATAAGTCACCTGGAATGGATGGAATACAACCTAGGGTTCTAAAGGAGATAACTGAGGAAATTGTGGAGGCAATAGTGATGATCTTTCAGGAATCAGTGGAGGCAGGAACGGTCCCAGAGGACTGGAAGGAGGCTAATGTAACACCACTGTTTAAGAACGGAGGGATGCAGAAGACGGGAAATTATAGGGCGGTTAGCCTGACTTCGGTCATTGGCAAGATTTTAGAGTCTGTTATTAAAGATGAGATCGCGAAGCACTTTGAAGTGCATGGTAAAATAGGACTGAGTCAGCACGGCTTTGTCAAAGGGAGGCCGGGTCTGACAAATCTGTTAAGAATTCTTTGAGGAAGTAACAAGGAAGTTAGACAAAGGAGAACCAGTGGACGTGATTTATTTAGATTTCCAGAAGGCCTTTGACAAGGTGCCGCATAGGAGACTGTTAAATAAGTTAAAAGCTCATGGTGTTAAGGGTAAGATTATGCCATGGATAGAGGATTGGCTGACTGGCAGAAGGCAGAGGGTGAGGATAAAGGGGTCTTTTTCAGGATGGCAGGCAGTGACTAGTGGTGTGCCTCAGGGGTCTGTGCTGGGACCACAACTTTTCACAATATACATTAATGATCTGGAAGAAGGAACTGAAGGCACTGTTGCTAAGTTTGCAGATGATATAAAGATCTGTAGAGGGACAGGTAGTGTTGAGGAAGCAGGGGGGCTGCAGAAGGACTTGGACAGGCTAGGAGAGTGGGCAAAGAAGTGGCAGATGAAATACATTGTGAAAAGTGTGAGGTTATGCACTTCAGAAGGAGGAATTTAGGCATAGACTATTTTCTAAATGGGGAAATGCTTCGGAAAGCAGAAGCACAAAGGGACTTGGGAGTTCTTGTCCACGATTCTCTTAAGGTTAATGTGCAGGTTCAGTCGGCAGTTAAGAAGGCAAATGAAATGTCAGCATTCACGTCGAGAGGGCTAGAATACAAGACCAGGGATGTACTTCTGAGGCTGTATAAGGCTCTGGTCAGACCCCATTTGGAGTACTGTGAGCAGTTTTGGGCCCCATATCTAAGGATGTGCTGGCCTTGGAAAGGGTTCAGACGAGGTTCACAAGAATGATCCCTGGAATGAAGAACTTGTCGTATGAGGAACATAGAACATAGAACAGTACAGCACAGAACAGGCTCTTCGGCCCTCGATGTTGTGCCGAGCAATGATCACCCTACTTAAACCCACGAAACCCGTATACCCGTAACCCAACAATCCCCCCATTAACCTTACACTACGGGCAATTTAGCATGGCCAATCCACCTAACCCGCACATCTTTGGACTGTGGGAGGAAACCGGAGCACCCGGAGGAAACCCACGCACACACGGGGAGGACGTGCAGACTCCACACAGACAGTGACCCAGCCGGGAATCGAACCTGGGACCCTGGAGCTGTGAAGCATTGATGCTAACCACCATGCTACCGTGAGGCCCTACGTTTGAGGACTCTGTGTCTTTCGTTGGAGTTTAGAAGGATGAGAGGGGATTTTATTGAAACTTACATAGATTTACATCGAATTTACAATGCAGAAGGAAGCCATTCAATCCATCAACTCTGCACCGACCCTTGGAAAGAGCACCCCATTTAAGCCCACACCTCCACCCTATAATCCACCTCACCAAATTGGTCATTAAAGGCAATTTAGAAATGACCAATTTACCTAACCTGCACATCTTTGGACAGTGGGAAGAAACCGGAGCACCCGGAGGAAACCCACACAGACACGGGGAGAACGTGCAGACTCCGCACAGACAGTGACCCAAGCTGGGAATCGAACCTGGGACCCGGCGCTGAGGAGCGCCAGTAGTAAGCACTGTGCTACCATGCCACCCCCTCTTCGGCAGGTCCAGCGTATGATCTTGCTAAATACGAAAACCAGTGTCTTTCCACGTCGCCTCTCGTGTCTGCTTGGCCCACCTCAGCACTTCTCTTTCGATTGATATCCATGGAAGCAGGCAGTCACCGCCCTCGGTGGCTCATCCACCCACAGCTTTGGCCGTCGCTTCCTCAGCATTGTCGCAATAAACTTTGTCGGCCTCGGGCTCTCCACTCTCTTGGGCAGCCCCACGATCCTCAAATTCTGCCGCTGCGATCTATTCTCAAGGTCTTCCATCTTGGCCAATTCAACTTCCAGCGAGGCGAGCTGGTCACTGTGCCTCAACAGTGCCTCCTCCACCCCCTTCAATACCTCACCCTGCTCCTGCACCACCTCCAATGTTCTTCCAAGTGACTCCCTGATGGGGGCCAGCAGGCCCTCCACCAACTGCTTGAGCAATTCCCTCCCATACCTCTCAAAATGCTTGTGTAACTGTCGTTCAAATTCCGCCACCACCACTTCACCAGTGTCTCTACCATTATAAAAGTGGCCCCACCCGGTGAGCTTGCCTCCCCCAATCTCCCTGCCAACGCACCTTTTGCTGTGCATGACCCTGCCAGCGGACTGGCATTCAAACCTTTCTTCCCAATATTCCTTTTTGCCAACTAAGTCTCATCTGGGAAATATTTTCTGACGATTTCCCTCCCCAATAACGGGTGGACAGGGCGCAAAAACTCAGGACTCTAGCGGGAGCTCCCCAACGTGCGACCCTTCCTACATGTCACCACCGGAAGTCCAATATCTCGCTATTGAGCGCCACTTTGCCATTTTTCTGACCTCGGGGAGCTTCTCTCTGCCAACGCCGCACTTAGAGCTGGAGCTCAAGCTGTAGCTTGCCAGCAGGAAAAGCTCCTCACAGATCGGGGCTCCATTGTGCCTGGCTTCACCGATCTCTCCCTCCCCCCACCTTTCATCCCCGACACCCCACTTTCAACACCTGTCACCCAACCCCCTCTCCCCCCCCCCCCCCCCCAACCTCAGGGAGCCCTGCAGGAAGACCTCCTCACCACCCCTAATAGGTAAGGTCCCTGGGGCCCAATCTCTGGAACTGCCTCACAGCCTCACAGTGCGTGGTGGTATGATTAACATAGCTGCCTGCCATTGGTGCAGAACACCGGCTTACCATTGGCCCTGGTCGGTCATGTGCCTCTCGACCGATTGGTTGAGACCAGTCATGTGACAGCTCCCCGATTGGTCGAGAGGCTGAGTTAACCCCGCCTCCAGGGCAGGGTATAAATACCCAGTACTCCCGGCGGTCGTCCATTTACTGTAGTCGACCGCAGGGCTAACATCTAGCTGATTAAAGCCAGAAATTGATGGTACATCACCCTGCCACCCTGGCAGCCTCACAGTGCCCCTGCCACCCTGGCAGCCTCACAGTGCCCCTGCCAGCCTGGCAGCCTCACAGTGCCCCTGCCACCCTGGCAGCCTGGCAGCCTCACAGTGCCCCTGGCAGCCTCACAGTGCCCCTGCCACCCTGGGAGCCTGGCAACCTCACAGTGCCCCTGCCAGCCTGGCAGCCTCACAGTGCCCCTGCCAGCCTGGCAGCCTCACAGTGCCCCTGCCAGCCTGGCAATGCTTCAGTAATCTCCATAACAATCACGGATTTACATTGCAAAATCTCATCCTGAAAGACACGCCTAAAGATTGTTATCCATAGAACACTGAAAGCTTTGCTTGAGTCATCAAAAAGAAAACTTGGTTCCATCACAAGACACTAAAAGCGGCATTCACATGCTGATTCTTTTTTATTGGCAATGTACAATATAGTAGATATAATATTCTGTTTTTGTCTGTGTACAACAGTATACTCCATCTGCCATCTTGTCATCCACTCACTTAACCTGCCTACACCTCCTTGCAGCCTCTCTGTGTGCTCCACACAGCTTACCCTTTCATCTAGCTTTGTAACATCAGCAAACTTTGATATATTGCTGTCCGTCTCTTAATCAATGTCATTAATCTGGTTCGTAAATAACTTAGACCCCGAACAGATCCTTGCAGCACTCCACCTGTTACAGCCTGTCCATTTGAAAATGCCCCATTTGTGCCTACTCTCTGCTTCCTGTCCATTAACCATTCTTCTGTCCCAATTCCATGAACCATAATCTTGTGGAATAACCTTTTACTCTAACGCCCCTGCAAAATCTAAGCACCGCACAAATGAACATGCGTAACAGGTGCAGAAGTAGGCCATTCAGCCCCTCGAGTCTGCTGCGCCATTCAATAAGCTCATGGCTGATCGGTGTGTGTTTCGAGTTCCACATTCCCCAGCTATCCTTTGATTCCCTTGCCCAACAAGAACCTATCTACCTCCACCTTAAAAATATTCAGTCATCCCGCTTCCACCGCCTTCTGAGGCAGTGAGTATGAAAGTCGCTCAACCCTCTCAGAGAAAAAGATTCTCCTCACCTTTGTCCTCAAAGGGTGATCCCTAATTTTAAAATGGTGCCCCGCCTAGTTCTGGACTCACCCACGAGAGGAAACATCGTTTCAATGTCCACCTTGTCAATACCATTCAGGAACTTGTATACTTCAATCAGATCAGCCCTCACTCCTCTAAACTCGAGTGGAGACAAGCGCAGTCTGTCAAACTTATCCTCACAAGGCAAACCATCCATTCCAGGTATCAATGTAGTAAAACCTTTTCGAACCACCCCATTGCATTTATATCCTTCCTTCAATACGGAGACCAAAGTTGGGCCCAGTATTCGAGATGTGGTCCCACCAATGACTCGTATAACAAACTTATAACATCTGGTTTAGCTCACTTGGCTAAATTGCTGGCTTTTAAAGCAGGCCAGCAGCACGGTTCGATTCCCGTACCAGCCTCCCCGGACAGCCGCCGAAATGTGGCGACTAGGGGCTTTTCACAGTAACTTCATTGCAGCCTACTCGTGACAATAAGCGATTTTCGTTTTCATTTTCCTTATTTTTGTGTTCAATTCCTCTAATAATAAAGGACAGCATTCCATTGGCCTTCTTGGTTACTTGCTGTAACTGCACACTAACGTTTTGTGACTCATGCACTAGAACACCCAGATCCCTCCGCACCGTGGAATTCTGCAGCTGTTCTCCATTCTCCTTCCATGAACTCAGACGAAGCAGCACGGTAGTCACCCTTTTAAGTAAGGCTGGGGCCCTCTTTACAACGGAGCTTAATTTCATTGGTGAGTGACAAGAGCATACTTTGATTAGATCTGAGGCCCAAGTTTGAGAAGTGAGTGTTGAATCAGCCAGCAGCACTGAGTGATGACGTGGCAGCACCAGTTTGGAGGCTTCTGGCAGAGGCAGGGAATGCCTACATGAGCAGTATTCCCAGGATGGGGCACTGCTCAGGCCATGCCTAAGGCAGTCGGAGGTGTATCGTCCTCCATTTGAAGGGTTGCTGGTTTCCATAGCAGCCCCACAGACTGCATTTCACGGCGAGAAGGAAAAAAATCCCACTTTAGTGCAAAAAATATCAGTGGTGCAATTATTTTGTTGGTAAGATCAAGTTTAAATTTGGGTCGACACGGTGTTAAGTAGGATTTTTATTTTACATTTCTTTATATTTAAAATTCAGACCTTTGATGCTGAGTAAAAATAGGGAATGAAAACAAAATTTGCACGTCTGAAACCGGATCATCCTCTTTCAAACGTTTCTGCATGAAAAATGATAACCTCTAGAGAAGGAACAGTTGTTTAAGACCATACTGCAACTTAACCCCCAGGAACCGGCAAAGCTATCAATCTTGCCTCTTATTTCTGTCTTTGCTGATTCTCCTTCTCCTTCACTTTCCCTTTTCTTTACTCTAACTTTCTTGTTTTCCTTTCTCTTTTAGTTGCCCCTTTTCTCTTCCTTCCCTCCAGAAGTGGTCGCATTTCTATTGGGATTCAGGTCTACGGATTGGACAGCATCCGGTGCCATGTCCAAATGGACGCTGTTCCAATTGGAACCTGGAGACTGGACAGAGCAACTGGACATGGGCAAATGGAAAGGGTGAACTGGAGAGGCGCTACATTCCAATATGCACCCAACATCTACAGCCATGTAGACGTGGCTGTTTAAAAATCTGGAACTCCGATCCCGGCCCCGGGTCCCCGTGCCTGCGTGGGCCTCACTCCCACAACCCAAAGATGTGCAGAGTAGGTCAAAGATAAAGGCTGGGATTCTCCGACCCCGCGTCGGGTAGGAGAATCCCCGGGGGGCGTGAAAATCGCGCCACGTCGCCCTGACGCCAGCTCGCCGATTTGTCGGGCTCCCGCGGGATTGCCACCGTGCCAGTCTGGGGCCGTTGACAACGCGCACCCCCCCCCCCCCCCGGTGATTCTCCGGGCCGTTTGAGTTCGGCCGAGTCCAGCCGGCGTGGGTCACGTATGGTCCCATATGGCGGGACTTGGAAGTTCTGTGTGCGGGGGCCGTCCTGGTGGGGGGTGGGGGATCCGACCCTGGGGGGGGGGGGGGGGGAGACCACTCAGGCGCCAACCTAGCCCCCTAGGACGGGAAGCATACCTGATGATCGAGGACCATTGTCACCGGAGTGGTTGCCGCCGCTTTTCATGCCGGCACCAGAACTTGGCCGCGGGATTGGTGTGTTTTTCTGCAGCGGAAGCAGCTCGCCATTGGCTACCAGCAGGATCTACCAGTTCCGCCGATGTCCACAGCATTTTGCGTGGCTCACCTGTCTCGCCTCAGGGGAACCCGGCTGGGTCGTAAGATCGCGCCGGTGGGAAGGACTGAAAAATCCTGGCCTAAATCTTCTTGTATGTACATGGCTCAGTTTTGGGAATGAATGCATCTTGGTTAAGGCCAGTATTTATTGCTCAATCCTAGTTGCCCTTATGAAGTTGCTTTCCTGAACTGCTGCAGTCCATGTGGAGTAGGTATACCCACAGTGCTGTTTGTGATAAATTTCCAGGACTTTGACCTGGCGATGTTGAAGGAACAGTTCCAAGTCAGGATTCATAGAATTTACAGTGAAGAAGGAGGCCTTTCGGCCCATCTAGTCTGCACCGACCCTTGGAAAAAGCACCCCACTTAAGCCCACGGCTCTATCCTATCTGCCTGACCCAGTAACCACACCTAACCTTTTTGGACACCAAGGGCAATTTACCATGGCCAATCCACCTAACCTGCACATCTTTGAACTGTGGGAGGAAACCGGAGCTCCTGGAGGAAACCCACACAGACTCCACACAGACATTGAACATGCAGACTCCCCGCAGACAGCGACCCAAGCCCGGAATCGAACCTGGGACCCTGGAGCTGTGAAGCAACCGTGCTAACCACTGTGCTACCATGCTGCTCGATTGTGTGTGTCTTGGAGGGGAAGTTGCAGGTGGTGATATTTCAGTGTATCTTTCAGGTGCTAGAAACCAGTGCCCATCAATACTGATCTATCAGAGGAGGGCGTGGCTCGCTCACTCAGCCTGATTCTGCTCCATCACAGACAGTAGAAACATGCCACAGCTCTGCAAGACAGGAGTGCAAGGCACCAATGAGTGGAGTCCATGCTTTTAATGCTTTGCTCTGCAGAGTTTTTCTTCTCAGAATAATTGTTGGAAGAAGCCAACTTAAAAGTTCGGAGATGGCGGATGAAAACATGAAGGACAAACTTTGGTGAGGTGGGAGAGAAACACATGGAAAATATGCAATAGCCGTCAAGGTCCATAGTGATGGCTGAAAGCCGGTGATCAGAAAGGCAGGACACAGTTAAAAATAATCACTGCTGGAATTGTGTTGAGCGATGTAACACGATCCTTGGAGTCCAGTGATTGCTTAATGCACACATAATGCACAATGACATTAATAGCCCCAGTTTGCGTCAAATCCTTATTCCTTAGACTGGGTTGACATTCAGTGGCATTACGATCATCAATCCCCCACAATCAATATCCTGGAGGGTTATCATTGATCAGAAACTGAACTGGACTAGCCACATAAATAAACACTGGCTACCAGAGAAGGTCAGAGGTTAGGAATCCTGCGGTGAGTGACTCACCTCCTGACTCCCCAAAGCCTGTCCACCATCTACAAGGCACAAGGCGGGGGTGTGATGAATACTCTCCACTTGCCTGGATGAGTGCAGCTCCAGCAACACTCAAGAAGCTCGACACCATCCAGGACAAAGCAGCCCCGCTTGATTGCTCCCCCCTTCCACAAACCTTCAATCCCTCCACCACCTGACTTGGAAATATATCGCCGTTCCTTCACTGTCACTGGGTCAAAATCCTAGGACTCCCTGCCTAACAGCACTATGGGTGTACCTACACCACGTGGACTTCAAGAAGGAAGTTCACCACCACCTTCTCATGAGGAATTACAGTGACGCCCATATCCCGTAAATGATAAAAAAAACTATGTCCAATGACTGAAAATACTTTTGGTGGGAAGGGTCGGAAAATCCCGGCAATAGTCTCAAATTTAGAAGGTGGTGGAAAGACAACTTTGATTTATTTACCTCGTGCAGAGAGCGCAAAAGTGTGGAAAGAGGAACAAGGGGGGGGGGAGGGGGCATTCAACCCCTCAAGCCTCTTCCACCTAAATATTGGCCAAGGCACTGGGGAGAGCAACCCCTGCTCTTCTTCAAATAGTGTCATCGGATCTTTTAGCTGAGAAATTATTTAATCCGTTTAAAATCTTGTCTGCAAGGTGGAATAGTCAGCTCAGGAAGGCAAAGAAGGCTGATCACGGCATCAAAATTCAAGAGAAGAATTGGTATGTAGAGGCAGAGAAAGATCTGACGGAGGAACAAGAGAGGTAATTTGGGATACAATGAGCTGAATTCTCCGATTTTCAGGTTATGTCCTGACACCGGCTTGGGGACAGTGGCGTTTTAGGACCGATAAACCGGTGCAATATGGCTACTGATCCCCGTTTGGTGGGGGGGAGCTAGCAGGCACCTGGCTCTAGCTGCCAATGTGGCATGGCTGCGCATGCACACGGCGGCGGCTTGCAGCTGCTGCGCCTTGCAACATGGCACCGGCCGCGTGCGGATACGGTCTGCCAAATAGTGCCCCCCCCCCCCCCTTTGGCCAGGCTCGCCCCCCCAACTGTGGCGGTGCTGGACTGAGTCCGCAGTCGCCACACCCAAGTTTCCACCAAAAAATAGCACGAGAGACCCACGCCGTCGAGAACTCGGCCGGTCGGGGGGGGGGGGGGGGGGGGGAGCATCGGGAGGGAGTGACTCAGGTAATGTCCTGAGGCCCGCGATACGGCGTGCGGCATACTCCTAGAGTACGCTGCTTTGGAGGGGTCGGAGCATCGCGAAAGCAGCACCACCCCCAATTTTGGCGCCAACTTTGATTCTCTGGCCGATCGCTGAATGTGATTTCAGCGTCAGTGACTGGAGAATCCCGCCCCATATTTTTCAGCCCATTAAGTTTACAATGGACTATTCTGGTCCATCGCTATATTTCAATGATGGAGATAATAAGTGACAGAAGCAGAAACAGAGAGACAAACTGTTTTAAAGGTGGAGATAAAAAGCAAAAAAGGTTAGGAGCAGTTGAGAGTTATAATATTTATGAAACTGTACTGCTCGTAGGATCCTTGTCCACAGGGACCATATATCAGGAATTCAGGCATTGACTTCCCATGACGTTATTCCATTTAAAGGACAGACATCATGAGTAGTGCATGCACAAATTCCTGAAATGTGCTCCCAATGGACAAGGCTTCGCACTGGGAGAATAATTTCATGAAATTTCAGAGATAAAGACAGCTAAATAGAAAGATAAGAGCAAAAACAGACATGGGGACATCAGACATAGAGAAGCCATAACAATTAAAAGGAAAGAACAGTTAATCCAGTATTCTTATTTCTCAGCAAGAAAAAAAAACATTTATTAAACATGGAAAAATTGGATTATGATATATTACAGGGGCTGGTTTAGCACACTGGGCTAAATCACTGGCTTTGAAAGCAGACCAAGGTAGGCCAGCAGCACGGTTCGATTCCCGTAACAGCCTCCCCGAACAGGTGCCGGAATGTGGAGACTAGGGGCTTTTCACAGTAACTTCATTGAAGCCTACTCGTGACAATAAGCAATTTTCATTTCATTTTCATTACTCCTCTACTGCCCCCCCCCTTAACTCAACAATTACGCATGGATTTATAGATTAACATGGCTCACAAAATGCATTTAAACTACAATGGTCTCATTCACACCCAAAGTCCCTTTTAAACACACAGGATGACTGTAATAAGACACACCTTTCTGTCATGTGAGAGTACCTTTAAGAAATGGATGTTTAAGCAATGTACCTTTAAGAAAACAGTGATGTCACAAAGTGGGTGGAGCTGAGCTCACTTCTGCTTTTTGGGAGTTTTAGTTTCAGTTTGAGAGAGCAGCTGGGAGTGCCTGTGTGTTTTGCTGAGAGCTGCAGGAAGAAACACCGAGCTGGTCTGTTGATGTATGCAAATCCAAAGACTATAAATATATTGAATGTAACCTCATGTCTGTCTTTGAAGGTTTGTTAAGTCTTTTGGATGTTTAAAGGAACAGTTTTCAGGATTGAGGAGTGTTGTATTATTTTCGGGGTTATCTTTGAAGTAAGGGGTGTTAAGAGATCCAATGTTTATTTAAAAGGTTAATTTGAGTTCATGGAATAAACATTGTTTTGTTTTAAAAACCACGTGTCCATAATTGTAATACTACACCTGGGGAACAACCATGTTTTTCAAAAGCAACAATCCATTAAAGGTGGGGGTTGGTTGAACGCCATGATACATTTTGGGGTTCTGAAAACACCTCTCCCATAACAATTGGGGGCTCGTGGGGATAAAAGTCTATCTATTGGATTGGCTTTTGTGAACTTAAAGACAGTGAAGGATTGTTGCTTTTCTGGTGTGGTATTTTAGTTTAAGTGGGGAGAGTGTTGTGAACAATGGCTCTTTCGGAGGCTCAGAAGTTTTTGAGGGTGGACATGGTAACACCTGATACCTTACTGACAGAGACTAAAAACAGACTATTAGGTTTGGCAAAAGCATTGCAGTTAACACTGCCTAGCAAAATATGAAAAGAGGAGGTACTTAACGCGGTGTCTGCGCATTTACGTTTGCCTGTGATACATTCTGACTCATTAGCCATGGCAAAGCTCCAGTTGCAGATTAAGCAATTTGAAGATGAAAAAGAATTATAGCAACTTGAACATGAAAAAGAATTAAAGCAGCTTGAAAATGCAGTGAGGGAAAAAGATAGAGCTAGAGAGGAAAAAGAAAAGGAGAGAGAAGAAAGAAACAAAGAAAGAGGTAGAGAGGAAAGGGAAAAAGAGAGAGAGTTTGAACTTCGGAAAATTGCTCTGAAACATGAAAATCAGTTAAAATTGGCAGACGCAAAGGGACACGTACTGTTGGCGGAGATGGATGAAGATAATGAAACAGAGCATCATAGTCGAAGACGTGGTGGGGATCTATTTAAGTATGTCCAAGCATTGCCAAGGTTTGACAAGAAGGAGGTAGAAGCCTTTTTCATTTGATTTGAGAAGGTAGCTAAACAAATGCAGTGGCCACAGGACATGTGGGTATTACTGATTCACACAAAGATGGTAGGTAGGGCCAGTGAAGTGTTTGCATCACTACCGGAGGAGGTATCTGGGACGTATGAGGAGGTGAAGAAATCCATCTTAAGTGCATATGAGCTAGTGCCTGAAGCTTACAGACAAAGGTTTAGAAATTTAAGGAAAGAATTTGGTCAAACATACATGGAGTTTGAAAGGCTCAAACAGAGTAATTTTGATAGGTGGATAAGGGCTTTGAAAATAGATCAAACGTAAGAAACTCTCAGAGAAATTATACTTTTGGAGGAGTTTTAAAATTCAATTCCTGATGTAGTGAGAATTCATGTGGAACAACAGAGGGTTAAAACTGTGATTAGCGGCAGAAATGGCAGATGATTATGAATTAGTTCATATATCAAAGATTGGTTTCCGACATCAGTTTCAGCCGGTAAGGGATAGAAACTGGGGACATGAGAAATACTCAAGTGGTAAAGGTAAAGGTGATCTGATGGGAGGCAATAAAGAGAGTGTACCTCAGATTAAAAATGAAATCCAGGAGGGTGGAAAAGAAATGAAAAGTTTCAAATGTTTTCACTGTAATAAACTAGGCCATGTAAAGTTACAGTGTTGGTAGTTGAGGAAAAGCACTGGGAAGGCTGATGTGATAAAATAGGATAAGACAGTGGGATTTGTTAGAGTGGTAAAGGAAAGCCCAAGGGAAGCGAAGGAGGTGCAAATGATTGTACAGCCTGTTAAGAAGTAATTGTTAAGAAGGTGCCAGATGTCTTTAAAGACTTTACTTGTGTGGGTAAAGTTTGCTTATGTGTATCAGGAGGAGCAGGTAAAGAAGTCACAATTTTAAGAGATACAGGGGCTAGTCAATCTTTAATGGTAAGAGATGAGGAATTATGTAGTTTGGGAAGAATGTTGCCAGAAAAGGTGGTGATATGTGGAATTCAGCGTGAGAGGAGTAGCGTTCCATTATATAATTATACAGTCCAAAGATGTGCGGGTTAGGTGGATTGGCCATGCTAAATTGCCCGTAGTGGGGGGGGGGGGGGGGGGTGTTGGGTTATGGGTATAGGGTGGATACGTGGGTTTGAGTAGGGTGATCATTGCTCGGCACAACTTCGAGGGCCGAAGGGCCTGTTCTGTGCTGTACTGTTCTATATAAGGTAAGGTTGGAAAGTCCAGTGAAGAGTGGTGAAATGGTAGTAGGAGTAATAGATAAACTATCTTGTCCAGGAATACAGTTTATCTTGGGTAATGATATAGCTGGATCGCAGGTGGGAGTGATGCCTACTCTGGTTGATAAGCCAGTGGAAAATCAGACAACTGAAGGGTTGAAGGACGAATATCCTGGGATTTTTCCGGATTGTGTAGTAACAAGGTTGCAAAGTCACAGTTTAAGACAAGAGGAGAAATCAAAGACTGAAGATGAAGTTGAAATGCAATTATCAGAAACGATTTTTGATCAGATGATTGAAAAAGAACCAGAACAGGTGGAGGATGCGGGACATAATTTTTGTTCAGGAAAATTGGCGGAGTTACAACAGAAATATGTAGAAATAAAACGGATATATCAGAAAGCATATACGGAAGAGGAATCTGAGAGTATGCCAGTGTGTTATTACCGTAAAAGTGATGTCTTGATGAGAAAATGGGGACCTGTACATATGTAGGCGGATGAAAAGTGGGCAGAAGTTCATCAAGTAGTATTGCCGGTAGGGTATAGAAAGGAGGTGTTGCGAGTTGCACATGAGGTACCAGTGGGAGGTTATTTGGGAATAAGGAAAACTCAAGATAAAATCCAGAAACATTTTTATTGGCATGGACTACATAAAGATGTAGTTAAATTTAGCATGTCACATATGTCAAGTGATAGGGAAACCTCAAGCAGTGATAAAACCAATGCCCTTAATACCTATTTCAGCATTTGAGGAACCTTTTAAAAGGGTCCTAGTTGATTGTGTAGGACCGCTTCCTAAAACAAAAAGTGGGAATATCTTTTGACAATAATGGATGTGTCTACTAGGTTTCCAGAGGTTATTCCAGTACGTAATATTGCAGCTAAAAGGACTGTGGGGGAGTTACTTAAATTCTTTACTAGATATGGACTACCCACAGAAATTCAATTGGATCAAGGATCGAATTTTACTTCAAAGTTATTCAAAGAGGTTATAGATAGCTTAGGAATAAAACAATTTAAATCAACTGCGTACCATCCAGAATCGCTGGGAGCGTTAGAAAGGTGGCATCAGACATTAATGACAATGTTGAGGGCATATTGTCAAGATTATCCATAGGATTGGGATAAAAGAATCTAATTCGTATTGTTTGCAATTAGGGATGCACCTAATGAATCTACCAAATTTAGTCCGTTTGAACTCATTTTTGGTCATGAGGTAAGAGGACTACGTGTCAAATTTTAGGGAACAATTAAATAGAGCAGGTGAATTGGCTAGACAACATTTGAAAGTTGCACAAAATGTGATGAAACAGGTAGCGGACAGGAAATCCAAAATTCGTAGTTTTGCCAGTGGGGATAAAGTTTTAGTGCTGTTACCAGTGGTAGGTGAGCCTTTAAAAGCTAGATTTTGTGGACCGTATCAGATTGAAAGGAAATTAAATGAGCTGAATTATGTGGTAAAAACACCAGATAGAAGGAAGTCTCCCCATGTGTGTCATGTGAATATGCTTAAAAGGTACTTTGAAAGGGAAGGAGAGAAAAAGGAGGTTTTAATGATTCTAACTCAAAGTGACGAACCAAATCCAGATGACTGTGAATTTGACATATCTCAAATTAAATTGGAAAATGAGGATGCTCTTAAAAATTGGGATGAATTGTTAAGTTACCTTCCAGAGGAAAAACAAATTGACCTGAAAGTGTTATTGATAGTACATGGGCAAGTTTGTAGAGATGAATTGGGAAGTACTAAAATGGTTACACATGATGTAGATGTGGGAAATGCTGTTCCTATCAAACAACATCCATATAGACTTAATCCGTTAAAATTGGCAGAGGTTAACAAAGAGAATGCGAGTATGCTTTAAAACGGCATAATTGAAGTGGGTTGCAGCCAATGGAGCTCACCCGTCGTGATGGTACCTAAACCAGACGTTACCCAACAGTTGTGTGTGGACTATTGAAAGGTGAATGCAGTTACAAGAATGGACTCTTACCCTATCCCACGTTTGAAGGATTGCATTGAGAAAGTGGGACAATCTGCTTTTATTTCCAACTTCTAGACATGGAAAGAACATTAAAAACATCGTATTGAGATCTTCGATCGACTTCAGGTGGCGGGTTTGGTGATGGACCTAACCAAAAGTGAATTTGGAGAAGCCCAAATCACTTTCCTTGAGGAGTTTCCTATACCCTCAAGACAAAGGGAAATAATGCGATCTCTTAGCATGAATGAATTTGATCGAACCTTTGTGCAAAAGATTTGTCGCGTGGTTGCTCCACTGATGGAATTGCTGAAGAAACGTAAAAAATTTCAATGGACACGGGACTTTCAACAGGCATTTGACTGCCTGAAAGCTGTGATCACCAATGCTCCTGTATTGGAGAATTGCAAGGGGCTCTTGTGGTCAGATTGAACTAAAGTATCTGATTCTAAAGAGAAATGCCGAGAAGTAGAGGAATGGATGGATCGTGCAGAGACTTTCTTGTTCAAAGAGACTGTCAATCGAGAAGGTTTTCGGTTGGAGGAAGAAGAACGGGAAAAATGGACTATATTATTATGCCTGTTTGAGTGTGTTGTTCTTTTTAAACAAAAAGCATTTTTACTGTGTGCATTTGTTAATTGATGGTGCAAGCTTAAAAATGAAACCATCTTGAAGTTGATGGGTTTTTTTCTTGGGGGGAGGTGTCATGTGAGAGTACCTATAAGAAATGAATGTTTAAGCAATGTACCTTTAAGAAAATAGTGATGTCAGAGAGTGGGTGGAGCTGAGCTCACTTCTGCTTTTTGGGAATTTTACTTTCCATTTGAGAGAGCAGCTGGGAGTGCCTGTGTGTTTTGCTGAGAGCTGCAGGAAGAAACACCGAGCTGGTCTGTTGATGTCTGCTAATCCAAAGACTATAAATATATTGAATGTAACCTCATGTCTGTTTTTGAAGGTCTTTTGGATGTTTAAAGGAACAGTTTTCAGGATTGGGTAGTGTATTATTTTCAGGGTTATCTTTGAAGTAAGGGATGTTAAGAGATCCAATGTTTATTTAAAAGGTTAATTTGAGTTCATGGAATAAACATTGTTTTGTTTAAAAACCACATGTCCATAATTGTAATACCACACCTGGGGAACAAGCCGTGTGCTTCAAAAGCAACAATCCATTAAAGGTGGGGGTTGGTTGAACTCCATGATACATTTTGGGCTTCTGAAAACACCTCTCCCATAACACTTCTCTGAACCCAAGTGAATGTCCGAAGATTTCTCCTCAGAATATCCCCAGATTGTTCTTATGCCATGAGCCACCTTGACTCACTGAACTCTGGCTTCCGCATGAGTGATTCAAATTCTGCTTTCAAAAACCACGCTTTCAAATCTTCTTTTAAATTATGTTTTGCCTTCACTGCTTCCATCAATGTTTCGCTTTCACCTTCAGATTTACTTTGTCTTAAAGGCTTTGACACAAACTCTGAGGGCCAGCCACCGATTTCCACAATTATTTCAAAAAATTTCTCCCAAACTGCAGTAATTGCTCACAAACCTTAGCACTACTGCAGATATTTTTCTGGTCTCTCACGATCCAATGCCTTTTCAACTCTCTGTGACTTTATTCAACAGAAATCTGTTCTGCTTCCCAGTTTCCTCTGTTCCATTAAGTCTGGACTTCTTGGAAACTTCTCTTCATTGCTCTGGCTTCCTTCATTAGCTGGACTTTAGATTTCAAGCATGTTTTCTTAACCATTATTCCATTGTATGGCTTTTCTTCCAGCAAGGCTGAGAGAAATGTTCCCTCTTTAGCTTTCTACAACCAACTGATTCGAGCAGAGTCTCACCACCTTACAAGGCCCCAGTTGGTAAGCAACACTCACATGCCTTTTATTTATTTTTCATGTTGTAGCCTTCTCTAAGCACAGTAGAAATGCAGTTGGGATTGAAACCAACCCCCACACATGCAAACACCTTTGTGCAGCATGAATCTAACTATAGGTTTTACCCTTCCAGGCACAGAACATTAAATTAAATCCACTTAAAACTATACCTTATTTCTCTTTACCAATACAAATATAAATACGTTAAAACTACCTTTGTTTTCCTAACAAAGATCAAATCTAGCCTTGTACTGCCTTTGGGGAACTGGCAAGATCAAGAGAAATAGGTGGCACTGTAGCACAGTGGTTAGCACTGTTGCTTCACAGCTCCAGGGTCCTAGGTTTGATTCCCGGCTTGGGTCACTGTCTGTGCGGAGCCTGCACGTTCTGCCTGTGTCTGTGTTGGTTTCCTCCAGATGCTCCAGTGTCCTCCCACAGTCTAAAGATGTGCAGGTTAGGTGGATTGGCCATGCTAAATTGCCCTTCATGTCCAAAAACGTTTAGGTTGGCTTACTGGGTTACGGGGCTAGGTTGGATGTATAGGCGTGGGGAGCGTGCTCTTTCCAAGAGGCGGTGCGGACTTGATGGGCCAAATGGCCTCCTTATGCACTGTAAATTCTCGGATTCTATTCTATGAAATGCTGGTTTGACATTACAAAATAATAATAACCTTTATTAGTATCACAAGTAGGTTTCCAATACTGCCACGCATCAGGTTAGGTTAGAATTACCATCAGACAGCCAGGAATACAATAACAGGTACCGGCACAGGACCAAAGACAGATGGATAAAGAGAGACATTCAGAAGCAGAGGGTTTATAAGAGGTCAGTAGCTATGATGCCCATGTTAGGCACTCACTGGGAACAGGATTTAATGAAGTCACTGAATGGAAAACTCGATACAACCTCCTGTTTCCAGGCAGCCTCTGGTGAACAATGTTACAGCATTACACACAGACACAAGGCAGCAACAAGAGACACTGGTAGATGTACAGAATGGTGACTCAGTGGAACTGTTTGATTTTGCACTGACCAGGATAAGATGTTTTTAAAATAGAGCTGGATAAAGTTTTGTGGGTACAGAGAATTAATATTCAAAGGGTAACTCTTTAAACTTACTGGGATGTTCAAATCCTTATCACATGGCAGCTAATCACAGACAGTAAAAGATAGACTTGAATTTATGGTGCACCATTGCACATCTCTCAGAAATGTATCAATGCATGCCCAATATGATGAAGTGATGCTATAATTCTTAGTTGGGCAATTGCAGGAGATATGCACTAAGGGTTCAGAAATGGTGTCTTTGGCTGCATAGTCTAGTGGCGTTGGTCAATGGGAGAATGTGTCCAGGACACTTCCCTGCTCCTCCTCAAATGGGTTGGGCCCATTGGAGTTCAGGAAAATGAGAGGTGATTGTATCGAGACATCCTGAGGGGACTTGGCATGGTGAATGCTGGAAGGATGTTCCGTCTTGTTGGAGAGACTAGAATCAGGGACACTGTTTAAAGATAAGGGCGTCTCCCGTTTAAGATGGAGATTAAGGGAATTTTTTTTTCCTCGCAGAGAGCTGCTAGTCCGAGGAATTCTCTTTCCGAGAGAGCCATGGAGGCAGGGCCATTGAATGTTTATAAGGCCGAGTGTTGCTCGTTCTGGGTGAGTGTGCTTAACACTCAATTTGGCTCTGTTTCGTTACTGTTTCGTTACTTAGCTTTGGAGGTGCCAGGTATCGTTAAAATACCGCCACAAGTTTCAAGATCAAGTTCAAAGCAGTAAAACCATACACCAATTAGTAAGTTCAAACAAATGAGTTTATTATAATACAATTATAAACTACTCATGCACACGCTAAGATGACTAAACTATTCCTGCCACTAAATAGACCAATACTTATCTGAATAAGGAACTGCCGGATCAGGGGAACAATGGCCTCTTTCTCTGCACTGGGTCCGCAGACTTCAGGTTGGTACGGGTTAAAAGGGATCAGGAGTATCTATCTCTGGTAGCGATCATTGTGAGACACTTACTTGCTGGCGGCTGCTGTCCGAACCGAACTTCTCTCTCGGTCAAGGTCTTCTTCGGTAAAGGCTGGCCGAGAGGGCTGGTCAAGAGAGGAGGGCTGGTCAAGAAGAACGAACTGAGTTTGTTTTTTATAGGTCTTTTATAGGTCCCAGGTTTGTCTTTTATAGGTCCCAGGGCTTTGCACCCTTTTGGGCGGACCCTCTATCTGCTGGGGATCGATTGGGTCTCTTCCCAATCGATTTGTTTGATTTCCCCCCAATACTGAGGCTGTCCCTCGACTACTGGGTGGGCCTTCAGGTGCTTTGTCTTCGAACCCCGCTGGTGCCGGGGTGCCTGGCTTCCCATACATAATGTTGCAATCACTTCCCTATTTGTGTCCTTTGTCCCTGGGATCGTTCCATTACTATGCTAACTGTCCCGGAGATTGCGTCATTAGTATGCGGAATGTTCGTTTCGGTGCTGTCTGCTCTCTTAGCAGGCAGAATACACAGTGGCTTGTTGCAGCCTGCTTGTGCTGCAAACTTTCTCCATTTTACCCTGCAAGTTTTGCGTTCCTCCATTTTGTATTGAGGGAATGGCCAACTTCGGTGGCTACACGAGTTAGATAGATTCTTGATTGACAAGGGAGTCAAAGAGTGTAGGGGGTAGGTTGGAAAGTAGAGCTGAGGCCACTGTCGTATCTGTCACGATCTTATCGAAAGGGAGAGCAGGCCAGATGGCCCGAATGACCTACTCCTGCTCCTGATCTGTATGTTCTCAGGCGATGACACGTCCAGCCTATTGCATTGTAATGTCAACCCAGATAGGTCATGTGCTGAAGACCTCGAATGAGGCATTCACAGCCAGTTGGGTCATGCTGCCATTGAAGGAATTTCATAGAATTCTCTGGAAGTAAAACAAGGTTCAGGTTGTTCAAGTAATCCCACGTAGATATTTATCTCTGGAATTCAATGAGGTCAATAGATTCTTGGGCACTATGAGGAATACGGCAGGAATGTTAAGTTGATGTGGAAGTTCAGCCACAATCTTGACTGACTGTATAGTCTATTCCTCCTACTACTTGTTCTTAACCTCCACATGAGCAATTAACTAATATCTTGTGGCCAGATTGTTTGTATACCTCTTTATCCTCCTTTCCTTCAACCATCTATTATTAAATCTCGACGTGATCTCTGCTTCAGCCATTAATTCTAGTTGTGCATTGCAAAGCTTCTCAATCCTCTACATAAAAGACACTTTTCTTGCCATCTGTCCTATACCTTGTCATGATATGCAAATATGCAACCAATGAATGCTCAGAATAGGACACAACCAATGGGCAGTCAGGACACTCGGAGGTGGCATAACCACAAGGGGGCATGACATAAACACTATAAAAGGGATGAGGCACTCACACCCTGCTTCTTTCCACAGACAGACATCTAGAGAGTTAGACAGGGTTGATCAGCAGCATCACACCCCAGCACGTGGCTTAGAGCAAACTGGTACAGTTAGACTGAGTTACTACAGTTAGATTAGCAGAGAGTCAAACTCATTTGAGAACTGTGCTCATAGTTCAATAAACACGTTGAACTCATTTCAGAGTCTGGAGCATCCTTTAGTTAAGACTGCATCAAGTGTCATGGGGCTGGTTTAGCTCACAGGGGCTGGTTTAGTTCACCAGGCTAAATCGCTGGCTTTTAAAGCAGACCAAGCAGGCCAGCAGCATGGTTCGATTCCCGTACCAGCCTCCCCGGACAGGTGCCGGAATGTGGCAACTAGGGGCTTTTCACAGTAACTTCATTGAAGCCTACTCGTGACAATAAGCGATTTTCATTTTCATTTCATCATTCAAGTGGCAGCCTGTGTTATCCGAAGCAGCAAACACAACATACCTCTGGCATTTCATCTTCTTCAGACTTGAATATTCCAATGGTTTCCAGGTCAGTCTACCCTCCTCCAGACACTAATCTATAGCTCATCCAAAGCTCTGCTGTCCCCTACCATGGGCTGGATTCTCCGCAGTCCCGCACCCAAATTGTGTTTGGCGCATAGGCGGATAATCAAAGTTTACGGCAGAATCGGGCCCGGCGCCGCTCGGGCAATTCTCCGGGCTCTGAATATCCGCACGTCTGCAAATTATGCCATACAGCTGGGGGGCCAGTGCCAGAGGCCTACCCAGCGATACTCTGCTCCCAGCAGGCCGAGTTCCAGATGTCGTGGTTCTAATCACGCACGGCCGGTCGGGAACATCGCGTGGCAGCTGCGGACTCAGTCCGCGGCCACTCTGGCGGGGCAGTGGAGCGACCAGGCACCGGGGTGGGTTCCCTATGGGTGGCCGAGGCAGCAATCAGGCCAGAAGGATCCTCGAGTGCGCAGCTGATTGGGGGGGGCCTAGTTTGTTGGTGTTGGTCCGCGGTCCGAGTCCGCCATGGTGCTTGGCGCGGCCGCTGGAGACCGCCGTCATGTGCATGCCCGGACTCCGAACCGGAAGTGCGGAGGGCCCGTAACCGCGGCCAAAGCTGCGTGAATGACTCTGGGTCCCTGCTGGTCCCCTGAAGGTAAGTGAACCGGGATGGGTTTTTTTCTAGGAAACTCTGGAGTGCAGTACCTGTGTTTTTAGGCCGGAGTGGGGCATAGCCCCATTATCGGAGAATCCAACCCCATGTCTTACTCATCCAACAACCTTGTGCACAACATCTCCTTCTCTGTCCTGTCATCTTTTGTCTGATTTCATTGTACTTCTGTGAAGTGCCTGGGGACAATATTTCTCCGTTAGAGGTACTATTAAAAAAAAATCAAGTAGTTGTTGCCATATCCACATCGAGGTTCCAGGGCCTTCAACTGCTAGTAAGTCTATTTCTGTCCAGTCTATTCCACCCCGTTATGATTCTATCAAGTTGCTGCAGTAACACTCTGATCAGATCAGCTCTATCTATTAGGTCTAGGTGTAGTTAGCAGTGGTCAGAAGGAGCGGCCTACTGTACGTGTCGGCTGTAGTTCAGGGGATAGAACTCTTAACTCTGAATCAGAAGTATGTGGTCTCATTTCCCCCATGTCCCACTCCAGAGATTTGAGTACATAATCCATGCTGTCACGCCAGTACAGTACTGAGGGAGTGCAATGCTGTCAGAGGTGATGCTTTTTGATGAGAAGTTAAACTGAGGCTCTCGTCCACTCAGATGAAGTTTGACACCGAGCCACCTGAGATGATATTGGGTCAGATGACCAACAGTGGTCAGAGAGGTAGACTTCAAGGAGGATCTTGAAGGAGGAAAAGGATGTCGGGAGGTGGCAAGGTTTCCAGAGCCTGGGCCCAGGCAGCTGAAGGCCCGGCTGCTCAATGTGGAGGGACTAGAATTGGGCTGTCCAAAAGGCCTCAGTTAGAGGAGGCTAGATACCTTGGGTGGCTGTGGGGGCTGGGTGAGATTACCGAGGAAGAGAGCGGTTAGCCATTTCTTGAACATAGCACCATGGGATCTTTAATATCCACTTGAGAAGGGAAGACATGTACACTGTTTAAAACCTCAGCCAAAACACGGGACCCCCCCCCACCCGTGCAGTACTCCCACGGCACTGCGCTGGGTGTATCAGTCTGGACTATGGACCAAAGTCTCTAGTTTGGGAGGGGAGTGTGCAGCCAGGGTTAAAGTGATGAGGAGATGCCGGCGTTGGACTGGGGTGAGCACAGTAAGAAGTCTTACAACACCAGGTTAAAGTCCAACAGGTTTGTTTCAAACACGAGCTTTCGGAGCTCCGAAAGCTCGTGTTTGAAACAAACCTGTTGGACTTTAACCTGGTGTTGTAAGACGTCTTACTGGATTAAAGTCGGCAAATGACGGAGGGGGGGGGGTCTCTTATTCGCTTTCCAGGGGCCAATCTACCAACATCATTCACAAAAGACTTGAAGCTTTTGTCTGCACGAACGTTTCCAAGAACGGTGTGTGGATTGAGGGTCAGGAAATGTATGAAATTGTCACAAGTAGGCTTCAAATGAAGTTACTGTGAAAAGCCCCTAGTCGCCACATACCGGCGCCTGTTCAGGGATACCGCAGTAATGTGCGATGCTTTATTTCAAGCTTCAGTTAAGAGCAGATAGACCCATTACTGCAGAAACAGAGTGGGGGCACCCGTCAAGAGGAAAGAGTAGATGGAACTTTAAGTCTGAAACAAAACAATGGTTTACTACATAAGAGAACAGCTGGCTTGGAAATAACCGCAACAAATGATTATTTCTTCAACGATGACATGTTTTTCCACCTTGAAAAGACTGCAATATTGCAATTGTATTTTGAAGTTGCACTGTTAGCTTGGAGTGCGAATTGAACTCAAGCCTTGGGATAATGAGCAATCTACATGTCAAGTGAATGAATTCCGTCTGAATGATTCTCTCCAGTGTATATTTTTTTTTGTTGTTGCTGAGGGCGGGATCGCCTGTGTCTCCCTGAACTGTGGCTGCAGATTTACACCCTCAGCCTCTCGCACAGCTGCACAATCTCCCAGTCCAGGATGTGTTTCATGCTTTTTACCATGCCTAATCCTTACCAGACCCTTACTTAACAAGCATGTGCTTCAGAAAAAACAACCTACAGGGGGGGTGGGGGGGTGGGGGGGTGGAGAGAAAAATCAAACCACCAGAGCTCAGTGCAAACCTTTAACTGGGAAAAGTTCACTTTAACCCAATGAATGATCACACTTACTGTACCTCCCTGAACTATATTTCACACATAAAGGAATATATATAGCATAATGTAAAATTGTGTTTTTTTTGGGTTGGGGGGGGGGTAGAATGTGATATTTCTGCTTCTTATTTATACATTTGGTGGTTAATGAGGGTCTTTACCCATGTTGCTGCAGCTAGTCTCAGTACCAAGTGCTCCGAGGATCGGTACAGCAGTGGGTTAACTATACAGTCAGGCCACTGCAGAGTCAGCTGATAAATTTAATGCCGGATAATATATGTATATTCCTGTGGATATGCTTGACTGGAGGTTGATTTGAAACTGTCCAAAACATCTTTCAGTTAGAACCTTAATCAGCATCTGAGAGAAAATAAACTCTGAGCCCAGTGATTCGTCTTGCGAAGACATAGTTGCAAAAGGAAAATACTCTTTGTGTCTCCCCCCTCCACCCACCCATTTTCTCTCCCCCTCCCCCCCATTTTCTCCCCCCCCTCCCCCCCATTTTCTCCCCCCTCCCCCCCATTTTCTCCTCTCCCCCCACCCATTTTCTCTCCCCCCCACCCATTTTCTCCCCCCCCCCACCCATTTTCTCCCCTCCACCCACCCACCCATTTTCTCCCCTCCTCTCCTATTCACTCACGTCCACTGTGTTTCCTTGTGAGCCGGCAGCCCTGCTGTACCATTCCCCTGTGGCCATCATTGCTGTGCAAAGGTCAGCCAGTAAGTATCAGCAGACGATCCCGATGTGGGGGGGCATTCGAACCAGGCCTGATTCTGACCTCACCTGTCATCCGCGTGCACACACTTTGCAAGGGTCACTGGGTGGGAATCGGGAATGGGAGACCCCAGTTGGTCTTTGTCCTCTCTGACTCAGGGCACTGAAGCCTGCAGCCCATGGTAAAGATCAGCTAAGTCAACACAGTCCATCGGCCACACCTGGGATTCTCTCTGGCTGTCAAACATTGGACAATACATTAGTCTGCCAGGTTAGTGATACAATGATTGTGATGCCCACTCTCTGGCCACCCCAGTTTGGGCAGCACGGTAGTATAGTGGTTAGCATAGTTGCTTCACAGCTTCAGAGTCCCAGGTTCGATTCCCGGCTTGTGTCACTGTCTGTGCGGAGTCTGCACGTTCTCCCCGTGGCTGCGTGGGTTTCCTCCGGGTGCTCTGGTTTCCTCCTACAGTCCGAAGCTGTGCAGGCTAGGTGGATTGGCCATGATAAATTGCCCTTAGTTTCCAAAGGTTAGGTGGGGTTAATGGGTGGCGGGGATAGGGTGGAGGCGTGGGCTTAAGTAGGGTGCTCTTTCCAAGAGCTGGTGCAGATTTGATGGGCTGAATGGCCTCCTTCTACATTGTAAATTCTATGATGATTCTATGATCCTGTCATAATGATAGGGCAAGGGAGCTTTTCATTTATGTACAATCTTTCAGTGGATGTCCCAAAGTGCTTTAAAGTCAATAAATACTTTTTGAAGTTGTAATCTAGAAAACACGGCAGCAATTCTGATACAGGTCCCCCAATTAAGGGATGAATTTGGCTATAACAACAGGGAGAATTATCTTGCTCTTAAAACTTCAAAACAGCGTCTTAACAAATACATGAATAGGGTGGGAATAGAGGGATACGGATCCCGGAAGTGGAAAAGGCTTTAGGTTAGATGATAGGCGCAGGCTTAGAGGGCCGAAGGGCCTGTTCCTGTGCCGTACTTTTCTTTATTCTTTAAAGTGCCAAGGGGTCATTTACAGGTGCCTAAGAGAGCCTTGAAAGCTGTCACCTTCAATAGTGCTAAACTAGGCATATTAACCGAAACTCAAGACCAGGACTCGGACCCATCACCTTTAACACTCAGAAGTGTGAACACCACCAATTGAACTACGTTGGAGTGGAAAGTATGCACATATCTTTGTGTACAGATACTCCTTCTTGCTCATTCAGCAACTGCCCACTCTGCTGCCAATTCCACCTGGCAGACAGACACAAGGAGATCAGTGGATGAGGAACCTAGCTTTTAAACAAAGCAGGGTCTTGCCATGTCTGAATCTCATTAACCTAGGCTCTTTGGGAACTGGGGAGGAACTGTGACTGCTGGTAAACCATCCTCATAAGTTTTACACCTTAGTTATACATGTCTGGCAGGATTTCAATTCTGGCCTCTGATTGATTTGAATTAAATTCCTGTGCTAAAAACGACAGTGTGTTTACATGGAACAAGCCAGATAGTGTAACACACAGCGGAAAGCATAAATGTGCAGGCATAGAGCCTAGAGACCAGTGCTCAGGCCAAAATATGCGCTGGATCAGCCAAGAGCATTTTGTAATCGAAAACTGCACGGACACGTGAACTGAAACGCACTAACCCAACCACATTTGCCCCTGCAGAACCCATCACTGACAGTAAAGAGGACACTCTTCTTCCAGGCAAATCAGTTGCGAAACCCGTGCTGAATTTTATCTTTTAAGGAGAAATTGCTGATCTCATTTCCTTTTCCTTAAACAAAAGGGAAAAAAAAATCTTCTGATACGTGCTTTAGTCAGAACACATTGTTCAGGGGATTGGCAAAGTCGAGACTACTTTACATTTGGAATTATGCCTCTAGTAATGCTCCCCCCCCCCCCCCCCCCCTCTCCCCCTTCTTGATTTTTATGAACTAGTGCAATGCAATTTTGAAATGAATGTAAAAATTGGCCAATAACCCAAACTCAACACAGCACATACTTGGGAATGGGAGTGTAATATGTTGGACAAGTGAGGGGGATGGTGGGGGGGGGGGAGGTAGTTTATTTCATTCCAAAGCCCATTGGAGCCACCATTAAGTCAACCCTCTTCGCCAAGAATTGAAGATCGCTTCCATATCCTACAGGATGGGGAGGGTTTATGTAATTGAAACAAGGTTGATTCAGGCAACTTGTAACTCCACCCTCCACCCCCCACCCCCAATCCCCTCCCTCCATTAACTAATCCACAAACCTGTTAACTCACATCTCTGCTGAATCACCAGCTGCCTGCGAACCAGGATAATTGGGATGATGTTAAAAGGGCTCCATTGTCTCCTTTTTAGGGGTGCAAGTGTGGTGCGCCCTGATATTCACCACACACCTTGCTGAAAAAAAGAGATTAGACGGAAGCCAGATTTATGTTTTTTTAAGACCTGTGCAGATGACAATACACAATAACTGCTCTTTATTCAGATAGCACACTTAGCATAATGAACCATCCCAAGGTGCATTGGAGGCGCAATATAAAACCGCATCAGGAGAGGTTAGGTCAGGTAAGCAAAATCTTAGTCAAGGAGCATCTTGCAGGAGGAAAGCAAGACAGAGGAACAGAGGTGAAGGGAGAGAATTCCAGAGGGAATTCTTGAGGCCCAGAGAGCTGAAGGCACAGCCACCAAAGGTAGAGCAATTAAAATTGGGAGGGTACAATAATTCAAGGAGTGTAGATATCTGGGAGGGTTGTGTGGTTGGAGGAGATGATAGAGAAAAGGAAGGACCAGGCCATGGAGGGGTTTGAAAACAAGGCTGGGAATTTTAAAATCAGGATGTTGCTTGACGGGGAACCAATGTCGGTCAGCGAATGGGTGATGGGGGAATGGGACTTGCTGTGTGTTAAGGCAGGGGCAGCAGAGTTTTGGGTGACCTCATATTTACTGAGTTAATGAATGGAATTCTTCCACATCCGCATTCAGGATTCACCTCCTTACTGTGACATCGCAGCCTGCCTCACCTACACGATGAGTTTTGGTCGCACAGCAAAGATTGAGGCCAACTTTGTTGAAATGGCCAGCAGAGGGTGGAGGGGGTGTGGCATGCAAGGCCTGGAAGGGCAGTAGAGATGGGAAACCTCACACACTTTAATGGATGAGCACTTGAAATGTTAGAACATTCAGGGCTATGGGCCAAGTGCTGGAAAGTGGGATTAGTGGAGCTTTGTCGGTGCAGACTTGATGGGCCGAAGGACCTCTTCTATACTGTATGGCTCTATGGTGGCTCTGCTCAACCTCACAGGGGAACAAGGTGAGAATCTCCCACACATCCCAACCCTGAATGTTCCTTTTCTGAGGCATGACTCGCACCGACGTACAATTTCACAGGCGTCTCTGCCAAACAAAATCTCCAGCCAAGCCCCCGTGTGTGATCAGCAGGTTCTTCCCCCACTCCAAAGAGAGGCTCATGCAGAAGAAGCTTGAGGTACTGTTTGTAGTGCAGGTAATAATAAACTTTTATTGTCACAAGTATGAAGTTACTGTGAAAAGCCCCTAGTCGCCACATTCCGGCGCCCGTTCAGGTAAGCTGGTACGGGAATTGAATCCGCACTGCTGGCCTTGTTCTGCATCACAAACCAGCTGTCTAGCCCACCGAGCGAAACCAGCCCGAATTAAGACCAGTCACAACAAAGAGTAATCTTCACCTATAAACCACCCCCCTCTCCATTCTCCCTGCCTGTTAATTCGGAAAATAGTCACGTGAGATGTCCCACCCAGGGACCAATGCCTTGGCAAAGGTGGCTCAATGCCGGACCGATATTATCAGCGCACAAATTCTCGGCTGCCACTTCAGTGCAGCACTTTGGGAGTGCAGCACTGTCAGTGGATAAGGAGATGTCAAACAGAGCCCCCCCCCCCCCCCCCCCCCTAGCTGCCCTAGGCTCTATCTGCACCGGGAGATTTCCCCAGCGTCTCTATCCCTCAAGCAACCTCAGACGATCCTGTCATTTATTTGTGGGATTGTGCTGTGTAGCTCAGTTGGCTGGGCAGCTGGTTGGTGTTGCAGAGCGAGGCCAGCAGAGTGGCTCCCAATTTCCCTACAGGCTGAGGTTATTCACGAAGGCTCCGCTTTCTCAACCTTGCCCCTCACCTGAGGTGTGGTGACGATCAGGTTAACTCACCACCAGTCAGCCCTCCCCCTCAGAGGGTAAAGCAGCCTATGGCCATCTGGGACTAGGGCAACGTTACTTCACCTGCTGTGCACAAATTGGCTGCCACATTCCAACAGTATTTCAAAAAGTAATTGGCCAAGATCATGAAAGGCGCTATACAAATGCAAGTTCTTCCTTTTACTGCCTCTCCAAGTATTTTAAACAGCAGCCACCCTGAATAACTACAAGCACAACATTCCCGACAGAGAACACATTTCTCCTTTATTTTTTTTCACATTTTGGCTCGATTTAAAAAAAAAACAATTTTTTACAGCAGATATAACAACATAAAAACTTAGAAAAGGCCACATCTCCCCAAATGGAGATAGACTTCAGCATATTTTAAAGTGTCACTCTTTTTTTTGGCCAACCCTTAACACCGAGTTGACACTGTGTCCAGTCTGTGGATTGTAGCAGGAACTCCAACTCCAAATTCCTGACTCCAGATATAAAAGTTTCTGCTTAGAAATCCTTCCAGGTGATGGGGGGAAGCAAAGAGGTCCCAGGGCTGGCTCCAAGTTCTGTTTGCAGGAGGTTTTACCGGGTGTAATTTTGCTGTTGGTTGCTGCGAGATCTCCTGGAGATTGACTCCGGTTGCACTCCGCTGAGACCCCCACATCACTCACTCAGGGCGGAGAAGCCCCCTTCCCTCACCCTCCAGCCCCTCCTTTCACTGGCGCTGCATCCGCAGAGTTCCTGGTCCTCTGAGCTTGGAATACCCGCTCTTTCCGTCCTTTTCCTTAACCTAAAGAAAGGACAAAAAAAAACAAATCGACCGCTTTAACAGGAACCAACGAAAAATGTATTACACATTTCAAAATTGGGACAATTAAACTTGAACTTCCCTTTTATCACCTTAAACTTTCCTAAACCCAACATATCCATTTTAAAATCGCAGTATAAAATATATCCATTCGAGTTAGTGTTTCTCCAAAGCATGCATGAAGTGATATATTAATAAAGATTTTCGATAATCTAGTATTTCTTTTACAAAACATCAAAATTATTTTATGCATTAATATGTTGCAGAAGGATTAATGTGCAAAATGCCCCCTTTCTTTTGCAAATCTATCTTGATGTTAACTTAAAAAGGGAATACATTTGTGTTTTTCGTTCGGATTTAGTCAGGACTGGGTTTAAAATGGGAGAGGGTTGACCATTCCAGAGGTGATCGAGTAACAGATTAATGACACGCCGTCTGTAACAGTAGAACTGTAACCAATTGGTAATGCGATACACTCCACATCGCTGTTTGTTCTATGTGGGGGTCAGTTAGAAAAACACACTCGGCTTCCTGAAATGGTCCCTGTGTGTCACCGTCTCCCTCTCCGCCCCTTAATGTTCCCATTCTTAGGCACACCTGACGTCCCAAAATGTACTTTATTACCTTGTAGCTGGGAGACATTAATTTCTTGGGGGGGGGGGGGGGCACTTTTGGAGTTCAGAAAATTGCACTCGTGTGATTTTTGTCCCCCCCCCCCCCCCCACGGCATCTCGCAAGTGAACGGAGAAATTAAATGTCCGGCTAAAGTAGTCACCAAAGTCAATTAGATGCAATTAAGTTTAGTGTTGACGCTCTCTCAACCCAGGTAGTAACTCACACCGTTATTTCCAGGTTTAGCTAACTCATGATCGAGACATTTCTGCGGACAAACGGGCCATTCGGCCCAACCTGTCTGTGCTGGTGCCCAAGCTCCAAAGAAGGACACGAAGAAAAAGCGTCTTAAAATGTAAATCAATGATAGAACCCAGAGCTGGGGCTTGAAACAAAAGCAGAAGAAAAAAAAACCGCTTCATTTATAAAAGGTATGAATTGCAAAAAAAAAATACAATTCTGATTTCACGTCACGACTCTCCTAGGGGAGCCTTTTTGGTTTATATGGGGTCGAGTGAAGAATGTCCTTTCCCCCCTTAGTAAAGCAAACGACACATGTGCAATAATACATGTAGGAAATGAGCTACAGTGTGTGTAATTGAATTGAGCGGTTCAGGTGCTGTTATGAACATGAAGCACGGTACAAAGCTTGATGGTTTTGCGAATGCTGGCAGAAACCATTTAATTTGATACCTCACATTTACTGCCGACAATTTACTCTTATTGATTAAATACAGTCGGCGAGTTAATATTAAAGTTTCAGCACGCCCCGTAGTGTAGAGGCTTGAGGAGGGCAAAAAGCATGTCGAACTTGAAACCGGCATTTGACAAATACTGTTATTTTAAGAGACGAGGTGTAATATACATTATACCTTCTGGTGAAAGTCATCCACTTAAAACATTAAACCTGTTTTTTTTCCATAGATGCTGCCTGACCCACTGAGCATTTCCAACTTTAGTTCAGAGTTTCGCACTTTTGTGCACATCTCATTATATACCACTTCTCATGATATACACACACCTATTTATGAAAGGTCGCTTTTATTTCCTGTTTGGGAAATCGAATTTGCCAACAAAGTTGCGTTTCTAAAAGTTGGCGACTTTCTCTCACAGTCTAATTAGTCAACAACAATAATTTGCCCGCCCTATAAATTCCCAGCAATTTCATTAGCGGTGGTCGACACGTGTCTATTTGTGTTATAAATTATAGTTTGGGATTTATTTATGACTGACTGTACAGAGATTAAGGACTTTTTGAAGTAAACATTGAATTTAATTCCTATTTTATTCTTATTTAACAACTTTAAATCTTTGATTATTCATTAATCTAATCTATTTCCACATTTAAACATCGTCTGGACGTGTGAGTCAGTCCTATTGATTCGATGAGTTAAACATTGGTGTAATCTTTATGTTCATCAGTAACCCCACAAGGGATTGATGAGCAGGCGCCTGTGCTAAATGTTCCACCCATCGTCTGTGAATGGTGAAAAAAATCAAATTCAAGTTCACTCCATTGTCACCACCCTTTACACCCAATTTTATTGTGCTTTAACAGACCACGATTTGCTATTTTCTCTCCAAGTCACTTGATATCCCTGGCACCCTGGTCCACGTGGCTGGGAAGGTAGGCGTGTGACTTGGGTCCCATCCATTGTGTTCTGACCCAGGGAGCGTCCAATGAATACAAAGAGATGGGAGGGGCCAGGGGCATAGAAATGATTTTACCTCCAATCTTTCCTGTTTCCATTTGGGATGTGCCAAGTTTCCACTTGGCATGGAAGTTTTGTTCTTCGTTCTCTTTCAGCAACAAAAAATCCACAATTGAGGTATTCACTTTATCACATTGTTCCCACTATTCTTTCATCAATGGTTTCCTGAAAAAGGTTGGAATTGATATTCTGCTGTCCGAGCTTCAGCCTTGGCACTGTTCATAGTCTTAATATTTATTGTCACAAGTAGGCTTACATTAACACTGCAATGAAGTTACTGTGAAAATCCCTGAGTCGCCACATTCCAGCGCCTGTCGATACACTGAGGGAGAATTCAGAATGTTCAAATTATCTCACAGCACGTCTTTCAGGACTTGTGGGAGGAAACCGGAGCACCCGGAGGAAACCGACGCAGACGTGGGAGAACATGCAGACTCCGCACAGACAGTGACCCAAGCTGGGAATCGAACCTGGGACCTGGAACTGTGAAGCAACATGTCAAGTAAAATGCACTACCGCGATGCCCATGTGCTACCATCTTCAAGAACATTATATAAAAAAACGACAGCTCAAGCTCTAAAAATATTCAAACTGGTATTTACACACTAACCAAATTATTCACCAGGACTGGTTGGCTGTGTGGTTTTACTGACCCAGGGTGAATTCCTGATGTATTAGTCTCATGATCTACTTGCTTTGGAGGACAGTTCTATTAACAGACGACTCTGCCGAAATTTTCTCTCAAAACAGTTTGGAAAGCCTGCCAATCTCATTTGGCACAGTCTGAAGTAATTCAAATTGAAACCTATTTGTAAAATTATTTTCATTTTGAAATTATATCCTGAGTTAAAGGACGGTGTCATATTTTTCATAACGTTTAATTTAATAAAGTAAATATTCTTAGTGGCTACTCTCTAATCTCCAGTTCAATTACTTTACTGACTGTTATAGATATTTAGAGTGTTAGGACAAAAATCACTGTAACCTTATATTGTTTCCGTGTGGAGGTACAATGTTCAATTTCACTCCCCAGCGTTGCTCCCAAATTTCCTTCACACAAACCACATTTTACTTGACGTGTTATATTCATACTGAATGTAACTATTTCTGGTGTTTATGCAGTAGCTTTCCTGTCGAACAGGTGGACGACATTGGTCTATTATGTCTACAATTAGAGATTGACCCACAAACAGTATTGTGTCTGCATAGCAACTAAAATCAGCTTCTCTGAGGCCTGAAGTACCATTAACAAAATCCACTGTGTATAATTTATATAATACACACACTTTTAAAATTTTCTTCAGAATGTTTAAATTCTCTAGGCACACTTTATAAGATGACATGCTGGAGAATTGTAAATAACAAAAGCTTAGATTTTATATTAAAGAATAGACAAGAGTTTTAAAAATCAGCAAAAGTAAACAGTTAGAGCACACTTTGTTTTCATTTTAGTGTAAATCTACAGAATGTTATATAAATTTCTTTAAGTTATGAAAAGATATATTGACTAGAAACGCAAGATATTAATAAATAGTATGTATGACCCCATAACAGCAATTAATTACTGGATTTCAATTCATTTGAAGCATTTAAAATCAGTTTGCAATTTCAGAAGAAGCCAATCTCTAATTTTAAGCTCTTGCATTGTCATTTACAACAAAATTCAGATAAGAAGCCATATAAATGCAAATAAATTATTCAGAGTTAATCACCTGTAATGATCACCATTTCTGGACATTAATGTTTGAAGGCGAGTTATTGCCTACATTCCAATTATTGGCTGGACCAACAAAATTATTTTGGAAGTTAAAACACGACAATGCAAGGGTTTAAAGTTAGAAGCTAAGAATTGATGGGAGATTGTTACCTTTGATGCTAATAGGGAGTATGGTGGCCTGTATTACATTTGATACACATCAGGCCCAATTGCCATCACATTCTTATCTCTAGTTTGGAAAGGATTATTTGACAGTTGAGACAAATAGTTCTGTGGTATTTTTTGGAATACAAATTCTGGAGCTGACTATGGACAGCTGCATTTTTTTAAGCTAGGATTCAACCAATTATTCCATGATGAAATGCAATAAGGTCCACATTGCTCCTCTTGCTGGCCAAGTTCAGTCTAAGAATTTGGACATTTGACCAATAGTCAGTCACTCCCAACAAATGAGAACAAATTTTAAACTCATAAAACCAAATCAAAATATGGAAATAACACCAAACAAAACAATTTAATCCAAAATTTAATTTTCAATATTAGTACAAAATCATGTATTTTTTAGCAGCAGATTCAACAACAACGTACATGTCAGTTATGGCTCCGTTGGTAGTACTCTCGTCTTTGAGATACAACGTTCTGGGTTCAAGTCCCACTTCAGGGCTTGAGCCCAAAACTCTCAGCGGATACTCCAAGTACTATACGGAGGGGTGCTGCACTGTTGAAAGTGCTATCTTTTGGATGAGGCATTGAATCAAGGCCCCATTTACCTGCTTGGGTGTAAGAGATCTCATGGCACTATTTTGAAGAAGAGCGGGACATAACTGTTCCATAATTTGTCCCTCAACATCATCCAAACAAATTATCTGGTCATTATCACATTTCAGTTTGCTGTGCACAACTAGCCTGGCTGCTGTGTTTCCTACATCACAATAGTGACTCTCTCTCTCTCTCTCTCTCTACCTTTCCACCCCCTAACCGTTCACAGGTCAGATTTTCATCTGTTTCTGTAGCTAATTATTCCTGGAACAGGTCTCTAGTCTGTTGCCAGGGGCTTATAGCTTGAGGGACATTACACCAGATCAAGCAGAGCCACACTCACACACACAGGCAAACTAAGAAGCAATTGAGCGGAACAATAGTGACTTTTTAAAGATAAATTTAAAGAACCAATTCATATTTTTTCCAATAAAGGGACAATGTAGCATAGCCAATCCACCCATCCTGCACATCTTTGGGTTGTGGGGGTCAGGCCCACGCAGACATGGGAGAATGTGCAAACTCCACACGAACAATGACCCACGGTCGGGATCGAAACCGGCCCTCAGCAGCGCGAGGCAGCAGTGCTAACCACTGCGCCACCGTGCTGCCCCAGGAACAATAGTGACTAGGATTCGAAAACACTTAATTGGCTGTAAAGCACTCAGGCATCTGGTGGGGTTGTGAAAAGCACTATACAAGTGCAAGTCTTCTTTTCTTTCTATGGTATCTTTAACGTCGGGAGGTGATAATCAAACAAAAATAATACTGATGCAAAGAAGGTAAATTTGGAATTAGGAATAGGTGACTAAAAGCGTAGTCCATGGAAGGTCTTAAAGGAGGACATCAAGGACGAGAGGCAAAGTTGTTCAGTGAGTGAATTCCAGAGTTGGGGCCTGGACTGCTGAAGGCATTACATTAATGCTGAGGTAGAGAGAGTTGGGAATGGCCAAGAAGCCAGAATTGGAGTTCTTGGGAAGGTGTACGCCTGGAGAAGGTTGCAGAAATCAGGTTGGCAAGGGGGAAGGCATTTGTGGAACACAAGGATGGGACTTTTAAATTCAGCATTGGTGGACTGGGAAATGCAGCAACTGATCAAACAGATTTTATGGTCGGTTAAACCTTTCTGACCAAACCTTTGGTCACCCCAATTCATCTTTTGTTTGACTTGGCATTTCGTTTTCTCACAGCTTTGTGAAGCCAATTAGGATACTTTTCTATGTTAAAGGCAATGTGCATATAGTTCTGCTGCCTCACAGTGCCAGGGACCCAGTTCAATTCCAGCCTTGGTGACTGTGTACTTTCTCCCCGTGTTTGCATGGGTTTCCTCCGGGTGCTCCGGTTTCCTCCCAAATTCCAAATATGTGCACGTTACATGGATTGGCCATGATAAATTGCTCCTTAGTGTCCAAAGATATCCAGGGTAGGTTGGGCTACAGGGATAAGGCAGGGGTTGGCCCGAAGTGGAGTGCTCTTTCAGATGGTTGGTGCAGAATTGATGGGCCAAATGGCCTCCTGCATTGTAGTAATTCTATGCTTCTATAATGGGCAGCATGGTCGCACAGTGGGTAGCACTGTTGCTTCACAGTGCCAGGGTCACAGGTTTGATTCCCGCTTGGGTCACTGTCTGTGCGGAGTCTGCACGTTCTCCCTGTGTCTGCGTGGGTTTCCTCCGGGTGCTCCAGTTTCCTCGCACAAGTCCCTAAAGACGTGCTGCTAGGTAATTTGGAAACTCTGACTTCTCCCTCTGTGTACCTGAACAGGCGCCGAAATGTGGCGACTAGGAGTTTTTCACAGTAACTTCATTGCAGTGTTAATGGAAGCCTACTTGTAACAATAACGATTATTATTATTATTAAGGACCTCCATACAGAGTAATGAGACTATTGCTCCTTAATTAGCTCTGACCCTTAAAACCTGCTGAATCTTTGATTATAGGCTGAACATTTGAAATACTTTGGAAAAAGCAGGAAATATTTTATTTGTATAATATTTCCACACAAAATCAACTCTCCTAATAAACTGAGACATAGCCTTTCAACAAATCACGGATCTCTTGTTTTGTGATTATTTGAAAGGTTAGACCTCAGGTTGTTAGGAGACGGAGCTCATATAGAAATATATGTATTTACAAACATGATTATTAAAAGTGACATCAATGTGTTATTGAGCCCAAATTATGTTCCTTTTGGTTGAATGGTTCTGGAATTCGTTATCTGAAAGGGCGGTGGAATTGGATTGAAAGTAACCTTCGAAAGGAAATAGACCAAATACTTGAAAAAGCGGCAACAAATAAAAAGGTTACAGAGCAGAGCGGTGGGGATTAATTGGACAGTTCTTACAAAGGTCAGCACAGGCACCAAGCCTCCTCCTGCTCTGTAAAATCGGTTCATTCCAGGCCAGGGTCGCTGTGCATTCTGAACATTTTCAGATGACCTGCTTTGCTGACCTGGGCTCCACTCAGTGAGCCCCAAGCGAAAAGCTACCTACCCCTTTCCTCTGGTTGCTGAGGCAGAAGGTGCAGATGGATCTGGGCTGCGAGCCCTCAAACTCATCCTGGCTGCTGTAGACGGTGGCCAGGCACGGCTGCCCGTCCAGGCACTCCTCTCCCAGCAGCAGGATGTTGCCCAGGTGCGAGATGTAGCTGGAGGCCAGGCGGAGGGTCTCGATCTTGGAGAGTTTCCTATCGGGGGGCTCGGTGGGGATGAGTGTCCGCAGGGCGCTGAAGGCGGTGTTGACGCTGTGAGTCCTGTCCCTCTCCCTAGCGTTGGCCGCTTGCCGGTGCTTCACCACCATCGTGCCCTTGGAGAACCCCACCCGCCTCCTCTTCCCAGCCCCGTGGCAGCAGTCGAAAGACTGGTCGGAACCCTCGCTCTCGCTCTTGTTCTCATCGTCCGAGTGGAGGCTGATGTCCGGGTAGAAGTGCCGAGCAGCAACAGGTCGCAACATGGTAAAAGCCATGGCTGGCTCCCACCACCCCCACCCCCCTCCCTCCCTCCCACCCCCACCCACCCACCCACAGGGTCTCAATCACCCTCTCAGCGAAGGCTGGCAATGGACTCAAGCGGCGTCCCAGCTGCAATAACACAACAAGCCTGGACTCATGTCATTCAAACCTGTTGTGATAAAACCTCCAAAGTCCATTTATAACCCGGGGGAGGGGCTTGAGCAGACACGTAACTCCAACAGAAGCCAATAGGAAGAGCCCTCTATCCCTACCCTTACCCCCCCCCCCCCCCAACCCAGGAGAGCAATCAATAATATTATCAATTGTGTCAGTAGCAGTTTACAAACTTGGCACTGAAACACTCAGCATCGATTCTCAGCTGTGTTCTCAAACTGAGAAACAGACCATTTTTGGTTTTCTCGAAACTTAAAAACACCTGATTTTTTTTTTTGGTTTCATGGGGAGGAAAGGGGGGGGGGGGGGGTGCACCAAATTGTGTTTTCAGACCCTGGCTCTGCTCTAATACATTACCAATTGTAGCCCCCGCGTCTCCTGGTGGAGTTGCTGCCGCAGAATGCGAGCTCCCCCCCCCCCCCCAGCCATGCACTTCCCATTCCAACTTAACCGAGGTTTAATTACAAAACCCATATTCCCCCAGCTCCTTCGCGCGTCTGTTAAATATTGCAGCTGGCTTGCCGCTGCAGAGCGGTGTAGCCTCCTGACATTATAGAAACCAGATTCCTGACTTCTCCAAGTGCTCTCTGGCTGGCTCATTCCCCCCTCCTCGGATCCCGAGGTTTAACATTTCAGGAGGAAAGTTGTTGAAGAAGCAGCAGAAGCGGACAGGTAACTAACCCTTTCCTACCCCGGCCTCAGGGGCATTTAGGACTTTTTTGCTTCCTCGCGGTAGACGTGACCGGTTTATTTTTTATTAATGCACTTTTAAAGCAACGAATGATTTCCTGTAAACCCCCAAAGAGGGAACCTTGAGGCACTGCTAGAGGAAATGGTCCATTTCATCTCGATCTGCAATTCGTCAAATAGTCACCTCATATTTTACATTTATTTTTTTTTGGTACTTCTGTTCCGCTCTAATGTAGTCATTTGTGGGCGAAAGGCAGAGAACAGAACTGAACACCGAGAGAGGGGGAAGTATATTTGAAGTGATACCTGTATCACTAACCCGGCCGCCCACACTGTCCTCAATGTCTCTGTTATCGATATCGCGGCAAAGTGACCAATTCGCTACATGGACACACGTATACGCTTATAAACACATTTACACAAATGTACACATATGTTAACACATATTTACACTCATACAAACATACACAAGTAAGGATCAACAACAAACACATACACACTAACATACTCTCAGTGATATTTGATGGTAGTGGTATGTTATCGTTCACCCAGGGAGTCCCAGTTGCTGTTACTGCCGCTACTTTTACATCCATGTTGCTGTCTGGAGTTACGGACAGTGATGGTGGCGTGTCTAACTTTTTCTCTATCACACGGCTCCCACTCTCACTGCCTATCACTGGTGTGTACTGAAGTATTTACAGATAGACATTCAAGCCGTGTGACTGCGCTCTGGACGCATCTTCCTTGGGCATCCAACCAGAGATGGACACCCTCAAATCTCCAGCAACATAGGAAACAGAGTAGGCCATTCAGCCCTTCAATGGGATCGTAGCTGGTTTGCAGCCGAACTCCAGGTAGCCGCCTTTGCCCCATATCTTTGGATGGCAAAAATCAATCGATCTCAGATTCAAAACTTACAACTGATCCGGAACCAATTGTCGTTTGTAAAAGAATTCCACAATTCTGCTGCCCTGTGTGTGTGTGTACAAGTGTTTACTAATTCCACTTGTCATATCCCGTCGCTTCCAGTGCTTATCCCCACTCTGCCTCCCTCTCCCCAGCCAATGTCTGAGCCAGATCAATAACTCGCCTTTAATTCCAATGGGGTTTCAACTTGGGATGGGCAATACACTTGTCAGTAATGTCCATATCAGGAGAATAGAGATCCGAATTGCAAAACACACTGGCACACACACACGTGTATATATGTATATCTATGCATATACATATACAGACAGGCAGACATCATATACACAGACAAACCTGTTTGCAAACACACATGTACACGCTGTTAAACTAGGCAGACGGTCGCATGTATTAGGAACAATGAAGGATAATTGAGTTTTGTTGAGATTCATAAATGACACCTGATATTGAATGGACCGGTTAGGTATATAACTGGCAGCTGACAACCTGAAACGGAGGAAGCGAGGGGGGGGGGGGGGGGGGGGCAATTTCAGGGTCTCTGGAATACCAATCGACTCTCATTATCTGTGGTTTTCTAATTTGGTCATGGTGCCATTTGCGCAGTCAGGTTTAGGACTTTGAGAAAGCCCACAGTGCGGGTTACACACACACACACACATAGAGTCAGGGACACTCGCTGAGCATCTGAAAACCACCTTTCATTTCATTCTTCCTCTCGGCCAATTTCCGCTCAATTCCACATTCGCGGCGTTGCCAGATTTCCCCTTTTCAAATGATGGATATCTGGCTAAAACGTTGTTCCATTGCCCGAGCGGCGAGGCTGCCGAATGAGAATACGGCCACTTACTCCCTGAGTCACACCAAAGGACACCTGAAGTGACTGAGTCTCTGAGGGGAGATATATAAGGCAACTGGAAATAGCAATGAAATAGCATTGTGATATTTAATTCGCTTCAGTTTAAAACACAGCCTGTAGGTGAGAAAGATCGACATTGAAAATAATGCTGCAGAAAGCTCCACTTCCCTCTTATAATCTCGTTGGGGAGACCAGAAACCAGCTCAATTCTCCTTTCAGTAACTTTGTGAAAGATTATGCTTCACTTCAAATTCCGCGTTCTCGAGTGGAAGAACGTTTACTTTAAAGTGTTCTGTAGAACAACCTTAGAGAGCAAATAAAAATCTTGAAATCAGAATTGCAGGATGGGTTAAAAGGGTTCTTCTCTGGCTCATGATTTAATTAATTTTTAAAAAACACAGTCGCTTGTAATCGTGTACTGGGTACGACTCTAAACGGTGCAAAACCTACCACTCAATTATCTAAATCCTATAGTTGGAGATACACGGATTTTTGTGCCTGACCTCTTCTGAGCAACGATGTAATTTCAAACACGTTATTCCATAACATTGGTTTTGCAGTTCAAATTTGGGTGATGGGACAAAATGGGAATACAATTTTAACTTCCTTCACCGCAACATGCCTCACTCCACTGAACAACCGTAGATGGTGCAGAGGAGGGTGACCAATGCAAATGTGTATCTGTTCATCAGCCAGTGTTGGAAGCCCCCCACGCGGTTTTATAGCGGGTACCGCTCGCCCCTCCTGTGAGACTCCTGTTGCAGATTGTCTAAGCCTCGCCGCGGGCTAGGAGCTTGATCAGAAAGCACAGGTGCCCCTTCTTGAAAACCCAGCCTTCTTGTTATCTCAATCCTCACTCTCTTGCACAACACGCCACCGCCCCCAAAGAGGCAAGATGAACGGAGGGAGAGATGGGTTGGAAAGGGATTCAATAATTCACAGCATTTTCCGCCGCTTTGCACCACCCCGTTTCATTTTAACACGAGCTGAACTTCATTTGCGAGGAGTTAAACGAATGTAAAATCGCCTCCCTTACTTTTTTTTAAACTCTTGTGGATTTTTAGATAAATATTTACAGTGCAAACAACCGCCGATTTATTTATTTTCACAAGTGTGCTACACGTTGAAACAAAAATATTTTACTGCGCGTCGATCTTGTGTTCATTTAAGATGCATGGACTTTTTTTTTTGAAACCATTAAATTAAACCACCCACCAGTTTTATTGAAAGGAGTGGGAGTGGGGGGCTTTTGTACATTTGTTCCATATCGATTTGATTTGAGTATTTATTCGAACTGGGCCTGAAATTAAATCCTGCGAGCGTCAGTATTCACCTGGTATTTGTGGTATCTGATACCTCCCCCATGTCCATTCAACCGGGTTCAGAATAATAGTCGAATGTTCCGCACGTGTGGCCCATGCCAGCTCTCTGTACAGCAACCCCGCCAGCCTCTCTCCTCCCGCCCCCCACCCCACCGGCGGGCTCTAAACATTTAATTCCCTCAAATGCCCAGCCAGTTTCCTTTTGAAATCATTGGTCTCGGCTTCTCCCCCCGCCCCACCCCGTGGGCAGCAGCGCCCAGTTTGCCTGTGTCACAGCGCAGAATGAGTGCAGCCTGGACATTCTCCTATTGCCTCCTGTCTAATCAGCCGGGCACATCTAACCGAACCGTGTGGTGCAGAAAGTGCTGGAAATACTCAGCAGGTCAGGCAGCAACTGCCAGAGAGAGAGAGAGAGAGAGAGTTAACAAGGGTGGGTAGCCTCTGACTTCTTTGAACATCAATATTCTTTGAATATTAAAAAAAAAAATTCTTTGAGCATCAATGATTTCAAAATTAATAAATAGTCCCTTCTCATAAACGTGTGGGTGTCAGGCGAGGGCAGAATCTGGGCTCAGTTGTGATGCCTTCACAGTTCAATAGCCACGCGTGGAAAATAATTAGTTGGACGAGACGACCTCCTGGTTCTGTGGGACTGCACTTCCAACAGAAGACGGAATAAAATTGTGGTGAGCTTGAGTTTGTGTGTGTTTTATTACTTTTATCTCCTGCATACACTCTATAAGGTGTTACTTTCTAAAGACTGAATACATTGTTTTTATCAAATCCCTGCGCCAATTTAATGGAACCCATTATTGTCTCTGTTAAAACAGCAAAGGGATTTCATCCAAAATACCTCGAAAGATTCATGGAATAATGCTTCGTTGAGTGGCTTCAAGGCTTAGCTTCGCTGATTGAGGTTTTGGAAATAATGTTTCATTGTAATTTGTTTTACTTGTAATCAGCTGTAGGGTGGGGTTCACTTCCAATGTACTCAGCATTTACATTAACAAATGTAGATCAGAACATTGTTAATCTTTGAAGATTGCAGGTTCATGTTACCAACTGCTTCATTTTCTGAGGAGTCGTGAATGGTGCTGAACATTGTGCAGTCATCCGCAAACATCCCCACTTCTGACCTTATGATCGAGGGAAGGTTATTGATAAAGCAAGTGAACATACTTGGGCCTAGGACACTACACTGAGGAACTCCTGCAGTGATGTCCTGAGGCTGAGATGCTTGACCTCCAGCAAGCACGACATCTTCCTTTGTGCCAGGCATGAGACAAACCAGTGAAGAGGTTTCCCCCTGATTCCCATTGACTCCAGTTTTGCTAGGACTTCTTGATGTCATACCCGGTCAAATGTTGTCTAGTTGTCAAGGGCAGTCACTCTCATCTCATCTCTGGAGTCAGCTCCCTTGTGCATGTTTACACCAATGCTTTAATGAGGTCATGGCTGAATAACCTTGGCAGAACCCAAAGTGATCATCACTGAGCAGGTTACTTCTGAGGAAGTGCCACTTGATAACACTGTTGATCGCCCCTTCCTTCACTTTACTGATGATCGGGAGTAGCCTTATGGGACAGTAATTTGCCAGTTGGATTTGCATACAGGACATACCTGGGCAACTCCCCACATTGCTGGTGAGGTGCCAATGTTATAGCTGTACCGACAGCTTGGCTAGGGGCATGGCTGATTCTGGAGTATCAGTCTTCAGAGCTATTGCCAGAATGTTCTCAAGGCCCATAACCATTTCAATATCTACCACCTTCAGCTGCTTCTTGATATCACTTGGAGTCAATCAAATTGGCTGAAGACTGGTTTCTGCCAGCTGCCATGTTGGGATTTGAAGGCAGCACGGTGGCGCAGTGGTTAGCATTGCTGCCTCATGGTGCCGAGGTCCCAGGTTCGATCCTGGCTCTGGGTCACTGTCTGTGTGGAGTTTGCATATTCTCCCCGTGTCTGCGTGGGTTTCACCCCCACAAGTCAAAGATGTTTAGGGTAGGTGAATTGGCCACGTTAAATTGCCCCTTAATTTGAAAAAAAAGAATTGGGTATTCTAAATTTATTTTTTAAAAATGTTGGGATTTGTGCCCATATTTCAAAAGCATTAGCCTGGGCCTTGGGATTACTAGTTCAGTGATATTACCACTATAGCACTCCCTCCTCCTGATTTTTACAGAACTGCAACCCACTTTGGAGCTCAGGGCACTTCCAAGATATCGTCCCTTAACAGAGGTCTAATGCATGACTGTGGATCATTACATCTGATGCTATGGAGACGTTGGGCTACCACGACCACTACCACCTAGAAGGACAAGAACAGCAGATACCAGGGAACCCCACCACCTGGAGGTTCCCCTCCAAGTCACTCACCATCCTGACTTGGAAATATATCGCCGTTCCTTCACTGTCGCTGGGGCAACATGCTGGAACTTCCTCCCTAACAGCACAATGGGTGTACCTACACCTGAAGGACTGCAGCGGTTCAAGAAAGCAACACAACACCACCTTCTGATGGGCAACTAGGGATGGGCAATAAATGCTGGCCTAGCCAGCGATGCCCAAATCCCATAAATGAATTAAAACAAAAAAAATGTTGATGAGTCAACTTTCGATTCAGCATGCTGGATAATGTGTGGATAGAGGACATTAGCAAGCTCATTACAGTCCTGTGGTCTACCTGCATACAAACAGGAATGGTGGCAATGCAACTGGACTAGTAATCCAGAGGCCTGAACTAATGCTCTGTAGCTGGGAGCTCCAATCCCACCAAGGGAGCTGGTGGAATTTTAATTCAATTGATTGATAAATCTGGAATAAAATAAGCTAGTCTCAATTATAGTGTAAATTGTCATAAAAATCCATCTGATTCATTAATGTCCCTCGGCACAGGAAATCTGCCATCCTTACCCTGTCTGGCCTACATGTGACTCCAAACTCTCAGCAATGAGGTTGACTCTTACCTGCCCTCTGATATGGCCAAGCAATCACCCAGTCATATCAAACTGCTACAGAAAAGTCTAATTTAAACAGCAAATGGAAGGACAGCCTGGCATCAACTGAGGCACTGGAGCTTTCATAGTCAATAAGTCATAAATCCTGAACCTCCCTTCAGAACAGCACCATGCTTGTACCTTCACCACATGGACTGCAATGGGTCAAGAAGGTTTCTCAAGGGCACTTAAGGATGGCCAATAGACGCTGGCCTTGCCAGCCACAATTTTAGACCATGATCGAATTTAAGAAAACACAAAACAGCAACATGACTTGCTGAGGGAGGCCCCGGGAGCTTCCCTCCAAGGTGACTCGCCATGTTTTCAACTCTGCCTCCCCAATTGTAAAGTGAGCCCTTGCGCAAAATGCTGGCATTCAAGGGCAAAGACCACAGTGCCAGGTAGGGTTACCTTACCGCCCTGTTGAGTGGAGCAACAGAATCACTGCAACCCGAGGAAATCTAGCAGGACTTCACTTCCTTTTCCCGCAATAGAAATGTCAAGAAGGAGCCGAGATTAAGTAGTCGTGTACACTCACCACACATATTCACGAGTGGACATCAATAATAATCTTTAGTGTCTCAAGTAGGCTTACATTAGCACCGCAATGAAGTTACTGTGAAAAGCCCCTAGTCGCCACATTCCGACGCCTGTTCGGGTACACAGAGGGAGAATTTAGAATGTCCAATTCACCTAACAGCACATCTTTCGGGACTTGTGGGAGGAAACCGGAGCACCTGGAAGAAACCCACGCAGACAGGGAAAGAACATGCAGATTCCGCACAGACAGTGACTCAAACCGGGAATCGAAGGTGGGAACCTGGCGTTGTGAAGCAACAGTGCTATCCACTATGCTACCGTGCCGCCCCTGGGCTGAAATGCATTAACAATGCTTTGTTAATGAACTAAATGTCTGAATTGGATCTCAGCTTTTTGCTGGAAGTTTATATTTATTGGGGTGCATATCTATATGGAGGTTGGTTAAGGACAGCAGCAGGGTAGCATGGTGGTTAGCATAAATGCTTCACAGCTCCAGGGTCCCAGGTTCGATTCCCGGCTGGGTCACTGTCTGTGTGGAGTCTGCACGTCCTCCCCCTGTGTGCGTGGGTTTCCTCCGGGTGCTCCGGTTTCCTCCCACAGTCCAAAGATGTGCGGGTTAGGTGGATTGGCCATGCTAAATTGCCCGTAGTGTCCTAATAAAAGTAAGGTTAGGGGGGGGGGTTGTTGGGTTATGGGTATAGGGTGGATACGTGGGTTTGAGTAGGGTGATCATGGCTCGGCACAACATTGAGGGCCGAAGGGCCTGTTCTGTGCTGTACTGTTCTATGTTCTAAGTTGGCTTGATGGCTAGGGTGTGATGCAGAATGATGCTAACAGTGCGGGCCGATCCCCAAACTGGCTGTGATTGTTCGTGGAGGCCCTGCCACTTTGCCTTGCCCCACGCTTGTGGAGTGCTGTCCCTCAAGCTGTTCATAGCCAAAAATGGTTATCTGATGGTGAGAGACGTCGCTGGTCCTTTCGGATGATGGCTAGATGCAGATGCAGACATCTTTGTAAAGAGGTCCTAGTGGCGCATTGGGGAGTATCCTGGCTTCTAAGCCAGACGTTCTGGGTTTCAAATCCCACCCCAGGACCTGATGGCACATTCACAACGTGGCAAAACAAGTTGAGTAATAATCTTCAAATCCTTCCAACGCACACCAATAGCAGGCGGTAAGAGAGGGAGAAACTCCGTGTCAGACATGTGCGGGAGAGAATGTTGGAGCCTGCACCACCATTATCCACCACTCCAGCCAACATGTTTGTAAAAGTGGATGTTGCCAAAGCAACTCAACCTCCCGGGGTGGACACACCACGTTTCTGTACTGCACATGTGCGCTGCCATAGAACACCTATTGCACCTCCTCGAGACATGTACCCCATTATAAATCTTATTGATGCAATTCTCAGATTCTGCACTGCTGTCTGAAATTTTGGCAGGGAGGTGGAGTCCCTTCTCACCCGCATTCCATCCAATTTTGGGCAGAAATGACTCATGATTGTAGAATGGTGTAGATAAAGGTTGCTTCCAGAATATCTGATATCACCGGACGATGGGCATTGGCAAAGTTCATAAATGCTGTAGCAATGGTCAAAGAACAGTGTGGCCACACCGGCTCCAATGAAGCTGTATTCTGGTCATCCTTTTCAGAAAAAGTGATGTAGTCCTCGACTCTGATAAACAGTGCATTAGTGGTCTAGTGTATGCAGTGGTACACTGTAAACCAGCTAATGTGGCAAATGCCATTGGAGGCAAGTTGACAGGAGTCAATGGTATGGAGGTTGGAAGAAGCTGTGACTTTCACCCCCATGAGTTGTTGGAACAGTTACGCGGTTCCCCGTGCGTTTCAGGCATTGCTATTCTGGCTCCTGTCTTTTGGATGAGAAGTTAAATCGAGGCTCCCTCTGCTCCCTCCGGTGAATGTAAAGATCCCATGGCACTGTTTCAGAGAAGAGCTTGGTGTCCTTGCGAATATTGACCCCTCAACTGCAAAAACAGATTATTTGGTCACTATCGCACTGTTGATTGTGGCAGCTTGCTGCTCTCAAATTATCCACCATGTTTCCGACATTATGACAGCGACTGTACTCCAAAAGTGCTTCACTGGCAATAAAGCACTTTGAGATGTCCTGTGGTTGTGAGAAGCGCTATATCAATGCAGACCTTTGTTGCATCTCCTTCCCATGCACCAGATGTAATCATACACACCAGCCACATAGTAGCAGCAAATCTACCCTTGTACCTTCTACCAGGAATATCACACCCCAGAGACCAATAGCATCTCTCTTCCTTGCTGCATCTGAACATGAAGATATGAGATGTTGGATCCACATGGAGTTACCACATGGAGCTGTCACAGTGGATGGCACTGTGGGGAAATTACTCAAGTACAGGAGGAAGCAAAGAAATGAAAGATTTACTGATCAGCTGAGATGAAATAGTGGTTAGCACTGCTGCCTCACAGCGCCAGGGTCCCGGGTTCAATTCCGACCTCGGGTCACTGTCTGTGCAGAGTCTGCACGTTCTCTCCGTGTCTGCGTGGGTTTCCTCCAGGTGCTCCGGTTTCCTCCCACAGTCCAAAGATGTACGGGGTAGGTGGATTAGGTCATGCTAAATTACCCCTTAGTGTCCAGGGATGTGAAGGTTAGATTATGGGGTTGCACAGATGGGGTGGGATAAGGATTGGTACAGACTCGATGGGCCGAGTGGCCTCTTTCTGCACTGCGGGGAGTCTATGAGTTCTATAAGTAAGATCCCTGGAGAAACTGTGTCCACTACACGTTTTGCAACTGCTGGATCTTCCTTTAGCCGACTGGGTCACAGAAAGCACATTCAAATCCAGGCTTATGAGAGAGGTTGAGGCCTTCCAAGTGAATCAAAGGTGCAAAAGTCAGATTTATAGTTAATTTCAATCACATCTTTGTAAAATATGTCATCTTAAAAGTCTTTTTGATGTGTCAAAGCTTATTTTGGATTTAAAAATCTGTAGAGCAAATTAAACATTCTCAGTGAGAGATTTTGAACTATGATTCACTTGACGAGGGCAGCACGGTGGTGCAGTGGGTTAGCCCTGCTACCTTACGGCGCCGAGGTCCCAGGTTCGATCCTGGCCCTGGGTCACTGTCCATGTGGAGTTTGCACATTCTCCCCGTGTTTGTGTGGGTTTCACCCCCACAACCCAAAGATGTGCAGGCGAGGTGGATTGGCCACGCTAAATTGCCCCTTAATTGGAAAAAATGAATTGGGTACTCTAAATTTAAAAAACATGATTCATTTGACCGCACTTTCTGTCTTTTATTCAGTCCCTTTAACCATTCAGTTTGGATTGATTGTTTCCATAACTCCTTAGCAGTTTTCCACTGCCTTTCTTTCACTCAGATTCACGTCTCGTCAGGTTGCTTGGCTGCTGTTTTACTTGAAACTAATCAGCCCGTTATGATACAGGAAGGGAGGCGCTTACAGCAAGTGCTTTGCTCGACACAAGATGTTTATTATGTATTAAATGCATTTTTTATACATGCGTGGTTCTAAAGCTCAAACTGCATCTACTGTCAAAGTGTATAGGCACCGACAGAGACCAGAATGAGGGTCCTTTTTATGATGAGTTTTTTCTGGAATACACTACCACCTGCAACACTCCTGTTTATTGCAAGTTTGTGTTTTATAACCATTCCAGAGAACAATATGCAGCACACAGTCTGGACTGTTAGATGAGATTTCTGCAGATGGATAATATTAACTTATTTTCACAGGGTGTGAATCTAACCTTTCTGGGCTGTGAAAAAAGTGCCAATCCCAGCACAAAGTTGCATGTAAAAATGAACATCACTGAAAATGTAATTTTGGCGTGAATGAATGGTCTCGCCTTACTTTCCGGGTGGTCATGTAGATGCTGTGATGGCGCGGATGCATGACAGGTCACGTGTCGATAACCCGGGAGTTCTCCACGAACCATGGGCAGACACATAGAAACATCGAAAATAGGAGCAGGATGAGGCCATTCGGCCCTTCGAGCCTGATCTGCTATTTCTTATGAACATGGCAGATCATCCGACTCAATAACCTGTTCCCGCTTTCCCCACCTTATCCTTTGATATCCTTCACTCCAAGCACTATATCTAACTCCTTCTCGAAAACATGTTTTGGCCTCAACTGCTTTCTGCGGTAGAGAATTCCACAGGCTCACTACTCTCTAGAAATTTCTCCTTATCCTAGTCCAAAATGGTCTACCTCATATCCTCAGACTATGTCCCCTGGTGTGGACTCCTCCCATCAGAAACATCCTTCCCGCATCTAGTCCTGCAAAAATTTTATAAGTTTCTATGAGATCCCCCTACCCTGATTCTTCTAAATTCCAGCTAATATAATCCGAACCGACTCAAACTCTCCTCATACCATGGCAGGAATCAGTCTGGTAAACCTTCGCTGCACTCCCTCCATAACAAGGACATCCAACCTCAAATAAGGCCACCGTGCTGCCCTCAAATGGAGCCAAGTTCATGGTTGTTGAACTCAATGTTGAGCCCCGAAAGCTGCAACATGCCGAATCGGAAGATGAGATGCTGTTCCTCCAGCTTGCATTGGGCTTCACTGGAACACTGCAGCAGGATAAGGATGGAAATTTGGACATGAGCACAAGATGGTGACTTGAAATTGGCAAGCGACAGTAAATTCAGAGTCATGCCTGTGGACTGAGCGAAGGTGTTCCGCAATAGATCACCCAATCAGCGTTTCGCCCTTATTATATTTACCCCATCCCCTCCGTCTGTCTGCCTTGTGTGTGTTGGTAGAGGATGGGACAGTTAAAGTGGGTAGTAGGTATTAGGTTGTTATTATCCAGTTGTATTTACTGCATATTTTGTGTTTGTTCTTGGTATGAATAAACAGTAATCGTGTTTATGTTTACAAAGCTGGTGACTGTAATTATTGGGCAGCTAAGGGTCCAAAATTTGGATATTTTTCAAACAATTATTGGTTAATTCGCTTCTGTGGTGACCCCGGAGCACAAGGAACAGGAATTCACCACACACTTGCCCAGGGTGGAGTAACAGGTAGCTCTTTCAAAGAGCAGGCACAGAGACGACAGGCTGAATGGCCTCCCTCTGTGTTATATCATTCTCAACTACTTTCTGTGGCAGCAAATTCTACAGATTCACCACTCTCTGAATGAAGAAATTTCTCCTCACCTCAGTCCTAAAGGGTTTACCCCTTGTCATCAAACTAATTCTGGACTCCCTCACCATCGGGAACATTCTTTCTAAATCTACATAATCCTGCTATAATTTTGTAAGTTTCTAAGAGATCCCTCTCACTCTTCCACAACCCAAATGAATATAATCCTAACCGATTTATTCTCTCCTCATATGACAGTCCCACCATCCCAGGAATCAGCCTGGTAAACCTTCACTGCACTCCCTCCAGAGCAAGAACATCCTTCCTCAGATAAGGACATCAAAACATCAACACTCCAGGTGTGGCCTCACCAATGCCCGATACAAGTGCAGTAAAATTCTCTCGCTATGAAGGCCAACACACCATATACCTTCTTTACTGCCTGCTGTACCCGCGTGCTTACTTTTACTGACTGATGTACGAGGACACCAAGGTCTCGCTGAGCATCCATCTCTCTCAATTTACACCCATTCAAATAATTATCTCCCTCTCTATTTTTGCTACCAAAGTGGATAACCTCACATTTATCCACATTATCCTGCATCTGCCATGCATCTGCCCACTCACTCAGCCTGTCCAAATCCCACTGAAGGATCTCTGCATCGTCCTCACAGCTCACCCTCCCACCCAACTTTGTACTATCTGCAAATTTGGAGATAATACATTTAGTTCCCTCGTCCAGATCATGAATATATAATGTGAACAGTTGGGGTCCTGGCACAGACCCTTGTGGTACCCCATTAGTCACTCGCCTGCCAATCAGAAAAAGACTCATTTATTCTAACTTTTTGCTTCATGTCGGCTAACCAGCTTTCTATCCATCTCAAGACACTGCCCATAATCCTATGTGTTTTAACTTTACATATTAATCTGCTATGTGAGACCTTGCCGAAAGCCTTCTGAAAGTCTAAATAAACCACATCTACCAGCTCTCCCTGGTCAGCTCTACTAGTTACATCTTCAAAGATTTCTAGTAGATTTGTCAAGCATGATTTTCCTTTTGTAAGTCCATGCAGACTGTTTGATTACACCACTGCTTTCCCAATGCTGTGCCATAAAATGCTTGATAATGGACTCCAGCAACTTCCCCACTACCGACGTTAGGCTCACTAGTCTATAGTTCCCTGTTTTCTCTCTACTTCCATTCTTGAATAGCGGGTTTACATTAGTTACTCCAATCAGTAGGAACCATTCCAGAGTCCAAAGAATTTTGGAAAATGACTTCCAATGGATTTACTATTTCTAGGGCCACTTCCTTAAAGACTCTGGGATGAAGATTATCAGGCCCTGGAGATTTGTCTGCCTTCAATACCATTATGTTCCCTCAAACCATTTCTTTTCTAATATTAATTTCCTTCAACTCCTCACTAAAGCCTGTGTTTCTCAGAACTTCCGGTACATTATTAATGTCTTCCTTTGTGAAAACAGAAGCAAAGTATGAATTTAGTTCCTCAGCCATTTCTTTGTTTCCTGTTATGAATTCCCCCAGTTCTGACTGTGAGGAGCCGAACATTAGTTTTCATCAATCTTTTTCTCTTTACATACCTATAGAAAGTTTTACAGTCAGTTTTTATGTTCCCCGCTAGTTTATTTTTAATTTGTGTTTTCCCCTTCTTAATCAATCCATTTGTGTCTGCCTTTGCTGAATTTTAAAATGTTCCCATCCACAAGTCTACTGCTTTTCTTGCTAATGTGCATGCCTCTTCTTTGAATCTAATACTATCTCTAATTTTCCTTGTATGCCACGGTTTGGCCACAGTTCCCTTTCTACTTATGTGCCAAATAGCAATAAACAACTTTTGGAGTTCACCTATTTGTTCCTTGAATGCCTGCCATTGCCTGTCCGCTGTCCTTCCTTTCAGTCATGTTTCCCAGTCCGTCATAGCCAGCTCATGCCTCGTACCATCATAGTTGCCTTTATTGAGGTTCAGGACCTTGGTCTCAGACTCAACTACCTCACTATTCACCCTGATAAAGAATTCTACCATATTATGGTCACTCATCCCCAAAGGTTCTCTCACAACTAGATTGCCAACTAATCCTTTCTCATTGCACAACAGCCAGTCCAGGATGACCCTGTTCCCTTGTTGGTTCCTCAACATGCTGTTCCAGAAAACCATCCTGTATACACCCCTGAAATTCCTCCTCTATTGTACTATGACTAATTTGAGTCACCCATAATCTCAGATGTTCCTTTGTCACATGTATCTCTAATTTCCTGTCTAATGCTATTCCCAACATTCCCACTGCAGTTTGGTGCTCTGTATATCACCCCCATGAATGTTTTTTGCCCCTTGATGTTTCTTAACTCGACCCAGTCAGATTCCACATCGTCTGTACTAATATCTTTTCTCAATATTGTAACAATATCTTCTTTAATCAACAGTGCAACTCCACCACCTTTTCCTTTCTGTCTGCCCTTCCTAAAAACGGAATTACCTTCAATGTTTAATTCCCATCCTTGATCATCTCAGAGCCAAGTCTCCATTATCCCAACTATATCATGTCTCTTTACATCTATCTGCGCAACTAATTCACCCATTTTCTTTTGAATACTCCATGCCTTCAGGTAAAAAACCTTAAGGTTGGTCCTTTTACTGTTCCTTATCACATTCCTACTATTCTTTACAGTGTCATTACTTGACACAGGCCCTGATTTTTCTGCCTACCACTCTTCTTATCCAACTTTCTGTCTTTTTCTCTTGTTCTTGATTCTTCCTGCTCTGGATCCTTACATAGGCTCCCATCTCCCTGCCATATTAGTTTAAACCCTTCCCAACCGCTCTAACAAATACCCCCCCCCCCCCCCCCCCCCCAAGGACATCAGTCCCAGTCCTGCCCAGGTGTAACCCATCCAGTTTGCGCAGGTCCCACCTCCCCCAGAACTGGCCCCAATGCCCCAGGAATTTGTAACCTTTCCCCTCACAACATCTCTTCAGCCACATGATGAGCCTCTAGAAGCTGCTGTCAGCTCACTGGTGGAGATACAATTTCAGGTGGCGGAACATCAGGCAGGGATTTGACAGTCACTCAGCAGAGTAGAGAGCACAATGGAGGAGCCGCTCCGTGTTCTGTCTCATGCTGTGGCTCCAACATGCCGGCACCTCGAGGCCACCATGTGAAGGTTGGCGACCACCATGATAGACCTTGGTGCAGCAGGTCCTGCTGGAATTGCGTTTGGCCCTGCACTCTATGGCCACGCACTCTGGTGGGCACCAGATGTAGGCGACACAGGTACGAGGCACCTTGAGCTCTCCTGCAGGAGTCAGCTCGGTGCCCACTGGGAGGATGGCCATCAGCTGGGCACACCGGAGATGTCCACTCAGGAAACTCCAAAGGTGCTCAGCCAACCAGAATCCCCTCTGCCCGCACCCACCCCAGTAGCACAGGCTGCCAAGAGAATTTCATTTTCCCACTCCTCTCTGAGCAGGACACCCTTAAGAGGACTCAGACCCCCCCCCCCCCCCCCCCGAGGATGCCTGCCACAGTCCTCACAGACATCAGGATGTAGTAACTGGTAGGCTGCCTCCTCCTCTGCTGTAAATATCGGGGCTGCACCAAGATGCGGTGGTTCCAATTCTCTTCCCACACCTAATGGTGCACAAAGGCAGACTTTCATCTGCTTCTGTAGATAGTCATTCCGAGAACAGGTCACTAGTCTGTCCCAAGGAGCTTCGAGCTTGAGGGGCACCTCTCCACATCAAGCCTTCCAGGAGTCTCTCCCGCTCTGACCGCCAGCCATTGGTGTGTTTGGAAGAATTTGCAGGTTGACACTCAACCTGTGCGGCCGCGTTACGAACGCATCTCCCTCGGCCGTCAAATCCTGGGGTGGGACACGAACCCAGAGCGTCTGGCACAGAGGCAAGGACGCTAACCCACTGCGCCACAAAATCCCCTAGAGGCAGGGTTAGGAAAGTTTAAACATTTTAATGTCACCTCTTGTTCACGATCAATGGCACTGATTAAAACTCATTGGACGGGTGTGTGAATGCTCAGGTCCACTGGAAGCATTTTGATATGTTCTTTGGGATCCACTCATCACGAGATTCACCCTTTCTCACAATCAGTCAGAGTGTCCCATCATAAGGCCGATAGTCATGTGATATCTTCCTCAGTATAACTAGCCTCCAGACTCTTGTGTGTTGTCAGGAGACATATGTGAACTCATAGGAGTGTATAATCAGGAGGTGTTGAACCCTTATTCCTCAAGGTGGTTGAAGTCAGCACATCAGCAATGATAATCTCGCAGCATCTGGGTCTCGTCACTGCTAAGTGTCTGAACCCAAGAGGTTTGGGTGAGATCCAGAGGCTGGTCCACATCCCAGTCACGGCAGAGTTTGCATCATTAAATGACGTTGAAAGCATCAAGCCACATCTCAAATCGTTATTGTTCCTTTTGGTCCTTGTACGTTGACGGCGTGAGTGCATTAGTGATGACCACAGCTCAGATCAAATCCTGGTGAGTTGTGAGCTCAGAATGCCCAAGTGTGAATGCAGGGCTCGTATTCTCAGTGATGATTTGGCCATCTCCTGAGGAAATCAGGAATGTTCAGAGGCCAGATTGGAAGGAGAGGAACTATTTTAGCGGGCTGTGGGGCTGGAGGAGGTTAGAGATAGGGAGGGGGCTGTGGGGCTGGAGGAGGTTACAGAGATAGGGAGGGGGCTGTGGGGCTTTGGGAGGTTACAGAGATAGGGAGGGGGTGTGGGGATGGAGGAGGTTACAGAGATAGGGAGGGGGCTGTGGGGCTGGAGGAGGTTACAGAGATAGGGAGAGGGCTATGGGGCTGGAGGAGGTTACAGAGGTAGGGAGGGGGCTGTGGGGCTGGAGGAGGTTACAGAGATAGGGAGGGGGTGTCGGGGCTGGAGGAGGTTACAGAGATAGGGAGGGGGTGTGGGGATGGAGGAGGTTACAGAGATAGGGAGGAGGCTGTGGGGCTGGAGGAGGTTACAGAGATAGGGAGGGGGTGTCGGGGCTGGAGGAGGTTACAGAGATAGGGAGGGGGCTGTGGGGTGGGAGGAGATTACAGAGATAGGGAGGGGGCTGTGGGGCTGGAGGGGGTTACAGAGATAGGGAGGGGGCTGTGGGGCTGGAGGAGGTTACAGAGATAGGGAGGGGGTGTAGGGGCTGGAGGAGGTTACAGAGATAGGGAGGGGGCTGTGGGGCTGGAGGAGGTTACAGAGATAGGGAGGGGTGTGGAGGCTGGAGGAGGTGACAGAGATAGGGAGGGGGCTGTGGGGCTGGAGGAAGTTACAAAGATAGGGAGGGGGCTGTGGGGCTGGAGGGGTTTACAGAGATAGGGACGGGGTGTCGGGGCTGGAGGAGGTTACAGAGATAGGGAGGGAGTGTCGGGGCTGGAGGAGGTGACAGAGATAGGGAGGGGGCTGTGGGGCGGGAGGAGATTACAGAGATAGGGAGGGGGCTGTGGGGCTGGAGGAGGTTACAGAGATAGGAAGGGGGTGTAGGGGCTAGAGGAGGTTACATAGATAGGGAGGGTTGTAGGGGCTGGAGGAGGTTACAGAGATAGGGAGGGGGCTGTGGGGCTGGAGGAGGTTACAGAGATAGGGAGGGGGCTGTGGGGCTGTGGAGGAGGTTACAGAGATAGGGAGGGGGCTGTGGAGGAGGTTACAGAGATAGGGAGGGGGCTGTGGGGCTGGAGGAGGTTACAGAGATAGGGAGGGGGCTGTGGAGGAGGTTACATAGATAGGGAGGAGGTGTGGGGCTGGAGGAGGTAACAGAGATAAGGAGGGGGTGTGGGGCTGGAGGAGGTTACAGAGATAGGGAGGGGGCTGTGGGGCTTTGGGAGGTTACAGAGATAGGGAGGGGGTGTGGGGATGGAGGAGGTTACAGAGATAGGGAGGGGGCTGTGGGGATGGAGGAGGTTACAGAGATAGGGAGAGGGCTGTGGGGCTGGAGGAGGTTACAGAGATAGGGAGGGGGCTGTGGGGCTGGAGGAGGTTACAGAGATAGGGAGGGGGTGTCGGGGCTGGAGGAGGTTACAGAGATAGGGAGGGGGTGTGGGGATGGAGGAGGTTACAGAGATAGGGAGGAGGCTGTGGGGCTGGAGGAGGTTACAGAGATAGGGAGGGGGTGTAGGGGCTGGAGGAGGTTACAGAGATAGGGAGGGGGCTGTGGGGCTGGAGGAAGTTACAGAGGTAGGGAGGGGGCTGTGGGGCTGGAGGAGGTTACAGAGATAGGGAGGGGGTGTCGGGGCTGGAGGAGGTTACAGAGATAGGGAGGGAGTGTCGGGGCTGGAGGAGGTGACAGAGATAGGGAGGGGGCTGTGGGGCGGGAGGAGATTACAGAGATAGGGAGGGGGCTGTGGGGCTGGAGGAGGTTACAGAGATAGGAAGGGGGGTGTAGGGGCTGGAGGAGGTTACATAGATAGGGAGGGTTGTAGGGGCTGGAGGAGGTTACAGAGATAGGGAGGGGGCTGTGGGGCTGGAGGAGGTTACAGAGATAGGGAGGGGGGCTGTGGGGCTGTGGAGGAGGTTACAGAGATAGGGCGGGGGCTGTGGAGGAGGTTACAGAGATAGGGAGGGGGCTGTGGGGCTGGAGGAGGTTACAGAGATAGGGAGAGGGCTGTGGGGCTGTGGGGCTGTGGAGGAGGTTACATAGATAGGGAGGAGGTGTGGGGTTGGAGGAGGTTACAGAGATAAGGAGGGGGTGTGGGGCTGGAGGAGGTTACAGAGATAGGGAGGGGGCTGTGGGGCTTTGGGAGGTTACAGAGACAGGGAGGGGGTGTGGGGATGGAGGAGGTTACAGAGATAGGGAGGGGGCTGTGGGGATGGAGGAGGTTACAGAGATAGGGAGGAGGCTGTGGGGCTGGAGGGGGTTACAGAGATAGGGAGGGGGTGTCGGGGCTGGAGGAGGTTACAGAGATAGGGAGGGGGTGTAGGGGCTGGAGGAGGTTACAGAGATAGGGAGGGTGCTGTGGGGCTGGAGGAGGTTACAGAGATAGGGAGGGAGTGTCGGGGCTGGTGGAGGTGACAGAAATAGGGAGGGGGCTGTGGGGCTGGAGGAGGTTAGAGAGATAGGAAGGGGGGTGTAGGGGCTGGAGGAGGTTACAGAGATAGGGAGGGGGCTGTGGGGCTGGAGGAGGTTACAGAGATAGGGAGGGGGCTGTGGAGGAGGTTACAGAGTTAGGGAGGGGGCTGTGGGGCTGTGGAGGAGGTTACAGAGATAGGGAGGGGGCTGTGGGGGAGGTTACAGAGATAGGGAGGGTGCTGTGGGGCTGTAGAGGAGGTTACAGAGATAGGGAGGGGGCTGTGGGGCTGGAGGGGGTTACAGAGATAGGGAGGGGGCTGTAGGGCTGTGGAGGAGGTTACAGAGATAGGGAAGGGGCTGTGGGGCTGGAGGAGGTTACAGAAATAGAGAGGGGGCTGTGGGGCTGGAGGAGGTTACAGAGATAGGGAGGAGGTGTAGGGGCTGGAGGAGGTTACACAGATAGGGAGGGGGCTGTGGGGCTGGAGGAGGTGACAGAGATAGGGAGGGGGCTGTGGGGCTGGAGGAGGTTACAGAGATAGGGAGGGGGTGTAGGGGCTGGAGGAGGTTACACAGATAGGGAGGGGGCTGTGGGGCTGGAGGAGGTGACAGAGATAGGGAGGGGGCTGTGGGGCTGGAGGAGGATACAGAGATAGGGAGGGGGCTGTGGGGCTGGAGGAGGTTACAGAGATAGGGAGGGGGTGTGGGGCTGGAGGGGGTTACAGAGATAGGGAGGGGGCTGTGGGGCTGGAGGAGGTTACAGAGATAGGGAGGGGGCTGTGGGACTGTGGAGGAGGTTACATAGATAGGGAGGGGGTGTGGGGCTGGAGGAGGTTACAGAGATAGGGAGGGGGCTGTGGGGCTGGAGGAGGTTACAGAGATAGGGAGGGGGCTGTGGGGCTGGAGGAGGTTACAGAGATAGGGAGGGGTGTGGGGATGGAGGAGGTTACAGAGATAGGGAGGGGGCTGTGGGGCTGGAGGAGGTTACACAGATAGGGAGGGGGCTGTGGGGCTAGAGGAGGTTACAGAGATAGGGAGGGGCTGGAGGAGGTTACAGAGACAGGGAGGGGGCTGTGGGGCGGGAGGAGGTTACAGAGATAGGGAGGGGGCTGTGGGGCTGGAGGAGGTTACAGAGATAGGGAGGGGGCTGTGGGGCTGGAGGAGGTTACAGAGATAGGGAGGGGGCTGTGGGGATGGATGAGGTTACAGAGATAGGGAGGGGGTGTAGGGGCTGGAGGAGGTTACACAGATAGGGAGGGGGCTGTGGGGCTGGAGGAGGTTACAGAGATAGGGAGGGGGTGTCGGGGCTGGAGGAGGTTACATAGATAAGGAGGGGGCTGTGGGGCTTTGGGAGGTTACAGAGATAGGGAGCATGTGTAGGGGCTGGAGGGGGTTACAGAGATAGGGAGGGGCTGGAGGAGGTTACAGAGACAGGGAGGGGGCTGTGGGGCGGGAGGAGGTTACAGAGATAGGGAGGGGGCTGTGGGGCTGGAGGAGGTTACAGAGATAGAGAGGGGGCTGTGGAGCTGGAGGAGGTTACAGAGATAGGGAGGGGGTGTAGGGGCTGGAGGAGGTTACACAGATAGGGAGGGGGCTGTGGGGCTTTGGGAGGTTACAGAGATAGGGAGGATGTGTAGGGGCTGGAGGGAGATTACAGAGATAGGGAGGGGGCTGTGGGGCTGGAGGGGGTTACAGAGATAGGGAGGGGGCTGTGGGGCTGGAGGAGGTTACAGAGATAGGGAGGGGGCTGTGGGGCTGGAGGGGTTTACAGAGATAGGGAGGGGGCTATGGGGCTGGAGGGGGTTACAGAGATAAGGAGGGGGCTGTGGAGCTGGGGGAGGTTACAGAGATAGGGAGGATGTGTAGGGGCTGGAGGAGATTACAGAGATAGGGAGGGGGCTGTGGGGCTGGAGGGGGTTACAGAGATGAGGAGGTGACTGTGGGGCTGGGGGAGGTTACAGAGATAGGGAGGGGGCTGTAGGGCTGTAGAGGAGGTTACAGAGATAGGGAAGGGGCTGTGGGGCTGGAGGAGATTACAGAGGTAGGGAGGGGGTGTAGGGGCTGGAGGAGTTTACACAGATAGGGAGGGGGCTGTGGGGCTGGAGGAGGTTACAGAGATAGGGAGGGGGTGTGGGGATGGAGGAGGTTACAGAGATAGGGAGGGGCTGTGGGGCTGGAGGGGGGTTACAGAGATAGGGAGGGGGCTGTGGGGCTGGAGGGGGTTACAGAGATAAGGAGGTGACTGTGGGGCTGGGGGAGGTTACAGAGATAAGGAGGTGAATGTGGGGCTGGGGGAGGTTTCAGTGATAGGGAGGGGGAAAGGCCTTGGAGAGATTTGAAACCAAGGACGAGAATTTTAAAATCGAGGTGTTGGTTGACCAGGGTCTGTAAGTACAGGATGATGGGGTGAATAGGATTTGGTGGGTGAGGGGACATGGGGCAGGTGAGTTTTGGATGAGGTCAAGTTAATAGAATGGAGTGGACAGGAGACTGGGAGAGCATTGGAATAGTCAGATCCGGAGCTGACAAAGGTTTGAATGAAGGTTTGGGCTGCAGTTAAGCTGAGCAGAAATGAGTTGATATTATGGAAATCTTTGGGATTGAAAAGAAAGGTTTGATATTTTATATCCATTCAGTCAAGATGATAATCAAGAGCAGGATCCCTGGTTAATTCCCCACTCCCAATCTCCGTACCCTAACTCACTGCACTCAGTTACTCAGCCGGGGACCTTGAAGAGGTTAAAGCTCTTACTCTCCACGGTAAGCAGCCTCACCAGAAAGCAGGCCCAGATTTTCCAACATTCCCTTTTAGTCGAGTATTTGTGAATTCCTGTGAGCATTTCATTTTTCCACTCCTCTCTGATCCAAGAAATCTCGTCCTGGAATGGACAGAAAAATTATTCGAAGCTATCTTACACTCTGAGGCTCTACATTTTCCTGCGGAAAAGTGCTTTATTGTCAGGTTTGACAGCTGGGGTATCTCTTTAGGAGTGTCCTTGATAAATAAACTGCACTTTTTAAATATACCTGCCCCTGCGCAGTTAGCCCCAACTCAGGCCCGATCAGCTGAGCTGCCTGACGAGATAGTGAGATGGTTCCTTCTGCGTCTGTCCCACGCACTGTCTGGGGAATGGGGGTCAAACTGGAGGTGGCTGGGAATGTGCAGCTGTTGGCTGCTCAGCCCGCCCACATTATAAGCAGCAGGCCCTGAATGAGTGACATACTCAACCCCTTTTCCACAAAAACATTCTGCGTTTTGTTTCCTCCTTCCCACCAATGAGGTTTTCCCTCCTCCCCCTTGGACTTTCCCAATCCCAGCTAGGCCCCCACACCCAGCCGCCCAGAGGCACGCTTTGACCATCGGGATTTTTTCCCCCCTTCTCTGTCAGCCATTGCTTTCGCTGACACCCTGGCTGTGGTTGAGGCCTCATTCCTCCAGGTTTAGCCCTGCACCCTCCTGCTTTATAACACCCAGTGATGTTTTGACACAATGCACTGCGTTTATAACCACCGCACTGAGATGTCAGTCTTGGTTCAGTGGGAAACACTCTCTGAGTCGGAGGATTGAGGGTTCAAATCCCATTCTAGACTTGAGTAACATAACCAGGGCATTACTGAGGGAGCTCTGCACTGTTGGAGGGTCAGTAATGAGGGAGTGTGGTTAGATCAGCATTTCTTGCCCATCCCTTGATGCCGTTTACAAGGTGGTGGTGAGTTGCCTTCTTGAACCGCTGCAGTTCCTGAGATGTAGGTACATCCACAGTGCTGTTGGGGAGGGAGTTCCAGGATTTTGACCCAGCTGCAGTGAAGGAACGGCGATATATTTCCAAGTCGGGGTGGTGAGTGACTTGGAGGGGGACCTCTAGATGGTGGGGTTCCCAGGTAACTGCTAAACTTGTCCTTCTAGGTGGTAGTGGTCGTGGGTTTGGAAGGTGCTGCCTCAGGAACCTTGGTGAGTTACTGCAGTGCCTCTTGTAGATGGTACACACGGCTGCTGCTGTTTGTTGGTGGTGGAAGGTTTGAATGTTTGTGGAAAGGGGAGCAAATCAAGCGGGGCTGCTTTGTCCTGGATGGTGCCAAACTGCTTGATTGTTGTTGGAGCTGCACTCATCCAGGCAAGTAGAGGGTATTCCATTACATCCCTGGCTTGTGCAGTGTAGATGGTGGACAGGCTTTGGGGGGTCAGGAGATTAGTTACACACCTTAGGATTCCTAGCCTTTGACCTGCTCTAGTAGCCACAGTACTAATATGGCTAGTCCAGTTCAGTTTCTGGTCAATGGTAACCCTCATGATGTTGATTGTGGGGGATTTAGTGACGGAACTGCCATTGAACGCCAAGGGGCGATGGTTAGATCCGGTCTTGTAGGAGATGGTCATTGCCTAGCACGTGTGTGGCACGAATGTAACTTGCCACATGTCAGCCCAAGCCTGGATATTGTCCAGGTCTTGCTGCATTTGGATATGGACTGCTTCATTTTCTGAGCAGTCGCGAATGGTGCTGAACACGGTGCGAACATCCCCACTTCTGACGTTATGATGGAAGGGAGGTCATTGATGAAGCAGCTGAAGATGGCTGGGCCTTGGACACTACCCTGAGGAACTCCTGAAATGATGTCCTGGAGCTGAGATGATTGACCACCAACTACCACAACCATCTTTAATAATTTAATAATCTTAATAATATATACTTTGCCACAAGTAGGCTTACATTAACACTGCAATAAAGTTACTGTGGAAAGCCCCTTGTCCCCACATTCCGGCGCCTGTTCAGGTACACAGAGGGAGAATTCACCTAACAACACGTCTTTCGGGACTTGTGGGAGGAAACTGGAGCACCCGGAGGAAACCCACGCAGACACAAGGAGAATGTGCAGACTCCGCACAGACAGCTGGGAATCAAACCTGGGACCCTGGCGCTGTGAAGCAACAGTGCTAACCACTGTTGCATCCCTTTGTGCCCATCTTTCTTTGTTGCAAGTATGACTCCAAACCACCAGAGACTTTCCCCCCTGACTCCATTGACTCCAGTTTAGCCCGGGCTCCTTGATGCCATACACAGTCAAATGCTATCTTGTTGTCAAGGGCAGTCACTCTCAACTCACCTCTGGCACTCAGCTCTTTCATCCATGTTTGAACCAAGGCTGGAATGAGGTCAGGAGCTGAGTGACCCTGGAGGAACTCAAACTGAACATCCTTGAGCACTGCTGCACTGTCAGAGGGTCAGTACTGAGGGAGTGCTGCACTGTCAGAGGATCAGTACTGAGGGAGTGCCATACTGTCAGAGGGTCAGTACTGAGGGAGTGCTGCACTGTCAGAGGGTCAGTGCTGAGGGAGTGTTGCACTGTCAGAGGGTCAGTACTGAGGGAGTGCTGCACTGTCAGAGGGTCAGTACTGAGGGAGTGCCATACTGTCAGAGGGTCAGTGCTGAGGGAGTGCCATACTGTCAGAGGGTCAGTGCTGAGGGAGTGCTGTACTGTCAGAGGGTCAGTACTGAGGGAATGCCACACTGTCAGAAGGTCAGTACTGAGGGAGTGCTGCACTGTCAGAGGGTCAGTGCTGAGAGTGCTGCACTGTCAGAGGGTCAGTACTGAGGGAGTGCAGCACTGTCAGAGGGTCAGTACTGAGGGAGTGCCGCACTGTCAGAGGGTCAGTACTGAGAGAGTGCTGCATTGTCAGAGGGTCAGTACTGAGGGAGTGCCGCACTGTCAGAGGGTCAGTACTGAGGGAGTGCAGCACTGTCAGAGGGTCAGTACTGAGGGAGTGCTGCACTGTCAGAGAGTCAGTACTGAAGAATTGCTGCACTGTCAGAGGGTCAGTACTGAAGAATTGCTGCACTGTCAGAGGGTCAGTACTGAGGGAGTGCAGCACTGTCAGAGGGTCAGTACTGAGGGAGTGCCGCACTGTCAGAGGGTCAGTACTGAGAGAGTGCTGCATTGTCAGAGGGTCAGTACTGAGGGAGTGCCGCACTGTCAGAGGGTCAGTACTGAGGGAGTGCAGCACTGTCAGAGGGTCAGTACTGAGGGAGTGCTGCACTGTCAGAGAGTCAGTACTGAAGAATTGCTGCACTGTCTAAGGTGCTGCCTGAGAGATGGAATGTTGAATTGAGGTCCATCCTGCCCTCTCAGATGGACATCTCCCCAATGGCAATATTTTGAATTGGAGCAGTGGAATTATCCCTCCCTGCCCAAAATGTTACCCTCAAAACATCACAAAAGCAGTTCATCTGCCTCATTCATTGCTATTTGTGGGAGTCGCTATGCACAAATTATCTGCTGTATTTCCTGTATTAGAACAGTGAGGTAAAGGTAAAGTCGCCGTAGCCCCAGGTGACCAGAGGCTGCTTTCCCCTTTGAGGGGGCAGAGCTGACTGGCGGTGATTTAACCTGAGGATCAGCACACCTCAGGCGAGGGGCAAGGTTGAGAAGACGGGGCCGTCATGAATAACCTCATCCAGTAGGGGAATTGAACCCACACTGTTGGCCTCGCTCTGCATCACAAACTAACTGTCCAGTCGTGTGAGCTCAGTGACTACACTTTGAAACTCAATCATTGATTGTAAAACGTTTGGAACTTCTTGAAGTCAAGAAAGGTGTTATATTATTGGTTTCTATTAAACATGGAATAATATTTGGAATCCCCCAAATGAGGGGGGTATAGATTTCCTTTCAATCTACTCCCTACAGATTTTGACTTGACTTTCAGTCTGTTAAGAATTGGGGAAAATTAAGATTAAAAAATGAAATTGGGGTAAAATAAAATAAAAAAGCAGTTTGATAAATGCAGTTGCCTGATGGGGATGTTGACATACAAATTAACATATCAGTGAGAAAAGCAAGTGTTTACCTATGTGACTCAGGGAATACAATGCGGAGATAAGAGAATATGCTAAAAAGCCAGTTCCACCGGGTGGGTAACATCAACAGGAAAGAATAATATATCCATGGCACAATAGCTGGAGAAAGGGACACAGTTGCACCAGCGACCATCACAGTCTCCCAAAAGCAGGTTTTTCTTAAAAGGACAGCTGGATAAGTTCCAAAACTCAAGCCGAAAGGATTGTGCCTTGGCTTTCCCAAATAGAACATAGAACAGTACAGCACAGAACAGGCCCTTCGGCCCTTGATGTTGTGCCGAACAATGATCACCCTACTCAAGCCAACGTATCCACCCTATACCCATAACACAACAACCCCCCGCATTAACCTTATTTTTTAGGACACTACGGGCAATTTAGCATGGCCAATCCACCTAACCCACACATCTTTGGACTGTGGGAAGAAACCGGAGCACCCGGAGGAAACCCACACACACACGGGGAGGACGTGCAGACTCCGCACAGACAGTGACCCAGCCGGGAAGCGAACCTGGGACCCTGGAGCTGTGAAGCATTTATGCTAACCACCATGCTACCATGCTGCCCCAATGTTGGAAAATAACCTGTAGGTGGTAACTACCTTCTGGATTTAGATCATAGAATTATATAAAATTGGATATTGTTTGAGGAAAAGGGTATCTCACAGTTCAGGAAACGTCGGTAGTTGGGAACAAAGGGGTAACTTCATAGAATCACAGAATCATGGAAGTTACAGAGCAGAAGGAGGCCATTCGGTCCATCGAGTCTGCACCGGCCCTTGGAAAGTGCACCCTACTTAAGCACACACTTCCAACCTAAGCCTGTTACCCCGAACCTTTTTGGACACTAAGGGAAATTTAGCATAGCGAATCCACCTAACCTGCACATCTTTGGACTGTGGGAGGAAACCGGAGCACCCGGAGGAAACCCACGCAGACATGGGGAGAAGGTGCAGTCTCTGCACAGACAGTGACCCAAGCCGGGATTCGAACCTGGGGCCCTGGAGTTGTGAAGCAACTGTGCTAACCACTGTGCTACCGTGCTTCCACTTCATGAGATACTGTGTGTGTATAGCCATCGGTGTAGTTTAGTGTATTATTGTGGTGTACTTCTTGTCATGTGTTTTTCTTTGAAGTTAATCAATATTCTTTATTAATTGATCAGAACATAGAACAGAACATATAGTGCAGAAGGAGGCCATTCAGCCCATCGAGTCTGCATCAACCCACTTAAGCCCTCAATTCCACCCTATCCCTGTAACCCAATAACCCCTCCTAACCTTTTTGGAAACTAAGGGTAATTTAGCATGGCCGATCCACCTAAACTGCACGTCTTTGGACTGTGGGAGGAAACGGAGCACCCGGAGGAAACCCACGCACATATGGGGAGGATGTGCAGACTCCGCACAGACAGTGACCCAGCGGGGAATCGAACCTGGGACCCTGGTGCTGTGAAGCCACAGTGCAAGCCCCTTGTGCTGCCGTGCTGCCCTGTCACAAAATGACTAGACTATTCCTCCCTGGTTTGCACATCTTTTCTCATACTATACCAAATTGAAAATATACACCACTCAGAACCATTGTTCCAAGTTACCCTTTCTGGGCTTTGGAATATCCTCACATTTAACATCAGGGGGATTCTTAACAAACCCTGCAAGAACAAAGGGCGGGATTTTTGTGATGTTGAATGAGGGATAAACGTTGACCAGAATACTGGGCAGAACTTCCCTGCTATAGGATCTTAAAATCTGCGACCAGATCTTGGTTTAACATCTAAGCTGAAAAACAGCATCTCCGACCGTGCTGCACTCGCTCTGCACTGCACTGGAGTGCAGTCGCCTAGATGTTTGTGCTGAAGTCCTGTTACTGAAGTAATTGGGCTTACAACTGAACCATGGCTGACATTACTTAGCAAGCAAAGCATTAGCACGTGAATTGGACTTGGAGGAAGACTGAAGACAAAAATGCAAGATAAACCTAAGAACCAATCCTCATATGGCGCAACTATAATGGAGTTATTGACTAATCATGGCAATCAATTTCTGTGAATTAGCCCATGCCAGGGCGAGTCATGAGGTGAGGCAAAAGCTGCATGTTTGAGGCCCAAAGAACGGAAAGCACACTCAACATACGTGGGTTATTTCTAGATGGTTATGCGAAGACAAGTTGATTGGTCTTCCACATTGCATCTATTTTTGTTGCTTTCTTTTCCCCAGCGAAACCCACACTCATTGAGGTGAAGGGCGTTAGTGCAGTGGAGTGATTCATTTCCATTGCAGACATCCCAACTGCTCCCAAGCCACGATAAATGCTTGCATTATACATATTGCCTTTAAAAATAGCAAATATTCCGTGGAGATTCATGGAGGAGAAACAGATGTCGGGCTGCAGTTGAGCGCCGATTATGAAGGATGGTTGAAAAGTTTGATTTGCACAGAACATAAAGCCCACAAACAGGCATTTAGATAATTGTTTTATCAAAAACCCGTGGTGGTGGCAGGAATCATGATGATGAGACAAATAAAATAAATAATCGTTTGTAACATAGTTCCAGGCAGCCATTAAAATAAAAAGGAAATATAGAATAATAAAAGGATTGCACAATTCTGAACATTAGAGTATTACAGTATGTTGTGGTTCCCCTTACTTTGGAGAATAAAAAATTAAAGATCGGCTGACGCTGCATTTGTCTTGAAGTTTATCAATCATATATTGTCAGATTGAGGTCGTTAAATTCTCAACTTGGCCCAACTGGCCCCTGCTGCCATTTCTACTCCACGAACGCCTTCTCCGAGCAGGCCTCATTTCATCATTTCCCATAACGTGTAATTCCTAACTTCCTCATGTTTTTTTAACCAGATTCCCCATGTTGTTCAGAGCGTGGCGTCATGGGTAGGGCCACATTCATTGCCTCTGCCTGGACTGGATTCTCCATTTCTGAGGCTAAGTGCGGAGGATCTGAGGCGTTTCATGTGAACAAAATCGACGCCGCCCCTTCACCGATCCTGCCACCGGTGAGGGGCTTGCAGCTGCGCCACGTCAAACCCCGCTCCCACGATATAAACGGCCGGAGAATGACCGGGTCCATGGCCGCACATGCGCATGGTGATGACATACAGCGGTCGCACTATAAAACATGGCGTCGGCCGTGCACGGGCCTGGCTTGCCAGATAGTGCCCCCCCCGGACACCCCCTGGCCACCCCCCCCACTAGTCCCCCAGCCCTCGCCGAAGGCCCCCCCCCCCCCCCCCGACCTGCAGCACAGCTCCCGCCTGACTGTGGTGGCGCTGAACACAGTCCGCAGCCGCCCCGCCGCTGAGATCACACATCAACCGCGCGGTCGGGAATTTGGCCCTTTGGGGGCGGAGGATCGCTGAGGCCGTCCCAACGGTGTGTGGCGCCGTTTCAGAGGGGGTGGATAATACAAAACCTGCTTCAAACAAGTGCTACCCCCTGATTTTAACATCAAAAGGGATTCTCCGTCCGATCGGCGATTACAAAGTCGAATTTGAGAAGCGCTTTCCGTACACTGAGTGAAGTCGCAAAGCAAGTAGGTTTACGAGGGGAGATTTAAAGAATGGTCTGGAGTGGAGGAATGGGGAAATACGTGAATCCAGAACCAAAAGACCAGAAACCACAGGCTAGAGTATGTGGAGTGGAGAAGACTGCAGAGCCCAGCTTGGCTTAACACAGAGGGATTGGTAAGGAGTAGTTTGCACAGCGATATTTAAAAGATAGACAGGGACGTAAATACATCACAACCTGGCCCTCCCTGGGAGTTGCCAGTAACCTCGTTTGATGGGCATGGTGGTGAGAGAATGGGATACGCTGTGTACAGCCTTCTCCAACCCCAAACAAAACTATGTGTGTGGAGGCATAGGGGCTTAGTGGGCTGGTGTCCTTACATTGGGAGTTTGCAAGCCCCTGATTCACAGGGTGTCTGGGTACGTTTGAATGCCAATGCTCCAATCAGCTCTTGGCATTCATCAGTGTTAGGATCCCGGATGAGAATCCAACCATTTGCAATTTGGAGAACGGTTGGGAAAGATGACAGCACCACAGGAGCGATAAAATTAAACATTTGGTGTCATTTATGCTAAAACCAGCTTTAATTTTAACACAGAATTAATCACATTAGCCACAAAAAAATGTAGCTTTACGTTTAACGGTTACAACAGTTCTTAAATCAAAGAAGGAACTCTAACTTACTTTCTAAATCTGCACTAAATATCCCAATCAGGCACAGTAATATAGTCCAAACACCACTTATCAATAAAGTTAGCAGCCAGGTTGTGCTTGTTTTTATCTGCGCAGCGTCCTTGGAAAGAGCCTTTCAAAAGCAAACTGAAGACACTTCTTGCCAAACTGAAATTACGGACATTACCCTTCTTAATTATATAATCTGTATCTAACGCTTACATTATCTACACACCAGGGACCTCCAAACCAAAACAATATTCCATTAGCCAGTTACCTATAAACAAATAAAACGCTTCTCAAATTTATCAGCAGGACGCTTCCCCCTGCATAATCAAAGATCACCTCACTTTTACAACACCTTAATAACAGCTACAGCAATCATACTGGCTGTATGCATCTTAAACTCATCTTTTAATAACATCACTACAACAAATATAAAATATAACAATTTCTTACATTCATTACATTTGGGGTAAATGTAAGGATTTGGTATATATATCTTGTATTTTTATATTTGTTGCAGTAATGTTTATAAAGCCTGGATTGAAGTATATATTATTAAATAATCTAGGTTAAGGTACCCAGACTATGTATCTGTTAAAGCTGCAATTAAGGAGTCATAAAAGTATGAGGTAATTATTCACTCCAACCACTTACGTGGTTACAGATAAGGGGCAAATGGAATAATGTTTAAATGGATATGGTTCCCTGAGGTATAGGTACTTTTAGGGATTATCTTTCGGCCCAGCTAAGCAGGTCATGGGACATCTTAGTGAGATACAGATTATGTGATTAATGGGAGGAGCCAAGTCTGTCTGTAGTTTGCAGTTTTGCCAAATGCTAATAGGTTGAGTAGAAAGGTCTGGCAAGACAGCGGTGTACTGGATCTGCTCTTGAAAGAGTCTCTCTGCAAAGGTCTGCAGAGATAATGAAGTAAATATGTTCTGTTAACTTTATTTATAAGTGGCATTTGAACTGTATTGGGTTGCTTGGTTAGAATATTTACAACAAAGGTGCAGAGCATAAGTTAAAGTTTTTCCTTTTATTTAAGAAATGTTTAACTATTAATTATAAAGCTATTTCTTTGATGTTAATACTGTGTTAAAATCAATGTTGTTTTAACAAGGCCAGCAGGATGGCACATTGGTTACCACTGCTACCTCACAGTGCCAAGGACCAGGGTTCAATTCCAGCCTTGGGTGACTGTGTGGCGTCTGAACATTCTCTGGGTGCTCCAGTTGCCACCCACAGTCCAAGGATGTGCAGGTTAGGTGAATTGGCCATGCTAAAGTTGTCCCTCAGTGCCCAAAGATATGCAGGTTAGGTGGAATTACAGGGATAGGGCTTAGGTGAGGTGCTCTTTCAGAGGGTTGGTGCAGACTCAATGGGCCAAATGGCCTCCCTGTGAACTATATGGATTATCACTATGTATAACAGCTATCTATTGGTCAGAGTCATCACTCTTGGAGTGAAGTATACTTTGCTCACAGTTTTACAAATTGCAAATTGTTGGGGTTTCCAATCCGATATCCTAACATAAATTAGAGTCTGAAATGGTATACTAACAAAAATTGAGGGCTCGTCCAAGACCCTAAAACAAATTGGAGTCTGGACCAATATCCTTATCATAAATTGGGGGCTCTTTGTTGGGACTATCATGTATAATTCATATTTTGGCTTGGGATCATTGAACTTAATGACAGTGTGTGTGAGGAACTGGTGCTTTCTCTACAGGTGCTGAATTCTGTCAGTTTACATAGGAAGTGATTTGTGATGTGGCTCTTTCAGTGGCTCAGAATTTTCTGCGTGGGAAGAACTCACACTGGGTGGTTTACAAAGCATGGCTAAAACAAAGCTTTTGGATCTGGTGGTCAAGCTGCAGTTGACTTTACCTGTAGGGACGAGGAAGGCGGAGAGAGTTAAAGCAATAGCTCAGCCTTTAAATTTGTCAGAGGCACAGACTGAATCATTTGAATTGGTTAAAATGTAATTATAGATGAAACAGTTAGAAATGCAAGAGAAAAAGGAAAGAGAAATAAATAGAACTGAGACAGCTTTAGTTGGAATTAAAAACAAAGGAAAGAGACAGGGAGAGAGAGGAAAAGGAAAAGAAGAGAGTGGCAAAGGCAGAGATAAAGCAAAAAGAAAGAACTTCTCAAACACAATTGAAGTGAGGAAGCTTGATGTGGGAATGAAAGGAGTAGCAAGGGAAGAAAGGGAATAGAAGAGAGCGAAAGAAGATCAACTTGAAATGTTGGAGTTAAAGGTAGTAACTGAGGTATGTTCAGAGGAGTAAGTAACCCTTCCTAGTCCAAAACGTACTGGGGCTATGGTTAAATATATTCAAACCCTGCAAAGGTTTGATGAGAAAGATGTAGAAGTGTTTTTTTAACCTCATTTGAGAAAGTAGCTAAACAATTGAAGTGGGCAAAGGTCTAATGAGTATTGTTGATTCAAACAAAGTTAGTAGGTAGAGTTAATGAAGTGTTTGCGTCGCTATCAGAGGAGGTATTTAGGAATTATAATGAGGTGAGAAAATCCATCTTAAGTACGTGTAAACCAGTGCCAGAAGCTAACATATAGAATTTCTAGGAATCTAAGGAAAGAACCAGGTCGGATGTGTACAGAATTTGAAAGAAACTACCAAAATAATTTTGATAGGTGGATAAGAGGATTAAAAATGGACCAAATGTATGCAGCTCTGAGAGAAACGGTTATTTTAGAGGAATTTAAAGATTCACTTCCAGCTGTAGTGAGAACTTGTGTGGAAAAGGAAAGAGTTAAAACTGCTAGACAGGCAGCAGAAACGGCAGCTGATGTTGAATTAGTTCAAAATCAAGGTTTGGTTTTCAACATCAATCTGAATCTGTGAAGGATAGAAACTGGGGAGACGAGAAATCTCCAGGTGGTCAAGGCAAAGGTGGTCTAGTTGGAAATATTCAAAATATTTTGTTCCAGGCTAAAAAGGAAACTTGTGAGGGTGGAAGAGAGGTAAGAAAACTTGAGTGTTTTCGTTGTAATAAGATTGGACACACCAAGTCAGAGCGTTGGTCCCTTAAAAAAAGTACTGGGAAGACAGACTCTTTGAAACAGGATAAGCCAGGAGGGTTTATTAAATTGGAGAAAAAAACATGGTTGCAGCTGAAAAGATGCAACAGCCTGTACAGTCGATTCAGAAGTTGGTTGATAAGAAGATGTTAGATCTTTTTAAAGCTTTTATTTGAGAAGGTTATATTTACTCATGTGTAATAGATGGAGTAGATAAAGGGGTTAAGATCTTAAAGGATACAGGAGCAAGTCAATCTTTAATGGTAAGAGATAAGGCGATATGTAGTTCAGGAGTCCTGCCAGAGAAGATGCTAATATGTGGGATTACTGGTGAAGTGAATGGTATTCCATTATATAAGGTAAGGTTAGAAAATCTGGTGAAAAGTGGTGGTAGAAGTAATAGAGAAATGACCTTCTTCAGGGGCACAGTTTATCCTGGGTAATGATATAACTGGATCACACGTGGGGGTGACGCCTACTCTGGTTGAAAAGCTGGTAGAAAGTCAAACAATTGAGCTGTTGAAAGGAATATATCCTGGGGCATTTCCGGATTGTTTGGTAACAAGATTACAAAGCCACAGGTTGAGACAGGAGGAGGAGAAATAAAGGAGTAAAGATCGGGAGGTTGAGGTTCAGTTATTAGAAGCAATATTTGACCAGATGGCTGATAAAGAATAACACCAGGTGGAGGATGAAGTAAATATATTCAGTGCAGGACAATTGGTAAAATTGCAACAGAAGGATTCAGAAATAAAGCAGTTGTATCAAAATAGAATTTGAGTGTTTACTGGAGTGTTATCCCATTAGATATAATCTATTAATGAGGAATTGGATTGGACTGGATTTGTTTATTGCCACGTGTACCTAGGTACAGTTAGAAGTATTTTTCTGCAAGCAGCTCAAATAGATCATTTAGTACATGAAAATAAAGAAAAAGAAAAAGAAAAATACATAATCGGGCAACACAAGGTACACAATGTGAATACATAGACACCGGCATCGGGTGAAGCAGACAGGAGTGTAGTACTAATCAGGTCAGTCCATAAGAGGGTCGTTTAGGAATCTGGCAACAGCGGGGAAGAAGCTGTTTTTGAATCTGTTTGTGCGTGTTCTCAGACTTTTGTATCTCCTGCCCAATGGAAGAAGTTGGAAGAGTGAATAAGCCGGGTGGGAGGGGTCGTTGATTATGCTGCCCGCTTTCCCCGGGCAGCGGAAGGTGTAAATGGAGTCAATGGATGGGAGGCAGTTTCATGTGATGGACTGGGCTGTATTCACGACTCTGAAGTTCCTTGAGGTCTTGGGCTGTATAGTTGCCATACCAGGTTGTGATGCAGCCAGATAGGATGCTTTCTGTGGCGCATCGGTAAAAGTTGGTAAGTGTCAGTATGGACATGCTGAATCTCCTTAGTTTCCTGAGGAAGTATAGGCGCTGTTGTGCCTTCTTGGTGGTAGCGTTGACGTGGGTGGACCAGGACAGATTTTTGGTGATGTGCAACTAGGAATTTGCAACTGTCAACCATCTCCACCTCGGCCCTGTTGGTGCAGGCAGGGATGTGTACAGTACTTTGCTTCCTGAAGTCAATGACCAGCTCTTTAGCTTTGCTGGCATTGAGGGATAGATTGTCGTCGCTGCACCACTCCACTGGGTTCTCTATCTCCCTCCTGTATTCTGACTCGTCGTTGTTCGAGATCCAACCCACTATGGTTGTGTCGTCAGCAAACCTGTAGATGGAGTTGGAACCAAATTCTACCACACAGTCGTGTGTGTATAGGGAGTATGGCAGGGGGCTAAGTATGCAGCCTTGTGGGGCCCCGCAAGGACTATTATGGAGGAGTATTGTTTACTCTTACTGATTGTGCTCTGTGGGTCAGAAAGTTGAGGATCCAGTTGCACAGTGAGGAGCCAAGTCATAGGTTTTGGAGCTTTGATATGAGCTTGGCTGGGATTATGGTGTTGAAGGCGGAGCTGTAGTCAATAAATAGGTGTCTGATGTAGGAGTCCTTGTTGTCGAGATGCTCTAGGGATGAGTGTAGGGCCAGGGAGATGCCGCCTGCTGTGGACTGGTTGCAGCGGTATGCAAATTGCAGTGGATCTAGATGTTCTGGGAGTATGGAGTTGAGGAAGTGGAGATCTTTACATATTCAGGTGGATGAAAATTGGGCAGAAGTTCATCAAATTGTATGACTGGTGGGTTATAGAAAGGAGGTTTTCTGGGTAGTACCTGAGATTCCAGTCAGTGGAATTTAGGCGTATAAATACAAAAACATTTTTATTGGCCTGGTCTGCATAAGGATGTTGTGGAATTTTGCCGTACATGTCACACATGTCAGGTAATAGAAAAACCTCAGGCGGTAATTAAACCAACAACTTTAATACCCATTGCAGCATTTGAAGAACTTTTTACTAGGGTCCTAATTGATTCTGCGGGACCCGTTCCTCAGCAAAAAGTGGGAATCAGTGTATGTGGATCTTAATGGATATGTCTGTTAGATTTCCGGAAGCCATTCCATTATGAAATATTATAGCTTAAGAGGGTTGGAGAGGCGTTAACTAAATTTTTTTTAACCAGATGCAGACTACCAGAAGAAATCCAATCAGATCAAGGATTCAATTTTATGTCAATGTTATTCAGGGAAATTAGAGAGAGTTTCGGATTATAGCAATTTAAATCAACTGCGTATTATCCAGAATTGCAGGAAGCGTTAGAAAGGTGGCATCAAAATTTAAAGACCATATTGAGGACCGATAGTCAGGATTATCCATGGGATTGGGATAAAGGAATTCTATTTTTTCTATTTGCAATTTTAGAATCTAATGAGTCAACTAAATTCAGTCCATTCAAACTGATGTTTGCTCATGAAGTAAGTGGCCCCCTTAAAATGATTAGGGATAAATTGGTGGGTCGGCATTCTGACACTACATTGTTGGACTATGTGTCAACGTTTAGGGAGAGATTAACTAGGGCTGGTGAGTTGGCTAGAAATCATTTAAAATTGTCACAGCATGTGTTGAAAAACAGGCAGATAAGAAATCAAAATCGTATTGTTAGTGGGAGAGAAAGTTTAATATTTTTACCAGTGGTAGGTTACCGATTTAAAACACAATTATCTGGACCTTATGAAATTGAAAGGAAATTGAGTCTGGGGAATTAGTTTATACGAATATCAGACAGAAGGAAAGCTCACAGTGTGTGTCGTTAACTTGCTCCAAAGGTATTTTGATAGGGAAGGAATGAAGGAGGATGTGTTAGTAGTTACAACTCAGAGAGAAGCGATAAATCCAGATGATTCTGAATTAGACATTCCTGACATTAGACTGGACAATGAGGAAGTAATAATAAATTTGGATAAATTATTGAGTTACCTTCCAGAGGAAAATGAAGGTGACCTGAAAGACTTATCACAGTAACATAGAGATATATGTCGGAACAAACTAGGAAGTACAAAGGTAATCGTACATGATGTAGATGTAGGAAATTATATTTGGATTTGGATTTATTGTCACGTGTACTGAGGTACAGTGAAAAGTATTGTTCTGTGTACAGTCCAATTATGCAAGATCCATATTGACTCAATCCACTAAAGTTGGGACAGGCACAAAAGGATATTGAAAGCATGCTTAAGAATTATACCATTGAAGTGAGTGGCAGCGATTAGAGCTCACCTATTGTGATGGTGCCAAAATCAAATGGAATGCAGCGATTGTTGTTGCCTATAGGAAAATCAATGCAGATATGAAGTCACATTCGTATCCTAGTCCTCTTTTGGAAGACTGTATTGAAATGGTGGGACAAGCAAATTATATTACCAAAATTGACTTACTTAAAGGATACTGGCAAGTACCTTCATCAGACAGGGCTAAGGAAGTTTTGGCTTTTGCAACACCAAATGGTCTGTATCAGTTTAAAGTTATCCAGGCAGCACGATGGCACAGTGGTTATCACTGCTGCCTCATGCCGCCGAGGACCTGGGTTCGATCATGGCCCCGGGTCACTGTCCATGTGGAGTTTGCACATTCTCCCTGTGTCTTTGTGGGTCTCATCCCCACAACCCAAAGAAGTGCGGGGTAGGTGGATTGGCCACGCTAATTATAATAATAAGAAAAACTTTTATTGTCACAAGTATGAATTTACTGTGAAAAGCCCCCAGTCGCCACATTCCGGCACCTGTTCGGGTAAGCTGGTACGGGAAATGAACCTGCGCTGCTGGCCTTGTTCTGCATCACAAACCAGCTGCTTATCCCACTGAGCTAAACCAGCCCTGAGCCACTTAATTGGAAAGAAAAGAATTGGGTACTTTAAATTTATTTTAAAAATCAGTTTAAAGTCATGCCAGTTGGAATGAAGAATGCACCTGCAACATTCCAATGACTAAGCAAACAAGAGCATTTCTGGAGTAAACGTGGATGTTTACTGCAGTTAACAGGGCCTGGTTTAGCTCACTGGGCTAAATCGCTGGCTTTTAAAGCAGACCAAGCAGGCCAGCAGCACAGTTTGATTCCCGTACCAGCCTCCCTGGACAGGCGCCGGAATGTGGGGACTAGGGGCTTGTCACAGTAACTTCATTGAAGCCGACTCGTGACAATAAGCCATTTTCATTTTCAGTGAATGTGGACGATCCTGTGGTGTTCAGTCAAATGTGGAAGGAGCATGTTGAACATTTAGAAGGAATTGTTTAGTTGACTACAGGAAGTAAACTTGGTGATAAACCTGACTAAAAATTAGTTTGCAAAAGCCCAAGTCCCATTCTTTGGTCATACCGTTGGACATGGCCCAATGGAAGGTGAAAACAAAAGCAACTGGCAAGTTCCCAATATCGTCAACAAAAAGAGACGTTCTGAGATTTTTGGGCATGAGTGGTTTCTACAGAAAGCTCGTGCCAAATCTTAGCAGTGTGGTAGCTCCACTGACTAAACTTTTCAAAAAGAACAGGAAATTACATTGGACATCAGAATGTCAGGAGGTATTTGACAATCTGAAAACGGTGTTAGCCACTGCACTAGTTTTGGTGACACCGAATTATGATAAGCAATTTAGGGTGATCATTGATTCGAGTGATGTGGGTGTTAGTGCTGTACTGTTCCAGGAAGATGACGATGGTATAGAAAGATCTGTTCATTATTTTTCCAGAAAACTAAATATTCATCAAAAGACGTATTCGACCATCGAGAAGGAGACGTTGATTTTGGTATTGGGATTGCAACATTTTGACATTTATGTTGCTGACCATTCATCGGAGACAATTGTTTAGACAGACCATAATCCATTGAAGTTTCTGGAGAAGTTTAAAGATGAAAACACAAGACTGTTCAGATGGAGTTTAGTGCTGCAACCATTTAACTTGAAAATTATACGTGTAGCAGGAAGAGAAAACGTGATTGCAGATGCTTCATCACGTTCTCCCCCTGTCTTCGTGGGTTTCCTCCGGTTTCCTCCCACAGTCCAAAGATGTGCAGGTTAGGTGGTTTGGCCATGATAAATTGCCCTCAGTGACCAAAAGGGATAGGAGGGGTTACTGAGTTACGGGGATAGGGTGGAGAGTGAAGGCTTTAAGTGGGCGGTTGCAGACTGGATGGGCCGAATGGCCTCCTTCTGCACTGTATGTTCTATGTTCTATCACGACTTTGAGATGTCAGAAAAATAGAACATTCAAAGTTGGGAAAGAAAGACTGAGATGGACTATACTGATGGTTAAATTCGCATGCATAAATATGATGAGATATATATCTTATAGAGTAATAGTAGTGTTTGGCAATAAGTAGTATTTAAAGCTGAAAACGCTTTGGAAACAAATACTGCTGGTTCATTTTTTTAAGGGGGGGAAGGTGTGGTGAATGTAAGAAATTGTTATATATGTTTTTTCTTATCTGTTGCAGTAATGATTTTAAAAGCGAGGGTTGAGGTATATATTGGTTGCAGTAATATTATTAAAGAACCTAGGTTAAGGTACCCAGAATGTGTGTTTGTGTGGCACAGTGGTTAGCACAATTGCCTCACAGCACCAAGGTCCCAGGTTCGATTCCCGGCTTGGGTCACTGTCTGTGTGGCGTCTGCACGTTCTCCCCATGACTGGGTAGGTTTCCTCCTGGTGCTCCGGTTTCCTCCCACAAGTCCTGAAAGATGTGCTATTAGGTGAATTGGACATTCTGAATTCAGCCTTTGTGTACCCGAAGAGGCGCCGGAGTGTGGCGATTTGGGATTTTCGCAGTAACTTCATTATTATTATAAGCTGTAATTAATGAATCATAAAAGACTTAGGTTATCATTCACTTCAACCACTTACTTGGTTACAGATAAAGGGCAAATGGAAGAGTGGATATATTTTGGATGTTTCCCTGGGGTATAGATAATTTGAGGGATTGTGTTTAGGCATTTCTAAGCAGGTTATGGGACATCTTAGTGAGATTTGGATGATTTAATTAATGGGAGGAACCAGGTCTGTCTGTAGTTTTGCCGTTTTACCACATACTGTTAGGTTGAGCAGAAGTGTTTAACAAAATACAAGTGTACTGGATCCGCTCTTGAAAGGGTCTCTTCGCAATGTTCTGCACTAACTTTATTTATAAGTGGCCTTTGCACTGTATTGGGTTGTTTGATTGGAATATTTCTGGTGGAGGTGTAAGGAATAATTTAACTTTTTTTCTTTTATTTACAAACTGTTTAACTGTTAATTGTACATGTATTTCTTTGATGCTAATATGGTGAATATGAATTTTAAAATAAATTTAGAGTACCAATTTTTTTTCCAATTAAGGGGCAATTTAGCATGACCAATTACTCTGCACTTCTTTTTGGGTGAGATGCACGCAGACACGGGGAGAATGTGCAAACTCCATACAGACAGTGACCCGGGGCCGGGATCGAATCCGGGCCCTCGACGGCGTGAGGCAGCAGTGCTAATATTGCTAATACTGTTTTAAAAATTGGATTCACTGATTGCTGATTACGAAATCGCAGTTAACGATTCAGCAGAGAATACCATTTGGCGACGAATTCGGGGGCGGCGCCTGTTTTAGAATGCTCCGCTCCCTCCCGCTGCTCGCCATTGGCACAGCCTCAGGACATCACCTGAAGACCCTCCCCCGATCTCCCCCCCCCCCCCCCCAATAGGCCGACTCCCTGTAGCATGGATCGCTTGTGGTCTGAGGTTTTGTCGACCTCGCATGGAGGCTCTGGACCATGTCCAGCGCCGCCGCAGTCGGTGGGGGGGTGGGGGGGGGGGGGGGGGGGGAGTCATTCCGGCACCGGGGGGGGGCGTCGGCGGGGGCTGGGGGGACTGATGGGGGACTAGTCGGGGGGTTTACAGGGGGGCATTATCTGGCAGGCGGGGTCCACGCGTGGCCGACGTCATGTTGTACAACGCGGCCGCTGCAGGTCACCGCTGTGCACAGCCACGGACCCGGCAATTCTCCGGCTGTATCTGCAGGGAACACCGTGGGCAGCACGTGGCGCGGCTGCTAGCCTCCCATCGGTATGGGGGCGGTGCCGACTTTGTGGTTGTAGGACTAGACACATGCTCCGGACATAGCCTCAAAATCAGAGAATCCAGCCCAAAGTTTGCATTATGTGATGAATGTAGGAATTTCAGATATAATGGGCATGATTCACCCAAATGGGAACAAAGTCCCACAGCGAGCACGTTTAGCCGTGTGTTTCCCATCGCTCGCAGTGCCCAGAAACACCTGGCTATTCAATGTGACTAGCATTGTATAAGGGACTTGAATGGGGAACCTGTGGCCAAGGCATCACATAGCCCCATTTTGAACATTGGCGAGCTCCGCTTCACTCGTAATATAAAAACATATAATGTAATTAGGATCGTGATTTTAGCTATAAGGTATAAACTGAACTGATGCTCAACCTGTTTTACATTTGACATAAAACTTACAACACAGAACAAGGCCATTTAGCCCAACAGGTCCGCAGCCCTGTACAAGCCCCACTCAAGACTCTTCCCACCTTCATCTCACCTGTCAATGTATCCTCCTGTTCCTTTATTCCTCATGCTTGAATCTAACTAATTGAAGTGCATCTGTACTATTTGCTTCAAGTAGGGCAGTACGATAGCACAGTGGTTAGCACAGTTGTTTCACAGCTTCAGGGTTCCAGGTTCGATTCCCGTTTTGGGTCACTGTCTGTGTGGTGTCTGCACGTTCTCCCTGTGTGTGCATGGGTTGGTTTCCTCCGGGTGCCTCAGTTTCCTCCCACAGTCCAAAGATGTGCAGGTTAGATGGATTGGTCATGCTAAATTGCCCTTAGTGTCCAAAAAGGATAGGTGGGGTTAGGGTTACGGGCATAGGTTGGAAGTGTGGGCTTAAATGGGGGTGCTCTTTCCAAGGGCCGGTGCAGAGTGGATGGGCCGAATGGCCTCCTTCTGCACTGTAAATTCTATGATTCTATGATATTCCCTATGGTAGCAAATCTATGGTAGCGAATTCCACATTCTAATCAGTCCTCACAAACAAGCTTTGAAAAGACCACCCAAAATATTTGTAATTTTAATTTTCTTAGGCACACATGTTCTTCACCCTCGCCGCCTATAATGAAAACCAGCCTCAGGACATACTGAAACCCTAAAGAATGAGAGACAATTTTCATTGAAACATACAAGAGTCTGAAGGGTGGGCACTGAGAGATTGTTTCCACTGATCGGGGGAACCTAACACACGAGGACTAAAAGTCCAGATAAAGGGGCTGATCATTTTGGACTGAGATGAGGAGAAATTAATATTTGGAATTCCCTACCCCAGCGGGAGGTGGGTGCGCCATCTTTGAATGCATTTAAGGTTGGGATAGGTCACCCAGGAAATTGAGAGATGTGGGAAGCTGCCGGCAAAGTGGGGTTGAAGGCCAACATCCGCCATAGTGGTATTGAATAGCAGAGTAAACTCGACTGGCCGTGTGGTCCACTCTTGTTGCTATTTCTTGTGTCCTGCTCTTCTTGTGAGAACTGCTGGTGTTTACCTCCCATCACGTAAAACTCTGCAGCAGGAATTCTAATCCCTAAAACCCACTCTTAGGGCCTTCCAGTCCGGGTGTTTGTTCTAGCCCGTGCCCCCCCCCCCCCCCCCCCCCCCCCCAAAACCAGGTCATCACAGAGTTGCTGCTTATATACCAGAATGGCAAAAAAAAGACCTACTTCTGTCACAAACCTACCATTAAAGGCAAATTAGTCATGTTTATTTGTGATCTCTTTAACATGTAGAAATTGGGCAGTTCCTGGCCTAAAAATAATGTTGGAACTTGAAAGGCTTTCACTGTTCAGGGATAAATAAACAAAGAACCCATTTCTGAAGAAGTGGGAAGGCAAAGTGAATACATTTTCAGTAGTGTTCAGTTTGGTGTTTTCAGTTTGGTGTTTCCCTTGCCTCTCTCTCTCTGACTCTCTCTGGGCTCTATCTGATCGGGTTACATATGGTTCCCAGATCTTGCACCTGGATATACACCACTTGCAGCCATCCATCTTCATCACTGTCGACACAAACCAAGCTCCTGACAGCCTGACTGGAGATTTCAGAGTGTAAACATGTTTCAATATACTTTTTGAGAATGTAATTATGTTGCTTCTCACACATCTTAAGTATCTTCTCAACAGTTATAGATTCTGTCTCACCACACACACACACACACACACATGTGGGCACCTGCACAGATTCTCACACACACACACGGACATCTACATACGTGGGAGCACGCTCAGGAGCACACACATGGGCATCGACACACACAAGAGAGGTGTGGACACAGATACACACGTGCACGTAGATACAGGTACACACACACACGGGCACCTACACTGATGTGGGAATACACACAGGAGCACGTACGTGTGCACAGACACAAGCAGGGGACAGAGATATACAGGTACACACATATGCACACACGTGCACAGACACAGAGGACAGAAATACACACACACATACAGGCATGCACACACGTGTGTACAGACACAAATGGGGACAGAAATATACAGGTGCACGCACACACACACAGGCATGCAGACACAGGCACACAAAGAAAAACTAACAAACAAGCATGTACACTAGCACATACACAGTTACAAGAGCATGCAGGCACATACAAAAACACATACATACAAATGAACAGGCATCATTTCATTGCAGAGAATTTACAGCACACAGGCAGACCATTCGGCCCAACTACTCCATGCTAGTGATTATGCTCCACCTCAACCTCTTCACACCCAACTTCATGTGACTCTATCTGCAGTACCTTATATTTTGTTCTTCCTCATGTACAAACATACCTGCAGCTTAAAGGCATCAATGCTATTCCTCGCAGTCACTCCATGTGGTAGCATGTTCCAAATTACTATTCCCTCACTGACACAATAACCTATTCCCAAGTCTTTGCCCATGTGGCCCCTCCAGCTCGGAGCTGTATCAGAAAGTCCCGGCAGTATTAGCACTGCATCATCTTCGTCCTTCCACAAGCCACTGGCCTCTGCTGGATGTGTTCCTCGGTAACAAATCTACCTGTGAGAAAGGGACAGTGTGAGATATTGTTTTTTTCAGACATTTGCCCACAAAATGACTACCTTTCCAATATGTCGATTGAGGCAATATGGTTCCACCATGAACCAGTTGCTGGAACATCAGATGTGGGGCACATTATTCTGAGCACTTGATTGCAAAATGATATTTGGCTGTATTTCTACAGGGTTTTTCTGCTACAGTTTAATGTTTTGGATAATGCAAACCACCTGGGAAGGTTTCTACTCTCACAACCATTGAGTCAGACATAAGTGAGGGAGCTAGCAGAATTGTGAAAACTAAATGTTATTATCACTAAATAAATTTATCAACAACAATATGTGTAAGTTCCACCCATCTATTCAAAACAAATTATTCCCATGTGGGACTTGCTAGCTAGCATTTATTGCCCATCTATAATCTAATCTAATATAATATATAATATATTATATATAATACATAATATATAATATAAAATATAAAATATAAAATATAATATAATATAACAATATAACATAATATAGTACAATGTAATTGAATATGATATAAAATAGCATAACATAATATAATATTCTATAATTTTTGTTGGTGTCACAAGTCGGCCTACATTAACACTGCAATGAAGTTACTATGAAAAGCCCCTAGTCGCCACATTCCAGCACCTGTTCGGGTACACAGAGGGAGAATTCAGAATGTCCAATTCACCTAACAGCACATTTTTCGGGACTTGTGGGAGGAAACCGGAACACCCGGAGAAAACCCACGCAGACACCACACTGCCAAGGTGCCAAGCTAGCATTTGTCTTGTCATTGGGATAGGTCCTGAGGTACTTGTACTGGTGTGGGGAGGGGGGGGGGCCTTAGGACCCACTTATTAGGTGAGTTAGGGCTTTGGCGCGAGAGTTCAGAGATCATGTCATGGGGGGATCGAGAGATCGGGATGCCTTTTTAAAATGGCGTCCCGATCTCGTTCTGCATTGAAGCGTTCCAGCTAGCGTGACTAAATGTAGCCTCATCAGGTAGTTCCTGGTGTGGTTTCTTGGCTCTCTAAAGAGAGAGAAAAGAGGTAAGTGAATTCCAAGCACTAAGTACATTCCAATCACTCAAGTGTGTGATTTCACTGCACTTACATCTCTTTGATGTGGTCAATGTTTGCAAACATTGGGGTTTCACCCCTTAGGCCACTGAACCGTAAAGGGAGATGAATTAATCAAAACTGTAGATGGATTGCAGAAGCTGCCAATCACAGACCACTATTCAAAAGTTGTGAATGACTTGCAGCTAATGGATCTGTGGGAATCAATGGCAGGTCACAGCTGCTCTCCTTCCAGGAATGGACATGTGGTATTGCAAGGTCAGTGTTAAAGCTGTAATTCCTCTCATAGCCCCTGTCTGGACTTCTCTCAGGCTTCTTTTCTGGGAGGGGGTGTATGTGTGGGGTGATGTCTGCAGTGGGTGGGTGGGGGGGTTTGTAGGGAGGGTCCCTTTAGCCTGGGGGTCCCTGTGGGGGGGGGGGAGGGAGGGTCTTCTCATTACAGGGGTCCCAGTGGGAGGTCTACCAATCACAGAGGTCCCTGTGGGGGTCTCTCTCTCACACGGGTCACACTGGGATGTCTCCAAATCACAGGGTACCCTGTGTGGGGTCTCCCTATTCTAGGGAGGGCCTGTGGAGGTTGCCCTATTCCTGGGGTCCCTGAGGGAGTCCCTCTATCACAGGGGTCCCTGGGGGGGGGGGGGGGCTCCCCTTATTATAATGGTCCCTGTGGGAGAGTGTGGAGGGGTGGGGGTTGGTAGAGCAGGTGTATGCAGGCATTGTTGGCCCTTGGATGGGCTGAATGGTCTCAACCAGCATGGCCTTTGCATGGTGGCCCTGGTGATTGGCCAAGGGCATTTCCTCCGGGTGCTCCAGTTTCCTCCCACAGCCCAAAGATGTGCAGCTTAGGTGGGGTTACAGGGATGGGGTGGGGGGGGAGGGGTGTCTAGGTAAGGTGCTCTTTCAGAGGGTCAGTGCAGAAGTGATGGGCTGAATGGCCTCCTTCTGCACTGTAGGGATTCTATGATTCGGACCTCTGTGCTCCAACACCTGTGGAGGAGGACAAGAGAGGGAATGCGTCAGGGTCACTCACCTTCCCACTGTTTGCCGCTTCTCCAATCACAGACTTTCTGTACCCGTACTTGCTGCTGATAGGCTCAATAATGATGGTGGAGCAGCTCCTTGCAGATCTTTCACCCACTCACCTGTGTTTGGAACTGTGAGGCCGACGGCTGGATCGAGAGGCATGGAGGACAGGATGGTGGCCTGTGGACCATGGGTCAGATAACCCTCCTCTGGGCAGTTGAAGATGTGGGTTGGAAGGTGCTGTTGAAGAAACAAAGAACAAAGAAAATTGCAGCGCAGGAACAGGTCCTTCGGCCCTCCAAACCTGCCCCGGCCATGCTGCCATCTGAACTAAAATCCCCTACTCTTCCGGAGATCACATCCCTCTACATCACATTCCCATCTTCTTCAACACGCACCTTAGAAGTCACTATCACATCTGCTTCCACCACCTCCCCAGGCAGCGAGTTCCAGGCTCCCACCACCCTCTCTGTAAAAAGCCTTAAAACCTTACTCCTCGCACCTTAAACCTATGTCCCATAGTAACTGACTCTTCCAGCCTGGGGAAAAGCCTCTGACTATCCACTCTGTCCATGTCCTCTCTCGCCCCTCAACCTCCGTCATTCCAGTGAGAACAAACCGAGTTTATCCAACTACTCCTCCTAGCTAATGCCCTCCATACCAGGCAACACCCTGGTAAATCTTTTCTGCACCCACTCCAAAGCCTCCACATCCCTCTGGTACTGTGGCGACCAGAATTGAACACTATATTCCAAGTGTGGCCTAACTAAGGTTCTATAAAGCTGCAATGTGACTTGCCCATTTTTAAACTCAATGCCCCGGCCGATGAAGGCAAGCATGCTGTATGCCTTCTTGACTACCTTCTCCACCCGCGTTGCCACTTTCAGTGACCTATGTATCTGTACACCCAGATCCCTCTGCCTATCAATATTCTTAAGTGTACTGCCATGTACTTCCCATCTGTATTAGAACTTCCAAATACAAACCTTGGTGAGGTTGCTGTAATGCCTCAAGTGGATGATGTGCACGATAGCCACAGTACACTGGGGTAGGAGCACTGGACATTAGGTTAATGGATGAGGTGTCTATAAAGTGGACTGCTTGAGTATTTGAGTCTCCAAGCAAACTAGTGAAGAGCATCATCAAAGGGTTTGAGCTCCATACTGTGTAGAGCTAGTAGACCACAGTAAGGGCAAGAGTAATGGAAGGTCATGTGACCTCATTACATCTGGCCTACAGACGGGTAACTGGACTGGGTTCAGCTTCCGATCGCTAATCACTGATTCTATGGGGAAAATAGTTTGCTGACACAAGGGTCATGCATGACTAATGGCTCCTTGCGAGAGGCATTGGGGAGAAACCGCTGGTGTCCATTCATTACCTCAGCAAAGAGCCAAAGGGTGGATAACAAATGGAGAAAAATGTCTTTCTTTTGATCTTTCCAAGCACTTGTCTTGCCGCGAGAGCATACAACACAGCCAATGTCAGCCCTCCATTTCCCCAATTCAAAAGCAGAGAACAAGAGGAAGGTGTTTGGGGTGGGGGTGTGTGTTGGTGGGGGGGGGGGGGTGTGGAGGGGGTTTCAGGCTCCGATTTCCCATTTTCTAGTGGGAGGGGCAACCCAACTTCATTCGATACCTCTCCCTGACAGTGCGACTGCCTTAATACTGAGGAATGGTGGGTAACAGTCTCGTCTTTGAGTCAGGAAGTTGTTGGTTCAAGTCCCACTCCGGAGACTTGAGAATATATTCTAGGCTGACACTCCAGTGGAGAAGTGAAGAGAGGGAGTGCGGCACTGTCAGAGGAGACATCTTCTGGAAGAGGTGTTCAACTGGAAAAGGTTTTCTGAGGTAAGTTTAAGAGATCCAATGGCAGTGTTATGAAGGAATACCAGGGAGTTCTCCTGGTGTCCTCGCCAATATTCCCCAAACAATGTCACAAAAATCAGATGACCTGGTCATTGTCGCATTGCTGTGTGTGGGATCTTGCTGTGTGTAATTTGGCTGCTGCATTTCCTCCATCACAGCGATGATACATCAAAAATACTTCATTGTCTGCAAAGCATGTCGGGTCCTCCTGAGGTTGTAAAAGGTGCTTCATAAGTTGTTATTTTTGAACCTGTGTTTAATCCTTGTTATCTGCAGATCATAGATGTGCTGTAGTTTTGTTTAGGCCTCCATCGCAGTAGAATGGCGTGTGCACACATGCTTGTGTGTGGATGGAATATTGTGCATGTACCTGCGTGTGACTGGTATACCATCCTGTGTGTGACTGGTACACTGTGCATGTGTGTGACTGAGACACTGTATGTGTGTGTGACTGATACACTGTGTGTGGGTGTAACTGGTACACTGCGTGTGTGTGACTGCTACATTGTGCATGTGTGTGTGGTGAATGTAATTCACACTGTAATACATATTATACCATGTCACTGTAAGCTCGACATACGAGCAGTTGCGTTGCCCTACCACTAGGGGGAGTAGCACTGGGAATGCATAGGAGTTTGTACAGGGCTCTACCCTTGGCTCCGCCCACGGCTCCTCCCCCTGGACTGCTGTATAAAAGATTGATGCCGAGAGACAGCCGACCAGTTCATCCAAAATTCATCGTGTTAAAGGTTGGCTCTGTTGTAAGTAGATTAAAACCACTGTTCATATCTTAAAGCACGTGTCTCGTGAATTAATGGTCTCATCAGTGTGTGACTGATACACTGTGTGTGTGTAACTGGTACACACTCTGTGTATGTATGTGACTGATACATTGTGAGTGTGTGTGATTGATATGGTCTGTGTGTGTGTGTGATTGATACACTGGGCGGGATTCTCCGACCCCCCTGGGTCGGAGAATCCCCGGGGGGTGGCGCAAATCCCGCCCCACCGCTCCGATGCCAGCTGCCGTATTCTCTGGCGCCGGTTTTTGGGTGGGGGGGGGGGGTTTACACCGCGCCAGCTGGGGCCGTTGGCAGCGGCACCCCCGGCAATTCTCCGGGCCCCGATGTGCCGAGCGGCTGTCGTTTCCTGTCCAGTCCCGCCGGCGTGAAATGGACATGGTCCATCATGGTTGGGTCTGGCTTGTAGGCTGTCTAGGTGAATCTTCGGAGGGGGCTGGGCGCAGGGGGATCAGACCCTGGGGGGGCCCCCACGGTGGCTTGGCCTGCGGTCGGGGCCCACCGATCTGCGTGCGGTACCTGTGCCGTGAGGCCACTCTTTCCTTCTGCACCGGCCTCTGTAGGGCTCTGCCATGACCGGCGCGGTGATGAACCCCCTGCGCAGGAAACACGGCGGTCGGTCTGCGCATGCGCGGAACCACTCCGGCGGTTCTGCACATGCGCCAACTCGAGACAGTCCCTCGGCACCAGTTGGCGCAGTGCCAACCTCTCCGGCGCTGGCCTAGTCCCTGGAGGTGCGGAGGATTCCGCATCTTCCGGTCGGCCTGATGCCGGAGTGGTTCGCGCCGCACTTGGCGCCGGCGTCGGGCCATCTGGCCGCTTGCGGGAGAATTCCACCCACTGTGTGTGTGTGTGACTGATACACTGTGTGTGTGTGTGACTGATACACTGTGTGTGTGTGACTGATACACTGTGTGTGTGTGTGACTGATACACTGTGTGTGTGTGACTGATACACTGTGTGTGTGTGTGTGTGTGTGTGACTGATACACTGTGTGTGTGTGACTGATACACTGTGTGTGTGTGTGACTGATACACTGTGTGTGTGTGACTGATACACTGTGTGTGTGTGACTGATACACTGTGTGTGTGTGTGACTGATACACTGTGTGTGTGTGACTGATACACTGTGTGTGTGTGTGACTGATACACTGTGTGTGTGTGTGACTGATACACTGTGTGTGTGTGACTGATACACTGTGTGTGTGTGTGTGACTGATACACTGTGTGTGTGTGACTGATACACTGTGTGTGTGACTGATACACTGTGTGTGTGACTGATACACTGTGTGTGTGACTGATACACTGTGTGTGTGACTGATACACTGTGTGTGACTGATACACTGTGTGTGTGACTGATACACTGTGTATGTGTGACTGATACACTGTGTATGTGTGACTGATACACTGTGTATGTGTGACTGATACACTGTGTATGTGTGACTGATACACTGTGTATGTGTGACTGATACACTGTGTGTGTGTGTGACTGATACACTGTGTGTGTGTGTGTGACTGATACACTGTGTGTGTGTGACTGATACACTGTGTGTGTGTGTGTGACTGAACAACTGTGTGTGTGTGACTGATACAGTGTGTGTGTGACTGAACAACTGTGTGTGTGTGACTGATACACTGTGTGTGTGTGTGTGACTGATACACTGTGTGTGTGTGACTGATACACTGTGTGTGTGTGTGTGACTGATACACTGTGTGTGTGTGTGACTGAACAACTGTGTGTGTGTGACTGATACACTGTGTGTGTATGACTGATACACTGTGTGTGACTGATACACTGTGTGTGTGTGTGACTGATACACTGTGTGTGTGTTTGTATGACTGATACACTGTGTGTGTGACTGATACACTGTGTGTGTGACTGATCAACTGTGTGTGTGTGACTGATACACTGTGTGTGTGTGACTGATACACTGTGTGTGTGTGACTGATACACTGCGTGTGTATGACTGATACACTGTGTGTGTGACTGATCAACTGTGTGTGTGTGACTGGTACACTGTGTGTGTGTGACTGATCAACTGTGTGTGTGTGACTGATACACTGTGTGTGTGTGACTGATATACTGTGCATGTGTGAGACACTGTGCGTGTGTGTGACTGATACACTGTGTATGTATGTGTGAGACTGATACACTGTGTGTGTGTGTGTGTGTGTGTGTCTGTGATGGATACACTGTCCTGTGTGTGACTGATACACTGTGCATGTGTGTGACTGATACGCTGTCCTATGTGTGATGGATACACTGTGTGTGACTGGTACATTGTGTGTATGTATATGTGCGTGACTGGTACACTGTGCGTGTGTGTGACTGATAGGTGTTGTGGGAGGGTGTTCGGGGGCTCACGAATTCTAAACGTTTCTATACCCACATAGAGTTACTGCTCGTTCATAGAATTTACAGTGCAGAAGGAAGCCATTCGGCCCATCGAGTCTGCACCGGCTCTTGGAAAGAGCACCCTACCCAAGCCCATACCTCCACCCTACCCCCATAACCCCACCTAACACTAAGGGCAATTTGGACCCTGAGGGCAATTTAGCCTGGCCAATTCACCTAACCTGCACATCTTTGGACTGTGGGAGGAAACTGGAGCACCCGAAGGAAACCCACGCACACACGGGGAGAACGTGCAGACTCCACACCGACAGTGACCCAAGCCGGGATTCGAACCTGGGATCCTGGAGCTAACCACTATGCTACCGTGCTGTCCAAAATAACATCCCTGAAGGTTGCACAAGTTGTTATTTGCACTGCATGCACTCCCTCCAATCATAATCACATTGGTGCTTAACCTGTCTTCATCTTTAAAAGTGGAAATAACATACCTCAGAGTACCCAATTCATTTTTTTCAATTAAGGGGCAATTTAGCATAGCCAATCCACCTACCCTGCACATCTTTGGGTTGTGGGGGCAAAACCCATGCAAGCACGGGGAGAATGTGCAAACTCCACATGGACAGTGACCCAGAGCTGGGATCAAACCTGGGACCTCGGCGCCATGAGGCATCAATGCTAACCACTGCGCCACCGTGCTGCCTTCAAATCCCAATTGTTGCCACGTGGGTCTAACCTGTGGCGTTGCAATGCCTCTCGGGTCACAGGGGGCTGCCTATCCATCAGTACATTGTAAAATACTGGGTGCTCAGTACATCTGACAAGCAGCTGGCAGTTATAGAGGGAAAGATAACAATCTGTAAAAGGCCAATTTCATTTGTCCCAATTAGTATAAACTATCCCAGCAAACAGGTGTCTGATTTATTGAGAGAATCCTTTGACACCAACAAGCACAAAAAAAATGATTCTTTCCGAATCTCCTCGGCCTGAAGACTCAGATTCTTGGTTAAGTGTCAAGTTCTGCAAAATCTACCTCCCAGTCGCTGTAATACGAGGGGAGCAGCAATGAGCACTTCGAGAACATCTTTCCTAACTTGACACTGAACCACCTAAAGAATAAAACAGTTCAAAACCTTCAAATCCCAGGAACAATCGGTGATCCTGGAATTCCAAGTTAAGGGCCTGAACTTGAGATGCCATCTGGGGAGATTGGATAAGCTAAAGAGGCTGGTTTTGATGTTTAGTTGGAGGAATTAATATTATCCATCCCTGGCTGCTGATTACTATAAACTCCTCACCAATGGGGACTTGAGCAAAGTAGAAAGACGGTTAACAGGTTTTATACCTCGTTGACTTCCTGCAGATTTTTGCCTTGTTTTGAAAAGAAAAACAAACTGAAGCAGCCCCGGTGACTTGCAGGAACATCCAGCAGGTCGGTGACATTCTTTGCAGTAAAAATATCTTGTAACAAATATCCTGACAGAAAACGCCTTCCAGACAACATGTGGAAGTGTTCTGAAGTGTTCGAGGAAACATGGCTTTCCGTCGATACTGACCATCTAATTCTGTGTATTTTATGTAAATCTGAGACCACTTGGTGACTCTGGTGTGTGCATAATGCTTGACTTTCTGATCTAGCTGCTAAACACTTCTGGGTGTTTCCTCAGTGTGCGGAAATGAGTCTTTGTGGATTGGATCTTCACTTCCCCATATACACACACACACACACACGTATGCACAGACACACATGCACACACGTATGCACACACACACATACATACACACATGCATACACACACATGCACACACAGAATACATGTGTGCATACACACACATGCGCATGCACTAGTCTCCCCGAACAGGCACCAGAATGTGGCAACTAGGGGCTTTTCAAGCCTACTAGTGACAATAAGCGATTATTATTATTACACATATGCATGTACAAATGCACACACACACAGAATACACGTGTGCACACACATGCACGCACATATACATGTACACACACATGCACGCACACACACATGTACACGTACACACACTTGTCCTCACATACACAGAATACGTGTGCACACACACAGAATACATGTGTGCACACACATACATGCACACACACAGAATAAATGTGTGCGCACACACACATGCACACACACATATGTATGTACAAACACATGCACACACACACTGAATACACATGTGCATACAAATATGGACATGCATTGCATGGTTTGTTAATACAGGAAAGTCGGAGATTGGTGAACAGGATGGTGAACTATTTGGAGGCTGCGTTTCCTAAAGCGGAATTATCCGCGCAATCTGCCTCTTGTTTCGTGGCGATAGAGGCGGCTGCCATTGGCTAGCGGCGGCATCTTCCGATCCTAATTCCGGCCCTACTGTGCTGTGAAGCATTGGGGCATTGTTATGTGGTTCCAGTTGATTCTGCAGTGCTACCTTGACTGCAGCTATATAATCCTAGGGGACTGTGAGACCAAGGGCAGATAATTCCCCAATGCTAAGTTAGAGGTACGGTGGCAATAAATGAAGAACGAACGGTGGAGTCGCTCTGATTAAATCTCAAGTCCATTCCCCCCCCCTCCCCAAGAACGTAAAATAGTTTTTAAAATGACTCGCCAGATTCACATAGCAACCAGAGGAGGCCAGTCAAGCCGGCTCACCCATTCAGCTAGATCATGGCTAATCTGTACCTTAACTCCACCTACCTGCCTATAATCCATATTCCTTGATACCGAACTGCAATCTATCAGACACGGTCTTGAAGATATCAGCTGACCCTCAGCACCCACAGGCTACTGAACATCCTTCCTGATTTCACTCCTCAATGGCCCAGCTGTAATTTTAGCTTGTTCTGAATTTCCTCAGCAAACTCTTTAGTCCAACAGGAACTGTGTTGTGCTGTTAAAATGGCGATCACCTGTCCACACCCAGTTAACAGCTGCTCCCTGTTTGTGTTTACCACAGTTTCATTTTCTAAAGGGACAGACTTCAAAGGAAAATAATTAGTTATTATTTAAATTGCTTTTGGACATAACTTTAAAAATAAATTGAAACTGAACGAAAGGAAGTGTACCTCATTTAAATGGAATCGACCGAGACTTGCATCGGTAGATGTATGTAGTCTTTTGACGTTGCTCTGATTCTACGTCCTTGTTTACATTTAAATTGCGTTCTCTGTAACCACGTGAGCACTGTGCCTGATTGCAAAGTCCGATATATTTCTGAGTCAGGATGGTGCGTGTCTCGGATGGGAATCTCCAGATGGTGGGGTTCCCAGGTGTCTGCTCCTCTTGTCCTTCTAGATGGTAGTGGTCATGGGTTTGGAAGGTGCTGTCTAAGGAACCTTGGTGAGTTACTGCGGCGCATCTTGTAGATGGTACACACGGCTGCCACTGTGCGTCGGTGTGGAGGGGGTGAATGTTTCTGGAAGGGGTGCCAATCAAGTGATTGCTTTGTCCTGGATGGTGTTGAGCTTCTTGAGTGTTGTTGGAGCTGCGCTCACCCAGTCAAGTGGAGAGTATTCCATCACACTCCTGACTTGTGCCCTGTGGGTGGTGGACAGCCTTTGAGGAGTCATGAGGGGAGTTAGTCACTGCAAGATTCGTAGCCTCTGACTTGCTCTTGTAGCCACAATATTAATATGGCCAATCCAGTTCAGTTTGTAGTCAATGGTAACCTCCAGGATGTTGATAGTGGGGGATTCAGTGATGGTAATGCCATTGGATGTCAAGAGACGATGGGTTGATTCTCTATTATTGGAGATGGTCATTGCCTGGTATTTGTGTGGCACGAATGTAACTTGCCACTTGTCAGCCCAAGCCTAGATATTGTCCAGGTCTTGCTGCATTTGGACATGGACTACTTCAGTGTCTGAAGAGTCGTGGTGCTAAACATTGTGCAGTCATCTGCAAACATCCCCACATCTGACCTTATGTTGGAAGGGAGGTCATTGATGAAGCAGCTGAAGATGGTTGGGCCTAGGACACTACCCTGAGGAACTCCTGGAGTGATGTCCCGGGATGAGATGATTGACCACCAACAACCACAACTATCCTCCTTTGTGCCAGGTATGACTCCAACCAGTGGAGAGCTGACCCCATGATTCCCATTGACTCTAGTTTAGCTCGGGCTCTTTGACGCCATACTCGGTCAAATGCTGCCTTGACGTCGAGGGAAGTGACTCTCACCTTACCTCTGTTATAAGTTATGCTTTTGCAGTAATGCTCCTATAAATGGCTCTCACATAGAACCTGCATCCTGTCCTCAATCAACGTTGGAGGATTTCCATCATCGGCAGGTACATGTCTGAGCCAGCCTTCAGAGTGTTCGGTAACCAGAGAACAGGGGTCTCAGGTGATTGACAAAAGAACAAGAGGTCACATGAGGAAGAATATTTTCATACAGTGAATTGTCGTGATCAGGACTTCACTGCCTGAAGGGTGATGGAAGCAGTTTCAATAAAAAAAAAGATAAATTCTTGAAGGCTGGAAAAGAATGACAGGGTTATGGTGAAAACATTGGGGAGCGGATTAATATTTTGACTCTACCCAAGAGCCAGGGCAGTACAATGGGCTGAATAGGCGGCCTCCCTCTGTGTTTTATCATTCTGTGATTATGTATATTCAATGTTTTATATGTATTAAAATGTATTTGCTCACATTGAGAAGCACACAAAGAGGATGTTTTATAGTAAATGCTTTTGCCTCGAACTGTTTTTGCCCCCGCACACAGGGAACTCCACTTTCCTCCCACTGCTGTCAGGCTGCACATTAACAGTAAATGGCTTTTCCTTTAAGCTAACAACACAGGTTGTTTTTGAACTCAGTGATGACCAGTCTGTAGCTGAGTGATAGTTAAGAGGGAGGTGGGTAAATAAACAGTCAGCAGATGATGCAGGTGATGGATGTTTTTCCAGACATATTGAGGTGCTTTTTCGGGGAAACAGCCTCGTAAACAGGCAAATGGCTTCCAGACTTGGGCTCTTAAAACTTTGCGGCGAGCACATGTCACATCTCAGCAGTGAATCCAACCTCTGAGAATACAAAGAGTGAGGGTTGACCGTAAGACTTTCTGTTCTCTGTGGCTCAGTAAGAAGACCTAATGCAGCATTTTCACCCACTGAATCGCATCCCTCCATAGTCTTGGAGTTCTGTAGTGGCCAGTCCCACAGCTGGACAAGGTCTCCGCACCCCTTCAATTCTGGCCTCCTGCACATCCCTGATTTTCAGCACCCACGATTGGCGGCCAGTTGTCTGGGCCTCAAGCTCTGTAATTCCTTCCTTAAACCTCTCTGACTCTCTACCTGTTTCGTTCTCTCCTTCTTCAAGGTACGGTGATACAGTCCCTGGGACACCATCAGCCCTCTGGGGACTTCCTCAATAGGATCGTTCTTCTTGTGTGAATTGAGACTTACAGCCATCAGGCAATTTGACATTTGGGTCAATGCATGTCGGTCCTGTACTGTTCTGATTTTTGAACCTCCATACACGAGGGCCATGAAATAATAAGCTTTAAACAGATCTATGTCATCCATAGAGCAGGAGCAACTTTGAAGGATTTTCACCCACACTTGCCCCTCGGGGCTCATTGGAGAACAATTCAAGTCAGAAATTCTGTCCAACTGCTCCTTATAGCCAGCTACCAGCCGGCTAATTCATATACAGGCCTGGGATTAAACCTGGCCCTTTCTAGCCTTCACTCACTTCCCATATCAAATAATAACCCACAGGGGACCCGGGTTCAAATCCTACCGCAGCAGATGGTGAAATTTGAATTCAATAAAAATCTGGAATTAAAAGTCTAATGATTTTAATTTTTTTTTTAGAATACTCAGTTCTTTTTTTTTCCAATTAAGGGGATATTTAGCGTGGCCAATTCGCCTACCGGACATATCTTTTTGGAGTGAGACACACGCAGACCGGGGAGAATGTGCAAACTCTACATGGACAGTGACCCGGGGCCGGGATCGAACCCAGGTCCTCAGCAAAGTGATTCAGCAGTGCTGACCACTGCGCTACCGTGCTGTCCCTCTGGAAGCAATGCAACATAATTCAGAACAAAATAATGTCTGTACCTACATTGACAGATTTATTTCTATCGTAGTCTAAAATGTCAGTCGTGGCTCAGTTCTCCGCCCTGAGTTACAAGGTTCTAGGGTTTCAGACCAAAACCACTCCGGTAGGTTCTGTAACGTCGGAGGTGCCACCTGTCAAACCAGCTGTTAAACCGAGTCCCCCATCTGCCTGCTTGGTGGATGTAAAAGATCCCTTGGCACTGTTTTCCAGAAGGGCAGGGATGGAAATTATTCTAACCAATATCTATCCCTCCGTCAACATCAGAAAGACAGATGATCAGGTCATGATCACGTTGCTGTTTGTGCGAGTTTTCCGTGTGGTGAACCGGCTGCTGAACTCCGACATTAACAGTGACTGCGCGTCATTGTAAAGCACATTGAGGCGGCCGACAAGGGTGCTATATAAATGCAAGTCCTTCTTTGTTGTAATGTGTAGATGGACCTTCCCGTGGATTGTAGATATGTGACAGCTCAGGTTAGCTATCAGAATTGTGGTTGATAGGGGCAGCACGGTGGCCTAGTGGTTAGCACAACTGCCTCACGGCGCTGAGGTCCCAGGTTCGATCCCGGCTCTGGGTCACTGTCCGTGTGGAGTTTGCACATTCTCCCTGTGTCTGCGTGGGTTTCGCCCCCACAACCCAAAAAATGTGCAGAGTAGGTGGATTGGCCACACTAAATTGCCCCTTAATTGGAAAAATAATTGGGTAATCTAAATTTATTTTTAAAAAAGAATTGTGGTTGATAGCATTGCATGATGGGCTGAACGGGCTCCATTCTGTGATTACACCAAAAAGCGCTTCATCGCAACAATGAAGGGAGAGAGCGATCCTTGAAAAGCAACTTTTCCATTTCGTTCCATCTTTTTTTTTGCCTCATTTGAAATTCAAGCTCCTGAACTCTCTCAAAGTTCATCTGTGTGAGTTCCTGAATCAAGAGCTTGCCACCCTCTTCCCTCCTCATTGCCCTTTTGAGTAACGGTTCCCACGGCTGATGGATGCTGGTGTTGTGATGTTTGATTGGTGATCCATCGAGCTAACGGTTGGCTCCCCCGCCTGGTGGACATTACACGCTTGTTGTGTGGTACAGGCAGGCTCAGATTCCAGAGCTGAGTGGAGGAAGGTGTGGATTAACACAACAACTGCAACACCTCCCACCCACTCACCCAGGGGCAATTTGTAATAATCCCTGCCTCTCAAGCTGAACAAATGGATTTGATGTCGCAGACATTTGCGTTAATTCCTGACACATCCTTGCACAGAGCAGCACACTTACTTTCATAATCTGATACCAAATTTCAGCAGGTGAAATATTTTTTCCACTGACTAAACTGAGTTTCAGGAGTTAATCAGCAATTAGTGCTTTGATTTTTTTTTTCTCCTTGGAACAATAAATGTTTCAATGTTATTCTGCACAGCTTGTCTCAAATCACACTGTCCTTCAAAGAAACGTCACAAAATTGCCAACACTTCAGGGTAGCAGGGTGGTTAGCAGGGGGCAGCAGGGTAGCATGGTGGTTAGCATAAATGCTTCACAGCTCCAGGGTCCCAGGTTCGATTCCCGGCTGGGTCACTGTCTGTGTGGAGTCTGCACGTCCTCCCCCTGTGTGCGTGGGTTTCCTCCGGGTGCTCCGGTTTCCTCCCACAGTCCAAAGATGTGCGGGTTAGGTGGATTGGCCATGCTAAATTGCCCGTAGTGTCCTAATAAAAGTAAGGTTAAGGGGGGGGTTGTTGGGTTACGGGTATAGGGTGGATACGTGGGTGGGGTGATCATGGCTCGGCACAACATTGAGGGCCGAAGGGCCTGTTCTGTGCTGTACTGTTCTATGTTCTATGTTCAATAAGTAGGTAGCTGCAGCAACCACAGTCCTAGAAAAGTTATGATGTGGAGATGCCGGCGTTGGACTAGGGTGAGCACAGTAAGAAGTCTTACAACACCAGGTTAAAGTCCAACAGGTTTGTTTCAAACACGAGCTTTCGGAGCGCATACCTCTCCAGTCACCTGAAGAAGGAACTGCGCTCCGAAAGCTCGTGTTTGAAACAAACCTGTTGGACTTTAACCTGGTGTTGTAAGACTTCTTACTAGAAAAGTTAAACTATGAAGGGCGCGATAATTAAATGGGAACAAAGTCTCCTTGCGAGTGCGTTTAGCCGTGTGTTTGCCGGCACTCGCAGCGCTAAGAAACACAACGCTATAAAACAGCACTCGTGTTAAATAGGGGACCTCAGCCACGGCCTCACTTCACCCCATTCCGCTCGCCAGAATTCCTCAGTTTAGCGAGAGATCAGGATGCCATTTTAAAAGCAACCCCCGACCTCCCCCCAAGCCCCAACATACTATGGGAGGGTCCGCAACTCCCCCCCTCCCCAACACCTGCTCAGGGCACCCCAGGCCCAATCTCCGCCACTCAAAAAATGCTAGCTTGGCAGTGCCAACCTGGCAGTGCCCCTACCAGTGCCACCTGGGCACCTCAGAATTGCCAGGCTGGCACTCCAGTGGCACTGGTTGGCAGTACCAGGATGGGCAAATGGCACAAGCAGTGCCAGGGGACCACCCAAAGGGCATGAACCGGGGGGCCTCCAATCCCCTGGGAAGGTCCCTCAAGTGCCATTCCACCTAGTCCCCATTTGTGGAAACCAGTACTGAACAGCGCTCGTCTGAGTGTTCCAAGGTGAGGTGGATTGATTCCAATGTCTCAGGTACCTTGGGAACCTGCACATCAAAGTGAGACTAGCTGCCTCACTTTGATATGTAGATTTGCTGAACAGGGATTCCGCCCACAATGGGCGGGATTTACATTGCAACGTCCCGCGAGGTGTTGCGAGCCAGGTAATCCTGGGAGTGGGAATGATCTGATTGAATGTTGGAACAGATTCGAGTGGTTGAGCGGTCTCCTCCTATTCGTACACCCGTTCCTATAGCTGGGGCTCAGAAGTACCAACTTTCCTACATCTCCATTTCTAGTTTTCCCAGCATGCTTTCTTCTATCGAGGGTGCCCCTGGGATTATTCTGTGTAGCCTGGGTCAAGACACTGCCTGGAATGGGCAGAGACTGATCTGAGGCAGGGAGGTTCTGAAAATTCGGAATAGAATGAACGTGAATCAGAAGAAATTTCGGTCCTTCACAACTCTCTTGTGGTGTTATAAAGGGTGGAGTTCCTTTCAGTGTTTCAGGTAAATGAACATCATAGTTTGGAATCCTGACTTTAACCTGCCTAGCAGTTTGATGGGTGGGTTCAGGTCAGGCATTTTAACACACTCAACTCAATGTCTAACCTCCATTAAAATCAGTGGGGTGTTTAATTGAATAGGGCCCTCCAAACCTTCCACCTTCTGACCAGATTCAGACAAAACCAGAGATTGTGGGACTTAGTTGGCATGATCCTCCGCTCCCCACGCCGGGTGGGAGAATCGCAGGAGGGCCGGGCGACTCACGACACGCCGCCCTGGCCCCCCCACGATTCTCTCCCCCCCCCCCCCCAACCCCCCCCCCCCCCCCCCCCCCCCCCCCCCGCCCGCCGAATCGCCGCTCGCCATTTTTCACAGCGACCGGCGATTCTCCGGCCCGGATGGGCCGAGTGGCCTGCCGTTCCTGACCGGTTCACGACGGCGGCAACCACACCTGGCTGCCGTCATGAACATGGGCGCCAGATGCTCGTTTGTGGCTTGAGGGGGGCGGAGCAGGGAGTGAGCACCACGGCCGTGCTCGGGAGGGCACTGGCCCGCGATCGGTGCCCACCAATCGTCGGGCCGGCGTCTCAAAGAGACTCACTCTTTCCCCTCCGCTGCCCCAGCAAGATAAAGCCACCACGTCTTGCGGGGCAGTGGAGGGGAAGACGGCAACCACGCATGCGCGGGTTGGAGCCGTCAGCCTTTGTGACGTCAGCCGCGCATGCGCGAGTTGGAGCCGGCCAACCTGCGCATGCACGGCTGACGTCACTTAGGTGCCCGGCGGCTGAGAATAACGGAGCGCCGTTCCTAGCCCCCGGGGTGGGGGTGAATAAGGTGCGAGGAGCGGCCTCCGAGGCCGTCGTGAAACTCGGCCGAGTTCACGACGGCCTTCCCGATTCATCACGGGAGTGGAGAATTCCGCCCAGTGTGTTCCATTGTTCTGTGTTTGATTATGAGAGTCTGGTAACTCACCTGTGCTCAATGTGCTTGATTGGTTAAGCCTGGGTGTTGACTCAGAGTTTTGGTAAACAGACACCGTAGAAATTAACTGGAGGATAGGCACAGTGAAGATATTTTGTGATACATGTGGTGTTCTTTGTGATTCTGTTGTCAGGATGGATGTTGTAGTGTTCAGAAATACGACATAAGCTAAGTGCATTAACAAAGCTAACTTTTATTGACACTACTTATATTAAGCTCGACCACTTACTCCTATAGTAAACAATAATTATAGTAATCTATACGCTATTAACACGTCTCTACACTCTAACTGTAACTGTATTCTATCCTCTCTAGATCTCTCCTATGGACTCTACTTCAGCCTTCTCTCTCCCAGAATCCTGAGACAGTGCCTTTATAATACTGCATCTAGCTCCATCTAGTGGTCAATTGTAACATGCCATTAACTCTTTGCACACTGAACATTTCTCGAATGTCACAATACAAATAATGTAAATAAACCTGTTGCACCCTCAGAAACCAATGTTATCTGTGGATTGCTCTGAGATATATGGAATATAGAACAAACCAACAAAACACAACAACGTACGTACACTCTGGTTCAAATTTAGCACTCTTGTGATCAAATGAAAATGAGCACTCTGTAGTTAGGGCATTAGAACTAACAGGTGATAAAGGTAAAACAGTCCAGAAACACACAACACACCAGTCTGCTGAGGCAACATACATTTTTACATACATGTTGTGGCCTATGGATAGTGATAGTAAAAGTTCCAGTTGCTTTCCCTCACATGGTTGACTAGGAATCTCCCACTCTTAATGCCTGCCATTGCAGGATTCACAAGTTGAGACTATACCTATTTGGCTATGTTATTTCTTTCCATTAAGCCCGGGAGTGGGACTTGAACCTGGAGCTTCTGAGTTCACACGACCTCCCGGAGAATTGTCATTATGTGCGTGCACTCAATCGCAGCCAATTAGTGTGCCGTTTCTAGTCTTGATGTAACAGGGAATTATTCAATCACCAATTATTCAAACCCAAACAGGGTGTTACAATGGTTAGCACCGCTGCCTCACATCTCCAGTGACCCGGGTTCAATTCCGGCCTCGGGTGGCTGCCTGTGTGGAGTTTGTACTTTCTCCCCATGTCTGAGTGGGTTTCCTCCGGGTGCTTGGGTTTCCTCCTGCAGTCCAAAGATGTGCAGGTTAGGTGGATTGGCCACAATAAATTGCCCCTTGGTGTCCAAAAGGTGAGGTGGTGCTACGGAGACCCAGTGAGCCCAATGGCCTCCTTCTGCATTGTAAATTATGAACTAGGAGGAGGAATGTCTTCTCAGGGGATCATTGATGCTCAGAATTCTCTCCCCTCAGAGAGAGCAGTGAAGACTGGGTCATTGAATATATTCAAGGTTGACTTGGGCAGATTTTTGATTGACAAGAGAGTCAAGACTTATGGGGGTCAGGCAGGAAAATGGAGTTGAGTTGGATGGCGGAGCAGGTTCCAAAGGACGAATGGCCAACTCCTGCTCTAATTCTTACACCCTCTTTATGCTCTTCAACATCCAGCCTTGTCTTTCACAGCAGAAAAAGTTAGCGGTCTTGGGTTTAATTCTATCTGTGCTTTGTCCAAAACTTCCAGGTGCCTCCCTCTCCAAAGTAAACCCAATGAGAACACAGATTGGCTGACCATTCAGTGGCTTTACTCTGGGAAACACCACACTCCAAAAGTAATGCAATGCCTGCAGTGTTTTTGGCAAGGTCATTGCAACAGTGTCGTATATAAAATGTGAGCTTTCTTTTTCTCTAACGAGTTCAGGAGGAAATAGCAAATTGCCATTCTTCATCCAAGCCTGCAATGTCAAACATGATTTATTCATCACTGCAGATGTTGGCTCGATTTTGCTGTTCTTTAGCCAATGTAGAAAACTAGCCAAATGTGATCAACAGCTTATAAAACCCAAAACAGATGCAGCACCGAAAAAGCTGTTTGATGAGCACCTCTCATTTACAGACTCGTGGCCTGCATTAAATGGCTAACACGGGCTTATACATTGGAAGCTGGAAGCGCAACCAACTCGAATAGGTCAGCGCTCTTTCCTCCAGAGTGGAGAAGGTTGAGGGATAATCTAATTGAGGCAGCGGTTTGATCGGGCAAAGTTAGAGAAAATCAAGGGCTGGATTCTCCGGTCCCTGAGCTGCGCGTTTCTCGGTGTCGCGTCATTCTCTGCTCCCGGTGCTTGTCAATGGGATTTCCCATTGCAGCCACCCCACGCTGCCGGGAAACCCGTGGGAGGGGGTGCGCCACCGGCGGGAAAAAAGAATCCCAATGGCCACAGAATTCCGGCCCCTCTTTCCAAACGATGGAGACTGAAACCAGGAATCTGTAAATATAAGACGGTCACTGATAAACTCAATAGGGACTTGAGGAGGAACTATTTTACCCGGAGAGTGGTGAAAACTTGGATGGCGCTACCACAGGAAGTGGTTGAGGTGAATCGAATGGATGCATTTAGAAGGAATCTAGATAAAGACAAGAGAGTAAGGAAGGTTAGGATATGCTGATATATATATGAGTGAGGAGCGATGGCAGGAAGCTCGTGTGGAGCGTAAATGTTATCATAGATCAGATAGGCTAAAGGCAGGGTAACTGACACTTGGGAAAGGAACTAAGTGGCACTTTGGCCTCCAGCAGTTGGAGTTGTGGCAGTGGGGTGATTCGGGGTGGGATCTGAGAGAGCATGATGGGGGGAGGGGGGGGGGGGGGGGAGATTTCAGCAAGTCTTTGAGGGAAGTCCTCCAGGAGGACAATGCAGTTCACATGGGCAGTCGTCTTCTGCACAGGCGAGAAATTCAAGCAGCATCGCGGACACAGGCAACCCCGCGATGCTAATCTCAACTACAGAACAATCTCGTGCCATTCAGGACAGGTTTGTCATCCTGGCGTAATGACCTGTCTCTGTGCTGTAAATTTTATGGAATTCTTTCCCTCGTGTTAAAGTTAATTAATTAAGGCACAAGGAAGTGGTTTACTTAGAGACTTGTTTCCATGGAAATGTGGCAGCTCCTACTTTGCATTTACAATGCCCAACTGCAAGTCTTTACTACAACACGAAGGGATTGCTGCACTGCCGGAGATGCTGTCTTTCAGGTGAAATACTAAGTGAATTACCACTCAACTGTCTAAAGCTTACATGTCTTTATTTGAAGGAGTAGAGGTGATTTTCTCTGATATCCTGGTCAATAATTATACATGGAATCAACAAGACCGTTAAATCTCGTGAAAGGCCTCTCAGGAGCCTTTATGGGCAGCACGGTAGCATTGTGGTTAGCACAATTGCTTCACAGCTCCAGGGTCCCAGGTTCGATTCCGGCTTGGGTTACTGTCTGTGCGGAGTCTGCACATCCTCCCTGTGCGTGCGTGGGTTTCTTCCGGGTGCTCCGGTTTCCTCCCACGGTCCAAAGATGTGCAGGTTCGGTGGATTGGCCATGCTAAATTGCCCTTAGTGTCTAAAATTGCCCTTAGTGTTGGGTGGGGTTACTGGGTTATGGGGATAGGGTGGAGGTGTTGACCTTGGGTAGGGTGCTCTTTCCAAGAGCCGGTGCAGACTCGATGGGCCTTATGGTCTCCTTCTGCACTGTAAATTCTATGATAAGGAGATTTGTGATGCTCAGGACGCCTCACGAGATCTCTTGAGATTTTGCAAGACCTCGCGATCTGGATCTCGCCCTCACTGAGCAGGATCCAGATTTGCATATTTAAGTGAGCAGTTAGCCTCACTTAAATATTTACCTCCCCACCACCACCTGGCCTGGACTTGCAAAATCCTACCAACTGTCCTGGCTTGAGACAATTCACACCTCTTTAACCTGGGATTACCCCTATCTCTGGATCTGTAATGATTTCATTACCCACAAATGCTCGCATTCCAAGCATTGTCTGGCATCTCTAACTTTGTCTATACAAATGTTTCTGGAACATACCTCTCCATTCACCTGAGGAAGGAGCAGTGCTCCGAAAGCTCGTGTTTGAAACAAACCTGTTGGACTTTAACCTGGTGTTGTAAGACTTCTTACTGTGCTCACCCCAGTCCAACGCCGGCATCTCCACATCACTTAAATATGTCAGTGCCAGAGTTTCCAAAAGCCTGGCATCGAAAGTCCGTGACTGGGAGGCTTCGCCAGGGCACCGTTTAGCAATGGTCCACACAAACTCTGTGCTCTACGAACTGTTTCCAGGGACGCACACCGAGACAAACATCAACTGCTGCTGGAAGGTCATCAACTCCGTGAAAGACGCTCTTTGGTCTGCCCGAAACTTGCTGATCTTCCAGTGCAAAGAATTGTCACCTAACAAGCACGTCTTTCGGGACTTATGGGAAAAAAAACCAAAGCACCCGGAGGAACCCACGCAGACACAGGGAGAACGTGCAGACTCCGCACAGACAATTACTCCAGCCAGGAATCGAACCCGGGTCCCTGACACTTGGAGGCATACTGGGGCACCCGTGTTAATTAGATTTCCCTCATCACATCCACCCCTCATCAGGGCCTGCCAACCTGGCCCTAGCGAGATCTTGGATGGACCTAAATGTCCAGAACCTAACTGAACACCATCCCTTTGGCCCTCTCACCGGTGTGCAGAGCCGATGGCCTCCAGTTTGTCAGGAGCTTTATGGCTTGGGACCTTCTGCTGGATAGGTGGAAGTCGTGCCTCATACCATTTAGGGGATGGGACAATTGGGCGCGGCCGTTTTGGCGCGGCCATTTGGACGCCGCCGTTTGGGCGCCATGTGACAATTGGGCGCAGCCAATTTGGCGCGGCCGTTTGGGCACAGACGACAGAAAACCACCCGCACCAGCCAACTCACCTGAGGCTAATAATAAAGAAATGTTACAACTCAACTTGCTTGTTTTGTCAAAGACGTAAAGGAATCCGTTATGAACAAATTTTTCTTTACCACGTTTCGTTGATACTGCCTCAGCCATCATATGGGTAGGCAAATTGGTTTAGTTACAAAATATATAAAAAGATGGTGATAGAACGCACCAGCACCCAACTCAACGCACCAGCATCAGCAGCCAACTCAACTGAGGCTAATTCACAAATAAAGAAATGTTATTTTGGTGCCAAAACATCAATAATGCCAATATATTACGCCAATATATAAACAGATGGTGATAGAACGCACCAGCACCCAACTCAACGCACCCGCACCAGCCAACTCACCTGAGGCTAATAATAAAGAAATGTTATTTTGGCGCCAAAACGTCCGGCGCCAAAACAGCCGGCGCCAAAACGGTTGGTGCCAAAACGGCCGCGCCCAAATGGCTGCGCCAAAAAGTACCTAACCCTACCATTTAAAGGGCCATCGCCCAACAAGTTAAAGCAGAAGGAGCTGTCTACGTGCAGGTAAGCCTGTCCCTCACATTTACACTGGAGTGTAGGGAGCCTGCCCTCAGTAAATAATCCAGCACCCAGAATGACACGTGCAGGTACACATGTTCATGTAGACACACACCTTGCCCACATGCACGCATGCATTCACACCATGTCCACACATCTGTGTGTACATATCTGCATGGTCGCATACATGCTTATACAAATGTGCCCATGTAGCCACACACACAAGAATGGGATGTATTTCTATTATTAGATTTGATGGCTCTAACTGATAACTGTCCACACTTTGGGATAATGGGATATCACATCCAATTCTCTCCACCCATGTGGAAGCCATGAAACCAGCTGAATGAATTGTTCTGTGCTGGAATCTCACCTTCCGAGACCTCCCACTGGGACTATAAATTAATTTTATGGTTTGCTACCACATTCAGCCATTTCCTGTTTATGAACAGAAATACCATCCTGTCTGAGATTTTACTTCAGGTTAGAATTTGCCATTTAAGTCAAGGTGTTGAGGATTCATCTTTCACCCTCTATCAAATTAACCCTAGACTTCTTTCCGGACAACACGTGGTAATGTAGATAATTAATATCTTCAACCGGTCGTGTTCAGGTACATTTTTCGACTTTTAGAAATGTTTCTCCCCCATTCAACTTTCCCTCCTGCCTCTCTTCAACGTGTCAGTTTATGTAACATTTATCCCTCAACTCACATCATCAAAATAAAAGCAGATTCTCTGCTCATTATCACATTGCTGTTTGTTGGGACTTGCTATGTTCAAATTGACTGAAAGTTGGAGACAGGAATGCTCATCGCAAAATCACCACTTGGATGTTAACTCAAACTGCCATATCCGGCAGGACTACAGACCAAGAGCTGGAGAATGGGATGGAGGGTGGGATTAGCTCTTTCACAACTAGCCCACTGGTGACGGGCCAAACGGCCTCCTTCTGCGCTGTGAATATTCTATTTCAGCAAGTCTCAAAACAGCCAATTAATCTGTACAAAGTGGAGCAAAAGCATCCAAGAAGAAGCTGAACACTTCAAAGGAAGCCAGGAAGATAGGCCATTCAGCACCTCTAGCCTGCTCTGCCATTCAATGAGACCATGGCTGATCTTTGGCCTAACTCCAGATAACTTCCAGTTTCATCACTGAGGGCAAGCTGAATCAAAGCGTCGCTAGCAAAAGGAGCGCGTGGCAACCCCGACACCCCACCCGCCCACTCCTCCAACCACCCTCTGCCCCACCTGTGACAGAGACTGTCGGTCGCGCATTGAACGTCTCACTCACCTGAGAACTCATGTTAAACGTGAAAGTCATCCTCACCTCCTTCTGCACTGTAAATTCCAGGGGCGGCAGGGCGGCACAGTGGTTAGCACTGCTGCCTCACAGCTCCAGAAATCCGCGTTCCATTCCGGCTTCGGGTGACTGTCTGTGTGGAGCTTGCTTTTCCTCCCTGTGTCTGTGTGGGTTTCCACCGGATGCTCCGGTTTCTTCCCACAGTCCAAAGATGTGCAAGTTAGGTAGATTGGCCATGCTAAATTGCCCTTGTGCGTCCAAAAGGTTAGGTTGGGTTATGGGGATAGGGCCGGTGCCCCAGCGATCGGAATGACCTGGACTTGGGTGCACAGAGCACAATTTAAAAATTTGCAGATGACATAAAACTTGAGTGTATTGTGATCAGGGGGGAGGATAGTGATATGCTTCAAGAGGACACAGACAGGCTAGTGGACACTCGACAGATGAAATGTAATGCAGAGAAGTGTGAAGTGATACATTTTGGAAGGAATAATGAGGAGAGACAACGTAAAATAAAAGGCTTAATTTTAAAGAGGGTGCAGGAACAAAGAAATATAGAGGGGTGTATTGAAAGTAGAAAGTGCGGTTAATAAAGTGTACAGGACATAAATAGAGGCATACGTGACAGTCTTCATGACCTCCTGTGACCATGCCACAATTCTGTGAATTTCTTCAATTTGGGTGTTCTGAATCTTTGGAATTCTCTTTCCCATCGAGGGAGGTGAAGGTACATCATTGAGTATATTGAAATTTGTGTCACCATCAAACCAGTGGCAGCAGAAAGAACTCAAACCCTTGCCAAACCTGCCAACTGCTGGAGCTGCAGAACCCGTGTCTCCCAGAATAACTCATTCCACCTACCCCTTCCTGTCGTAGGAATCTCATTCTGGGCAGATGGAGCATCCTACAATCAACCAACCCCTCCCATTAAAGAACATGTGGTGTTCTTTGTGTTGCTTATTTCAGGATGGTTGGTGCAGTGTTCACAAAGACCACACAACAGCCTTAACTTAAACAAAGCTATAAATTTATTAACACTACTTATTTGGGTTCGACACGTGCTTCTAAATAATACACAGTTGATTGTGAACATATAAACTACACTCATCTACAACTAATCTTAATACTGTTACAAACTATGATCTGCTCTTACTCACACTATCAATACTTCTGTCTGTCTGTGGCTAACTCCTAGACTACTCTCTCCTACAAGGCTTAGCATCAATGCCTTACATACTTGTATCTGTAGCTCCCTCTAGTGGCTACTCTCGACATTTCATTAACCCTTGCAGCTCTTACAGTTATGATAATACCACAGAACATTCCAGTTGACTTCTCATTCGGACTCAGGACACATATAAAATCTTGTATTTTATTGTGGCCGTGCCGTGGACCCTTTTCCTTTTTCCTTATCCCCCATTTATTGTGTGAGTGTAAAGGGATGAACATTGTGAAAACCCTTGTGCATGTGTGCACACATGACTGTGTATGCATGTGTTTGTGTGTGTGTATGTGTGTGCACATGTGTGTGTATGTGTGTGTGCATGTGTGTGTGCGTGTGTGTGTATGCATGTGCGTGTGTGTGTGTGTGCATGTGTAAAAATAAACCAACCCCGTCATTTTCATCTAACCTTGGGTTTGCTGTGCAAGTGATTAATCGAGGCTTGGAAACTTGACAAATTTAAACTTTGAGGGGGAAACATCTACATTTGTAAAGGGAGAAATCAAAATAAAAATCATCTTTCTGTATATGGATGGGTAGAGAGCAGGGAGATCAGGGCAGTTCAAATTGATCCCCTCCTGTCTGTGAGATTTCTTTAAGTTCCTGTGAAAATTCTTGGAGCTTTTAAGGACATTAATAGCTCTGGGGCAGATTTTCCGTTCCCATTTTATTGGGGGGTGGGGGGGGGGGGGGGGGGGGGGGGGGTGCGGGGGGGGGGGGGGTGGCAATGGTGGTGGGGGGAAGACAATCACATGGGAGATTAAAAAAATTATATCAGCAGAATTTCACCAATTGATTGTCCCTGCCGCCCCTACCAAGAAGGTAACTGGAATTCCTACTTTAAAAGTTGAGATCTCCGTATGCCTACACTTCATATCATTATCTGGCTTTCCGCCTGATTGTCCGCCATGTTAAATTGTCCGTTCGTGCCAACGTGAGGGCACGTCAATGTGAATCACCACATGGAAACCTAGAAACATAGAAAATAGGAACAGGAGGAGGCCATTCAGCCCTTTGAGCCTGCCCCGCCATTCATTATGATCATGGCTGATCATCCAATTCAATAGGGGCAGCAGGGTAGCATGGTGGTTAGCATAAATGCTTCACAGCTCCAGGGTCCCAGGTTCGATTCCCGGCTGGGTCACTGTCTGTGTGGAGTCTGCACGTCCTCCCCCTGTGTGCGTGGGTTTCCTCCGGGTGCTCCGGTTTCCTCCCACAGTCCAAAGATGTGCGGGTTAGGTGGATTGGCCGTGCTAAATTGCCCGTAGTGTCCTAATAAAAGTAAGGTTAAGGGGGGGGTTGTTGGGTTACGGGTATAGAGTGGATACGTGGGTTTGAGTAGGGTGATCATGGCTCGGCACAACATTGAGGGCCGAAGGGCCTGTTCTGTGCTGTACTGTTCTATCTCTATCTAACCTTTTCCTGCTTTCCCTCCATATCCTTTGATCCTTTTAGCCCCAAGAGCTATATCTACCTCCTTGATTGGCATCAACTGCTTTCTGTGGTAGTGAATTCCACAGGCTGACCACTCTGGGTGAAGAAATGTCTCCTCACCTCGGTCCTAAATGGTCTACCCCGTATCCTCAGACAGTGAACCCCGGTTCTGGACACACCCACCATCGGGAACATCCTTCCTGCATTGACCCTGTCTACTCCCTCTTAGAATTTTAAAGATTTCTATGGCATCCCCCTTCATTCGTCTAAACTCCAGTGGCTATAATCCAAACCGATTCAATTTCTCCTCGTACGTCTGTCCCGCCATCCCAGGAATCAGCCTGGTAAACCTTCGCTGCTCTCCCTCTCGAGCAAGAACATCCTTCCTCAGATAAGGAGACCAAAACTGCACACAATATTCCAGATGTGGTCTCACCAAGACCCTGTATAATTTCAGCAAGATAGCGCTGCTCCTGTACTAGAATCCTCTCGCAATGAAGGTCAACATACCATTTGCCTTCTTTACCACCTGCTGCTCTTGCATGCTTATCTTCAGCGATTGGTTTACTCGGACATCCAGGTCTCATTGCATATTCCCCTCTCTCAATCTATAGCCATTCAGGTAATAATCTACCTCTTTGTTACCAAAGTGGATAACCTCATATTTTGATCCACGTTATACTGCATCTGGCCACTCATTCAACTTGTCCAAATCACATTGAAGTATCGCTGCATCCTCCTCACAGCTCATCCTCCAGCTTTGTGCCATCTGCAAATTTGGAGATATTACATTTAGTTCCCTCATCTTGATCATTAATATAGATTGCGAACAGCTCCTAGCATTGATCCCAGCGGTACCCCACTAGTCACTGCCCCCCAATTTGAAAAAGACCCATTTATTCCTACTCATTGTTTCCTGTCTGTCAACTAGTTTTCTATCCATCTCAATACACTTCTCCCAATCCCATGCACTTTCATTTTATGCAGGACTTTATTGAAAACCTTCTGAAAGTCTGAATAAACCACATCCACTGGCTCCCCTTCATCAGCTCTACTAGTTACATCCTTGAAGAATTCTAGTAGATTTGTCAAGCATGATTTTCCTATTGCAAATCAATGCTAACTCTGTCCCCAATCCTGCCGCTGTTTTAGAATAGAATTCCTACAGTGAAGAAGGAGCCCATTGAGTCTGAAAGATTAACCCAACTGGGACCACTCCCCCACCCCATCCCCCACCGAAACCTGCACATCAATTTTCCAAGTGCTCTGCGATTACATCTTTGGGTCACTGTCTGCACGATCTCCCCGTGTCTGCGTGGGTTTCCTCCGGGTACTCCGGTTTCCTCCCACAAGTCCCGGAAGATGTGCTGTTAGGTAATTTGGACATTCTGAATTCTACCCGAACAGGCGACGGAATATGACGACTAGGAGATTTTCACAATAACTTCATTAGTGTTAATTATAATGGACTCTGGCACTTTCTCCCCTACTGATGTCAGGTTGATAGTATATAATTCAGTTTATTCTCTACCTCCCTTTTGAAACATTGGGGCAACATCAGCTCCCCTCCAATCTGCAGGAGCTATTCCAGAATCTATCAGAGTGTGGATGATGACACCACTGCATCCATGGAGCTTTGACAAAGAGCAATTCAGACTGAAACACTAGCTCCCTTCTCTCTCCACAGATGCTGTCAGACCTGCTGAGATTGGCCAGTTTTATCTGTCTTTGTTTCAGATTCCAACATCTGCAATAATCTGCTTTTACCAATGCATCCACGATTTTTAGGACCACTTCCTTAAGTACTTTGGGATGTAGATTATCAGGCCCTGGGGATTTACCGGACTTCAATCCCATCAATTTCCCCAGAACCATTTTCTTACTAATACTGATGTCCTTCAGATCCTCCCTCTCTCTAAACCCTGAATTTTCCAACATTTCTGATACGTTATTTGTGTCCTCCTTTGTAAAGATAGAACTAAAGTATGTATTTTGTTGGTCAGCCATTTCTTAGTTTCCCAGTATAAATTCCCCTGTTTCTGACTGTAAGGGACCTACATTTGTCTTCACCAATCTTTTTCTCTTCACATACCGATGGAAACTTTTACAGTCAGTTTTTATGTTCCCCGCAAACTTACTCTCGCACTCTTTTTTCCCCCTTCTTAATCAATCCCTTTATCCCACTTTGCTGAAAACTAAACTGCTCCCAATTCTCAGGTCTACTGTCCAATTTGTACACTCCTTCCTTGGATCTAATACCATCTCTAATTTCCCTTGGAAACCATGGTTTCACCACATCTCCCATTTTATTTTTGTGCCAGGCAGGAATGAACAATTGTTGCAGTTCACTCATAAGCTCTTTGAATATTTGCCATTGCCTATCCACCATCATCCCTTTAAGTTACATTCCCCGATCCCATCATAGCCATCTCACACCTCATACCATCATAGTTTCCATTAATTAGATTCAGGACTCTCACCTCAGAATCAAATATGTCACACTCCATCTCGATGAAGAATCCTATGATGTTATGGTCACCCATCTCCAACATGCCTCGCATAACTAAATTGCCAATTATACAATACTTAGTCCAGGATGGCCTGTTCCTCAACATATTGGTCCAAAAAAACCATCCCATATACACTCCAGGAATTCCTCCACTACGGTGTTGTTACTAATTTGACTTGCCCAATCTATATGCAGATTAAAGTCACTCATAATTACAGATATTCCTTCATCTCGTGTGTCTCTAATTTCCTGTTCACATCTATTTGCGCGATTGAGTCATCCACCTTATTGCGAATGCTCCGCAGATTAAGGCACAAAACCTTGAGGCGTGCCTTTTTCACATTATTGTCCCATTCCCCTTATTTTTTTATTGTGACCCTGTTTGGCCTTTTGTTTCTCTGCCTGTCACTTTTCTTATTTTCCTTTCTGTCTGTTCTTGTCTGTCCCCCCCGACTCCTTCTATAGGTTCTCATCTCCGGCCATTTCAGTTTAAACCAAACTAGCAAATATTCCCCCTCAGACACCAGTCCCAGTCCTGCCCAGGTGTAACCCATCCAGTTTGTACAGGTCCCACCTCCCCAAAACTGGTCCCGATGCCCCAGGAATTTGAAACCTAGTGCAGGAGGAGCACACCACAATTTTGAGCTCTCCTGCCATGACTTGTCACTTCAGTCTCTTCAGTCAGGTATTCACCTGAGATATCCTGCTATTTCCTGCTATTTCTGCTCTGATTACAACATGGCACTGGTTGCAATCCTGGGATTTGAAGTCCGACTTCTCAACTTTCTTCCAAACTCCCAACGTTCTGCTTCTAGGACCTTATCCTTCTTTTTATCAATGTAATTTGTACCAATGTGTACAATGTGCCACTCTGGGACATCCTTGACTCTAGCACCAGGGAGGCAACAGACTATCATGGCGTCTCATTTGCAGCCACAGAAACACCTATCTATTCCTCTTACAGTTGAATCCCTATAACAATTACATTTCTACTTTTTACTCCTCTCCTGAGCAGCAGGCCAACTGTGTTACAATGAATTTGGCTTTGCTGCTTTCTCCTGAGAGATCATTCCCCCAATAGTCTCCAAAGTGGTATATCTGTTTAACTGGGGAATGGCCAGGAGATTCCTTCACTACTTGCCTCGTCATCTTGCTCTGCCCAATGCTCACCCATTCCCTTCCTCCCTGTGCACTCTTACACTGCAGTGTGACCATGTCTTTCTATGTGTATCCACAATATTCCCCAGCTCGCAGAGGCCCCACAGTGTCCGCAGCCGCTGCTCCAGCTGCAAAACCTGGGCTTCCAGGAGCCGCAGCAGAAGACACTTCCTGCACACTTACTGGCCCCGGGCACTGGAAATGTTCCTGGCTTCCCACATAGTGCAGGAGGAGCACACCACAATTTTGAGCTCTCCTGCCATGACTTGTCACTTTGAATTATACCTTTTGGAAGATATTTAAAATCAAATAATAGCAATTACTCTTGCACCTTTCTTCCCTAGTTCTTCTTGTACCCCTTGTAAACTATAGACCACAAAATATGGACCTCACAAACTATACTCAATAAAAGTAGTAAATACTGACCAGATCGTACTCACTCAATCAGCTGCGTCCATTTGCTCCATGCCACTTTAGAATCCTGACATCACCTCAGGACTTCCAAACTCCAAGCGAGCACTCCGCTTTCAGTCTCGCTCTTTGTTATGTTAATTTATCCTCCCGGCTCTGCTCTCAGTGTCGTCCTTCCTCACGATTTATTATCCGACGGGTTTCAATGTCAGTTTCACTCTTTCCCTTATCTCCAAGGCTCGCTCCTTTTCTCGCTCTTTTATCCTACCGGCTTCGCTCCCAGTCTTTCTTTTTCAAACACTATTTCATCTCCTCGGCTCCACTCTCAGTCTTTCTCTTTCTCATGCTCTTTTATCTCCATGGCTTCGCTCCCAGTTTTCTTGCCCTCTTTCCTCATTTTGGCTCCACTTTCAGACTCGCTCTTTCTCGTGATCATTTATTTCCCTGGCACCGCTCTCAGTCTTACTTTTTCTCACACTCTTTTATCTCATCGGCCCCGCTCAGTCTTACTCCGCTCACGCTCGTTGAAATTCCCGACTCTGTTCCCAGTTTCGCTCTTTCTCGTGCTCTTTTTCCTCCCGCTCCTCTCTCCGTCTCGCTCTTTCTAGCTCTCCTTTCTCTCTCTCTCTGGCTCTGCTCTCAATCTCGCTCTTTCTCGCGCTCCTTGATCTGCACGGCATTGCTCTCAATCTTGCTCTTTCTGCCGCTCTTTTATCCACCAGCTCCGCTCTCAGTCTCGCTCTTTCTAATGTTCTTTTATCCACTAGCTCCTCTCTCAGTCTCACTTTTTTTTCGCACTCTTTTATTGTCCCGATCCGGCTCGCAGTCTTGTCCTTTCTCGATGTTATGACACTGGGCTAGAAGCCCCACTTGACCCAGAGCCGCAACGCTAGTGAATTAATAGAAAAATATAGTCATTATTTGTAGTTGCCATGGCGATTGGTATTGTATTCAATAATGCCTGAGGACAAAAGGGAGAAGCTTACCTGCCAACAATGAGTTACAATGGCTAATCAAGGAAGTCAAAGTCCTAATTGTTCTCGGCACCACGTTGTCTTGGCCACTCCCAGTACAAACTCTCATTGCAATAATAATGACAGGATGTTTGTAGATATAGGTCGGGTGGAAGCCTGTACCTTCTTGCAAGGCCGTCTAGACAAAACAGGCAGCACGGTGGCACAGTGGTTAGCATTGCTGCCTACGGCACTGAGGACCCGGGTTCGAATCCCGGCTCTGGGTCACTGTCCGTGAGGAGTTTGCACATTCTCCCCGTGTCTGCGTGGGTTTCACCCCCACAACCCAAAAGATGTGCAGGCTAGGTGGATTGGCCACGCTAAATTGCCCCTTAATTGGAAAAAATAATTAGGTACTCTAAATTTATAAAAAAAGAAAGAAAAAAAATATTTGAAAAGTTCAACCGAAGTAAATGTTTGGGCAGCACGGTAGCATTGTGGAGAGCACAATTACTTCACAGCTCCAGGATCCCAGGTTCGATTCCGGCTTGGGTCACTGTCTGTGTGGAGTCTGCACATCCTCCCCGTGTGTCCGTGGATTTCCTCCGAGTGCTCCGGTTTCCTCCCACAGTCCAAAGATGTGCGGGTTAAGTGGATTGGCCATGATAAATTGCCCTTAGTGTCCAAAATTGCCCTTAGTATTGGGTGGGGTTACTGGGTTATGGGGATAGGGTGGAGGTGTTGACCTTGGGTAGGGTGCTCTTTCCAAGAGCCGGTGCAGACTCGATGGGCCAAATGGCCTCCTCCTGCACTGTAAATTCTATGGTAACAGGAGCCTGTGAGATCTCATACATGCTTCCCCCTCCTCTCACTCTGCATCAGCCAGGGTACGTACCTCTCTTGCATAGTGCCCCCCAGGACGAGCAAAGATGAAGATGCTGGCACGCAGCTATATATGGTGTCCAGGCACTGATAAAGCCATGAAAGGAACGGTACAACAATGTCATCCCCTCGTCCCAGTCATTGTCGGGCTATTTTATCTCCCTGGCCCCACTCTTCCTGCCTCCATCGGCCTGTCTCCATTCCTGGGAGCTGAGACTGACAGCAATGCTGGAGGATAAAGAGCATGAGAAAGAGTGGGACTGGGGGTAGAGTCAAGCGAATAAGGAGCGCGAGAAAGGGCGAGAGACTGAGAGTGATGTCAGGGAGATAAGAGAGCGCAAGGAAGAGGGAGACTGAGAGCGGAGGTGGGAGGATAAAAAGAGCCTGAGAATGAGCGAGACTGAGAGTGGAGGTGGGAGGATAAAAGAGCGAGAGAAAGACCGAGACTGAGAGGTGTCAGGGAGATAAAAGAGCCCGAGGAAGACTGAGACTGTGGACGGAGCCAGGAGGATAAAGGAACGCAAAAAAAGACCATTGACCAGCTTGACTATCTGATCAAAGGTACCTCCGGGGATGTGAGGTTCCATATCAGATTGTAAATTTGGGGCCCACAAACTGCCAGGTGTACCAGTTTCTGTTTATCTTCCTCTGGGATCTCATTCACGGTGAGGAAATAGTGGGCCGATCGACGTACTGTCTCCAATCTTCAGCCCCAAATGGGTCGAGTTTACAGATAATGGGCGTTTTCACTCGGTTATTGATGGTTCCTGACTCTCGGTGGCACTTCTTCCTTTCCAATTGCTCCTGTCTTTTCCCCTCGAATCACAAAGTTCTGCAGGCTGCGATCGAACCTTCTACCTCGTCGCCAATATGGTGACTTAAAGCAGCACCGTGGAGGCATCCAGTACTAACAAAGGGGTTTGTTAACAAAAGGCAAAGGCTGTTAAATGTACAGGAACAGAACACAACGGGATTATTATCATAGAATTTACAGTGCAGAGGGAGGCCATTCGGCCCATCGAGTCTGCACCGGCTCTTGGAAAGAGCACCCTACCCAAGGTCAACACCTCCACCCAATCCCCATAACCCAGTAACCCTACCCAACACTAAGGGCAATTTTGGACACTAAGGGCAATTTATCATGGCCAATCCACCTAACCTGCACATCTTTGGACTGTGGGAGGAAACCGGAGCACCCGGAGGAAACCCACGCACACACGGGGAGAATGTGCAGACTCCGCACAGACAGTGACCCAAGCCGGAATTGAACCTGGGACCCTGGAGCTGTGAAGCATTTGTGCCAACCATTATGCTACCGTGGATGGATCTTGTTTCTCCGGCTACAGGGTCTACACTGACCATGCCTCTCTCCCAGGGTTCTGTGCAACCTCACTATTGACAGGGATTCATGCGCTCTTGCGCGATTGGCCCTGAGCTGGTCACATCGGCTGCCAGGCCTGCCCCCTTAAATGGCCGCGCTATCACGGAAACCAATTTTTGAGCAGAAATGTCCCACAGTCAGCGCCACGGTCAATAAAAGGAAAGGAGCATTAATATATATATTGTACAGATTCACAAATCTCAAAATGTCCCAAAATGGCGAACAAAATACTTTTGATGTGTAGTCAGTGTTGTGATGTAAGAAACACAAAAGCCAATTTGCACACAGCAAGATCCCATAAATAACAAAGTGATAATGGCCAGATGACCTGATTTAGTGGTTGGTAAAGAATAAATATTTTGCAAAACTAGGGAGAACTTCCCTACTCTCTTCGAGTGGTCCCAGGAAATCAATTGCACCCACTTGTAAGGCCTCAGTTTACCAGCTCCTCTGAAAGGTGTCACCATCGGCAGTGCATTACTCCCTCAGTACTGTGCTGGAGTAACAACTGAGATCAATCTAATCTGTTTTTGACAGAGCTAGATTTGGGGCACATTTTAACAGGATAAAAAGTCCTGTGTTGGGTGCTTTCAGCAGGGTGTTGCTCGGTGCCTGCACTATCAAACGGGACTGTTTATTTGTCTGGCCTCAGTGAGGAACGTTCTGCCGAGGCCGTACTTACCTTTATTTCCTGCAGCTCAGCTCAGCTCAGCTCCTCAGGACAGGAAGAGGTCGGGATGCCATTTTTAAATGCTGCCCCGTTCTTTAAACTCCCCACCGCAGCCTCCGGACCCACCCAACACCCCAACTTACTTGTTAGGGGGTCCTTAAGTCCCCTCACCCCACCTCATAAGGGTAGGGTACTCCAATTCCTGGCACGGGGAATCTGCCATCAGGGCACGTTGGCAATGACAGCCTGGCACCCTGACAGTGCCCTGCCAGCCTGGAAATGCCACCTGGACACACTGGCAGTTCCAGGCTGGCAGTGCCAAGTTGCCCATGCGGCAGCAGGAATGCCAGGGTACCACCTTGCCCAGAGCCAGACCACACAGAGCACCCCCGGTGCCATTTCGACTGCTCCCCGTTTGTGTGGACCATTTTTTTCCCCAGAAAATCTACTTTATTCATAAAATCTATAATAAACATTTCGAATTATCTTGACTGTACATTTCAATCAAAGTTACACATTCCCTTGACTTTCTTCCGTTCAATTGGGATGACATTACACACATTTTATACATTGGAGTGTTAATGACCCAGACCGAGGGGTTTTACACTGTTACCCACCCCTCGGTGTACATTTGCTGGTGAGACCTTACACAGTGGTCTTTCCCCATTGCGCCTTGGCGGCAGCTGCCCCAAGCTTGAGTCTCTGGCGCTGAGTGGCAGAAGTTTCCCCACGAAAAACAGTCAATGTATATTTTGCAAAAATCAGAAGAAAGCCAGAAAATGCTGCGATTTCTTGGTCAGTCAGCAGCTAATAGAGGATAACACATCATCAAATTTAATGTTCCGATCACCTCCTCACATAATCATCCGGTAAAGAGATTGACAAGGATTCGCATGTGATGGTGCATTTAGATATGGAACCTCAGGACGTCTTAAAGCACTTTTCAGTCAATGAAATATTTTTTGAAGCGTAGTCACTGTTTCATTGTTGGAATTGCGGCAGCCAATTTTCAAACAATGAGCTCCCACAAACAGTAATGGAATAAATGACGAGATAATTTGTTTTGGTGATGCTGTTTAATGGATAGATGTTGGTCAGGACACAGAGACCTCCCCTGCTTGCCTTCAAAATAGAACGATGCCAACCTGAGACGACAGACAGGACCTCAGTTTAATGCCTCATCTGGAAAACGGCACTGCCATTAGCCACTTGGTAAGACAGAAAGAGTACTGCTGGCAAAAGAGACATGTTGTCGAAGTTTTTGGTCTTACAGTCATCAAGACAAATGCAAGAATGCCAAATTTCAAAGGGAACAACAATTTATAAAAGGGCGCTGATTGGTTGACATGTCCATTATTGTCCAACCTTCCCTGGTATATATTCATTGACAACACCTCAACCAATCAGAGTGGATGTGCTAAACAATCAGCAATTTCTTTTATTGCAGTACAAATTGCGGCTGCCTTTGAAATTTGTCATTCATACATCGGTCTGATGAGTGCAAGACAAAAACTTTGATGACATGCCTCTTTTTTCAGTAATGCCGTATTCATGTTTTTCTAAAAAAAAAATTTAATTTAGAGTGCCCAATTATTGTTTTCCAATTAAGGGGCAATTTAGCGTGGCCAATCCACCTACCCTGCACATCTTTGGGTTGTGGGGGTGAAACCCATGCAGGCATGGGCAGAATGTGCAAACTCCACACGGACAATGACCCGGGGCCGGGATCGAACCCAGGTCCCCAGCGGCGTAGGCAGCAGTGCTAACCACTGGCCCACTGTGCCGCCCCATGCCTTATTCATGTATGCTTTCTCAGTACTGCCCTGGGAGTGTCAGCCTGGATTATGTCCTCATTCATCTTGCTTCCATTTTTGAATCCGCACATTCCCACTATAAATGTGTAAACTCAAATATAATAATTAAATGTAATTATCCCAGTGAGGCTGATGATACAACGTATCTCCTTTTCTCTTTCCTTTTCTCTCCCTCGAGGGGGGTCAAACTTCAAGTACAAGCTCAGCGACCACTGATACCCCCCCCCCCCCTCCCCAACAGACACAAACAAATAACAGTAATCCACATGTACTGATGTTCTTGAATCTCGCATTGGTCATAAGTGCTGCCATCATGTTCAACTGTGTGAAGTGCACGGAATAGATACATAAAAGTAAAAAGAATATTGTGGATGTGAGAGAGAAGTCACATCCTCCCCATGCATCAAGCAGGAGACACATGTGAAAGTGTTGGGTTCAGATAGGGTTGTGCTCAGTGATGGCAATGATCCTGTGGCTATGTGGCCTCCCGACCCTCATTGTCCAGGCTCGCAGATGGCCATTTAAGGTAAGGTGTTTATGTGAGAGCGCATTCCAGAAGTCGGAAACTTAACACGGTGTGAAAAGGCCGCTCGCAGCTTTTGGCTTCTTCTGAGCACATTCTAAGTTCATTGCCCCTTGTGATCGCTGCTGAAATACTACACTTGGCAACCAAGAATTAGCATAAAGTTAGGACACACACTAAACCTTTTATGTTGTAGCTCTGGCATTTTGTCTCTCTGTCTAATGGGTACTGAGGCCAACTTCAGTGGCCCAATTGCAAAGAGCGAATTCAGCACAAAGTGGGAATGAAGCTATCTGAACAACTTTATTGCTTTGTTTTTAGCCAGTAGGCTCTTGAGGGAGCCAATAAACCATTTTCCAGACATTACTGGAAATTTCATCATTTTTCTCTTGCTGGTGAATTCTTTGCACATCCAGTTGATGGATGTTGGTGCCGGGGAATTGAAACATTTTAAGTATCAGTATGAAAGACTCCTATGGTTAGTCGCTGAATGGAACTCCCTCTGCTCTGCCCAATAACGTACCTCGGTCGCAATCTCAGAAGTGCACCTCATGATACCTTTCTATTTCTGATAGTCCTTTTGCATCTGCATATCCCACCAGGAATGGTTTCCTGCTTTTGTCCCATTCCTTCTACTGTCTGGGCTTGAGACTGCCATAACCCATTCCGTGTTGCATCCTTATTGTGACCACACAAATGAAATTTTCACCCCATTAGTCTTGGCTGGATTTAAGGCTGTATCTCAGACGCAAAAGACCAATGCCTAACTCATTTCACTGCCCGGGTTTATCATTTTAAACAGTGATCGAGAGCCCTTTTATTTTTAAATTTCCACTTAAGGGGCAATTTAGCGTGGCCAATCCACCTACCATGCACATCTTTGAGTTGTGGGGGTGAGACCCACCCAGACACAGGGAAAATGTGCAAACTGCACACGGACAGTGGCCCGGAATTGGGATCGAACCCGGGGAGAGCCCTTTTAAACACGTACCATTTTTACTTCCCCTCGCACCAGCTCCCCCATCTCCGAAGCTGATATGAAAAGTTTTGCCTCTCCAAATTCTCGTTGCCAATTTTGAATGCCGCTATAGCGTTAGTCGATGGCCTCAATCATTCCTCGGCCTCCTCCCGATTTCCTAGCCTTTCAGATCTTGATGCTCCTGCAATCGTTGTCGGCTGTGACTTCAGTCATCCAAGCTCTGGAATTCTTCCAAACCACCCCCCCCCCCCCCCCCCGGGCTATCTCTTCTTTCAGCAGCTCATTAAAACCTACCTTTCCCCTCCAACCCAGACCCTAACTGTTCTTATTATCGCCGCCTGCGGATCGATGTCAAATTTTGCCTGATAACATTCTGTGAGGTGTTAAAGATTCTATATAAATGCAAGCTTTTGTTATTACCCATCTTCATGAATGTCCATGTTAGTTTCTATATTCATTCCTGAAATACCTGGTCGCTCTCACACTCATTCCCACCTTTTTCTCGTCAACAAAGCTGGTTCAGAAATGAACAAGGCGTCAATATTTTGGACTGGCCTTTAAATCCAAGACGGCATGTACAGTGGGACGTGAATGGAAAGCATTGACACCGCAGCTCCCTATGAGAAATTTGGGCTTTATATCAGGAATTTGATGTGCCTTGATGCACGTTTTGTGTAAGATGGTTGTAAATAAAGAGTTAATTGCTGGCACACGTCCTCTGATTGTAACTGTGTTACCAAAAAGTACTTTAAACTGATCAAGTTGTCTGCATATTTGTCTGCCTGGTTATATTTCAGTTTAAGAACAAGCTGTGATTGAATTATGTGACCGATGGACGCTTACCAAATACGGTAAAGGGAGCTTTGCTGGGCCAGGAGTTGAGAGAAATACAAAAACAGCAAAGTGGTTCATTTCACAGCTTTACTGAACAGCAGAGAGGTGTGAACTAGCATTGACCTGTGTCTCAGCTGCTCTGGACAGTAGTGACTCATAAACTATCGTCTGATGATTAAGAATATTATACTCAATAAATTCTCTTAATACTGTCTGCCAACCACTTTGTCTTGTCCAGGAACTTAAATAAGGTTCAGAACTGTCCAGAACCTTTACACTCTGAGTAAAGACCATCCTACAGTCCATTTAGGTGTTTTGTACACTGTTCTCTGTTTCGCTTCCATAGTCCACCTCCTCATCTCTGATCAATTATTACACAGATATGCATGGGCTTGCACAGGCATAAACCCATTTGGCAAATGTGTCCTTCTGGACTGGGCTAGCACAGTCAGTAGTGCTGTTGTCGGAGCACATGGAAGTATCTCCACCAGGGTACATAGAACATAGAACAGTACAGCACAGAACAGGCCCTTCGGCCCTCGATGTTGTGCCGAGCCATGATCACCCTACTCAAACCCACGCATCCACTCTATACCCGTAACCCAACAACCCCCCCCTTAACCTTACTTTTTAGGACACTACGGGCAATTTAGCATGGTCAATCCACCTAACCCGCACATCTTTGGACTGTGGGAGGAAACCGGAGCATCCGGAGGAAACCCACGCACACACGGGGAGGACGTGCAGACTCCACACAGACAGTGACCCAGCCGGGAATCGAACCTGGGACCCTGGAGCTGTGAAGCATTTATGCTAACCACCATGCTACCGTGCTCCACACATTCTGTGCCCTTGCTCCCCTCAATGCTTCTTCCTCTCTGCTGTTCAGTAAAGCTGTGTAAGGAACCACTTTGCAGTTTTTGACCTTCTCTCAACTCCTGGCCCAGAACATTTCCCTTTACCGTATTTGGTAAACGTCCATCACTTAAAAGGTGGAAGAAAGTGGTAACCAGCTGGATGTTTACTTGCCCATCTTTGACCTGATGCCATATGGCATTTCACAAGATTCAGACTCAATGGTGAGGGCTCACAGGGCAACTTGCTCCCCAACCTGCCACCACCTCTGCTGAGTCCTGTAATGATATGTATATAGTCAGGTTAGCGAAGGGCTAATTATTACATCTCTTTGTAATTCAAACACTAGAGGGCACCACCATTTCTCTGTATATAAACCACACCTGAGCGAATTATGGGAGCAGCATAAGGAGAAAGCATGGAGACAGCAATTAGATTAGATTAGACTGAGTTAACAAGAGGTTAGATCATAGTGTAGTTAGTGACTATTTAGATTATTGAGTGCTGCTAGACAGCTTGAATATTACTTAATTATTAACTATAGCTCAGTAGAGTGCGCAGACTTAATTTAATCAATAGTTTTATAATGAAGTAGATTGTTTCAAAGTTTTGATTGATAGATTCTTTGCCAACAACACATCGGATCATTCTGGAAGAAAAGACAAAGAACACAAGATATTACCACAAAGGGTAATGTAACAAGTCCGGTCTCCAAGGGATTGGAGATGAGATACTGGACATTGTCTGCAATGTGCGATTTGGTGAGTCAGGCTGCTGCTTGGCCCTTTATATCCCTCACTCTACTATTACCATAAACCCAGGGGACCAAGCCTGCTTCAGTAAGGAATGTAGAGGAGGATGCCAGGGGCTGCAGCAGGCTCACTGGACCTAGTCAGCAATTCTCACATCCCATGATAGAATAAAAAAGGGCCCAATGTCTATCCAAATAACATGGCTGGGATTCTCCGAGCCCGCGCCGGGTTGGAGAATCGGTGGTGACGTGGGAAATTCACGCCATGCCGACGCCGGGACGGAATTCTCCGGCGACCGGAGAATCGGCACCAATCGTGCCCGTGCGGTCGACACGGCGCCAGTCGGGAGCCGCTGAAAGAGGCCACCGCGATGATTCTCCGTGGTTGACCGGCCGGCGTCATTCCAACCTGGTACCACCTGGCGGGAGCTCGGACCCGTGGTCACGGTCCTGGTGGAGGGGCGGAGGGATCTGACTCCAGGGGGCTTCCACGGCGTCCAGGCCCGCGATCGGGGGCTACCGATCAATGGGCGCCCGCGATCTGGAGGGGGCCTACCTCCTTCCGCACAGGCCCGCTGTAGGTCTCCACCATGTTGCGCGATGCTGGCGCGGAGACAGCCGTCGCGAGCATGCGCCGGCATGTAGAAGGCCGTTGCGCGCATGTGCGGACCCACGCCAGCCATGCAGGGCTCCCTTTCGGTGCCAGAGCAGCACTGTAGCGCTGTGCTACGCCCCTGAGGGCCGCTGACTCGCTGGGCCAGGAGACCCATTGATGCCGGCGTTCACCACTCCGGTGTTTACGCCGGCTTCAACACTTGGCCGGGATTTCGGAGAATCCCGGCCCATATCTCACATCCCATAAGAGCCATGTGTGTAAGCAAGGTTGCATTACGTAATCTCTTCATACAAATTCACATTTCATTTAAGAATAAAAGAAGGAATGAAGAGGTCACTCAGTCCACCACAAGCGTCCCTTTTACAGATATCCATAATAATTCCTGCCAAGAATCCTTCCCGAGCCATATTGTGTCTCGAGAGCAGCTTTTCCATCAATACACCCTGGTCTTCAAAGGTAATGATCCCTATGTTAGTGTGATGATAGAATCATAGAATCACTACAGTGCTGAAGGAGGCCATTTGGTCCATCAAGTCTGCACCGACCCTCTGAAAGAGCCCCCACCCTCTGCCCATAACCCAGGAACCCTCACCTAACCTTTTGGACACTAGGGGAAATTTAACATGGCCAATCCACCTAACCCGCACACCTTTGGACTGTGGGAGGAAACTGGAGCACCCAGAGGAAACGCACGCAGACACGGGGAGAACGTGCAAACTCCGCACAAACATTCACCCGAGGCCGGAATTGAACCCGGATCCCTGGCGTTGTGAGGCAGCAATGCTAACCACCGTGCCACTGCGCCTTCCTTACATTACATGATCTGTTACGTTACTAGTGTCACCTCAGCTGGTAGTGTCCTCATTTCTGAGTCGGAACTTTGTGGTTTCCAGTCCGATCCCAGACCTGAGCACAAAATTCCGATGCCTGACAAGGAGGAATTGTGTTCAATGTTGGAAGAAGCTCACCGACATCCTACGAGCGTTAGCAGTAAGTTCCACTTTCCTCCTGGCATCAGTCCCGCCTGCCACCCTTACATTTCCCCCCCCCTCCCCCCCGGCCCCTTCCCCCCAATCCACTGCCTGACACCACGCCCCCTCCCAACACCCGACTTCCAGATTGTTCATCAAAACCTCCCGACACTGCTCATCACAACCTATTTCCGTCTAGGGGCGATGCCCACACATTTCACCTTCTACAGACTCCCTGACCCATTCAGGCGTCCGGCTCACAATGTTCTATTTTTTATCCCTGCAGGAGAAGATGGCCCAAAATAAGAGGGAAAGGGAGAAGATAGGGGTGGGGGAGCGTGGGTGTGTCAGTGTGCGGGTGGGAGGGGGGGGTTTGCCAGAGTTAAGAGTCCTCACCCCCTATGAGGAACGGACTCTGGAGATCGGGGGTTGCCTGAGGAATGAGCAGTGACCGAGACTGAGGTTGGCCTGCGCCAGAGACGTAAGGATCTGCTTCCCCTGCATCCAGTTGACGTGCCTCACGCGAGTTGTTGATGCCCCAGATTCTTGTCCTCCCTTTACTGAACCCACTTCCATTGTCTTGCAGGATCACCATCTGGTGGGGCGAGACCATCCAGTGCCACTCACCCCCCCCCCCCCCCCCCCCACCCAAGAGTCAACCTCGGAGGAGAGCTCTGAGGAGAACATCGACAATGTGTCACATCTGTCACCCGCACCTTCCACCATCTCAGAGACACACACCTCTGTGGGCAAGATTAGCAGACTGGCTCCTGGATCACTATCTGGTGGGCATCACACGGCGACTGATGCACATCAAGGAGAGGCAGGAACATCCAGGGGAGATGGTAGTCGGAGGTTTGCTGGATCCCAGGACTCAGCTGGGCCTCAGCCAGATGGCGAGCTTCTGGACAAGGTTCCCCCTGAGCTGCTACAGATGCTAAGCCAGAGCTGTGAGCTTCAGGAGGGGGTGTCAGTGATATTCCCGTGACTGCAAGGCCGATTGGAGGAGTCCCAAAGGCGTCACACGCAGGAGATGGTGCCGGCATTGCCTGGCACAGAGTAGTGCATTCAAGGCATTGCTCAGTTTCTGCGACCATGGCTGAGGGCCACAATATCATGAGGGACATGTCCCAGACACAGGTAGACATCGCTGAGGCACTCCAGAGTGTGACCCAGTCACAGAGGACCATTGCTGAGGGCTTTGATACCAGGGTGCAGACAATGGGGAGCCTCCAGGATTGGAAGCGCCAGATGTCTCAGAGGCTTCTGGAGCTCACTCCAGCTGTCCCACCATCTCATGGAGTCACCCAGGGGGCAACGGGCAACCCGAAGGAGGAGGAAACTCTGGAGCTCACCCTGTGGCCTTCCACCAAGGAGACTCAGGAGGTCTCCAGTTCCTCTGAATCCCCTCCCTTGACACCAGTGCATCTCAGGGGCAGTGGCAGAACAGGGTGGCATGGCGATACCAATGACACTGTAAGTCGACCGGGGTCCTCCAAATCCAGGCCCTCCAACCGTAAAGGGCATCACAGGCCACAGGGTGCAGAAGGCAGCAGGCGGCCTCCACCTCTCTTGGGGAGATACCTGGGCGAAGCACGAGACCACGGAAGTTTAAATAGTTGTAGGAGCTCTGAGTGGGCACTGGTGAGGTCAGAATCTGTAGTTAGGCGGAAGGGATAATTGTCACATGAAATGTTCACCATTGAAATACATCACACCTGAAACATGCAACGTCTCTGCCATTTAAAGCTTGACGACAGGTGGGCCTCTCTCCCCATCTGGACTCACTTCCTGCTACAGGCCCTCAGGAAATGTCGCCACCAGGGAGAGTCCATGAAACCGCCAGTGATGGACATCCTGGAATGCAATCCCCATCACTCACTGGACACAGACGTGCCCCCTCCCCCCCCACCTTGTAACTGTGGTACAAACGAAAGTGCCCCTAATGCACACTCGGACATGAGGCAGGGAGTCAGCGCGCTGTCAGCAGAAAGACAGGAGTCAGACCCGAGCAGAATCTGAGCAGCACCAGAGCTTTCCTCACAGCGAGTGGTCATCACCCTCCTGCCTTGAATAGTGACCCGCTGACAATGCCAACACAGGCCCACATAGACCCTTGGAGGGGGACAGGGAACCCGGTTCTGGGAAGGGGGAAGAGGGTGATCGGGATGGGGTGCTGTGATGTTTGGGGTGGAGGTTGTTGAGGTGATGGAAACAGAGCCTCCTGTCATGTGAATCTGGCGGCTATGAGGGCCTCCCTGTTCCTCCTGGCCTGGCGAACCTTGCCCCGGCATGTCCTTCATCATTCAGGTCCTCCTCAGACTCGTTCTCCACCTCTTCCTAGTCATCCTTAGTCATTAGACAATACAATATGCTCCTCCTGCTCCTCGCCAGCATATTGGCCTGCTGCTGTACCAGGTGGAAGGCACAGCGTACCATCACAAAGCAGGAAACCCTCTGGTCTGTAGTGCAGGACACCACCAGAGAGGTCCAGACAGTGGGCAGCACGGTAGCGCAGTGGTTAGCACAGTTGCTTCACACCTCGAGGGTCCCAGGCTCAATTCCCGGTTTGGGTCACTGTCTGTGCGGAGTCTGCACGTTCTCCCCGTGTCTGCGTAGGTTTCCTCCGGGTGCCCCGCTTTCCTCCCACAGTCCAAAGATGGATTGGCCATGTTAAATCGCCCTTTAGTGCCCAAAAAGGTTAGGTGGGGTTACTGGGTCACGGGGATAGGTTGGTAGAGTAGTTTTAAGTGCGGTGCTCTTTCCAAAAGCCGGTGCAGACTCGCTTGACCAAATGGCCTCCTTCTGCACTGTAAATTCTCTGAGTCTATGAGACAGCAGAACCATAATTTTAGCAGCCCGATGCACTGCTCGATGGCACTACAGGTGGCAGAGTACTGGTGGCAGCATGGGCCTCGTTGTAACGCAGGGGTGGGCAAACTACTGCCCGCGGGCCGCATGTGGCCCGACAAAGGTTTTAATGCGGCCCGCCAATGAGGTGCCCGGAATCATAACCGGCATTTTTGAAAAGCCGCCGGGGAAAAGCCGCTGAAGTAAATGCGCTTATTCAATAAGCGGCTTTTCCCCGGCGGCTTTTCAAGAATGCCGGTTATGATTCCGGGCACCTCATTGGCGGGCCGCATAAAAACGCGCGTAGTGGGGTGGATGAGTGGGGCTGTCTCATTGGTTGGTTTAGTTGGGTGTGCGACCAATAGGAGTCCAGGTTACAAACAATAAGCCTTATTATTGTTTGTAACCTGGACTCCTATTGGTCGCACACCCAACTAAACCGACCAATAAGGCAGCCCCACTCATCCACCCCACTACGCACGTTTTTATCGTTGACTTGGCTGGGCTGTGCTTCTGTCAGTGTTAAGGATCAGCACAAGCAACTTGACACCTGATTTCAACAAACTGGTAAATGACTGCAGTCAGATGCATCATTCTCATTGACATTGTTCTGTTACTTACTGAGTTACTTTGTTTTTCAAATAAATGTGCTTTTTTTTCTTTAAAGACCTTTTATTTTGGCTATTTAAAATATTAATTATTTTACTTAATATACTATGCGGCCCTTTAAAATTGTGAATTTCTGAATGTGGCCCTTGCACGGAAAAGTTTGCCCACCCCTGTTGTAACGGGTTTCCACCTCAGGCCTCCATAATGGCATCATCATCATCATCATCAAACATAATCTCAATGGATATCCCTGTACCTCACAAGGCCACCCCTTGGCTGGTCCTCGAAGACCCTGGGCATCTCTGAGTGCCCCAGGATGTAACTGTCATGCGCATTCCCAGGATAGTGTGTGCACACGTGCGTGATCCTGAGGCAGTGGTCGCACATAAGTTGAACAATCAGTGAGTGGAACCCCTTTCTGTTAATAAAGGGAACTCCCTGATGCCCCAGTGCTCTCAGGGTGACATGCCATCAATGACCCCCTGGACCTGGGGCATCCCAGCAATGGCAGCGAATCCTGCAGCCCGGGTTTCTTGTTGGGTTTGGTCCAGGTTAAAGTGGATGTTTGGATGCCCAGGCATCGAGAGCCACTGTTGCCTCTCTGATGAACCTGTGAGCCGACGACTGCGAGATGCCGCAACAGGTTCCTGCTCGAGCCCTGGAATGACCCAGTGGCGCAGAAATTGAGGACATCTGTGATCTACACCACCACCCGGAATGGTGTCCTCCTCCTCCACGCGGGACCATGTCTGCGAGGATGTGGCACAGGTAGGGCACTATCTACCTGGGTGCGACCCCAGTCTTCTGTAGCACATGGTGGCTGTCAGCTCATTGAAGGAACAAGGCCTGTACACCTTAACCTTTCACTGGTGTCGCCTGCTGGTCCCCTCCTCAGCCTGCTGGGTGGCCAGGTGATGAGCCTGAGCAGCGACTCCCTGTTGCTGTAGCACAGACTCCAGCCTGCGTCAGCCTTGATGCAGTCGGCAATGTGTGTTCTTCTCAGCCGCAACTATCAGGGCGACAGTCATCTCAAATGGATCGATCCCAAAATTCACCTTCTATCTGGTAGGATGTGGAGAAGGGGGAGACACTGACATTCAGTTAGGTCTTCCATCCTGGGACCCTCAAACCCCCCCCCCCCCCAACCCATTATCCTCATGACCCTGGCAGCTGAACACCCATCACTGTGCTCGGCACTCTTGGCCTCCCTCAAGTTTTCTGGCCCACGACCCGCAGCCTTTTCCATTGAGGGAATCTTCTGCTGATCCAGGCTTACAGAGTGGTGCAGCTGAGATTGGTGGGACACAATGCTGAAGGCCAAGTGGTTGTAAGGGGGCTTGAGCCGCCGGACTGTGTGAGGACACATGAGATGCAAGATGGCGCCGGAGTGTGGCGACTCTCTGCGACCTCTCTCACACAGATCCTCTTCCTACCCCTCTTATAACGTAATTATACCACTAACATTATCACTAACCTTTCTCTTTTATGTTCTCTTGCAGATTTGTAGATCCTCAGACACCCGTAGACTGGATCAGATGACCCGACCCGACCCGGTAGGGCTCCTCCAACGAGTCCTCTTATGACTGATTTGATCTCTTCACACATCTTCTCTGCTGAGTAGTACTACACTCCTGTGTGCTTCACCCGATGCCTGTGTCTATGTATTTACATTATGTATGTTTGCCCTATGTTTTATTTCCCCCATGTATGGAATGATCTGTTTGAGCTGGACAGAGAACAATACTTTTCAATGTACACGTGACAATAAACAAATCCAATCCAATCCAACACAAGATCGAACAGAGACAACGGGAGGAGATACAAATATTTGCGGTCGATACCCAGCCTTGGACAACCCAAGATCTTATTGCTGTTGTGCCATCACACTCGATGCCCCTGGGCTGGCAGTGCTTGCACTGTGTCTTTGAGCCCGGCGGGGAGTGCGTGTCGCAACACTTGCCCATCCATTACTTGGCAGACCTGCCCTCTCTCAGACTGCCATCCACCATGCCACTTGTGCTGCCAACCTTCACTCTGCACATCCACTCCTGCCCAGATCGGGAGCCACTAGAAACCCAGACCTCTGCCAGAATCATCAGGGAGTTTGTGTTCAGCTGTCTTCCTCTCATCCAGATGGTTACCCTTTGGCACGAGAGGGTCCTCAGTGCTGTACCCCTGCTCTTTGATGTCTGAGTGTTGCCAGCTGCCTTTATGGTGCTGATGTATCAGAGTGCAGGTATGCTGCAGTCATCAAAGTTTGCAGGACATCCAGTCTAGAAAATATGCTCTCAGACAGGGCACCTGATCTTTCGAGGAAGCACTTCAGAATTCAGAGACCAAGTGCTATTAGAGCCATCACAGCTAACAAGGCAAATCCCTCCTTTGAGATGGCCTTCAGCTGTTAAGCTTCATGGACAGCACGGTAGCACAAGTGGCTAGCACTGTGGCTTCACAGCACCAGGGTCCCAGGTTCGATTCCCCGCTGGGTCACTGTCTGTGCGGAATCTGCACGTTCTCCCCGTGTCTGCGTTGGTTTCCTCCGGGTGCTCCGGTTTCCTCCCACAGTCCAAAAATGTGCAGGTTAGGTGGATTGGCCATGATAAATTGCCCTTAGTGTCCAAAAAGGTTAGGCGGGGTTATTGGGTTTTGGGAATAGGGTGGAAGTGAGGGCTTAAGTGGGTCGGTACAGACTCGATGGGCCGAATGGCCTCCTTCTGCACTGTATGCTCTGTGTTCTATGCTTGTCACAGTCAATAGAGTGTGAAATGGAATGTGAACACCCAAGTACAAAGGTAGAAAAGAAGGCAAACTGCAACAGTGAAACCACAGAGCCTATTGGAACTTCAAGGGGGTTAAGTGGACTTTAAACAAGCAAACACCAAAGGGAAATGTCAAGGCAGTGACCTGGACGTTCAAGAGACAAGCTGCAACATTGCTCTGACCTGTGGGAGTTCTGTAGGACACACAGGCTGCAGCTGTGGTTTGCCCTGTTCTGGATGTTCACAAGACATGAAGATGGCTTCAATGCTTCACACACCCAAATCACCACCACCACCACCCCTCCCCCACTACCACCCCAATCCAGCCAAGGGGCAACCCCTGGCCTGGTCCCCTCCAGCCCCCCTCCGACCCTCAGCTGGTGGGCTAGGTGACTCCCGGGCTGCCGCTGCAGCCTACTTTAATCTCGCTAATGAGATTAAAATTAATGCAAATGAGGCGTGATCAGGTTCTGGGCGAGATCATGATCACACCAGCTGGAGTGGGCTCAATTTCCCGTTAAACAACAAGAAAAGAAACATACAGCTCTCAGTCTATCTTACTGTGGGAGAATTGTGAACGCAGCATCAGGCAGATCAGAATTCAACTCCTCTCTCCAAACATTCTCCAAAAAACTGCCTCTCTAAAGCTTTCTCAAAGTGTCTCTCTTGCCTTCCTTGGCTCCCCCCAGCAATGACCTCATCTCCCCAAGCTGAAAAACAAATGATCTCTGCAGGCTGCAAAGCCATATTAACTCCCCAGGGAATTCCCCAGTCAAAACACAGTCCATTATCCCAGACTGAAAAGCACATTCCACTGTCAATTTCACCTTCTGGCTGCTAAAAGCACCCAGGCTCTACAAAACAGAATTCTTTTTAAACAAACATGACCACTGCAGTCAAACACACTCGCACCCCAGACTTTTAACTCTTAAATTGCCCAATACTTAGAATCCAATATTCCTAAAGTCTCCCAGTCGTCACACCGGAAGAAACCCACGCAGACATGAGGAGAACATGTAAACTCCACACAGACAGTCCCCCCCAAGGTCGGAATTGAACCCGGGTCCCTGGCTCTGTGAGGCAGCAGTGCTAACCACTGTGCCGCCATGCCACCCACTCTATCACCATTTAACCCTATCGGCATAACCTTCAATTCCTGGTCAGGTGAACCGTGATCTTACTAATGGCGGAGCAGGTTCGGGGGGAAATATTGCTGCCTCCTGCTCCTATTTCTCACAATCTTAAAGCACCGGCTGCCCTTTAAAGGAGTAAATAACCTCCTCCTTGATGACCTTGGGCACCACACTGCTTCGACAAGCACAGAGGCGAGAGCAGCGCCGGCCCTAGGGTTGCTGGCGCCCCGGGCAAGCTGAACTTCGGCGCCCTTCGGGGGGGGCCGGGGCCGAGGGGGGGGGCCAAGGGGGGGGGGGCGAAGGGGGGGGTGGGGCGGAGGGGGGGGGGCGGGGGGGGGGGCGGGCGGGGGCGGGCGGGGGGGGGCGGGGCCGAGGCGGCCGGGGGGGGGGGGGCGGGCCCGAGGGCGGGCGGACGGAAGGGGGGGGGCGGACGGAAGGGGGGGGGCGGGCGGACGGAAGGGGGGGCGGGGGGGGGCCGCCCTGGGGGAGGGCGGCCACCGCGCATGCGCTGGTTGGCACCGGCCCAACTGCGCATGCGCGGGACCCGAGTCTCTGGCGCCCCCTAACACATGGCGCCCCGGGCGACAGCCCGAGTTGCCGGTGCCTTGGGCCAGCCCTGGGCGAGAGGGTCGACTTGCCCCATGCAAAATTGCAGCAACTCCCCACCCCTGGGCCTTTTCTGCTTTAACTACGCCGATTGCCAAGTCAAACCTGAGCTGAGAGATCAGGGACAACAACATTGTTGCTCTTCAGTGACATCATTCCCTGTAGATATTCTCAGGAAGGTGAAGTCACCAGTTCCTGAGGATGTCCTCCGCAGCACCGGCCTGCATTCCTACTGAATTACTTACCATACTCCAATGTGTGCGCTGCAGTATACTCAGCCAACCGACAGGATTTGGCAAGACACCCACGCAAGAGTTCATGACTGTTTTCTCTTTCACACTGATTTCCCCTGTTGATGGAGTTTTTTTTTCCCACCTAATTCTACCGGAGTCAATGACCATATTTTATTGTGACATGTCACTGACCTGGGCGGAGGTGGGGAGGTTATTTCGGATTGTTGCTTTGGGAGTCTGTGGCTCGGCAGCCACGAGTGACCCATCAGCCGTGCACCACTCTGCAGGGATAACACCGAGAAACCAGTCACCTACCCAAGCTATCTTTTGTCGCATAGAAAGAGGTGCAGAGAGAAAGTGGGGGTGCGGACAGAACAGAAGAGTAGAGGAGAAAGCTGATTAAATAATTGAAGTAGGATAATAGTAAAAATACAAATAGCAGAACTCCCGTGGCCCTGAATGTAAAGACACAACCTGGTTTGCTCCAACAGATTGGGTAAAATAAAAGTTTACCAAATGAGACCAATTAAATTCCTTTGGTCCCCGTTCAGGCAGCACGGTGGTTAGCACTGTTGCTTCACAGCTCCAGGGTCCCGGGTTCTATTCCCGGCTTGGGTCACTGTCTGTGCGGAGTTTGCATGTTCTCCCCGTGTCTGCGTGGGTTTCCTCCGGGTGCTCCAGTTTCCTCCCACAAGTCCCAAAAGATGTGCAGGTGAGGTGGATTGGCCATGATAAATTGCCTTTAGTGTCCAAAAAGGTTAGGTGCGGTTACTGGTTTATGGGGATAGGGTGGAGGTGTGGGCTTAAGTAGGGTGCTCTTTCCATGGGCCAGTGCAGACTCGATGGGCCGAATGGTCTCCTTCTGCGCTGTAAATTCTACGAATCTATGATTCAGAAGGAGTTTGGGAAACTCTGTTTACAGCGCAGAAGACCATTCAGCCCATCAGGTCTGTGCTGGCTCTGAGAGCAATTTAGCTAATCCCAGTCCCCCCAATCCTTACCTCATAGCTCTGCATATTACATCTGGTCAACTGCTTATCCAATTCCCTTTTGAAAGCCATGATTGAACCTGCCTCCACCACGCTCTCAATTGTGACCAATAAAGGCTATTCCTCATGTTGCAGTTGGAACCCACATAAGACCTCTGGGGTTGGAGCAACCAGTCTCCCCATGAGTCTAACCAAAAATGGGCTCCCCCGCTAAGGGGCAGGGAGCCCGAGGACATTGACGATTGAGATCAACCGATGTTCTCAGGACTGTGCCTAATAGATCTTTGTCTGGCAATGGCATTGAGGGTTGTGAAGCCAGGGTAGTAGTTGTGAGTTGTGGTATTGATCGACCACGATCTGATTGAATGGTGAAATAGGCTTAAGGGGCTGAATGGTCTCCTCCTCTTCCAATGCTCATGGCCGGGATTCTCCGACCACGTGCCGGGTAGGAGAATCCCTGGGGAGGCGGGAGAATTGCGCCACATCGCCCCGACGCTGCCTCGCCAATACTCCGCCGCCACTTTTCGGGCGCCCGTGGGATCCACCCCCCCCCCCCCAGTGATTCTCCGGGACTTGACGGGCTGAGTGTCTCCCCCCCCCCCCCCCCCCCCCCGAGTTCGGCCGAGTCCTGTCGGCGTGGGTTACGTATCTTCCACGGAGCTCTGTCTGCGGGGCCGTCCTGGTGGGGGGGGGGGGGGGGGGGGGGGGGGGTCCAACCCCGGGCGGGGGCCTCCACGGTGGCCTGGCCTACGATCGGGGCCTAACGATCGGCGGGTGGGCTGGTTCCGTGGGGGCCTATGTTCCTCCGCGCCGGGGGTTCCCCCTGTGGGGCTCCGCCATATTGCCCGGGGGCCGGCACGGAGACGGGAACCCTCATGCACGCGCGAACCTGCGCCGGCTTTCTGGCACCAGAGCCGCGGAGAACACTCTTGTGCCGTACTTGTCCCCTGGGATGGGGGTGGATAGCTGCCAGGTGAGGCCCATTGACGCCGGACTGGCTCACGCCACTTTTCACGCAGGCGTCAGAACTTGGCCGCAGGATTGGAGAATCCCGGCCCATATCTAGGGACTCTGTGCAAGATGTAATCACTCAGGCGCAATCTTGTATTTAATGGACAGATCTACAGCATAAAACCGCCCCTATTCAGTGCTAATTATCACCCAGGGCTGATCAATGGCTGATCTGGGGAACAGAAAATGAGAATGCCGCATAGTGGAGGGCCACATTGCTAGGGCCGAGTCAAAGGGACTTTTAGCTCAGGTGGTGGATGGCTGGTTTGTGATACGGAGCGGCGCCTACATTGCAGGTTCAATTCCTGTACCAGCGGAGATTATTCATAAAGGCCCCTAGCGGGAATCTCTGTCGGCTGAAGCTGCAATCGTGAAACACGATTGGGCGGAGAATCAGTTCCAACACCGAAATCGCTGTGGGCGGCAGTTTCATGCCAAATTGCAATTCTCTGTCGCCTCAACAGCAGCATCAATGTGTTCCAGAACGCACGTACTGTAAACGCCGTTGGCATATCATGAGCAGGCCCGACGCAGTATTCTCCAGGACCTCCGCAATTCTCCACCTCCAATGGGCCGAATTCCCGACGGCGAGGTTCACTTGAGCTTTCACAAAATGTAAACCGGCGTTGTGGCTGCTGAGGGAGAGAGGGGGGATACGGAGAGTGTCCAACATCACCATAGCTTGCTGACAGTAGTACCGCTGGCCGAGGGGGCCTTCTGCCAGGGTCGGGGGAAGTAATGGGGGGGGGGGGGCAGGAGATTGGGGTGGACGGACACAGACAGCGCCGGCCCTAGGGTTGCTGGCGCCCCGGGCAAGCTGAACTTCGGCGCCCTTGGGGGGGCGGGGCCGAGGGGTGGCGGGGCCGAGGGGTGGGGGGGGCGAGGGGGGCGTGGCAGAGGGGGGGGGCAGAGGGGGGGGGGCGGGGGGGGCGGACCCGAGGGGGGGGCGGGGAGGACCGAGGGGGGAGCGGACCGAGCGGGGGGGGCGGACCCGAGGGGGGGGGCGGGGAGGACCGAGGGGGGAGCGGACCGAGGGGGGGGGGCGGGGAGGACCGAGGGGGGAGGCGGACCGAGCGGGGGGGCGGACCCGAGGGGGGGGGCGGGGAGGACCGAGGGGGGAGCGGACCGAGCGGGGGGGCGGACCCGAGGGGGGGGCGGGGAGGACCGAGGGGGGAGCGGACCGAGGGGGGGGGCGGGGAGGACCGGGGGGGGGAGGCGGACCGAGCGGGGGGGCGGACCCGAGGGGGGGGGGGCGGGAGGACCGAGGGGGGAGGCGGACCGAGCGGGGGGGGCGGACCGGGGGGGCGGCCACCGCGCATGCGCTGGTTGGTACCGGCTCAACTGCGCATGCGCGAGACCCGAGTCTCTGGCGCCCCCCAGCACATGGCGCCCCGGGCGACTGCCCGAGTTGCCAGTGCCTTGAGCCGGCCCTGGACACAGAACACCGTTGCCGCAGCCGGCAAGGCAGCCATGCAGCTGGGCACACTGCTGACATCCCACTGTAAACTTAGGGCCACAGGTCATCTGGGTGCCCCCCCCCCCCCAGCCACCCCCTAGGTGCCCTCTGACCCTAACCAACCCATCAGCTGTATGAGCGCGCTCCAGCACAACCGGTGCCACCTTGTTGGCTGGGGTGAGTGTGAGTGGGGAGTGTAATGTGTGTGTGCAACTGCAGCTTGTCAGCCTCCCGAGTGTCAATCAGGGACCCGGCCAACCCCGCACCGTTTCTCATTGGAGTCGATTGTGTTCCACGTGGCGCCGGTGCTAGCCCCTCCGCAGTCACTGAATCGAAACTGGTTCAGCGCCAGTTTTGCTGTTGTGAAAGTCCACGAATCCTGCCCCAGCCTCAGGAATGGTGAATCCAGCCCCCCCCCCCCCCCCCCCCCCCCCCCCACCCCCCCCCCCCCCCCACCTCCTCAACCTCGCCCCTCGCCAAATGTGTGGTGACCCTCAGGTTACATCACCATCAGTCAGCTCACAAAGGGGAGAGCAGCCTCTGGGACTGTGGCATCATTGACATTTATTTTCATTTCGACCTCCAAATTTACCCTCTTCAACATTTACCCAATTCGCTTTTGAAAGTTACGACTAAACCTGCTTCCACTGTCAGGCTGTGCATTCCAGATCATAACAATTCCTGCATAAAATCTTTTTCCTCTGTTTCTTCTGCGAAATATCTATTGTGTCCTCTGGTCACCAATCTGCCTGCCACAGGAAACATTTTTTTTCTGATTTACTGTATCAAAACTCTTCTAGTTTCGACCAACCTCTATTAAATCTCCTCTTAGCTTTTGTTACTTGAGGGAGAACAAACCCAGTTTCTCTCGAATTGAAGTTCCTGATCCCTGGTAACATTCCATTAAAACTGTTCTTCCTATCTATCCCTGGCTACGTTCACCCATGAATAAGGAGTGTAGGAGAGATGACAAAGCTATTGGCCTAAGGAGAGGATGGAGCACAGCCCTGGTCACACAAATGCCCCGTAACTTCCGATTATCGACAGAAGTCACGGGACGCTGATTCTGAGATAGGAAGAAAATGTTCCTGCCTTCAGAAATCGCGGAGAAGCTTCCTTTTCCAGAGGCAGCCTCGGGCAGCCCGCGCAGGCTCCAGCGCGGTGCAGGAGGAGCCAGGTTGGGAACTCCCAGTGAGGGCAGGCATTTAAACTGCAGATTTATACTGAAGACAACAGGCAACATGTTTAACAAGTGTTTTAAACGTATGTAGAAGTTTTTTTAAAAACTTCCAATTAAGGAGCAATTTAGCGTGGTCAGTCCATCTAATCTGCACATCTTTGGGCTTTGGGGTGAAACCCACGCAGACACGGGGAGAATGTGCAAGCTCCACATGGACAGTGACTCGGGGCCAGGAAGGAACCCGGATCCTCGGTGCCGTGAGGCAGCAGTGCTAACCATTGTGCCACCGTGCCGCCTATGTAGAAGTTTTTTTTAACAGTTTGTTTTTTGCTCTTTTATCATAGATCATAGAATTTACAGTGCAGAAGGAGGCCATTCGGCCCATCGAGTCTGCACCGGCTCCTGGAAAGAGCACCCTACCCAAAGTTAACACCTCCACATTATCCCCATAACCCAGTAACCCCACCCAGCACTTAGGGCAATTTTGGACACTAAGGGCAATTTATCATGTCCAATCCACCTAACCTGCACATCTTTGGACTGTGGGAGGAAACCGGAGCACCCGGAGGAAACCCACGCACACACAGGGAGGATGATTTATACAGGCATTATTGTTATTTGTTCTTTTAAAGTAATTTTAATTACTTTTTTTATGATTATAGATGATTATTTATAAGTGAACATGTTTTGTAATTTGTGGTAAATCTGTGAAATTTTAAATCTGTACTATATAAAACTGAATTATATAACTTTATGTTTGGCATGCTTAAAGTTGTTTGTACATTTTAAATTAGATTATGGTCGTTATGCGTTAAGGTTTTAAAAGCTCCTCATGGCTTTTTGCTGTCACTGTCCTTGTAACATCCGATTTATTTAACTAGTGTTTATTGAATCATAGAATCACTCCAGTGCAGAAGAAAATCATTCAGCCCATCGACTCTGTACCTAGCTCCGGGAGAGCACCCTCCACAGGCCAATGCTCCCCCCTATCTCCGTAACTCCACCTTACCTGTGGTCACTAAGGGGCAATTTAGCAAGGCTGACCCCACTTAACGTTTGCACCTTTGGACTGTGGCAGGAAACCAAAGCAGCCGGTGGAAATGGCAGTGGCACGACGGCACAGTGGTTAGCACTGCTGCCTCGCAGCATCAGGAACCCCGGTTCAATTCCGGCCAGGGTGACTGTGTGGAGTTTGTCTGATCTCCCCGTATCTGGGGTTAGGGCAGTGCAGTGAGCCTAGCTAGGTTGCTCTTTCAGGCGGTTGGTGCAGACTCAATGGGCTGAATGGCCTCCTCCTGAACTGTTGGACTTCTGTGGTTTTGTTCTTTGGTTCTGGAAAACTCACGCAGACACGGGGTGAATGTGCAAACACACAGTCACCCAAGGTCCTAATTGAACACGGGTCCCTGGTGTTGCGATGCAGCAGTGCTAACCAATGTGCCACTGCGTTACCCGTGTTAAATATGTTTCTGCCTTGTTTACTTCAATTATCTTATTCATTTATATTTATCTCATGATCAAATGTTGTTTTTTAATGTTTCAGAAGCTTGTGAAGTTTAATGAAAAACATTTATTAATAAATACTAAACATTTAACTTAACATTTAACTTTATCGGCTGAACAATTACATTAAATTACTTCTATTTATGCAAATTTCCTGCAATAAAATATATTTTCTCACTTAAACACAACGGTCAATTAAATATATTTTCCACATGAACACAATGGTTCTGTCTATTTGTAAAGAGGCGGGAAGGGGTGCAAGCGGAAGGAATGGGGGGTGGGAAGAGGGGGGAGGGAAAGTGTTGACATATCAATTGTTAATTTTACAGGCTCAATGTCTGAAAGCAGCAGTTGCCAGGCGATCTCGAATTGTGTCACCTGAAGCCTGGGCTTGCACACCTTCCCCAGGAGGTAGGCCTGCATCAGGCTCCAGATTACCTTCCTCCAGCCCAATCATTTCTGGTGGCAGTACACCTTCCGGGTGAATGCTCAGTCCGTGCTGAGTGGCAAAGTTGGGCAATGCACAACACACTGTAACATTCTTTGAGACTATCCCTGGTGTATACTGTAACATTCCCCTGACCTGTCCAGACATCGAAAACATGATTTTAAAACACCAATTGTCGTCTCCACTACCTGATGTGTTGCTACATTCTCACGGTTGTATCATTCCTGTGCTTCATTGTTGGTCCTCCGGAATGGTGTCATAAGCCATGTTCTCATTGGGTAGCCCTCATCGCCCAGTAACCACCCTGTAATTCCTGATGGTGTTGGCATGGACCGGTGTAACATTGAGCTTTCAAGGATAAACGAGTCAAGGGCACTTCCCCGGTTGTTTGCATTTCCAGTGAGGATCCTCATTTGTGCATCACACACTATCAACGCATGGAACCCCTTCCTGTTGGTCAATGAAACAGCTTCATTTCTTGGCGCCTTCAATGCAATATGTTCCATCGACAGCCCCGATTACTATTGGGAAACCAGCAATCCTGTAGAATGAGATGGACCTTTTTTTCATCGTCACAGAGGATGTGTTAAAGATAATAAGCTCCGAAGCTTTACGATAAATTGCATTCATTACCTGGTTAATGCAGGTCCCAGCAGCATTCTGTGAAATGTTATATATGTCACTAATGTGCCAAATATAACAGGGACAAGGAACCTGGGTCCCTGGTGCTGTAAGGCAGCAATGCCTCCATGCCACCCTTTAACGTTATACCTCTTGTTAAATAATGGGGGAGAGGGATAGATTCAGCAGCCAAAACCAGTCAACTTAACATCAGTGCTGGGGAAACATTTAGAGACAACGATATAAAGCAAAACTAATTGTTAAGGGCAGAGCATTTTTGACTAATTTGATCAAGTTTTTTGAAGATGTGCTGAAAAGGTTTGATGAGAATAATGCAGTTGATGTTTATTTTGGGCTGGATTCTTCGTAGCCCGAAGCCGAAATCGGATTGGGGATCGGATGGAGAATGGCGTCCGACGCCGGAATTGGGGCAGGCGCGGTTTGACACCGGTCCGCGATGCTCTGCCCCCTCCAAATCGACATCATCGGGATGCGCGCAGTCGCAACATCTTTGGTGCGTCATCAGATGCTCCGCCCCCGATGGGCCACGTTCCCGGCGGCGCGGGCCACGTATGGTCGGAGCGGTCGGGAACCTGGCGTGCTGGCTGTGGACAGTGTCCAGTGCCGTCACACCCTTCCGTGCTGCTGGCTGGGGGACGTCTGATAGGTCTGGGGGTGTGGTGGGGGGTGGTTAAGGTTCCAGCACGGCAGGGCTATGTTTCCCGGCACGGCCGCTGCAAGCCGCCATCTCTGCGCATGCGCGGACCGGGACCCAGCGATTCTCCGGCCGTTTTCCGCACGATCCACGGCATTTCAAGCGGCTCCAGTGCGAGCCTCTCACTGGTACGGGAATCGGTGAGGAATTCACAATGATTTTCCCGTCGCGAAACTCCCACGGATTCTCCGTTCGCGCCGACATGTAGCTTCAGGAACAGAGAATTCCTCCCCTCGACTTTCAAAAGGTGTTTGACAAAGTGAAACATAATAGGCTTGTTAGCAAAATTAGAGTGTCGGTGGTCGTTCTGGTACCAGGGAACACCTGGAAGTTCCCCTCCAAGTTGTGACTTGGAAACATTCCTTCATTGTCACTGGGTCAAAATCCTGGAACTCCCTTCCTAACAGCACTGTAGGTGTACCTACATCGCATGCACTTCAGCGGCTCAAGAAGGTGGCTTACCACCACCTGCTCAAGGCAACTTAGTGATAGGCAGTGCTGGCCCAGCCAGTGCCACCCACATCCCACGAATGAATAAAATAAAACTTATTGGGTATGTTCAAAGCACAGGTCGCTAGATTTCTAGATAACAATGACATCAAGGGAAAAGGGGACAATATGGGAAGATGGAAATGTGATAGAAGTTCGGGCATGGTCTAGTTGAACGGTGGAGAAGTTTCGAGGGGCCGAATGATCTACTCTTGCTCCGATGTTGCTAAATTTGGCTAATGGACAGGAAGTAGAGTAGTGGTTAGATTTCAAACTGGAGGGGGGTATGGAGATGTGTTCCCTCTGTCACTGTTCTTTTTGATATACATTAACGACCTGGTCTTGGGTATAAAAGCAATCAATTCAAAGTTTGCAGACGAAAGTCTGAAATGTAGTAAACACTAAAATGGATACTAACAATGTTCAGGTGGATACAGACAGGTGGTGAAATGGGCAGACATGGTGGTGTTTCTCTTCCCGCGCCTAATGGTGTCCAAGGCAGCCTTTCATCTGTTCCCATAGCGAGGTTATTCCTGGAAGAGGTCGCTAGTCACAAGTAGAGCATTGTGTCCAGTTCTGGTTAACATACTGTAGTTAGCTTCATGGTGCAATTAGAGAAGTTGGAGTTGTTCTCCTTGGGTCTGATAAGAGCGAGGGGCGATCTGATCGGGGTGTACAAGATTGTGACAAGTTTAGATAAGGCAAACAACAAAATCTTGTTCCCGTTAGTTGGCAGTATGAACATAGAATTCCTACAGTGCAGAAGGAGGCCATTCGGCCCATTGAGTTTGCAATGACCCTCTGAAAGAGCATCCTACCAAGGCCCACTCCCCCGCCCTATCTCGGTAACCCCACCTAACCTGCACATCTTTGAACACTGAGGGGCAATTTAATGTGGCCAATCCACCTAACCTGCGCGTCTTTGGACTGTGGGATGAAACTGGAGCACCCGGAGGAAACCCACCCAGACACGGGGAGAACATGCAGACTCCACACAGACAGTCAACCAAAGCCGGAATTGAACCTGAGACCCTGACGAAATAACCTGCCCATTTTGCTGACGTACATTTCGGACTGTGAGCCTGTCGTTTGCCCAAGGAGAACTGAAAGAGCCCCATAGCTTTCCAAGCAGACGCCTATTTTCTTCCATATAATATCTGTAAATGTGAGGTAGCAGTATGCATAGATTTAAAATGTAGGCAGAAGATGCAGGGGGGGGGTGTGAGGGTGAATTTTATTACACAGCAAGAGGTAATGACCTGGAACTCACTGCCCTTGAGGCTACTGGAAGCAGAGATGATGGATTATTTCCAAAGGGAATTGGATGGACAGGTGAGGGAAATAGACGTGCAGGTGGATGTGGATAGAGCCGGGCAATAGGATTGGCCGGCTTGCTCAATCGAGAGCCCGCATGAGTTTGATGGGGTGAATGGCTTCCTTCTCTGCGATAGTGACTTTATGATGCTGAGCAGTTAATGTGCAGCTTGGTGTAGCTTTGAGAATTGCCAGGCCTGGATTAGTTGGGACAGTGGGACGTTCTGAGTGTTCCTGAGTTAAGGAGACAAAAAACAATGGGTGGGATTCTCCGTTTTAGCGGCAGAGTGTTGATGCCCTCATAAACGCCGGAGCGTTTTACGGCGGCGTCACCTGGCCGCTAGGAGCAGCGATCCCCCAACCCACAGGGTGCCAGCACGGCACTGGGGCGCTTCGCGCACCTCCAGCAGCGATATAGGGGCCAGCACGGCCGGTGCAGGTCCACGCATGCGCGTGGGTTTCCTTCTCCCCACAGGGACCCAGCGTGGAGGAACATAGGCCCCCTCCGGAATTAGCCGATTGGTTGCCCCCGATCACCGGCCTGGACACCGTTGAGGCCTCACCCCGGAGTCGATCCCTCTCCCCCCCCCACCAAGACGGCCCCCGCAGCCAGAACGCGGAGGTCCCGCCGGGTAGGATCACACGCGAATGATGCCGACGGGACTCGGCCGAACTCGGCGGGCACTCGGCCCGTCGTGTGCGGAGAATCGTCGGGGGAGACGCGTTGAGTGGCCCCTGACCAGCTACCGCACCGCCGCCTTCTCCGGTCGCCGGAGAATCAGCTGCCCAGCATCGGAGCGGCGTCGTGTGGTCTGCGCCCCCCCCCCCCCCCCCCCCCCCCCACCGATTCTCTGACCCGCTGCGGGATCGGAGAATCCCGCCCAACATTCCCAATCTCGGTCACTTTCCATGAGACCATTGAAGATTCCTGTCAAACTGAAAGGAAAAAAGTGTGGAATAGCATGATGTGCAGGCTAGGTAGATTGGCCATGATCAGTGCGTGGGGGTTACAGGGATGAGGCGGGAGAGTGGGCCTTGGTAGGGTGCTCTTTCGGAGGGTCGATGCAGATTCGATGGGACGAATTACCTCCTTCTGTATGAAGTTGGACAGTTGAAACCCTAGGAACGAGATTTGCTTCTCAGGAACCCGCTTGGTCTGAAACCTAGAAGCACTTTTTAATGTTTTTGTCAATGCCAGATTAACCTCTGCTGCAGGTCAGCCACTGGCTTCTTGTTTGCTTCTGTGTTTTCCATGTCCTTCCTGCCCAGGACACCCAATTCGCACAACGTTCGAAACATGCAGCCACACCCGCTTGTTAAGTTCCACTTATCCCCTGGTGACATGCTGCGGTCCATTCCGATTTCTGCTGTGCTCATTAAACGCCGAGGGCCCATTGTTGCGCACTGGGAGGTTCACAACTTTTCCTTTTAATAATAGAACGTTCGAAAATAACCTGCCCATTTTGCTGACGTACATTTCGGACTGCGAGCCTGTCATTTGCCCAAGGAGAACTGAAAGAGCCCCATAGCTTTCCAAGCAGACGCCTATTTTCTTCCATATAACATCTGTAAATGTGATTTTCCGTCCAACTGTAGCAAACTCACTTCCTGTTCAGCAAGGAACCTGTTTTTCAGAAAATTCCACTCATTTCTCAGGAATCCAGGATATATAGACTTTTCTGTGCTATGATTTTGTGCCTGTTTTAACATTTTTCCAAAACGTGAACTGCCTCTTTTTTTTTAAAGCAACTGATATTATTAACCCTCTTATCACAGCAGAACCTTATAATCAGGGCCAGGGCTGAGTTGTCCAAGGGGGCACCAACCCATCTCGCTGCAATCACATCTCATGCATCGATCTTCATCCTCAATACCAAATCTTAAGACCAGCTTTCAGCCTATTAAAAACATTTTGTTTTAAGTCAAAAAGCGACTTGATCTCACAGGGATTGGAGCAAAGAGGAAGAAGGAATTTGAGTTTATATAGCAACCTGTTACGTCCTTCGTGATGTCCCAACGCATTTTGTAGCTGATGAAGATTCTGCAAGAACTAACCAGGTGGTCAGTGATCAGATCTTCTGCTTTTGGTGGCGTTGGTTGAGGGGTCGATTATTGTTCAGTTTCACATCTCATTCAGAGGTTAACATCTCTTCGCTACTGCTCCAAGAGGTCAAGCTCCACACCATATTCTCAAACCTCTGCGGAGTAGAGGCTTGAACCCGTAAACTAACTCAAGATGCAGGAATGAGCCAAGGCCAACGAGATGAAAATAATAATAAAGATTTCAGAAGATAAAAGGTACAAGTTTATCTTGAAACTTGCTGAGTCGCAGGAATCAGGAAGGTCGCAGGTTTGACTCTGACTTGGTGCTGGTGGGCAGTTTTGGTGGATTGGCCGTGCTAAATTGCCCCTTTGAGTCAGGTGGGGTTGCGGACTTGTGGGAATAGGGCGGGGAATGGGCATAGATAGGGTGCTCTTTCAGAGGGTTGGTGCAGACTCGATGGGCTGAAAGGCCTCCGTCTGCATAATGGGGATTCTACGAAAGTTGGTTTGCGTCCCGCTAGGGAAGATGGCAATATAAACGGATTTAATGAGTTTAATGAGAAGCATAATATTGTCCAGCATCAACCTCTGTAACACCATCCAACAACTCATGCTGAGAATGTGCCTGCAGTGGGTGGGGACAGGGATAAACAGGTTTAATGCACTGACACTACCTAGATAAAACTTGCCAAAGGTATCACGGGATGTCTGGTTCTGGGCATAATGACTTAAAGAAAAATAATACATCCTAGTTAATGATATAAACATTTCATTATGTAATATAATCATAAAGTTGTGGCAAAATCTTTACTGGCACGCTAACATTCCTCTGCTCACAACACCTTAATTTGGATAGCCATCGTGCTTAGATAGAATGGATTTCTTAAAATGAATACAGGAGAACTTTTTAGATCAATATGTAGAGGACCCAACACGGGACGGCTCAGTGCTGGACCTAATTCTGGGGAATGAAGTTGGACTGGTGGTTGAGGTGGTGGTGGGGGAGCATTTTAGTGATAGTGATCACTACATGGTACAATTTAAGCTTGTTATGGACAAAGAAATAGACAAGTTGCAAAAAAAAAAAAAGTTTTGGATTGGGGGAAGTGGATTTCAGTAAAATAAGGCAGGATCTGGCCATGGTAGACTGGGAACTGCTACTTGTGGAGACATCTACAGAAGAGTACTGGGGAGAGGAGGGGCATTCAAAAAGGAAACGGGGGCGGGATTCTCTGACACCCCCCCTCCCCCCACCCCCCGGCTGGGTCGGAGAATCGCTGTGGGGTGGCGTGAATCCCGCCCCCGCTGGCCGCCGAATTCTCCAGCACTGGAGATTCAGCGGGGGTGGGAATCACGCCGCGCCGGTCGGCGGACGCTCACAGCGGCCCCCCCCGGCGATTCTCCAGCCCACAATGCGCCGAAGTCCCACTGGTTCTTTGCCAGTCCCACCAGCGTAAATTAGACGAGGTCCCTCACCGGTGGGACCTGGTGGTGCGGGCGGGCTCCGGGGTCCTGGGGGGGGGGGGGGGCGATTTGGCCCCGGGGGTTGCCTCCACGGTGGCCTAGCCCACGATCGGGGCCCACCAATCCACGGGCGGGTCCGTGCCGTGGGGGCACTCTTTTCCTACCCACTGGCCATGTAAGCCTGCACGATAGCCGACGCGTAGGCGAACCCCCCCCGCCCCTGCGCGGGATGACGTCAGCAGCCGCTGATGCTCCCGCGCATGCGCGGACCCGTGCAGGCCAGCGGAGTCCCTTCGGCCCGGCTGGCGTGGCGCCAAAGGCCTTCCACGCCGGCCGGCGGGGCCCAAACCTCTCCAGCGCTGGCCTAGTCTCTGAAGGTGCGTGGGATTCCGCACCTTTGGGGCAGGCCGACGCCGGAGTGGTTCACGCCACTCCGTCCCGCCGGGACCCCCGCCCCGCCGGGTACGGGAGAATCCCGCCCGGAATGTATAGGCCTAACTTGTGCCCTCTCGGGTGATAGGAAGGAGTAAAAAGCCCAGACAGCCACTGGTGACCAGAAGTATTCAGGATATGATGAGAAGATAAAGAGAGGCCTTTAGCAGGTACAAGGGGAGCAAATCATTGGAGGCGTTAGTGGGGTACAGAAAGTGTAGGATAGAGCTTAAGAAAGCAATTAGGAGATCAAAGAGAGGATTTGAAAAAGCTTTGGCTGGTAAAAGTAGGAAAAATCCCAAGATATTCTATAAGTATATCAATGGGAAGAGGATAACGAGGATAACTTGGCCCATTATGGACCAAGGGGCAATCTGTGGGTGAAGCCAGAGGCCATTGGTAGGGTGTTGAACAAATACTTCACATCTGTCTTCACCTAAGGGAACGAGGAGGTAGGTAAGGAACTCAGGGAGAGAGACTGTTCAGCAAATCGACATAGGGAGTGACAAGGTATTGGAGGTGTTGGCAGGCTTAAAAGTGGACAAATATCCAGGTCCGGATGAATTGTGTCCCATGCGCAGGGGGAGGTGAGGGAGGAGATTGCAGGGGCTCTGACCCAAATTTTTAATTCCTCTCTGAACATGGGGGAGGTGTCAGAGGACTGGAGAACAGCTAATGTGGTCCCACTATTTAAGAAGGGTTGCAGAGATAAGCCAAAGAACGACAGATCAGTGAGTCTCATGTCAGTGGTATTGGAGAAAATTCTGACGGTTTGATCAGGAATAGGCAGCATGGCTTTGTCAGAGGGAGGTCATGTCTGACAAATTTGATTGAATTTTTTGAGGCGGAGACCAGTTGTGTAGATGAGGGTAGAGCAGTTGATGTAGTTTATATGGATTTCAGGAAAGCTTTTGAAAAGGTCCCACATGGGAGACCTATAAAGAAAGCAAATGCACGTGGGAAACAGGGTAATTTGATAAAGTGGATTCGAAATTGGCTTAGCTGTAGGAGACACAGGGTGATGACAGACGGCTGATTTAATGACTGGAAGCCATTGTCCAGTGGCGCACCACAGGGATCTGTGCTGGGGCCCCTATTATTCTTCATTTATCTGAATGACATAAATGACTATGTGGGGGGGTAGGATCTGTAAGTTTGTGGATGACACAAAGATTGGCCGGGTGGTTAACAGTGAGATTGAGTGTCTTGGATTACAGGAAGATAGAGATGGGATGGTCAAATGGTCAGAAAAGTAGCAGATAGAATTTAAGCCTGACAAAATAAAGACAAAATACACTGGGAAGTTCTGAGGAAGAAAGAGACCTTGGTTTATTTGTCCAGAGATCTCTGAAGGTGGAAGGGAAGGTTAATAGGGTGGTGAAAAAGGCATATGGGACACTTTCCTTCATCAATCAAGGCATAGATTGCAAAAGAAGGAAGGCCATAACGGAGTGGATTTGTTTTATTGTCATGTGTACCGAGGTACAGTGAAAAGTATTGTTCTGCATTCATTCCATACATGAAAAAAACAAGAGGGCAAACATGAATCCACAATGTAAATACATAGACACAGGCATCAGGTGAAACATGCAGGAGTGCAGTATTACTCAGTAGAGAAGATGTTTGAAGAGATCAGATCAGTCCATACGAGAGTCATTCAGGAGTCTGGTGACAGCAGGTAAGATGCTGCTTTTGAATCTGTTAGTGCGTATTCTCAGACTTTTGTATCTCCTGCCCAATGGAAGAGGATGGGAGGGGTCTTTGATTCTGCTGCCCCCTTTCCCAAGGCAGCTGGAGGTGTAGACAGTCAATGGATGGGAGGCAGGTTTGTGTGATGGACTGGGCTGTGTTCAGGACTCTCTGTAGTTTCTTATGGTCTTGGGCCGATAGTTGCCATACCAGGCCGTGATGCAGCCCGATAGGATGCTTTCTATGGTGCACCTGTAAAGTTTGGTGAGAGGTTTGGTAAAGTCAATGTGGACATGCCGAATTTCCTTAGTTTCCTGAGGAAATATAGGTGCTGTTGTGCTTTCTTGATCGTAGTGTTGACGTGGTTGTATCAGGACAGATTTTTGGTGATGTGTACACTGAGGAATTTGAAGCTATCAATCATCTCCACCTTGGTCCCATTGATGCTGACGGGGGTGTGTACAGTACTTTGCTTCCTGAAGTCAATGACCAGCTCTTCAGTTTTGCTGACATTGAGGGAGAGATTGTTGTCGTCACACCACTCCACTAGGTTCTCCCTCTCCCTCCTGTATTCTGACTCATCGTTGTTTGGGATCCGACCCACTACGGTCATGTCATCAGCAAACTTGTAGATAATAATACCAATCGCTTATTGTTACAAATTGGCATCAATTAAGTTACTGTGAAAAGCCCCTAGTCACCACATTCCGGCGCCTGTTCAGGGACGCTGGTACGAGAATTGAATGCGCGCTGCTGGAATTGTTCTGCATTACAAGTCAGCTGTTTAGCCCACGGTGCTAAACCAGTGGAGTTGGAGACAAATTTTGCCACGCAGTCATGTGTGTACAGGGAGTATAGTAGGGGGCTAAGTATGCAGCCTTGTGGGGCCCCGGTATTGAGGACTATTGTGGAGGAGATGTTGTTGTTTATTCTTACTGATTGTGGTCTATGGGTCAGGAAGTCGAGGATCCAGTTCAGCGGGAGGAGCCAAGTCCTAGGTTTTAGAGTTTTGATATGAGCTTGGCTGGGATTATGGTTTGAAGGCGGAGCCGCAATCAATGAATAGAAGCCTGACGTCAGAGCCCTTGTTGTCGAGATACTCCAGGGATGAGTGCAGGGCCAGGGAGATGGCGTCTGCCAAGGAACGATTGTGGCGATATGTGAATTGCAGTGGATCATGGCATTCTGGGAGTATGGTGTTGATGTGGAGTTGTATAGAACTTTGGAGAGGCCACAGCTGGAGTACGGTGTGCAATTGTGGTCGCTACATTACAGGAAGGATGTGATTACGCTGGAGGGGGTGCAGAGGAGATTCGCCAGGATGTTGCCTGGGATGGAACATTTAAGTTATGAAGAGAGGTTGGATAGGCTGGGGTTGTTTTCACTGGAGCAGCGAAGACTGAGGGGCGACCTGATTGGGGTGTACAAGACTATGAGTGGCATGGACAGGGTGGACAGGGAGCAGCTGTTCCCCTTAGTTGAAGGGTCAGTTACGAGGGGGGCACAAGTTCAAGGAGGGGTACAGGAGGTTTAGGTGGGATCCGAGGGTAAACCCAGAGGGTGGTGACGGTCTGGAATGCACTGCCTGGGAGGGTGGTAGAGACGGGCCGTCTCACATCCTTTAAAAGGTACCTGGATGAGCACTTGGCCCATCACAACATTCAAGGCTGTGGGCCAAGAACTGGCAAATGGGGATTAGGTAGGCAGGCCAGGTGTTTTTCATATGTCAGTTCAGACATAATGGGCCGATCTCTTCACCTGGCGGAGCAGGTTCGATGGGCCGAATGGTCCACTCCTGCTTCTGCACTGCATTATTCTGTGATTCTGAAACTGAGGTTTGCATCCCTGGAAACTGATGCCTCTGCAAGGATTTGATACAGTTCATTAAAGTTCTGATGGGGTTTGATATGACAGATAAGGAGATCTTTTTTGTGTGTTAGGGAGATTAGAAATAGGACTTCTAAATCTAAGACATTCACTGATAAATCTAATGAGGAATTGAACAGAAGCTCCTTTCCCCGGAGAGTAGTTAGGATATGGAACTTGCTACCACAGGAGTGGCAGCGGTAACTAGTGTAGATGCATTTAAGGCAGAGCTCAATAAATACACGAGGGAGAAAGGAATAGAAAGTTATGCTTAAAACATTAGCAAGAGGAAGCTTATGGAGCATAAACATTGATGATGCACCTGAGAACGAGAGGTGATCTCATTGACGAGTACAAGATTCTGAAGGGGTTTGTTACGGTGAGCGCTGAGAGATTGGTTCCGTTGGTCGGAGAATCTAGAACACAGGGGTTCAGGATAAGGAGCCGATCAGTGAGGGCTGAGATGTGGAGAAATGTCTTCACTCAACAGGTTGTGAATCTTTCGAATTCTTTGTCCCAGAGGTTTCTGGGTGTTCCATCGTTGAATATATTTTATGCTGAGATAGACAGATTTGTGGTCTCCCAGGGAATTATGGGATATGGGAAGCGGGTGGGAAAATTGAGTGGAACATCAAGATGATATTGAATGGCGGAGCAGGTTCGATGGGCTGAATAGTCCACTCCTGCTTCTATTTCTCAGGTTCTTGTGTGAAACAAAATAACATCTTCAAAGAGAGATAAGAGGCGAGATTCTCCGTTGCCCGACGCCAATATCGTAATCGACGATCGGGCAGAAAATGGGCTCTGACGTTCAAATCGAGGCTGCGTCGGTTTGACGCCGGTCAGCCATGATCCACCCCCATGGAAGTGGCATGATCACATTGCACGCCGTTGCGACGACATTGGCGCATCATCAGAAGGAGCTCCCGCGATGCTCCATTACCGATGGGCTGTGTTCCTGACCGCGCGGTTAACGTGTGGTCTCAGCGGTCGGGAGCCCGGCGTGGCAGCTGCGGACTGTGTCCAGCGCCACCACACTTGGCCGGGATCCGTGCCGCTGGCCGGGGGAGCATCCACGAGGGCTGGGCGTACTGGGGGGGGGGGGGGGGTGGCCAGTGGATTCGCAGATGGTGGGCCGGGTCCACGAAAGGCCGGTGACATGTTGTACGGCACGAACGTTGCTGCAGGCCGTCGCCGTGCGCATGCATGGCCAGGGACCCGGCCTTTCTCTGCCCATTTTCGGCGCAGGAGCCGGGAGTTTCACCCAGCGGCGTTGCTAGCCCCTCATCGGTCCTGGAATCGGTGAGGTTCCGTCGCTGATTTTGGCGGCATAGAACGCCCGCAAATTCTCTGTTTCAGCCGGCACTTAGCTGCTGAAACGGAGAATCCAGCCCAGATTTCCTAAATTATTTTAGAGTGGCATAGGCCATAATATTGGGTATGTTTGTGGGCAATATTTGCATCTTAATGCACAAAGCAGAGAATTTGGATCTTCCAGTCCAAATTCTGGTTGCAGGGTGAGATCGTTGACCCTCTATTAAGATAACTATTGAATAAACCTACTTTACTGAGAAAAACACAACATGCTGGAAATACTCAGCTGGTCGAATAACACCTGTGGAGAGAGAAACAGAGTTAACATTCAGAAATGCCATCTCACCAGTGTTTCGCATTATCAGAGAATGTAGCCGATTCTGGTATTTAAAGCCACTTTTGGATCCCAAGAAAATGTGCCTACATCTTGAACCTTTTGACACTTGTCTGAGTCTTTCCTCACCTCATAAAGTCTTCCTCAGGTATTTGAGCCTCAGCACGTTTTGGTACTTACAAATTTCTGCTTTGAAACTGCTGCTGAACCTATTGGTATGCCACACTGCCCTCCAGTGGTACTTGTGACAATGGGCATTTGGGTGAGGAAACCGACACCATTTATATCAGCACCTTTACGGTGGTGAAACTTTCCCAAGCACCCAACAGAAACATTGATCATATGAAATTTGACACTGAACGGCATGAGGGTGGGTATCTGAGGGGCGGTGAACCACAGCTTGTTCAAAGAGGAAGGTTTTAAAGAGCGCCTTTTAATGGAGAAGAGAGAGGTAGAGACACAGAGAGGTTTAGGGAAGGAATTCTGAACTTTACAATCTAGGCGTAGCTGCCAAATCTGGTAGGATTCCTCGCAAAGGCACACCTTTTAGCCAGGATTTGTGTGATGCTTTGTGTTCTGTGCAGCTGGCTCGGTTTGCGATAGTGAGTTGGCTAAGTCACGATTAGGGGATATACCAGAGAGAAGCCAGAATGGTCAGGAAAGTTTGAACAGGGAATTGAGAGGCGAATAAACAAAGTAACACGATCAGTGCAGAAAGATGTGGTGGGAAAGGAGGAAAGTGTGTGACAAAATGGGCATACCGAACAATGACACAGACAATGTATAACTATATCACACCTTTAACATAATAAAATCTCCCAGCACGGTAGGATGGTGGTTACCATAAATGCTTCACAGCTCCAGGGTCCCAGGTTCGATTCCCGGCTGGGTCACTGTCTGTGCGGAGTCTGCACGTCCTCCCCGTGTGTGCGTGGGTTTCCTCCGGGTGCTCCGGTTTCCTCCCACAGTCCAAAGATGTGCGGGTTAGGTGGATTGGCCATGCTAAATTGCCCGTAGTGTCCTAAAAAGTAATGTTAAGGGGGGGCTGTTGGGTTACGGGTATAGGGTGGATACGTGGGTTTGAGTAGGGTGACCATTGCTCGGCACAACACCGAGGGCCGAAGGGCCTGTTCTGTGCTGTACTGTTCTATGAGTGTCACAAAAACATAAAACACAGAGGTGCACAAGCAGATGTTAGCTTGAATATTAGGTTTTAAGGAGTGTCTCAGAGAGGAAAAGCGATCGGCACGGCAGCACAGTGGTTAGCACTGTTGCTTCACAGCACCAGGGACCCAGGTTCAATTCCCGGCTTGAGTCATTGTCTGTGCGGAGTCTGCATGTTCTCCCCCTGGGTTTCCTCCGGGTGCTCCGGTTTCCTCCCACAGGTTCTAAAACACGAGCCTGCTAGGTGAATTGGACATTCTGAATTCTCCCTCTGTGTACCTGAACAGGCGCCGGAATGTGGCGACGAGGGGATTTTCACAGTAACTTCATTGCAGCCTACTTGTGACACTAATAAAGATTATTATAGAAGTGTAAGGAGGGTATTCCAGATTTTGAGGGCCAGGGCAACTGAATACGTGGCCACCAATAGTCCAATAATTAAAATCAGGGATGCCTAAGATGCCAGAATTAGAGGAGGGCAGATAACGCAAAGATATTACAGGACTTGCAGAGATAGGGAGAGGTGCGGCCATGGAAAGATTTGAAAACAAGGATGCAAATTTAAAAAATAAGATGCTGCATAATTGACTGGGACCCACTGTAATAAAGCCAGTGAGCACAGGGGTGAGGGGGGGAACGGGACTTGATGTGAGGGAAGACACAGGCAGCCACAGGTTAATATTTATTAAGTACAGACACTCCACATATTGCTCAACACCACATTTCTGTACTTTCAGGCAGAAAAATTAATTCCGACAAAGATATAAAAACAGACGTTTTGTAAAGTACCTCTCTCCGGTACTTAGAATGGGCATGAAATAATTCATCATTTCAAATCTTCATCGACTTCAATATATACATAAACACACACACACACACACAGGAAATGGAGATAGAAAAAAATAAATGCTCCCGTTAATAGACAGAGAACAAAAAGAGACATTTGTGTCAGTCAGGGTGACCGCTCTTCAATCACTGAAGCTCGGGAGTTGATGATCCTAAGTACAGTCGAAGATCTGTAATGGTGGACTTCATAATCTTTCCAGGAATGGTTTCCATGTTCAGCCTCTGGTAGGCCGCATATCGATGGCACCCACCGAATGAATAGAAATAGTCCCCACCTTGACGACCTTTGATCCAGAGGACATCTATTGGAGGCACATTGTGCACTTTGTTCCTGTCCTGTGGAAGAAAGAGATCATCGTAGTGTTTGTTTTCACCAGGGAACAGAGAACAACATCAACCAGTCCGAGTGCAGGAAAAATATCCCAATGTGGAAGAGGATCACACTTTGGAGCAACAAGGCACAATATATATATATATATGGAAGACTTGCCTTCATTGGATGGGGCATCGAGTATAAAAACTGGCAAGTCATTCTGCAGTTGTACAGAACCTTGGTACGGCCGCACTTGGAATATTGCGCATAATTCTGGTCACCATACTACAGAAGGATGTGGAGGCTTTGGAGTGCGTGCAGAGGAGGTTTACTAGGATGTTGCCTGGTCTGGAGGGCGTTAGCTGTGCGGAGAGGCTGAATAGACTCAAACTGTTTCCATTACAACGATGGAGGTTGCGGGGTGACCTGATAGAGGTCTACAAGATTATGAGGGGCATGGATAGAGTGGATGGGCAGGCACTCTTTCCCAGGGTGGAGGGGTCAATCACCAGGGGACGTAGGTTTAAGGTCCATGGGGCAAAATTTAGAGGAGATGTGCGAGGCAGGTTTTTTTTTACACAGAGGGTGGTGTAATTATATATTAACGGCGTTCAAAAGGCATCTCGACAAATAATGGATAGGATGGGTATAGAGGGATAGGGGCTGTTTAGCACTGAGCTAAATCGCTGGCTTTGAAAGCAGACCAAGCAGGCCAGCAGCAAGGTTCGATTCCCATAACAGCCTCCCCGAACAGGCGCCGGAATGTGGCGACTAGGGGCTTTTCACAGTAACTTCATTTGAAGCCTACTCGTGACAATAAGCAATTTTCATTTCATTTCATTTCACAAGGAAGTGCTGAGTGTTTGGCCAAAGGTGTGTCATGACCGGTACAGGCTGAGAAGGCCGAAGGGCCTGATCCTGTGCTCTTTGTTCTTTATTACCGGCTCTCTATCTACCGTTCTTCAATATGGTGCTGGGTTCAAGATCTCCGATGGATGATCACAGAACTGGGGAGGGGTGAGGAAGGAAGGGAGATGGAAAATTAAAGTCGATCTCACACACAAGAAAATAAATTCAATCGAAATAATTAGGGGAATGATTGGCCTCAGACTTGATGTACGTGTCTGGCCCTTGATCACTAAACGGCTCTTGGAGAAACAGTTCAAGAAAGACCAAGATTGGAACTGATAAAATGGATGAAGTTGTCACCCATGCAGTGCATTCTGGGTAGGATGCCGCCATTATTGACAAGCCTTGACCAAAGAGGCATGCCTATGTGAGGTTGCCAACCCTCTAGGATTGTCCTGGAGTCTCCAGGAATTGTTGAATAATCTCCTGAACACTGTTGTGAGTAATACCAAAGTAATATAGAAATATGGGGTGGGGCAGCTGGGAGCAGGAGGTCATGTCACTTGACCTTCGGGAATATGTCCAGTCAGGATTGGTAACTTTATATATGGACCCCAATAGTCTAGCTGTTCACAGTCAATAATCATCCTGAGAACATTTCCACGGGGAAGGGAAAATATTAGCAGGAATTTTGCTTAATTTTCTCCTCCCTATCCCAAGGACTCTGAGGTGTGCCATTAGTTGACTTGTGTCAACAAAGGCGCACAAGACCAAGGTTCAGCATAGGGGCCTAGCTGCTTTTACAGCTACTCTGTGAGTCATTCGAATAAGGTGGGTACCTTTCACCACCAGGCAATGGGCCCTGCTGGAAAAACGATGCTAATGTGGAGGTTCGCTGAGTAAATGATCGATCTTGGCTGCCATGGACCAAGAGCCCAGCAACACTTACAGCCTCCTCACAGCCCAAGATGGCCACTTGTGAAAGAAACCAGAGAGCCTCCAGCACCAAACAGGAGTCACAGGATTTAGGACATGATGGAAATGTGGCGAAAAAGTTAAATATTTTGAGTAAAGTATTTTGAGTTATTTACAACATTAGAATAGGCTGTTCAATCCAAACGGTCCATGCTGCTGTTAATGTTGCATATTCTGCTATCCCTTTCTCCCTTATTCACTCTCCGGCGTCCCCTTAAATCCAACTCTGCTATTCCCCTCTGTGAGGAGGCGAGTTCACATTATTGATTATGTTTCTCCTGAATCCCCTATTGGGTTTATTAGTGACCATCTTATACTTAAGGCCCCTCGTTCTGGTCCCTCGCACAAGTGGAAACATTTGTTTTATGCCGAGCCAATCAAAGCCTTTCTTAATCTTAAAGGCATCGTATCAGCTCGCCCCCTTGGCAATGTTCCCTCTAAGCTGCACAACTGTACAGTAGCTCAGATGTTCCTGCAGAAACCGCGCACAAGTTAACCCATTTAGGTTATCGCGCCCGTATAGCTGTGCAAAAAAATAAATAAAGCGGCCAGCAGCACAATTCAATTGCACTCTACAAATATTGCCTCCCTGTCTTCTCTGCTCCAAAGATAGGTGCTGCAGCCTGCTCAATCTTTCCTGACTGGTTTAAACTTCCAGTTCTGGAATAATTCCAAGTCAATAATTTTTGCTCCTTTTCCAATGCCTTCAGGTCCTTCCTACGATATGGAATCCAGACCTGTTCACAGTGCTACAAGTGTGGCCTGATCAAGGCTCCATACATGTTTAACATAACAAATGTTCTGGGATAGCTCATTGGGAAACTCACAGAATGCTCACTGCCTCCTTCTCAAAGGGCAATTAATGGATGAGCAGCAAAGGCTGATCTTGCCAGCGATGCTCACGTCCCACAAAAGAATAGAATAAGATGGTCAAACTGGCAATCTGGGAGTTTGGAGACAGAGTTGTCCACTCACTCTGCCTGGGTTCATTCCAAAAACTCTGCAATCTAGTTTGGCACAACTTCCCGACAATAATAAGCACAGCTTGTCCAGGGCCCTCCTGCAACAGGACACTTCTTTCTCCCATTGACATTCCCTCATTATCAACGTTCTGTGGGATTACCATTGGCCAGAGGGAGTGGGGACGTCGACTGGAGACTGTGCCACAAATGTCATTCAATGGTTAAAAATGCTGAGTTGGGGAACTGGGGAGGACAGTCACTGCAAAATAAATGGGATTCGGGTACAGGATATGCAAAGTGCTGCAATCTGGTTAAACCTTGGGGATAAACACCTTTAAACTCTTAGTACAATGAACAGTGGTAGTTAAAATGCCAAATAGATTCTTCAAATGTGTAGCTTAAGGGATATAACACAAATCCAGGAAATTGATAGTTAGCTTGTACAAAGCACTGACTCACCCCACCTTGAACATTGTTTACAATTCTGGACATCGCATCACAGGGGGGATATCCTGGCATTGGGCAGAATACAAAGAAGGACAAGCAAAGCAGACAAATGGGATTGGATGCCTGAGCTATGAAGAAAGACCAGGAATATTTACATTGGAATAAGGCAATTTAAGAGAGGACCTCATCAAGATATTCGGTGCCTTGAAGTGAAACTGAGAACCGAGTTCAACTTAAAAGAAAAACTCTCGACAGGATTCAAGCTTAAAAGGAAAAGATAACTATACATTTGAACGTGTAACTGAGATGGCAACACATGGGGCAGCTCAGAGAGTGAGGCAGTTCAGTCTCTGGTCAATGGCAACACCCAGAATGTTGGTAGTGGGAGATTCCCCGATGAGAATGGTATTGAATGTCAATGGGTGTAAAAAAAGGTATTAGTGTAACATTACTGTGATATTAAGTGAAATACATTTCCATTGAGGAAGAAAGTAAAGAAAACATATTTATTCACCAGATTGGTAACTTGGCGACGTTTCATTAATACAATTAGAAATGAGGTTACTACAAAAAAAAATGAACATTCTTTCGGAGTGTCAATCTACCGCCCACGAGTAGCCCAGTTAGTGTCCTGGGATCCAAAAGTTCCAACTTAATTTCTGGAGCCTCCTCGAAGGCCTGAAACTGATCACAATGAGTGGAAACTCCGACTAGTGATTAATACGAACTGGGCGTGTGGCCAGTTTTGTGGGCAAGACCTTCTTCTGATGCAATGTCTTAAAAACAAATGTAAAAGATTGTAGAAATGCGAGTAGCGCTGTACGCAATTTGCACTTAAAAATCCTGAACTTTTGGGATCGGTTATCCTGAATTCTGACAACGTTTCCTCCCCCCAACATAAAAAAAGCGAAGAGTGCAATAAAACGAAAACTCCAGGAGATCCTTCAGAATCTGAGGACATCACAAAGCATGTCTGTGACCTTTCAATAGGACAGCTTCCCTCCTAAAGTTTAGCATGCCCCCCCCCGCCCCGCCCCCCCCCCCCCCCCCCCCCCTCCGCCCACCACCACCAACTCTTCTTCAAGTAGCGTAGTGGAATGTCTGACAGCAATCGAGAATTGAGAAACAGGGTTAATGTTTCGAGTCCAATGTGACTCAATATACGATGAATCATACTGGAGTCAAAAGGTTAACTTCCTTTCTCTGTCCACAGATGTTGCCCGACGTGCTGCCCCCACAGCATTTTCATTTTATTTCAGATCTCCACCAGCCTCAGTATTTTGCTTTTATATCAAAGATCCTAAGTCTTGAAGAGTAATATTTCATCCCAAAGGATCAAAAGCGTATTCCTTGATTTTAGCAGCAGGACAAACCAATAAAAACTTGGGAAATGCCGAGTACTGGTCTGACCTGGTTCTGAATTTACAGCCTTTTCTCTTTCTGAAATCTTGCTGGGCCGGATTCTCCGTTTCTGAGTCTGAGTGCTGACGCCAATGGAGAATTTGTGGACCTTCACATCAGAAGAATCGGAGCCACACCCGCGCCGATTCTGCTACCGGTGAGGGGCTAGTACCGGCGACGCCCACCTTCAAAACCCACGGAAAACAGTGCGGGAATCTCTGGGTCCGTGATGGATGCTTGCAGGACTGACTAGCTGCAGCCGCGCTTAACCAATACCCCCCCCCCCCCCCCCCCCCCCCCACACACACATACACACGCACATTGAAAGGGGCGGAAAAGAGTTGTACTGGAGCGCCCATACAGCTGATGGGTTGGCAGGGGCCAGAGGGCATCCAGAGGGGTGTCCCAGGGGGTCACCTATACGACCCAGGGCACCAGGTTTACAGAGGGCTGCAGCGGCATGCGCAGCTGCATGGCTGCCATGCCAGCTGCGATAATGGTGATGCATATCCGTCCACCCCGACTCCACAGCCCACTCCCTGGCCACTCTCTGCTAACCTAAGTGTGATTACTCTGTCTGACTGAACCAGACTAGCTCCTAGCCACCTGCTGTATGTATTATGGACTCACTCTGTAGATGTCCCCAGTGGAAAGTGCCTCCTGCCTTTTATAGTGGGAAATCACCCCCAAGTGTTCTGCCTGCTGATTGGTTATGTCCTGTTCTCTGTGTTCATTAGCTGCCTGTCTGTATCTCATTGTGTGCATGTCTGCATATCATGACATTCGGAAGGATGAATCCTGAGGTTATATCATTTGATGTGTAGCTAGAATTTGTCATCTAAGTGTGTTTGGACGCAGAAGCGCCTGAGAGCAGACAAGGGAGTCAATGAATCCGAGTTTTTAATATAAATCTGAGTTGCTCCCCCCCCCCCCCCCCCCCCCCCCAACCTCATGGTGCAAACTGTGGTTTGCCTCAGCTCCATAATTGAAAATTCTTTAGCTTCTGATCCAACTGACCCGTCACTTCCCTCACCCGGAAGATATTGAAGGAGGAAACCCCAACATTGTCAATATCACAAGTGATCCATGTCGACAATAAAAGGTAAGGCTAGAAATCATTTCCGTGACTGTCACCCCCCCCCCCCCCCCCCCCCCCACACACACACACACACTGATTTATCCAAACTAGAGAATCAAAATAATGATGAAGTCTCGATTTTAAAATTGTAATTTCAAATGTTGCAACTTTAAATTTTCAGGAGGTTTTGGACAATAAACCAAACTCAGTAAAAAGATTCTCAAAGATTGTCAAAAGGCAATGAAATTCAACTGGGAGTGTACTTTTTAAAATCGTTCCTGTAGTCGGCAGCAGCGTATATTGATTAAAAGCTGACATCGATCCCACTCATTTGGGTAACATGAAATGTTCCAGATGTTCTACCTTTATGCTCTCCATTAAGCTCCTCACTTTGTCCTCGTCCAGCTCAGGCGGGAAGGGTCTGATGATGATTCTCATGGGCACATTGTGAGTCTCTGGGGGGCTTTCGGAGTGCATGCTCTGCAATCCCTCATCCTGAACGCCAGCGCTTTGGGAATGGTTGGGACGCTGCATGTCCCCCCTTAAATGTCTCAAAGTGTCAGGAAGATCACAAAGTAGCGAAGGGCGGCGGGACAGTCGGTGCCGGATACAATGTAACATCTCCAGGATGTTCACCAAGCGCCGAGACACAATTGTATCGTTTCCCAGTCGATACAGAACCAGGACTGACTCATTCACAAACTCCGGGGAGGGAAGGGATCAGGAAGTACCCACTCCACCCTGCTTAACACACACCGAGTGGGGAAGGATTCCAGTCAAATTCAGGGGACACCGAGATCTACCGTTCAACACTGATTTTGTTTTTAAACTAAATTAATAATTAGTGGCTCCAGTTACAAAATGAATATTACCCCCCCCCCCTCCCCCCCCCCATTGCAGGGTAGTTTTATTTTGGGCTTTCATTTTTGCGATGTCATCGTGAATAAGACAAATGGTGATTCACTACAGTGTGATTAAAATAATTGCAGGAATTTGCATTGAAACGTAATTGTAGGGTATAGGTTAGAATATAGTGAAGATCAGCTAGCCTGCTTTCTCCCCATCTACACCTGTGACTCTCCGGGTCCACTCCCTCACTTTAACAGTGTCCTGTTGCCTGGTTTTAACCATCTCTGCTCTATTAGAGCGTCCAACCCATTTTAAATATCCACTTCGCCCAACTGACTCTGACCTTTAGCCTGGTGACAGTGGCGAGGTACAGTTCCAATTAAATGTAATGTCTGCTCCAGGGCGGCAGGATGACACAGTGGTTAGCACTGCAGCCAGTGCCAGGGACCCGGGTTTGATTCTGGCCTTGGGTGACTGTGTGGAGTTTGCCCGTTGTCCTCATGTCTCCAGGGGGATATGGATGGGCTGGTCAGACGGGCTGATCAGTGGCAAATGGAATTCAATCTGGATAAGTGTGAGGTGATGCATTTGGGCAGGACCAACAAGGCAAGGGGAATACATGATAAACGGCAGGACCCTGGGAGGCACCGAGGGTCAGAGGGATCTTGGTGTGAATGTACACCGGTCCCTTCAGGTAGCCGAGCAGGTGGATACAGTGGCTAAGAAGGCATATGGTGTACTTGACTTTATTAGCTGTGGCATAGAGTTTAAGAGCAGGGAGGTTATGCTGGAACTGTATAAAACATTGGTTAGGCCACAGATAGAGTGTCGTGTGCAGTTCTGGAATCCACATTATAGGAGGGATGTGATAGCACTGGAAAGGGTGCAGAGGAGATTCACCAGGATGCTGCCTGGGCTGGGGAGTTTAATTATGAAATGAAATGAAAATCGCTTATTGTCACGAGTAGGCTTCAATGAAGTTACTGTGAAAAGCCCCTAGTCGCCACATTCCGGCGCCTGTCCGGGGAGGCTGGTACGGGAATCGAACCGTGCTGCTGGCCTGCTTGGTCTGCTTTAAAAGCCAGCGATTTAGCTCAGTGAGCTAAACCAGCCCCTGAAGAGAGATTAGATAGACTTGGATTGTTTTCATTGGAGCAGAGGAGACTGAGGGAGGACAAGATTGAGATGTATAAAATTATGATGGGCATAGATAGAGTAGGCAGGAAGAAACTTTTCCTCTTGGTGGAGGGGGTCAATGACCAGGGGGCAGAGATTTAAGGCAAGGGGCAGGAGGTTTAGAGGGGATGTGAGGAAAAACCTTTTCACCCAGAGGGTGGTGGGAGTCTGGAACTCGCTGCTTGAAAGGGTGGTGGAGACAGAGACCCTCATACCATTTAAGAAGTATTTAGATGTACACTCGTGATCCCAGGATAGACACGGCTATGGGCAAAGTGCTGGGAAATGGGATTAGAATGGTCAGGTGGTTGTTTTTGACCTGCACAGATGTGATGGGCCGAAGGGCCTTTTTGTACTGTATGATCCTATGACTATGATATCCAGGGTTCACTGGATTTGTTGGTCCCATCCTTTTGCTTGACTGGAACATGTTGGCCCTGCACTCTCCCAATTTCCTTCTTGAACGCGTTCCTCTTTTGTTCCTTTAACCCCACTTCACGTGCTTGAAACTTATAACTTCTCCCAGTCCCGATGAAAACTCATTGATCTGAAACATTAATCCTGTTCCTCTTGTTGCCAATCGGCACCGGAGTCACCAATAATGTTGCTCTTTTTAATGAGTGGAATACTATCCCACCAATCAGCACCAATAATGTTGTCAAATCAACTAGATATGACAGTTATTAATGATAATGTTGCTTTTCAGAGTCGCCAGGTACCAAATGATACCACCACAAGGCTTTGCCGGATATCGATCAAAGACCAAGCAACCAGTTAGTCAGTTCAAGTTCAAAGATAGTTTATTTATACAAAAGGATTACTTCGACATGCAGTATAAAACATTACAAGTTAAACTGCACCTAACAACTACAATAACCTATACTTAAGTTCAGAGCAACCATCTCTTTGCAGATGGACAAGGCCTTTGTCCGGATCTTGCGTGGCTGGGTAGAAGAAGTGGCTGAGTTTCTGCTGGGCTCATCCGTCTGGTAGCAATTGTTGGTCTTTAACTTGTCCTTTGGTCGTAATGCTACACTTGGTTTTAGGCGTAGGCCAGGGCCAAGAGAGACCGAACACATGGCTGTGTCTCTTTTTATCCTCCTGGGATTTCATGCTCTTTGGGGCGGTCCTTAGCTTTGGACCCAATAATTCGACAGACTTAGATCACTCACATGAAATATCACAATGAATAGAAAGAATCTGTAGATTCCCTACAGTGCAGAAGGTGGCCACTCGGCCCATTGAGTGTGCACTGACCCTTTGAAAGAACACCCGACCTATCCCAATCCCCCACCCTATCCTTATAACCCAGTGTTTTGCAAACTTTTTTCCGGGGACCCATTTTTAACAACCGGCCAACCTTTGGGACCCACCCCGACCAATCTTCGCGAACTACGCTGGCCGACCTTCGCGACCCACGCCGGCCAAGCTTCGCGGCCCATGCCGGCCGACCTTTGCAACCCACCACCAGCCAACCTTCGCAGTGTACGCCAACTGACCTGCCCGACCTACCATTTTCTCTTAACTTGTTTGCTGCTGACAAAAGTGGCGGAAATGGTTTTGAGTCCCTTTGGCCCTCGTACACACTCCTCCAATGGAACCTGTTGGATGAAGGGGAAGCCTCCCGGTGTTGGAAAGTATGGGGTCTCCATCTGTCCAAAGTTCTGCATTTTTTTCTTGTAAAATGTTTTCAAATAAAATCCCACCGAACTTGTAAAAAAAAATAAAAACAACATGAGTAAAATAAAATATATAAAACCCCCATGAACTTGCAAAAAAAAAGCTGCGGCCATTGAAAAAAAAGCGTCCGCACTGCGCATGCGTGCCCGATCATCGGCACGCGTGCGCATAGTTTTGTGCATGCGCACTGTTGATCTGGCACGAATGCGCAGTGCGGCTGCATTTTTGTTACATGTTCGCGGCCATTTTGAAGGCTGCAGCGGGTGCTGCGTGCGGATCTGCGCAATCGAGATCGCCGCGACGGACGGCTCCACGGCCCTCCCGACACCCGCCCGTGACCCACCCACGGGTCTCGCCCCCGAGTTTGACAATGCCTGCTGTAACCCCACCCAAACTTTGGATGCTATTCTGCTTTCACTTAGAGTCATAGGCTGGAATTATATGCCCGCCTGCCAGGAACTGGCTGGCAGGTGGGGAGAGGGGGGAAATCAGGTGGCATGGCAGGGGCTCCATGCCCATTTTCTCCTTGCCTTTGATGGTATTTCACCAGCAATGGGGATGGCGTTGACTGGCCCACCCATCCTAGGTCACATTGCAGCCCAATAGTGTCAATAACACAGTGGTTAGCATTGCTGCCTTACAGTGCCAGGGACCCGGGTTCAATTCCAGCCTTGGGTCACTGTCTGTGCGGAGTCTGCACGTTCTCCCTGTGTCTGCGTGGGTTTCCTCCGGGTGCTCCGATTTCTTCCCACAGTCCAAAGGTGTGCAGGTTAGCTGGATTGGCCACTTTAAAATTGTCATTTAGTGTCCAAAGGTCTGCAGGTTCAGTGGGGTTACAGGGATAGGGCAAGGGAGTGGGTGTAGGTAGGGAGCTCTTTCAGAGAGTCAGTGCAGACTCGATGGGTCGAATGGCCTCCTTCTGCAATGTATGGATTCTATGATAGGTGAGCAATTAATGGACACTTAAGGGCTTCCTCCCATTGGCACCTCAACATGTGGCCTTATTTCTGGCTGGGAGATGTTGGTTCCCTGCTGTTAGGGTACCCTATGCTCAGCAGGGGCTCCATAGCACATTGCTTGATGCCTCCTGCCTCCTGAAGATTCTATGCAGACCCTTCACCAAGGCCTGCCTAATTGACTCCAGCAGAGCCCTCCCACTCACCTTGCTGTCTGACCTCAATGATGATCTTTCCCAGGGCCACACCTTTCAGTGGCACTACTGGAGCTGGAGACTGCTGGCCAATTGATTGGTCGGCAGCTCCTGGAAGGGGGGCAGAAGCTTCAACCTGAGCCAAACAACCCCAAAGGCCCTCAAATCAGCTCGGGTTCCGAGAGCAGAGGCATTGCCCCCGAACCTTTTACTCTGTGTAAAACTCTGACCATAGTGTCATACACCACAGAAAGAGGCCATTTGGCTCATTGTCCCCAGGGTGGCTGTTATAAAGAGCTACCCAGTAGTTCCACTTCCCCTCCAGTAAGCTCTGCATAGAAGCATAGAATTTACAGTGCAGAAGGAGGCCATTCGGCCCATCGAGCCTGCACCGGCACTTGGAAAGAGCACCCTACATAAGCCCACTCCTCCACCCTATCCCCGTAACCCCAGCTAACCTTTTTTTTTTGGGCACTGAGGGGCAATTTAGCACGGCCAATCCACCTAAACTGCACATCTTTGGACTGTGGGAGGAAACCGGAGCAGCCGGAGGAAACCCACGCAGACACGGGCAGAACGTGCAGACTCTCCACAGACAGTGACCCAGGCTGGGAACCGAACCTGGGACCCTGCAGCTGTTAAGCGACTGTGCTAACCACTGTGCTACCGTGCTGCCCTCAGGTTTCTCCTTTTCAAGAATTTAGCTAATTACTTTTTGAAAATTACTATTGAAGCTGCATAAACCACATTTAAGATAGAGCATTGGAAATCATAATAACTCTCTGCTTGAAAAGAAAATTCACCTCCCCTCTGGTGCCGCCTGTGATTTCTTTAAACATGCAGTTTCAGTGAGTTAACAGTTAGGGGGAAGTTCAATACAGGCTTCATTTGATTTGATTTGATGTAGATTTATTGTCACATGTACAGAGGTACAGGAAAAGTGTTGTTCTGCGTACAGTCCAGGCAGATCGTTCCATACATGAAAAAACATAGGACATACGATAAATACACAATGTAAATACATAGACACAGACATCGGGTGAAGCGTACAGAGTGTAATAATGCTCAGTAGAGAAGATGTGTGGAGAGATCAGTTCAGTCCATAAGAGGGTCCTTCAGGAGTCTGGTAACACCGGGAAGAAGCTGTTTTAGAATCTGTTGGTGCCTGTTCTCAGACCTTTGTATCTTTTGAAGGAAGAGATTGGAAGAGGGAATAACCCGGGTGGGAGGGGTCTTTGATTATGCTGCCCGCTTTCCCAAGGCAGCGGGAGCTGTAGACAGAGTCAGTGGATGGGAGACGGGTTTGTGTGATGGACTGGGCTGTGTTCATGACTCTTTGTAGTTTCTTGCGGTCTTGAGCCAAGCAGTTGCCATACTAGGCTGTGATGCAGTCAGGTAGGATGCTTTCTGTGGTGCATCTGTAAAAGTTGGTAAGAGTCAATGTGGACATGCTGAATTTCCTTAGTTTCCTGAGGAACGATAGGTGCTGCTGGTCTTTCTTGGTCGTAGCGCAATGTGGGTGGACCAGGACAGATTGTTGATGTTTACACCTAGGAATTTGAAGTTGTCAACCATCTCCACCTCAACACCATTGATGCAGACAGGGTAGTGTATGACACTTCACTTCCTGAAGTCAATGCCCAGCTCCTTAGTTTTACTGGCATTGAGGGAGAGATTGAAAAAAAAAATCAAAGAACCCACATGAGAGTGGACGAAATGTGGTTATTATAATCACACCATACAACTGCCCTGAAATTAGGAGAGAATCAATAGACTCATTTGAACACCAGACAAATTGCTGAGAGGGTGAGTTTGAATTTTCTGTAAAACCAGCAATGAGGAATGGCTCTTTGTTTTATATTGAGTTCTTGATTTGAATGGGCAGAGCAATTTTTACTCCCAGACAGAAAATTGAAAATATACCCTATTCAGACGCAGAATATCCCCACTTAAAAAAAATATTTAATGGGGTGTGGTCAACAATTTTTAATTGCCATCCCTAATTTTCCTTGGGGAGGTGGTGGTAAGCCCTTTGCTTCGATCGGTGCCGCTCCAACAACACTCGAGAAGCTTTATATCATCCAGGATCAAGCAGCTTGCTTCTTCAGTGTCTCATCGACTACCTTAAACACGCGCACCCCCCCCCCCCCCCCCCCCCCCAATCACTGGGGCACAGCGGTCGCAGTGTGTTCCATATTGAAGATGCCAGTGCAGTAACTCATCAAGCCCCCTCTCAGAGCTGTACCTTCCAAACCTCTATTGCCGAGAGGAACAAGAGCAGCAGAGCAGACACCTGGGATCACCACCACCAGAAAGTTTTCCTCCAAGTCACATACCATCCTGACTTGGAAATATATCACTGTTCCTTTATCCTGTCTGGGTTCAATCCTGGAACTCCCTACCTGACAGCGCTGTAGGTGTATATACACTATAAGGGTGGCGGCAGTTCTACAATGTGGCTCGTCACCACTTTATCAAGGGCAGTTGGAGATGGGAGCCAGTGATCCTTCACCTCTTATGAAAGGGCAACAAAAAACAGTCCCTAGTGCAATGTACAAAGTCCCATCCCCCGTGACACAGACCGGGACTTCATAATGTAACTTTGGTGAAATGAGGTGAATTAGATGTACGTTAATAATCTAACTATAGTGGGTAAGGAAAATGTTATTACATAGAATATAGAACATACAGTGCAGAAGGAGGCCAGTCAGCCCATCAAGCCTGCACTGACCCACCTAAGCCCTCACTTCTACCCGATCCCCGTAACCCAATAACCCCTCCTAACCTTAATTAACAAGGAATCATAGTGGCAGCCGTGTGTACCATCTACAAGATGCACTGCAGTAACTCACCAAGGTTCCTTAGACAGCACCTTCCAAACCCGTGACCGCTACCATATAGAAGGACAAGAGCAGCAGATACCTGGGAACCCCACCACCTGGAGGTTCCCCTCCAAGTCACTCATCGCCCTGACTTGGAAATATATCGCCGTTCCTTCACTGTCGCTGGGGCAACATCCTGGAACGACCTCCCTAACAGCACAGTGGGTGCACCTACACCTCAAGGACTGCGGCAGTTCAAGAAGGCAGCTCACCACCACCTTCTGAAGGGCAATTAGGGATGGGTAATAAATGCTGGCCTAATCAGCGACGCCCAAATCCCGGAAATGAATTATTAAAAAACAAACACTCAGTTCACAGTCTCACACTGCCTTCTATACAAATCCTTTGAGGAACGTTTTGTGACTGTCCCTCACCAACAACTCATCACATCCCCTATTTGTGTCTAAACCCTGACAAACAACAACGATCTTGCATTTCTGGAATGACTAGCTCCAAATTAACACCGCTACAGCCAATGGAATGCTTTTTGAAGTGTAGTCGCTGTTGTGATGGACATGCAATCTGCGCACAGCAATGTTAATGCGGTCAGGTGATCCCTTATCGTGACATTGGATGAAGAATAAATATTGGCCAGGACACTGTAGGGGTGAACTCCCTAATCTTCAAATGATGGGTCTGGAATCATCGACGTACACCTGAGAGAGCCGAAGGGACCTCAGTTTAGCGTCTCATCCAACAGACAGCGCCTCTGACGGTGCAGGTCTCCCTCAGTACTACACTGGGAATGTTAGCCTTGGTAACATACTCAAGTAGCTGCAGTGGGACTTGAACCCATGTCCTACTGCGTTAGGGGAGAGTGCTACTTGATAAGCCGCAGCTGACACTAACCACAATGCAAGTTCGGATAGCTTCATATATTCCAATTTCCAATTCTCTTCCCACCCCCAGCGGTGCTCTAAGGCAGACTTTCGGCCATTTCCATAGCTAGTTATTCCCGGAAAAGGTCGTCGGGGCTTATAGCTTGAGGGGCCCCACTCCACATCATGTGTGGCTGACCAGGAGTCTCCCCCGCTCTTACCGCCAGCCAGTTGCATGTTTGCAAGGATTTGCAGGTTGACACTCAACCTGCGTGGCCGCGTTATGAATACACCTTCCTTGGCCGCCAAGTCCTGAGGTGGGACTCAAACCTGGAGCTTCTGGCTCAGGAAGAAGAGGCTTGTGGCACAACGGTAGCACGTCAGACTCCAGATCAGAGGTTGTGTGTTCAAATCGCGTCAGGCTCACAAAGGTTTCCCGCAGTTCTGATTCCTGGATTTTATATCTGGACCAAGTTTATGTGTGGGCATATTCTGGAAATGATGAATTAAAAAAAAAACCATGATGACAATTACCTTTAGGGGCAGCAAGGAAGTACAGTGGTTACCACTGTTGCTTCAGGGTCCCAGGTTGAGTTCCCGGCTCGGGTCACTGTCTGTGTGGAGTCTGCACGTTCTCTCCGTGCTGTTAGGTGAATGGGACATTCTGAATCCTCCCTCCGTGTACCCGAACAGGCGTCGGAATGTGGCGACTAGTGGATTTTCACAGTAACTTCATTGCAGTGTTAATATAAGCCTACTTGTGACAATAAAGATTATTATTATTATTATTAACCCCTGGCACCACAAGACCTCCAACTCTATATATAATCTCTCTCAATCTCCGATCCAGATTCCAATCTGTTACTGATTTCTATGTATCTGTTGTGCAATACGTAAGTGAGATCTATTCTAGGAAGTGTCATTAACCTCTGATCTACTCCACTAAATAAGCCAGCTCTTTCATTTCCCCACCGTTTACAGTATGCTTTCAATACTGATTAAAATTGGACAGCCCAGAGGTTTCAATTTGTTTTCTTAAACCTTCTGCTGGCAGCACTGTGGAGCCACACTGAGGTCAATGAACGTTCTGGGAATCAAAATATTTGTCCTACGCCCATTTTTCTTTTTAAAAATCACTTTTTGTGTGGAAGGTTAAACTCACATGGTATCTGGCAGCTTTCAACACTTATTTTCACTGCCACGGATTATTTTTCCATGGCTGTGCATAGATTTCTGCAGACAGGAATCATGAATTATTCCCTTCTAATTCTGCTTTAGAGCTGCAATGCCAGGCACAAGGTAATGCGTGACTGAGAGTGAGCCTGTTATTTAATCGGCCGGCCCAACTGTTGGTGCGGGTGGGTGTATTGTGTCTGGATTTTTCTGATCTCCAGTGTTCAGAGAGGCTCCTTATTGTGTCTGATTTCTGTTAACCAATGAATTGCGGAAGGCAAGGAGGCGAAATAAAAGACCTAACTTGCATTTCTGTAGCAACTTCCACAGCCTCTATCACATCAAATATTGAACGGAGAGAGCCCTGACTACTCTCTCCGATCAACATAAAAGATTTCATGGCACCTTTTCAAATAAGGGCAGGAAAGTTACCTCCAGCGCCCTAACCATTATTACTCCCCCCTCTCAACCCATATCACAAGAAAAGCAAAATATCATATTTCTGTGGGATCCTGCTCTGCAAATATTAACTGCTGTGTTTCTTACATTACAACAGTACTTCAGAAGTACTTTATCGGGTGTAAAGTGCTCTGAGATGTCCTGAGGTAGTGAACAGTTATATAAATGGAAGACTTTTTTGTTCTTTTTCAGAGAATTCTTGGCCACCTTAAGGGAAGAACAATGGAAGAACAGGCAAAATGAATAAGCACTAGTTCTCTGTCTCAGGTGGCTTTTGAGACAGTGTTGTGCTGGGCAAGAGATGCCCTCCTTCTAATATCCCAGACTGATCGACTAGGCTCCCATGTGAATTGATATGATATTGGCTAACTTCAGCCAGCCAGTTTTAGTCATGTGATGCTAGTATTAATGTTTTCTATTATCTACACAATGGGTTGATGATTGATGTAGGATCATGGCTGATCACCTGCTCCAACTTCACTTGCCCATCCTCTCCCCATATCCTGAATTAAGGGAAGAAGGTGGTGTAATGGTAATGTCACTGATTCAGAGGCTCTGTGGATATGGTTCAACTCCCAACACAGTAGACCCCCGTGGGGATCTAAAATAAAACCTGGAGTTGAAAGCTAGTCTCAATGCTGGTGACCTTGAGCTTATCATCGTTTGTCGTTTAAAACCCATCTGGTTCACTGATGTCCTTTAGGGAAGGAAATCTGCCATCCTTACCTGGTCTGGCCTACATGTGGCTGCAGACCGAACAGCCATGTGGATGACGTTTAATTGCCCTCTGAAATGGTCCAGCAAGCCACTCAACGGATGGGCACCAATGCTGGCTTCGTCAAGGATGCCCAAATCTCATGAACAAATTAAAAGATCCCCTTAGTGCCCAAAGTCTTCCATCTTAATTTCAGTTGCGAATCATACCTCCAAAGCCCTCTGAAGGAGGGAATTGCAAAAATTCCCAAGGCTCTGAGTGAAGAGATTTCTCCTCATTTCAGTGTAAGTGGCTGACTACTTATTCGAAGACTCTCCCCCTTGTTCTAGACTCTCCAGCCAGGGGGATCTGAATGTAAACCTGGTCTGTTAATGGAAATAGTTTTTTCTATCACAGACACAAGTTGGGAGAAAGTCTGAATCCTAATAGTCCTTCAAATAGATACATCATTGACCTCTTCTCATAGTTTAACTGACTACAAAAGTGAGTAATCTGTCAGTGTCAGCCCTATTGTGGTCTGTCACAGATCCATAACACTGATTGGGGAATGGACACTTAACATGGAAGTTGGGCACCGTACATTCTCAAAATGGGCTTCAGAGAGTCAGGTGATTTCTTTCTGTGGGTTTCTGTACAGACACAGACAGCCATGTCTCAACATAACTCTGCCAAGATACATAAAATTCAAATTGCCTTCCCAGCTGCTTATTGACCATCCCTCCGTCTATCAATGGAAGAGATTTGAAATTATTCTGGCTGCTAGAGTTCCGGCCTCATGAAGGTGGAATTTCAAATAAAGCCATTTCAGGGGACCAATCATAGCTGGAATGTTGATGGGGTATAAGTAATTCCCCATTGTGTGCTGATTACATCAACCATCAACCCATCGTGTTGATAATAGAAAACATTAAAACTGGCAACACATGACCAAAACTGGCTGGAGAGAGCCAATACCTTATCAATTCACATGGGTAGCCTAGTAGGTCAAATTGGGATATTAGAAGGAAGACGTCACTTTTCCAGCACAACAGAGGACCCGGCCTCAAAAGACAGAGAATTGGTGCTTATTCATTTTACCTGCTGAGCATTGTTCTTCCCAATAGGTGCTCAACCAAGGTCAATTGAAAAGTCCAAAGCTTGCTGTTGATTGGGGTGAACCAGTGAGAATTCATCAGCAGAAACTCCAAACTTTCTTTTTCTTCAGAACAACAAGGAGGATCTTTCAGACCTGAAATGTTTCAACTACCATCTTACAGACTGATTAGAAGTGACCTACCTTTCCCTGAAGTAATTTTAGTGCATGTTACAACTTTAGAAATTTATATTTTCTTGTATGTGTGTATGTATGTGTATATATGTGTGTGTGTGTTTGTGTGTATGCGTGTGTGTGTATGTGTGTGTGTCTGTATGTGTGTGTGAGTATGTGTGTGTGCATGTGTGTGTGTATCTAGTATATGTGAGGAGTAAATGCTGTTTCAGTTCAATTTTGGATATTGTTAGAAATAAATGTTAATCTGTTCTTTTGATTTCCACGTACAAGGAAAATTGTTTTATGTTTGTTCTTTAAAATCATAGCACTGAAGGAGTTGGAACACCTCTCTGAAATAGCTCTGTTGTGGACAGCTGGAAGGTGAGGGAAAGGGGAAAATATTATCCCACATCCCGCTCCGTTGATAACAGGTTGTTGATGTTGGGTTCGGTATCGATCATATTAAACAGAGGCCCAGCCTACCTTTATAGCAGATCTCAATTCAACCAAGGACTGCCACAGGACTAGGAATTCCCGTCCAAAATCAATGGACCTTTTCCTGGCGTGTCAAATTTTCCATCCCGCCCAAGATGATTCCTACGGTAGCTGGGACTGGGAGATTCCGCCCAATGGATGGGAAATAAAATATCTGTGGATGCTGAGAAGTGGCTGCTGCCAATTCTGAGCTTCACACAGGAGCTGCTCAGGGGCGGTCGGAGTGGGAAACGTTAAAACGTCCAGCGGTGGGTAACACCTGGCTGGAATGGACCTTCAATTTTGATTGATCTGATCTGCAAACTACAGCATTTCAGATTTAATGGTTCATTGACCATTGATGGGGGAGGTCGGGCTCTGAGACCTCTGTTTCCCAAGAAAAGTGCCCTCGGTGTCCTGATCACTCTGTGAGCAAAATGAATTGGCAAGAACGTACAAGTGGTACGGTTGCCAACTCTGGCTGGATGTATCCCAGAAGCTTTCCACCTCATGATCTCATCCTACTGCCAAGTGCCTCCTATTGACCACCCAGCATGTACATCATCGTGGAACACTATCTTCTCAAACCAAATTGAAAACAAACAGGCTCTTCAGTTCCTGACTGGACAATTCATTTTCTCGTTCCCATAATTAAAACGTTGATGACGAAGCAACAAAATTGTTTGAATATCTTTTCCTGAATGCCCCATTGGGTTTGCTCCTGGGTTGGGTGCCAACAGTGTCCTGGAGATTCATCTTCGAATTCCTGGAGAAGCCCAGGGCAATCCTGGAGGGTTGGCAACCCCAGCAACAGGGAAGGTTTGCCCTCTCGGCAAAGGTGGGCCTCGACTTGCCCCCTTGCACCCTCGGCCTCTTTTATTGCGGCAGCGGATTTATTTTGGCCGCGTCTTTCCGTTTGGGATTGCTTTGGGCTCCCAGAGTGCTGCTATTGGCCCAAAGCCAGAATTGCACAAGTTACTTTTAATGGGAGTGCAGCTCAAGCAACCTGACAGAAATCCACATTAATCTTCTGGGAAAATGGAACATACATGTACAGATGTTTTGGAAACTGAAAATTCATTTTTTCCCACATACCTATCGTAAAATAGAATTGGAAGTTGTTTAAAGAAATATGAAATACATAATTCGCATAGACTGGCCTTCCATTCCCTCGGGTATGGAAGAATTAGGGGTATTTAAAATGTTTAAAGAAATTGATAGGGTCGGGAGAGAGAAAAACAATTTCCTCTGGTGTGGAAAAAGGAATGAGGGGCACAGCATTAAAATTAGTGCCAGCCCACTCAACAATGCTGTCAAGAAGCACTTAATTCTTAACAAAAGGGGTAGTGAAAATCTGGAATGTCCTCCTCCAATGTTAAAGCTCGAGGGGGTGGGGAAGGTGGCCAGTTGAAAACTCCAAATGAAATTGACAGATTTTTATTAGACGAGGGTATTAAAATGGTATGAAATCACATCAGGTAGATGGATTCAAGATACAGATCAGTTTGCATCTAACTGAATGATGGAACAGGCTCGATGGGCTGAATTCTCCTATGTGACGAGATTGGAAAAGTGTCACTGGCACTTTGGGTCATGAAAGACTCCAAATCAATGGAAACCTTTTGCAAAATTAATCCCTTTATTTTTAATACCCCACAACCTAATTTCAAATGTCAGGTGCCAATCAAATAGTGCTAGTGATTCTTGCCCATCCTTGGTTACCCTTGTGAAGGTGGTGGTGAGTTGCCTTCTTGAACCGCTGCAGCCTTGAGGTGTAGGTGCACCCACTGTGCTGTTAGGGAGGAAGTTCCAGCATGTTGCCCCAGCGACAGTGAAGTAACGGCTATATATTTCTAAGTCAGGGCGATGAGTGACATGGAGGGGAACCTCCAGGTGGTGGGGTTCCCATGTATCTGCTGTTCTTGCCTTCCAGAAGGTAGTGGTCGTGGGTTTGGAAGGTGCTGTCTCAGGAACCTTGGTGAGTTCCTGCAGTGCATCTTGTAGATGGTACACACGGCTGTCACTGTTCGTCGGTGCTGGAGGGTTTAAATGTTTGTGGAAGGGGGAGCAATCAAGTGGGCTCCCGTGTCCTGTGTGTCACTCACTCTATCTCATACTCTCTCCCACACACTCACACTCTTCCATAAACACACATTTAATTCTGTCTCACACATTCTCACTCTCTCTCTCGCTTTATCTCTCACTGTCTCTTGCACACACCCTCTTTCACATAAACTCTCCCCACACACACTCTCTCTCACACGCTCTCTCTCACATTCTCTCCCTCACATTCTCTCGCACGCACCAGCCACATCGAGGCTTCACAGCACCTCACCGCTGGGCTCCTGCACACCCTCTTTCTCCCATGGCCACAACAGTCTATCTCTCCCGTCCTATTTCCGTCTCCCCAGCTTCTGCCCCCCTACATTCCCTCCCCCCCACCCCTCCTGTCTAATCTCAGCTACACTGTGCTGGAATGGATCGAATACCTGACATGCTACTGGAAACAATGCATCCGGGAACCTCCTCATGTTTATTAACTATATACAACTATGCACAGGGATAGATAAACACAAGGCTCCTTCCAGAAAGATCTCTCTCTGAGTTACCGTGATGCATGATCTGGCACCACTGATGAAGTAAATTGTCAATTCGCGTAACAGCAATTAGCCTTTTTATACCACAGCTCCCCTAAGTATTTTTCTCATTGACTATTTATACATCTTACACCCCCCTTCCCCATCCCCCCTAAATCATTGTGACCATCCCCCAGTCATAGGTGGTTTGCCCCAGTCTGCCAGATGGTGTACTTGGTTCCTTTGGAGGAGGCCCAGGATCAGTCTTCCTGTGGCGAGGCCTGTGAGCCATCTGGTGAGTTGGTTAGGTTGCCTTCTTGGTTGTCTAGCTAGTAAATCCAGAGATGCAAAGGTCATCTGACCAGCAAAGGTCTGTGTTGCCTGAGGATGCAGTGATCAGTCTGAACATGACAGGAGCTTGCGTGAATGAACTGACTCAAACGTTAGCCAGTTTTGTTCTTAGAATCAGGCAGATTCTCCTGGCTTGTTCCTGTGCTCGATGGTGACAGTTGTATATCAGGGTTTGGTGCGCTCGGTAGTGTCCCCCTTTCTCCCCAAAACCTTTCCAGGTCTATCGCCTTGAGACACGGTCAAAGGGTAAATGGGACCTCGGGAGTTGTGTGTAAGCTCCTTCCCGTTAAGAGTTCTGAAGGAACCCGAAAGCTCTTCAGTGGCGGAGACTGTAAGGCCAAGTTGACAGCGTTATTTTTCTTTCACAAGGATTTTCCAGTAGAGACCCTTTGTCCAGCCCCCCTGTTGACCTGTGGGTACCTGGGCAGAGCGAGTTGGAGATGTTGGCGAAGCCATGTGTCACTCTGAAGTGTTTGATGTAGTCATTTGCAAACTGTGGGCTGTTGTCAGGGACAACCAAATCAGGGATGTCATGTGCGGTGTGGTAAAATGGCCTGTTGGAATTGTATATGTTTCAATAAGATCCCCTCTCATTCTTATGTGTCAAACCAACCACATACAGATCGGCCTGGGAGAGGGGGGCAGAGCTATTTCCTTTCCTGAAATGGAGATCAGCTAACCAGTGAACCAGGTGGGTTTTTAATGTCAGTCTGCCCAGCATGACTAATGTTCCAGGCTAATTTAGCACATTTGATGTGGAGGGATTTCGACTATGTCTCTGAATCATCAATTGTGTGGTAACTCTGTTGAATTGTGCAGCAATGTCCCAGAAGACCCTTAGAACTCAGACTCTCATTGTATTAGTTTGGCGAAGGGACTGGGGGTGTAAGGGCAACTTAAAACCCTTCCTTTTTCAGACTCTAATTACTCCCCTGGAACCCACTACAGCTGTGTCTGCAGATCTTTTCCGCCACTTTCCAGAGCAAAGTTAAGTAATAATTAATTCGCTTCTCTCTTGCCTTTTTCCCCCCCAGCAGTCCAAAAAAAAATGTGATGTGTTATGGGAGAACAACGCCGCCTCCATTATAGAACTCAGTAGGAAACCAAAGCGAGTGTAGGGGTGGACGCACAGGGAGAATGATGGGCAGAATATTTCTGGGGAAGTCCTTTATAAACTTTAAACCCATGGTTTTTTTTTTGCAAACAGTTCAATGCACTTTCATGAATCTGTTCCCTTTTACACCAGTGATCTGCTTCTCTCTGAATTTATCTGCAGGTTAAAAGGTGTCTCTGTCTTCCACATTTTAATTATTCAGGGCCTCTGAGCTGTGCATATATTGAAAATACATCTCCTTGGTAGGTTATCGAACTGAAACAATCGGTAATGTTCCCACCAACTTTTCGTTGCTGTTTGGTCCCTCAAAAAAGCCGGTCACCCAATGACCTGGCCAGCATTTGTCCCTCAGCAAACATCATTAAAGAAATCCAGATCATCATATTTGTGGGAGCTTGCTGCCCTCAAATTGCCAGCCATGTTTCGTACATTGTATTGTGAGCTCTACATTCTCACCACTACCTTGGGAAAAGGTAGTTCTCCCGAACTTCTATTCGATTGATTAGTGACTCGCTTATGGCCTTTAGTTCTGGTCTTGCCCACAAGTGGAAACATCATCTCTGTGTCCACCCAATCGTTTTCTTAAAGACCTCCTCACTTTCCTAGAGCAAAGTGCCCCCATCTTTTCAATCTTGCCTGATAGTTTTTTTTTGAAGAAATAAATGCAGAACTAGGATGAGTAATGTGAACTACAATTCTGCTGTGGTCTAATTCAATGGCAGAATACATATTTGAATACTTCACACTGGTTATTATTTCAGTTTACTGCAGCCAATTCATGCCCCATCCCTTCCGAGCCACACTTAAATTTTAAAGTTTGATTTCTGACTTTCCCCTCTCTCTCAAGCCTCATATCAAATTCGATCTTATTCAGCTTCAGACAGTGGTGACCCTGGCATGTGTCAGGTTGTTGACTGCGCATCTTTACTCTTGCCTTGGAGCGAATGGGAGAGTGGAAATGCTTGCAGAATGTTAAAGAGTCTGATACAGTGTTTTTCAAACTTTTTTTCTGAGGACCCACTTTTACCGACCAGCCAGCACCCACGGGGCCGACCTTCGCGACACACCATTTTCGCTTACCTTTAATGCGACAGGTAAGCCTGCTTGGTCCTCACAATCTCACTTCAATCAGGTTCACAGGAGGAAAGGGCAATGTGCATATCAGGTGCAGAGTTCAGCCAGTTCCTTTTGTGGTGCTCTTTGTGTTGCTTATTTCAGGATGGTTGGCGTAGTGTTCACAAAGACCACAGTATAGCTTTTAACTGAAAGAAAGCTATGATTTTATTTACACTACTAAAATGGGATTCAACACTTTGTCCTTAAGAATACAGAACTCATCAATAACATCTAACTACACACATATACTGCTAATCTCACTACTGTTATGAACTATAATCCAACCTTACTCACACCATCTGCTCTTATGACCGTCTCTAGCTATCTCCTGCATACACTCCTTCCCTAAAATCTAGCATCACTGCCTTATATAGTTGTATCTGTAGCTCCCTCTAGTGGCTACTCTCGACACTACATTAACCTTTGTAATGCTGATAGTTATGATAATACCACATCCCCCCTTCTTTGTAAAAGAAAATTATTATAATATTGGTTGTGATATTTTCTTTAACCCTGACCTTACAGGTGTAATTCTGACAATTAGCTAGTAACCATCACTAACTTATTATCATACAATACAGTAATTTGTAATGACTGTTATATTACTTGGATGAGTATAGGTTCATTAAACAATCACAAGTTCCGTCTCTCTGGAGGTCAACTTCTTCTCGCAGATCGTCTCAGTGGACTGTTCAAGGCGTTGGGTTGCTCTGCCACATCTTCTAGCTGTGTCTGCGCTATGTATGGATCTGGAAAGGCAATGCCTTAAATATGTCATCATGTGGTACAACATTTGCACGTTGAGTTCGCCCTTATGCGTGACAAGCAGCAATACTTGTCTGTTTCTCCTGAACAGTGATCCCTGTTCTGGTTGAACTAAGTAGGACCTAGGTGCTACCTGTTTCAGAACCTTTGCAACATTTTGCCAGCCTCCTTCTGGATTCTGAATTCTCACAAAGTCACCTTCTTGAAGTTCAGCCAAAGGTTTGGTATGTCTATTATTGTAGAACTCTTGTTGGTTCTTTTTTGTTGTCGTGATTCTTTCACGTATCTTCTTACTATCAGTTTCTGGACTGATAATCTCTGGTCAAGTGGTTCTTAGTCTTCTCCCCATCAACATTTGAGCAGGTGAGAGACCTGTTGATAATGGTGTTGCTCGGTATGCTAACAATGCTAACGACACGTCTTGACCATCTTCACTTGCTTTGCAGAATAACTTCTTAATTAGCCCTACTCCTTTCTCTGCTTTCCCATTAGACTGAGGATAACATGGGCTAGATGTTACATGAATGAAATTATATTGCCCTGCAAACTGTGTCCACTCCCAACTCAAGAAGCATGGACCATTGTCAGCGACAATGTTAAGCGGAATACCATGGCATGCAACAATCGATTTTGTTGCCTTTATCACTGATCTGGCAGTCAAATCTCTCAGCAGCATCACCTCTGGAAAGATGGAGTAATAGTGTATGACTATCAAGTAGTCATGACCCTGAAAATGAAATACATCCATGCCCATTTTGTTCCATGGGTTGGTCACAATTTCCATCTGTTGCATGGTCTCTTTGCTCTGTGCAGGCTGATGCATCTGACAAATTGGACAAGCTTGAACACGCTGATCGATCTCTCTGTTTATTCCCGGCCAATACATCGATTGTCTGGCTCGCCTATGACACTTTCAATGCCTTGATGACCCTCGTGTATCCGCTGCAGAATCCCTAGATGTAAACTGGCAGGCATCACTATCCTGTCTCCTTTTAGCAGGACACGATCAATTGTAGTCAGATTATCTCTGAAATGATGATTTGCATCCAGCAGGCCATCCTTCTCTGAGGTCTTGTTTTACCTTCTGGAATGTCAAGTCCTTTTTAGTTTCGGCTTTTAAGGTCTGTAGTTTGTGGGCAGAGACTGGTAGCATCTCGGAAACTAAACAAGCTTGTGGCCCCTCTCTTCGGACTAAATAGAACATAGAACAGTACAGCACAGAACAGGCCCTTCGGCCCTCGATGTTGTGCCGAGCGTTGTCCGAAACCAAGATCAAGCTATCCCACTCCCTGTCATTCTGGTGTGCTCCATGTGCCTATCCAATAACCGCTTGAAAGTTCCTAAAGTGTCTGACTCCACTATCACAGCAGGCAGTCCATTCCACACCCTAACCACTCTCTGAGTAAAGAACCAACCTCGGACATCCCTCCTATATCTCCCACCCTGAATCTTATAGTTCTGCCCCCTTGTAACAGCTACATCCACCTGAGGAACGTCCACACTATCTATCCCCCTCATCATCTTATAAACCTCTATTAAGTTGCCTCTCATCCTCCTTCACTCCAATGAGAAAAGCCCTAGCTCCCTCAACCTTTCCTCATAAGGCCTACCCTCCAATCCAGGCAGCACCCCGGTAAATTTCCTTTGCACCCTTTCCAATGCTTCCACATCCTTCCTATAGTGAGGTGACCAGAATTGCACACAATACTCCAAATGTAGTCTCACCAGGGTCCTGTACAGTTGCAGCATAACCCCATGACCCCCTGTTAATAAACGCTAACACACTATAGGCCTTCTTCACGGCTCTATCCACTTGAGTGGCAACCTTCAGAGATCTGTGGGCATGAACCCCAAGATCTCTGTGTTCCTCCACATTCCTCAGAACCCTGCCGTTGACCCTGTAATCCACATGTAGTCGGGAAATCACGGTTGAGGAAGAAGGAACACATTTTCGAAGCACCATTTTGAAAAGTGGCACCATCGGAACAAATGCAACGGAGGCGAAGGAGTTGAGAGAAAGGGATGGAGTCCTTACAGGGTGTAGGGTGTGAAGAGCTGTAGTCCAGATAGCTGTGGGAGTCAGTGGGTTCGTAATGGCTATTAGTAGATAGTCTATTGCCGGAAATGGAGACAGAAAAGTCAAGTAAGGGAAGGGAAGTACTGAGATGGACCAGGTGAAAGTGATGGAGGGGTGGAAACTGGAAGCGAAGTTGATTCATTTTTCCAGGTCCGGGCGAGAGCATGACGCGGCACCAAAATAGTCATCAATGTATCGGTAAAAGAGTTGTGGGAGGCCGGATAGGCCTGGAACAAGGAATATTCCACATACCCCATAAAAAGGCAAGTGTAGCGAGGACCCATGCGGGTACCCATTGCTACACCTTTGATTTGGAGAAAGTGAGATGAATTAAAGGAGAAGTTGTTGAGAGATAGAACACGTTCAGCCAGGCGGTGGTGGATGGGGATTGTCCGGGACACTTTTCGAGAAAGAAGCGAAGAGCTCTCAGGCCATCCTGGTGTGGGATGGAGGTGTAGAGGGATTGCACATCCATGGTGAATAGAATGCGGTTAGGGCCCACGAACTGGAAGCTGTCAATATGAAGCAGGGCATTAGAGGAATCCTGGATGTAGGTGGGGAGGGAATGGGCCAGAGGAGTGAGGATGGAGTCAAGATAAGAGGAAATAAGTTCAGTGGGGCAGGAGCATGCTGACACAATGGGCCTGCTGGGACAGTCCTTTTTGTGGATTTTGGGAAGTAGGTAAAAGCGGGCTGCCCGGGGTTGGGAGACTATGAGGTTGGAAGCTGTAGGGGAAGGCATCCGGAGGAAATGAGGTCGCTAACAGTGTTGGAGATAATGGTTTGATGTTCAGTGGTCTGGTCATGGTCCAGGGGGAGGTAAGAGGAAGTATCGGAGAGTTGGCGCTCAGCCTCTGCGAGGTAGAGGTTAGTGCGCCAGATGACAGCAGCACCCCCTTTGTCGGCAGGTTTGATGACAAAGTCGGGGTTAGACCTGACGGAGTGAAGAGCAGAAAGTTCGGAAGGAGAGAGGTTGGAATGGGTGAGGGGTCAGAAAAATTAAGACGGTCAATGTCCCATCGACAGTTCTCAATGAAAAGATCAAAGGCAGGTAATTGTCCCGGCCGGGGGGGGGTGGGGGTGGGGGAGTCCACATAGAGGCAGAATGTTGGAGGCACATGAAAGGATGAGTGGAACGGGGGAAGGATTCTTGCCCAAAGAAGTGGGCACGGAGACGAAGGCGGCGAAAGAAGAGTTCAACATCATGTCGATCCCGGAATTCATTGAGGCGGGGTCGTAAGGGTACAAAGCTGAGTCCTTTGCTGAGATTAGCACGCTCAGCCTCAGAGAGGGGAAGGTCGGAGGGCATGGTGAACACGCGGCAAGGGCTGGGGCCGGGAGAAATGGGGTACGAGGGATTGGGACTGGTGGAGGGCCTGGGATGGGCAGTGGTGTTGATACTGGGAGAAATGGGGTACGAGGGATTGGGACTGATGGAGGGCCTGGGATGGGCAGTGGTGTTGATACTGGGAGAAATGGGGTACGAGGGATTGGGACTGGTGGAGGGCCTGGGATGGGCAGTGGTGTTGATACTGGGAGAAATGGGGTACGAGGGATTGGGACTGGTGGAGGGTCTGGGATGAGCAGCGGTGTTGATGAGTTGTTGAATCTTGCGTTCATTCACATCTGTAAGAAACAGGAAAAGATTCTTGTTAAGGCGTTGAATGATGCGAAGGATGAAATGCAACTGGGGACAGGGACAGCTTTGAGAGAGAGTAAGAAGGTGCTGCTGGAAAGAGATGTCGAGTGTCTTCATGTGGCGGCGCATGGCACTGAGTGCGGCTTTCAGGATGCGGCGAGAGCAGCATTTGGAATACTGCTTGGTCAACTGCATTCGCTATTCCCAATGTGGCCTCCTCTATATCGGAGAGACCAAACGCAGACTGGGTGATCGCTTTAATGAGCATCTTCGGTCTGTGCGTATTCAGGATCCTGACCTTCCTGTTGCTTGCCATTTTAACACAAGACCCTGCTCCCATGCCCACATGTCTGTCCTTGGCCTGCTGCAATGTTCCAGTGAAGCGCAACGCAAACTGGAGGAACAACATCTCATCTTCCGGTTAGGCACGCTACAGCCTTCCGGCCTGAACATCGAATTCAACAACTTCAGATGATCAGCTCTACCCCACCTCGACCCATTTGTTTTCATTTAATTTTTAAATGTTATTTAACATTTTTTTTCTTTCATAATATATATTTAATTCCCCCCCCCCACCCCCAATCTTATCCACCTTTCCTTCACCTTTCTCCTCTTTGCTTCCCCCTTCCCCTACTCCCACATCTACAGTTCATCCTCTGATGTTAGTTTCCCTGCTTTGACAGTTTGAATCTTTTGCCCTCTCTGGGTGCTGGCATTAACGCTCTTTCCCTTTGGTTTCTGTGGCCATTAGCGCCCGGTTTCCCAGGGTTTCTGTGGCTATGACTCTTCTTTCATTCTCACTTCCCAGTATAAATTTTTCCCACTTTCCCTGTCTGTTAGCTTTGACAAAGAATCATCGGACTCGAAACGTTAGCTCTTTTCTCTCCCTACAAATGCCGCCAGACCTGCTGCGATTTTCCAGCATTTTGTCTTTTGTTTCAGATTCCAGCATCCGCAGTAATTCGCTTTTATACAGTAGAGAGAGAGCTCTGAACAGTACAGTACAGAGAGAGCTCTGAACAGTACAGTACAGAGAGCTCTGAACAGTACAGTACAGAGAGAGCTCTGAACAGTACAGTACAGAGAGAGCTCTGAACAGTACAGTACAGAGAGAGCTCTGAACAGTACAGTACAGAGAGCTCTGAACAGTACAGTACAGAGAGAGCTCTGAACAGTACAGTACAGAGAGAGCTCTGAACAGTACAGTACAGAGAGAGCTCTGAACAGTACAGTACAGAGAGCTCTGAACAGTGCAGTACAGAGAGAGCTCTGAACAGTACGGTACAGAGAGAGCTCTGAACAGTACAGTACGGAGAGAGCTCTGAACAGTACAGTACTGAGAGAGCTCTGAACAGTACAGTACAGAGAGAGCTCTGAACAGTACAGTACAGAGAGAGCTCTGAACAGTACAGTACAGAGAGAGCTCTGAACAGTACAGTACTGAGAGAGCTCTGAACAGTACAGTACAGAGAGAGCTCTGAACAGTACAGTACTGTGAGAGCTCTGAACAGTACAGTACGGAGAGAGCTCTGAACAGTACAGTACAGAGAGAGCTCTGAACAGTACAGTACAGAGAGCCCTGAACAGTACAGTACAGAGAGAGCTCGGAACAGTACAGTACAGAGAGCTCTGAACAGTACAGTAGAGAGCTCTGAACAGTACAGTACTGAGAGAGCTCTGAACAGTACAGTACTGAGAGCTCTGAACAGTACTGTACAGAGAGCTCTGAACAGTACAGTACAGAGAGCTCTGAACAGTACAGTACTGAGAGAGCTCTGAACAGTACAGTACAGAGAGAGCTCTGAACAGTACAGTACAGAGAGAGCTCTGAACAGTACAGTACTGAGAGAGCTCTGAACAGTACAGTACTGAGAGAGCTCTGAACAGTACAGTACTGAGAGAGCTCTGAACAGTACAGTACAGAGAGAGCTCTGAACAGTACAGTACTGAGAGAGCTCTGAACAGTACAGTACAGAGAGCTCTGAACAGTACGGTACAGAGAGAGCTCTGAACAGTACAGTACTGAGAGCTCTGAACAGTACAGTACAGAGAGAGCTCTGAACAATACAGTACTGAGAGCTCTGAACAGTACAGTACAGAGAGCTCTGAACAGTACGGTACAGAGAGAGCTCTGAACAGTACAGTACTGAGAGCTCTGAACAGTACAGTACAGAGAGCTCTGAACAGTACGGTACAGAGAGAGCTCTGAACAGTACAGTACAGAGAGAGCTCTGAACAGTACAGTACAGAGAGAGCCCTGAACAGTACAGTACTGAGAGAGCTCTGAACAGTACAGTACAGAGAGAGCTCTGAACAGTACAGTACTGAGAGAGCTCTGAACAGTACAGTACAGAGAGAGCTCTGAACAGTACAGTACAGAGAGAGCTCTGAACAGTACAGTACAGAGAGAGCTCTGAACAGTACAGTACAGAGAGAGCTCTGAACAGTACAGTACTGAGAGAGCTCTGAACAGTACAGTACAGAGAGCTCTGAACAGTACAGTACAGAGAGAGCTCTGAACAGTACAGTACAGAGAGAGCTCTGAACAGTACAGTACAGAGAGAGCTCTGAACAGTACAGAGAGAGCTCTGAACAGTACAGTGCTGAGAGAGCTCTGAACAGTACAGTACAGAGAGAGCTCTGAACAGTACAGTACAGAGAGAGCTCTGAACAGTACAGAGAGAGCTCTGAACAGTACAGTACTGAGAGAGCTCTGAACAGTACAGTACAGAGAGAGCTCTGAACAGTACAGTACTGAGAGCTCTGAACAGTACAGTACAGAGAGCTCTGAACAGTACAGTACTGAGAGCTCTGAACAGTACAGTACAGAGAGAGCTCTGAACAGTACAGTACTGAGAGCTCTGAACAGTACAGTACTGAGAGAGCCCTGAACAGTACAGTACAGAGAGAGCTCTGAACAGTACAGAGAGAGCTCTGAACAGTACAGTACTGAGAGAGCTCTGAACAGTACAGTACAGAGAGAGCCCTGAACAGTACAGTACAGAGAGAGCTCTGAACAGTACAGTACAGAGAGAGCTCTGAACAGTACAGAGAGAGCTCTGAACAGTACAGTACTGAGAGAGCTCTGAACAGTACAGTACAGAGAGAGCTCTGAAAAGTACAGTACTGAGAGCTCTGAACAGTACAGTACAGAGAGCTCTGAACAGTACAGTACAGAGAGAGCTCTGAACAGTACAGTACTGAGAGCTCTGAACAGTACAGTACAGAGAGAGCTCTGAACAGTACAGTACAGAGAGAGCTCTGAACAGTACAGTACAGAGAGAGCTCTGAACAGTACAGTACAGAGAGAGCTCTGAACAGTACAGTACAGAGAGAGCTCTGAACAGTACAGTACAGAGAGAGCTCTGAACAGTACAGTACAGAGAGAGCTCTGAACAGTACAGTACAGAGAGAGCTCTGAACAGTACAGTACAGAGAGAGCTCTGAACAGTACAGTACAGAGAGAGCTCTGAACAGTACAGTATAGAGAGCTCTGAACAGTACAGTACAGAGAGAGCTCTGAACAGTACAGTACAGAGAGAGCTCTGAACAGTACAGTACAGAGAGAGCTCTGAACAGTACAGTACAGAGAGCTCTGAACAGTACAGTACAGAGAGAGCTCTGAACAGTACAGTACAGAGAGCTCTGAACAGTACAGAGAGAGCTCTGAACAGTACAGTACTGAGAGAGCTCTGAACAGTACAGTACAGAGAGAGCTCTGAACAGTACAGTACTGAGAGCTCTGAACAGTACAGTACAGAGAGCTCTGAACAGTACAGTACAGAGAGCTCTGAACAGTACAGTACAGAGAGAGCTCTGAACAGTACAGTACTGAGAGCTCTGAACAGTACAGTTCAGAGAGAGCTCTGAACAGTACAGTACTGAGAGCTCTGAACAGTACAGTACAGAGAGAGCTCTGAACAGTACAGTACTGAGAGCTCTGAACAGTACAGTACTGAGAGAGCCCTGAACAGTACAGTACAGAGAGAGCTCTGAACAGTACAGAGAGAGCTCTGAACAGTACAGTACTGAGAGAGCTCTGAACAGTACAGTACAGAGAGAGCCCTGAACAGTACAGTACAGAGAGAGCTCTGAACAGTACAGTACAGAGAGAGCTCTGAACAGTACAGAGAGAGCTCTGAACAGTACAGTACTGAGAGAGCTCTGAACAGTACAGTACAGAGAGAGCTCTGAAAAGTACAGTACTGAGAGCTCTGAACAGTACAGTACAGAGAGCTCTGAACAGTACAGTACAGAGAGAGCTCTGAACAGTACAGTACTGAGAGCTCTGAACAGTACAGTACAGAGAGAGCTCTGAACAGTACAGTACAGAGAGAGCTATGAACAGTACAGTACAGAGAGAGCTCTGAACAGTACAGTACAGAGAGAGCTCTGAACAGTACAGTACAGAGAGAGCTCTGAACAGTACAGTACAGAGAGAGCTCTGAACAGTACAGTACAGAGAGAGCTCTGATCAGTACAGTACAGAGAGAGCTCTGAACAGTACAGTACAGAGAGAGCTCTGAACAGTACAGTACAGAGAGAGCTCTGAACAGTACAGTATAGAGAGCTCTGAACAGTACAGTACAGAGAGAGCTCTGAACAGTACAGTACAGAGAGAGCTCTGAACAGTACAGTACAGAGAGAGCTCTGAACAGTACAGTACAGAGAGCTCTGAACAGTACAGTACAGAGAGAGCTCTGAACAGTACAGTACAGAGAGCTCTGAACAGTACAGTACTGAGAGCTCTGAACAGTACAGTACAGAGAGAGCTCTGAACAGTACAGTACAGAGAGCCCTGAACAGTACAGTACAGAGAGCTCTGAACAGTACAGTACAGAGAGAGCTCTGAACAGTACAGTACAGAGAGAGCTCTGAACAGTACAGTACTGAGAGAGCTCTGAACAGTACAGTACAGAGAGAGCTCTGAACAGTACAGTACAGAGAGAGCTCTGAACAGTACAGTACAGAGAGAGCTCTGAACAGTACAGTACAGAGAGAGCTCTGAACAGTACAGTACAGAGAGAGCTCTGAACAGTACAGTACAGAGAGAGCTCTGAACAGTACAGTACAGAGAGAGCTCTGAACAGTACAGAGAGAGCTCTGAACAGTACAGTACAGAGAGAGCCCTGAACAGTACAGTACTGAGAGCTCTGAACAGTACAGTACTGAGAGCTCTGAACAGTACAGTACAGAGAGAGCTCTGAACAGTACAGTACTGAGAGCTCTGAACAGTACAGTACAGTACTGAGAGCTCTGAACAGTACAGTACAGAGAGCTCTGAACAGTACAGTACAGAGAGAGCTCTGAACAGTACAGTACTGAGAGCTCTGAACAGTACAGTACAGAGAGCTCTGAGCAGTACAGTACAGAGAGAGCCCTGAACAGTACAGTACAGAGAGAGCTCTGAACAGTACAGTACTGAGAGCTCTGAACAGTACAGTACTGAGAGAGCTCTGAACAGTACGGTACAGAGAGCTCTGAACAGTACAGTACTGAGAGCTCTGAACAGTACAGTACAGAGAGAGCTGTGAACAGTACGGTACAGAGAGAGCTCTGAACAGTACAGAGAGAGCTCTGAACAGTACAGTACAGAGAGCTCTGAACAGTACAGTACAGAGAGAGCTCTGAACAGTACAGTACAGAGAGCTCTGAACAATACAGTACAGAGAGAGCTCTGAACAGTACAGTACAGAGAGAGCTCTGAACAGTACAGTACTGAGAGAGCTCTGAACAGTACAGTACAGAGAGCTCTGAACAGTACAGTACAGAGAGAGCTCTGAACAGTACAGTACTGAGAGAGCTCTGAACAGTACAGTACTGAGAGAGCTCTGAACAGTACAGTACAGAGAGCTCTGAACAGTACAGTACAGAGAGAGCTCTGAACAGTACAGTACAGAGAGAGCTCTGAACAGTACAGTACAGAGAGAGCTCTGAACAGTACAGTACAGAGAGAGCTCTGAACAGTACAGTACAGAGAGAGCTCTGAACAGTACAGTACAGAGAGAGCCCTGAACAGTACAGTACAGAGAGCTCTGAACAGTACAGTACTGAGAGAGCTCTGAACAGTACAGTACAGAGAGAGCCCTGAACAGTACAGTACAGAGAGAGCTCTGAACAGTACAGTACAGAGAGAGCTCTGAACAGTACAGCACAGAGAGAGCTCTGAACAGTACAGTACAGAGAGAGCTTTGAACAGTACAGTACAGAGAGAGCTCTGAACAGTACAGTACAGAGAGAGCTCTGAACAGTACAGTACAGAGAGAGCCCTGAACAGTACAGTACTGAGAGCTCTGAACAGTGCAGTACAGAGAGCTCAGAACAGTACAGTACAGAGAGAGCTCTGAACAGTACAGTACAGAGAGAGCTCTGAACAGTACAGTACTGAGAGCTCTGAACAGTACAGTACAGAGAGAGCTCTGAACAGTACAGTACAGAGAGAGCTCTGAACAGTACAGTACGGAGAGAGCTCTGAACAGTACAGTACAGAGAGAGCTCTGAACAGTACAGTACAGAGAGAGCTCTGAACAGTACAGTACAGAGAGAGCTCTGAACAGTACAGTACTGAGAGCTCTGAACAGTACAGTACAGAGAGAGCTCTGAACAGTACAGTACAGAGAGAGCTCTGAACAGTACAGTACAGAGAGAGCCCTGAACAGTACAGTACTGAGAGCTCTGAACAGTACAGTACAGAGAGCTCTGAACAGTACAGTACAGAGAGAGCCCTGAACAGTACAGTACTGAGAGAGCTCTGAACAGTACAGTACAGAGAGAGCTCTGAACAGTACAGAGAGAGCTCTGAACAGTACAGTACTGAGAGCTCTGAACAGTACAGTACAGAGAGAGCTCTGAACAGTACAGTACTGAGAGAGCTCTGAACAGTACAGTACAGAGAGAGCTCTGAACAGTACAGTACTGAGAGCTCTGAACAGTACAGTACTGAGAGCTCTGAACAGTACAGTACTGAGAGAGCTCTGAACAGTACAGTACAGAGAGCTCTGAACAGTACAGTACAGAGAGAGCTCTGAACAGTACAGAGAGAGCTCTGAACAGTACAGTACAGAGAGCCCTGAACAGTACAGTACAGAGAGAGCTCTGAACAGTACAGAGAGAGCTCTGAACAGTACAGTACAGAGAGCTCTGAACAGTACAGTACAGAGAGAGCTCTGAACAGTACAGTACTGAGAGAGCCCTGAACAGTACAGTACAGAGAGAGCTCTGAACAGTACAGTACAGAGAGAGCTCTGAACAGTACAGTACAGAGAGAGCTCTGAACAGTACAGTACTGAGAGAGCTCTGAACAGTACAGTACTGAGAGCTCTGAACAGTACAGTACAGAGAGAGCTCTGAACAATACAGTACTGAGAGAGCCCTGAACAGTACAGTACAGAGAGAGCTCTGAACAGTACAGTACAGAGAGAGCTCTGAACAGTACAGTACTGAGAGAGCTCTGAACAGTACAGTACTGAGAGCCCTGAACAGTACAGTACAGAGAGAGCTCTGAACAGTACAGTACAGAGAGCTCTGAACAGTACAGTACTGAGAGAGCCCTGAACAGTACAGTACAGTACTGAGAGCTCTGAACAGTACAGTACTGAGAGAGCCCTGAACAGTACAGTACAGAGAGAGCTCTGAACAATACAGTACTGAGAGAGCCCTGGACAGTACAGTACTGAGAGAGCTCTGGACAGTTCAGTACAGAGAGAGCTCTGAACAGTACAGTACAGAGAGAGCTCTGAACAGTACAGTACTGAGAGCTCTAAACAGTACAGTACAGAGAGCTCTGAACAGTACAGTACAGAGAGAGCTCTGAACAGTACAGTACAGAGAGAGCTCTGAACAGTACAGTACAGAGAGAGCTCTGAACAGTACAGTACAGAGAGCTCTGAACAGTACAGTACAGAGAGAGCTCTGAACAGTACAGTACAGTACTGAGAGCTCTGAACAGTACAGTACAGAGAGAGCTCTGAACAGTACAGTACAGAGAGAGCTCTGAACAGTACAGTACTGAGAGCTCTGAACAGTACAGTACAGAGAGAGCTCTGAACAGTACAGTACTGAGAGAGCTCTGAACAGTACAGTACAGAGAGCTCTGAACAGTACAGTACAGAGAGAGCTCTGAACAGTACAGTACTGAGAGAGCCCTGAACAGTACAGTACAGTACTGAGAGCTCGGAACAGTACAGTACTGAGAGAGCCCTGAACAGTACAGTACAGAGAGAGCTCTGAACAATACAGTACTGAGAGAGCCCTGGACAGTACAGTACTGAGAGAGCTCTGGACAGTTCAGTACAGAGAGAGCTCTGAACAGTACAGTACAGAGAGAGCTCTGAACAGTACAGTACTGAGAGCTCTAAACAGTACAGTACAGAGAGCTCTGAACAGTACAGTACAGAGAGAGCTCTGAACAGTACAGTACAGAGAGAGCTCTGAACAGTACAGTACAGAGAGAGCTCTGAACAGTACAGTACAGAGAGCTCTGAACAGTACAGTACAGAGAGAGCTCTGAACAGTACAGTACAGTACTGAGAGCTCTGAACAGTACAGTACAGAGAGAGCTCTGAACAGTACAGTACAGAGAGAGCTCTGAACAGTACAGTACTGAGAGCTCTGAACAGTACAGTACAGAGAGAGCTCTGAACAGTACAGTACTGAGAGAGCTCTGAACAGTACAGTACAGAGAGCTCTGAACAGTACAGTACAGAGAGAGCTCTGAACAGTACAGTACTGAGAGCTCTGAACAGTACAGTACAGAGAGAGCTCTGAACAGTACAGTACAGAGAGAGCTCTGAACAGTACAGTACTGAGAGAGCTCTGAACAGTACAGTACAGAGAGCTCTGAACAGTACAGTACTGAGAGAGCTCTGAACAGTACAGTACTGAGAGCTCTGAACAGTACAGTACAGAGAGAGCTCTGAACAGTACAGTACTGAGAGCTCTGAACAGTACAGAGAGAGCTCTGAACAGTACAGTACAGAGAGAGCCCTGAACAGTACAGTACAGAGAGAGCCCTGAACAGTACAGTACAGAGAGAGCTCTGAATAGTACAGTACTGAGAGAGCTCTGAACCGTACAGTACTGAGAGCTCTGAACAGTACAGTACAGAGAGAGCTCTGAACAGTACAGTACTGAGAGAGCTCTGAACCGTACAGTACTGAGAGCTCTGAACAGTACAGTACTGAGAGCTCTGAACAGTACAGTACAGAGAGAGCCCTGAACAGTACAGTACAGAGAGAGCTCTGAACAGTACAGAGAGAGCTCTGAACAGTACAGTACTGAGAGCTCTGAACAGTACAGTACAGAGAGAGCTCTGAACAGTACAGAGAGAGCTCTGAACAGTACAGTACAGAGAGAGCTCTGAACAGTACAGTACAGAGAGAGCTCTGAACAGTACAGTACTGAGAGCTCTGAACAGTACAGTACAGAGAGAGCCCTGAACAGTACAGTACAGAGAGAGCCCTGAACAGTACAGTACAGAGAGAGCTCTGAACAGTACAGTACAGAGAGAGCTCTGAACAGTACAGTACAGAGAGAGCTCTGAACAATACAGTACTGAGAGAGCCCTGGACAGTACAGTACAGAGAGAGCTCTGAACAGTACAGTACTGAGAGCTCTGAACAGTACAGTACAGAGAGAGCCCTGAATAGTACAGTACAGAGAGAGCTCTGAACAGTACAGTACAGAGAGAGCTCTGAACAGTACAGTACAGAGAGAGCTCTGAACAATACAGTACTGAGAGAGCCCTGGACAGTACAGTACTGAGAGAGCCCTGGACAGTAAAGTACTGAGAGAGCCCTGGACAGTAAAGTACTGAGAGAGCTCTGGACAGTTCAGTACAGAGAGAGCTCTGAACAGTACAGTACAGAGAGAGCTCTGAACAGTACAGTACTGAGAGCTCTGAACTGATAGTGGTAGGTACTGTCTTTTGGACGCTAAACTCACTCCTGCGAATACTCCGTCTCGCTGGCAAAGAATAAGACTTGCCTCTGGTTCGAAGATGAGCTGTGAAGTTCTGCCCAATGTCCTGTCCAATATTCATCATATTGGGTATTCTGTTACTGTGTGTGGGAAATTGCTGTCCATAACTGAACTGCTGCATTCTCCACATTAGATCAGTGGCCGCAACCAAAATGTAGCTAATTGAGTTGATCTCCTTGGGACATTCTGAGTTTATGAATGGAGCAAATATTTTCATTTCATGCAGATCAGAATGTACCTGCGGCCAGGCATTGGGGTCAGATTGAATTTTGTTCATCCAGTGTCCTGGCTTGAGACAATTCACACCTCTTTAAACTGGGGTTACCCCTATCTCTGGATCTGTAATGACTTGATTACCTGCAAATGCTCGCATTCTTATCATTGTCTGGTTTCTTTGAATTTGTCTATATATATGTTTCTGGAACCTACCTTTTCATTCACCTGAGGCAGGAGCAGTGGTCCAAAAGCTAGTGTTTGAAACAAACTTGTTGGGACTTTAACCTGGTGTTGTAAGACTTCTTACTGTGCTCACCCCAGTCCAACGCCGGCATCTCCACATCCAGTGACAATGATGCCAGTGGTTTCACATCCTGTTTACACCAGCACCGTCCTGGAAAGAGCCTCGAGGAAGGTAGGAGGTCACTCGTAATCAGTAGTTAGATTCCCTTGACATGTGCTGATTGCAGTTCTGAGGTACAGGAAGGCAGTGTCCCCGACACTCTGTGTTTACATCAATGTTGGGAGCCTATCCTTAACAGGATTGTCAGGAGCTGAAGGAATCTAGCAGAAAAAATATGTATTTTTGAAATGTTTTTATTAGAGTTTCTCATTTTATAAATTACAAAATAACCAAATACAAGTTACAGAAAAAAGACATTCAATGTAACATTCACACAACCCCCACACCCTCCTTTCCCCCTAACAGCTGACGGTGAAAGGTCAACACCTGCGGTAGAATCCCTAACCCTAACCCTCACCCTGTACCTGACCTTCTCCAGGTACAAAAACTCCATCGAGTCTCCCAACCATACTGAGGCGCTGGCTGGAGACCCACACCCCAGCAGAACTTGCCTCCGGGCAGACAAGACCATCGGCCCCTACACCCATCTGCAGCCCCGGCGAAGCCCAACACCCCAAATATGGCAACTAAGGGAGGGGGCTCCAGTTCAATGTTCAGGCTCAGCAACACGGTGCTAAAGGAGGAGACCCAAAGATTCACAAGCTTGGGACAAGACCAGAACACGGGCGCGTGGTTGGCCAGACGCCCGGAATAGACCTGTCACCCACCTCGAAGAAGAAACCATTCATTCCAGACTTGGTCAGGGGCATCCTAAAAACCACTTTAAGCCGGATCGAACCCAGCCTCGCACATGAAGACGTGGAGATCACCCTGCGAAGAGCTTCACTCCACACCTCATCGTCTATAATGGGCCCAGCTCCTCCTCCCACCCAGCCTTTACCCCTTCCACCAAAACCGAATCTTCGGCCAAAATCCGCCCATAAATGCCGGATGTGCTACCGTCCTCCGACCCCGCCAGCGAAAGGGCCCTCTCCATCAGAGATACTGGCAGTGCCACAAGGAATGTCGGGAAGGTCCGGCATATAAAATTCCGAACCTGGAATAACCTGTACGAGTCCGAGTTCGAGAGCCCAAACGTTACCACCAGTTCCTCTAGACTGGCAAATCGCCCCTCCAGAAGCATGTCTCCCAATATCTCCCGTCTCCTCCCTCCCCACACCCCAAGCGTGGGGGTAGATTCTCCCCCCCCCCCCGCCGCGCCACATTTCAGGTTCACCCCGCCGGCGGGCTGCTCCGTTACGCCGGCCGGTCAATGGGGTTTCCCATTGTGGGGCAGCCCCACGCCGTCGGGAAACCCCCGGGCTGCCGGTAAAACGGAGCATTCCGCCGGTGGAGAATCCCGGCCCTGGTGTCCAATCTCCTAGAGGGCCTCCCACAAAATGGTGGGGGTGAGACTGTCCCATTGCCATTCAATCCTACATACCCGTCTGTAGCTTTTGATACTGGATCACAGAACCCCATGTCCACCAATAACCCCACATCCAACCTCCAGCCAGCCCTGGGTCAGACCTAACTCCAATATCAAATACACCCAGTGAGGAGCATGGTCTGAAATGATTACAACCGAGTGCTCTGCTTTCCTCACCCCAGGGAGAAGGGACCTTCCCGCCACAAAATAGTTCAACCTAGAATTTACATTCTGCACTGGGGAAAAGAACACAAATTCTTTACCCCCAGGGTCCATGAGCACCAAGGATCTGTCCCCCGTCTCCTCCAAAAACGCCAACTCTGCCTTCGTCACGCCTAAGGGGCCAACGTCTTTAGGATGGTCAAGTCTTGGATCAACCGCACAATTTAAATCTCCCCCCAGAATCAGCTGGAGCGTGTCCAAGTCAACAGCTTCCTTATAAATCATCCTAATTTGGGGCATATGCATTTATCAGGTAGCTTACCTGCTACCTACTAGCTTACCTACCAGTGGCCCAGTGACTCTCACACACCTATCACCCCAATCCGCCATGTCACCACCTTGTCCGCCAGAAAACAAACCCTTTTGTTAACAAAAACCGTCACCACCCGTGCTCTACAATTGAATCCCGAATAAAATACCTGGCTCACCCACTCCCTCCGGAGCCCTGCCTGGCCCCTCACCCACATGTGAGTCTCCGGCAGAAGCACCACATCAACCGTCATGTTCTCCAGGTGAGAGAAGATTCTGGATCTTTGCACCGAACAACCCAACCCCCTTACGTTCCAAGTGACAAATCTAATCGGGGGCCTCTCACCGCCCACCCCCCCCCCCCACCCCCACCCCGTTCACCCTCCCCAACTCTGAGCCAGCCGTTTCCACCGTGAAGGAATATTCTGTTCTTACGCCAAATACCTAGGCCCACCCAAGATGGCCACCACCCAAACCATAAGACGAGGCAAAAAAAACCCCTGGTCATCGTCAGATCTCCATCTGGCCCACTGCAGGACCCGTTCCTTCTCCTGAAAGCTGTGGAATCTAATAATCACTGCCCGTGGTGGCGCACTTGCCCAAGGCTTCGGTCGGAGTGTTCGGTGGGCCCTGTCCAACTCTGGAGGGGATATTTGCCCATCCCCCATCCTCCCCCCCATCCCCCACCAGCTTGGCGAACATCTGAGAAAACTATTCAGTCGGCCTCGGGCCCTCATCCCCTCTGACAGCCCCACGGTTCTGAGGTTCTGTCTCCTCGGCCTGTTCTCCAGGTCGTGCACCTTCTCCCTCAGGGTCTTGTTCCTCTCCTCCGCTGGCAGTATCTCAGCTTCCAACGAGGCGATTTGATCGCTGTGCCGTGACAAGGCTGTCTCTGCGCCCTTCAGCACCTCCCCATGTTCCTTCACCGCCTCCGAGGTTTTCCCCAGCTTCTCCCGAATCGGGCAAAGCGCCCGAGGGTTTCCGTCATCACCTTTCCTGGCTTATCAACATGTTTCTCGAACTGTTTGTCTAACTCCTGCGCCAGCACCCCAGTCAGCTTTTCCACCGTAATTGGAGCGGCCAGACCCACCAAGGCCGTGTCCACCATCTTCCTTCGCCATGAGCCTTGTGAACCTTCTGGCCCCGTTGAAGGATTGCCACTCGTAGCCTTCCTACTACCAACTTTATTGTAACGTTCGCCAAACCTTCGTCAACGGACACCTAATGCAATCAATTAGATGGGCTGGGTTTGACCACCAAAATCCCCCAGGAACTGGGCAAAAAGGACCAAAAAACAAGAACCCTGGCGGGAGCTGCCTGATGTGTGACCTTCTACAACCTGCCGCACGACTCCAGCAGCCCAAATATATAGCCTACTTTCTAAATTCTGCTTTATTAATAACCAAATGATTTTTTTTTGGAATATGTATTTTAATTTTGATTTAACAGCAACTGTGTAATGAACCTGTTTTTAAAATGTCAGAATAATTTAGTCCCACAGGTGTACAGATACACATTGAGCTATTTATGCAGAATCTGCATCGCCCATGTTCTAACACTGAGAACTGGTGATCAGGATGGTGACGTTTGGTGTGGTATCGGCGCCCTCTGCTGAGTAAAGTGGGGACAACAGTTCAACCAAGAGACCTACATTTATATAGAAATTCTCACCACCACCAGATGTCCCAATGCTTGTTCCAACTGCAAAAGTAAGTTTTGAAGTTATTCGCTATAACGTCGGAAACTCAGCAGCCAAATTACACATAGCAAGATCCCACAAACAGCAATGTGATAGTGACTGGATGATCTGCTTCTGCGGCATGTTGACTGAGGGGGAAAGAGTGACCAGGGATCAGAGGGTAACTTCCCTGCGTTTCTTTGAAATAGTGACTTGGAATCGTTCACCTCCCACTGAAAGGGCTGACAGGGTGCCAGTATAGCATCTCGTCCAAAAGGCTGCACCTCTGACAGAGCAGCACTCCCTCGGCACTGCACCGCAGTGACAGCCTGGATTTTGTGCTTAAGTCTCTGGAGCAGACATGCCTTCTGATTGAGAAGGGAGAGGGTCACTGCCTGAGCCAGGGCTCAAACACACCATGTGGGATTCTCCATCAGCGGGATTCTCCGTCAGCGGGATTCTCCGTCAGCGGGATTCTCCGTCAGCGGGATTCTCCGTCAGTGGGATTCTCCGTCAGCGGGATTCTCCGTCAGCGGGATTCTCTGTCAGCGGGATTCTCCATCAGCGGGATTCTCCGTCAGCGGGATTCTCCGTCAGTGGGATTCACTGTCAGCGGGATTCTCCGTCAGCGGGATTCTCCTTCAGCGGGATTCTCTGTCAGCGGGATTCTCTGTCAGCGGGATTCTCTATCAGCGGGATTCTCCGTCAGCGGGATTCTCCGTCAGCGGGATTCTCTGTCAGCTGGATTCTCCATCAGCGGGATTCTCCGTCAGCGGGATTCTCTGTCAGCGGGATTCTCTGTCAGCGGGATTCTCCGTCAGCGGGATTCTCCGTCAGCGGGATTCTCTGTCAGCGGGATTCTCTGTCAGCGGGATTCTCCGTCAGCGGGATTCTCCGTCAGCGGAATTCTCCGTCAGCAGGATTCTCCGTCAGCGGGATTCTCCGTCAGCAGGATTCCTCTGTCAGCGGGATTCTCCATTAGCGGGATTCTCTGTCAGCGGGATTCTCCGTCAGCGGGATTCTCCGTCAGCAGGATTCCTCTGTCAGCGGGATTCTCCATTAGCGGGATTCTCTTTCAGTGGGATTCTCCGTCAGCGGGATTCTCTGTCAGTGGGATTCTCAGTCAGCGGGATTCTCCGTCAGCGGGATTCTCCACCAGCGGGATTCTCCTTCAGCGGGATTCTCTGTCAGCGGGATTCTCCGTCAGCGGGATTCTCCGTCAGAGGGATTCTCTGTCAGCGGGATTCTCCTTCAGCGGGATTCTCTGTCAGTGGGATTCTCTGTCAGCGGGATTCTCCATCAGCGGGATTTTCCGTCAGCGGGATTCTCCGTCAGTGGGATTCTCTGTCAGCGGGATTCTCCATCAGCGGGATTCTCCGTCAGCGGGATTCTCCGTCAGCGGGATTCTCCGTCAGCGGGATTCTCCGTCAGCGGGATTCTCTGTCAGCGGGATTCTCCATCAGCGGGATTCTCCGTCAGCGGGATTCTCCGTCAGTGGGATTCACTGTCAGCGGGATTCTCCGTCAGCGGGATTCTCTGTCAGCGGGATTCTCCATCAGCGGGATTCTCCGTCAGCAGGATTCACCGTCAGCAGGATTCACTGTCAGCGGGATTCTCTGTCAGCGGGATTCTCCTTCAGCGGGATTCTCCGTCAGCGGGATTCTCCGTCAGCGGGATTCTCTGTCAGCTGGATTCTCCATCAGCGGGATTCTCCGTCAGCGGGATTCTCTGTCAGCGGGATTCTCTGTCAGCGGGATTCTCCGTCAGCGGGATTCTCCGTCAGCGGGATTCTCTGTCAGCGGGATTCTCTGTCAGCGGGATTCTCCGTCAGCGGGATTCTCCGTCAGCGGAATTCTCCGTCAGCAGGATTCTCCGTCAGCGGGATTCTCCGTCAGCAGGATTCCTCTGTCAGCGGGATTCTCCATTAGCGGGATTCTCTGTCAGCGGGATTCTCCGTCAGCGGGATTCTCCGTCAGCAGGATTCCTCTGTCAGCGGGATTCTCCATTAGCGGGATTCTCTTTCAGTGGGATTCTCCATCAGCGGGATTCTCTGTCAGTGGGATTCTCAGTCAGCGGGATTCTCCGTCAGCGGGATTCTCCACCAGCGGGATTCTCCTTCAGCGGGATTCTCTGTCAGCGGGATTCTCCGTCAGCGGGATTCTCCGTCAGCGGGATTCTCTGTCAGCGGGATTCTCCTTCAGCGGGATTCTCTGTCAGTGGGATTCTCTGTCAGCGGGATTCTCCATCAGCGGGATTTTCCGTCAGCGGGATTCTCCGTCAGTGGGATTCTCTGTCAGCGGGATTCTCCATCAGCGGGATTCTCTGTCAGCGGGATTCTCTGTCAGCGGGATTCTCAGTCAGCGGGATTCTCCGTCAGCGGGATTCTCCGTCAGCGGGATTCTCCGTCAGCGGGACTCTCAGTCAGCGGGATTCTCAGTCAGCGGGATTCTCCGCCAGCAGGATTCTCTGCTCCGCCAGGCAGCGCCCTCACACCTGCGGGTTTCCCGATGGCGTGGTGGTGCTCACAATGGGAGACTCCGTTGGCCGGCTGCAGGAACCGAGGTTCTCGCTGGCAGTGGGGGCAGCCGAAAAACGGGGCTGGCGGGACGGACAATTCCACCCACTGTTAGCAAGGCAACGGAAAGTTTTGCAAATTAGGCAATAAAACTGATGGATTTAAAAATAATAATTCCCAAAACATTGCCAGAAGTCATTGCCCACATCGTGTTACCCTGTCAGTGATGGTGAACAGTCCACGTGGTGATGGTGAACAGTCCATGTGGGGATGGTGAACAGTCCATGTGGGGATGGTGAACAGTCCGTGTGGCAATGGTGAACAGTCCATGTGGGGATGGTGAACAGTCCACGTGGCAATGGTGAACAGTCCACTTGCCGATGGTGAACAGTCCACGTGGTGTTGGTGAACAGTCTACTTGCCGATGGTGACAGTCCATGTGGGGATGGTGAATAGTCCACGTGGTGATGGTGAACAGTCCATGTAGGGATGGTGAACAGTCCCCTTGCCGATGGTGAACAGTCCATGTGCCGGTGGTGACCAGTCCACGTGGTGATGGTGAACAGCCGACATGGCGATAGTGAACAGTCCACGTGGGGATGGTGAACAGTCCATGCGGCGATGGTGAACAGTCCACCTGGCAATAGTGAACAGTTCACGTGGTGATGGTGAACAGTCCATGTGCCGATGGTGACCAGTCCATGTGGTGATGGTGAACACCCCACATGGCGATAGTGAACAGTCCACATGGTGAAGTTGAACAGTCCGCGTGGTGATGGCGAGTAGTCCACCTGGTGACGATGAACAGTCCACGTGGGGATGGTGAACAGTCCACATGGTGAAGGTGAACAGTCCACCTGGTGACGATGAACAGTCCACGTGGTGATGGTGAACAGTCCACCTGGTGACGATGAACAGTCCACGTGGTGATGGTGAACAGTCCACATGGTGAAGGTGAACAGTCCACGTGGTGATGGTGAACAGTCCACGTGATGACGGTGAACAGTCCACGTGGTGATAGTGAACAGTCCACGTGGTGAAGGTGCTCCCATGGCGCTGTTCTGAAGGGAGTTCCAGGGTTTGGGGGGATGAAGGAGGATGGTGTGTGACTAGGAGGGAGTCCCAGGGTTTGGGGGGATGAAGGAGGATGGTGTGTGACTAGGAGGGAGTCCCAGGGTTTGGGGGGATGAAGGAGGATGGTGTGTGACTAGGAGGGAGTTCCAGGGTTTGGGGAGATGAAGGAGGATGGTGTGTGACTAGGAGGGAGTTCCAGGGTTTGGGGGGATGAAGGAGGATGGTGTGTGACTAGGAGGGAGTTGCAGGGTTTGGGGGGATGAAGGAGGATGGTGTGTGACTAGGAGGGAGTTCCAGGGTTTGGGGAGATGAAGGAGGATGGTGTGTGACTAGGAGGGAGTCCCAGGGTTTGGGGGGATGAAGGAGGATGGTGTGTGGCTAGGAGGGAGTCCCAGGGTTTGGGGGGATGAAGGAGGATGGTGTGTGACTAGGAGGGAGTTCCAGGGTTTGGGGGGATGAAGGAGGATGGTGTGTGACTAGGAGGGAGTTCCAGGGTTTGGGGAGATGAAGGAGGATGGTGTGTGACTAGGAGGCAGTCCCAGGGTTTGGGGGGATGAAGGAGGATGGTGTGTGACTAGGAGGGAGTCCCAGGGTTTGGGGGGATGAAGGAGGATGGTGTGTGACTAGGAGGGAGTTGCAGGGTTAGGGGAGATGAAGGAGGATGGTGTGTGACTAGGAGGCAGTCCCAGGGTTTGGGGGGATGAAGGAGGATGGTGTGTGACTAGGATGGAGTCCCAGGGTTTGGGGAGATGAAGGAGGATGGTGTGTGACTAGGAGGGAGTCCCAGGGTTTGGGGAGATGAAGGAGGATGGTGTGTGACTAGGAGGCAGTCCCAGGGTTTGGGGGGATGAAGGAGGACGGTGTGTGACTAGGAGGGAGTCCCAGGGTTTGGGGGGATGAAGGATGATGGTATGTGACTAGGAGGGAGTCCCAGGGTTTGGGGGGATGAAGGAGGATGGTGTGTGACTAGGTGGGAGTTCCAGGGTTTGGGGGGATGAAGGAGGATGGTGTGTGACTAGGAGGGAGTCCCAGGGTTTGGGGGGATGAAGGAGGATGGTGTGTGACTAGGAGGGAGTCCCAGGGTTTGGGGGGATGAAGGAGGATGGTGTGTGACTAGGAGGGAGTCCCAGGGTTTGGGGAGATGAAGGAGGATGGTGTGTGACTAGGAGGGAGTCCCAGGGTTTGGGGGAATGAAGGAGGATGGTGTGTGACTAGGAGGGAGTCCCAGGGTTTGGGGGGATGAAGGAGGATGGTGTGTGACTAGGAGGGAGTTCCAGGGTTTGGGGGGATGAAGGAGGATGGTGTGTGACTAGGAGGGAGTCCCAGGGTTTGGGGGGATGAAGGAGGATGGTGTGTGACTAGGAGGGAGTTCCAGGGTTTGGGGGGATGAAGGAGGATGGTGTGTGACTAGGAGGGAGTCCCAGGGTTTGGGGGGATGAAGGAGGATGGTGTGTGACTAGGAGGGAGTTCCAGGGTTTGCGGGGATGAAGGAGGATGGTGTGTGACTAGGAAGGAGTTGCAGGGTTTGGGGGGATGAAGGAGGATGGTGTGTGACTAGGAGGGAGTCCCAGGGTTTGGGGGGATGAAGGAGGATGGTGTGTGACTAGGAGGGAGTCCCAGGGTTTGGGGGGATGAAGGAGGATGGTGTGCGACTAGGAGGGAGTTGCAGGGTTTGGGGAGATGAAGGAGGATGGTGTGTGACTAGGAGGGAGTTCCAGGGTTTGGGGAGATGAAGGAGGATGGTGTGCGACTAGGAGGGAGTTGCAGGGTTTGGGGAGATGAAGGAGGATGGTGTGCGACTAGGAGGGAGTTGCAGGGTTTGGGGAGATGAAGGAGGATGGTGTGTGACTAGGAGGGAGTCCCAGGGTTTGGGGGGATGAAGGAGGATGGTGTGTGACTAGGAGGGAGTCCCAGGGTTTGGGGGGATGAAGGAGGATGGTGTGTGACTAGGAGGGAGTTCCAGGGTTTGGGGAGATGAAGGAGGATGGTGCCCAAAGAAGAATAAATTGGCGGAATGGGACCTGTTGTTTTCTAGAACCTTCCAGATTGACATTGCACTGAAATCAATGGATCGAAGCAAAGGAGAATATGGCTAATCGGGGATAGAAACAGAAAATGGTGGGAATACTCAGGAGGGCACATAGCACCTGTGGAGAGCGAAACAGAGAATGGGTGAACCTTTCCTGCTGAGCAATGGTCGATAGCTGGCGGGAAAAGCGGAGATGAAGCCTCCAGCACCAACAGTAGCTTTCTCCAATATATCTTTCGGGACACAGGAAAAGAAACCTCGAAAGACGGGCCCCAGCTCATCAGGCTGACGGAGTGGGTTCTGATGGAGCCCACCCTACCAGCAACACGGGGTGGGATTCTCCCTTCCGTGCACCCGTTTGTGGGTGCGGCGCCACCCCGCCAGCAGCAGGATTTTCTGTCCCGCCAGCCGGCGAATGGGGTTTCCCACTGTGGGCACCACCACACCGTCGGGAAATCCCCGGGTGTGAGTGTGCTGCCGGCGACGGAGAATCCAGCCCTTGGTTTCTTGAAGATCGATGCACCATTTTTAAAAGCTACCCCAGTAGCAGAGTCAGAGAGAGTGCCAAGGGGAGGTAGTGTCCAGACAGTGCCAGGGGGCAGTGTTAGACAGTGCCAGGGGGCAGTGTTAGACAGTGCCAGGGGGCAGTGTTAGACAGTGCCAGGGGGCAGTGTTAGACAGTGCCAGGGGGCAGTGTTAGACAGTGCCAGGGGGCAGTGTTAGACAGTGCCAGGGGGCAGTGTTAGACAGTGCCAGGGGGCAGTGTTAGACAGTGCCAGGGGGCAGTGTTAGACAGTGCCAGGGGGCAGTGTTAGACAGTGCCAGGGGGCAGTGTTAGACAGTGCCAGGGGGCAGTGTTAGACAGTGCCAGGGGGCAGTGTTAGACAGTGCCAGGGGGCAGTGTTAGACAGTGCCAGGGGGCAGTGTTAGACAGTGCCAGGGGGCAGTGTTAGACAGTGCCAGGGGGCAGTGTTAGACAGTGCCAGGGGGCAGGGTCCCAGGTCCTGCCTGGGCATGACTCTCTCCCCTAGCGATGCCCTCATCTGAGCTCCTCTGGGAGGCCGATCCACCAGGAGCACACCTTGGGAGACCAGTTGGGTCTCACATCAGTCTTCCCTTACACTGACGTGATTATTATTCAGCTGATAATGACATGATAATGTATGGAACTAATGTTCCTGATGTTCACCATCAGGAAACAAATTGCCTCACTGGAGGGGGTAGGGAACTATTGCGTCCCACATTTACACTGGTGTGAAAGGGGAGGTGGTGATGTAGTGGTTGTGTCACTGGACTAGTAAACCAGAGACCCAGGGTAATGCTCTGGGAACCCAGGGTCAAATCCCCACCATTGCAAATGGTGAATTCAATAAAAAGTCTGGAATTAATCTAATGACCAAGAAACCATTGTCGATTGTTGTACAAACCCACCTGGTTCACTAATGTCCCACTGGCAGCAGGACCCTCCGACCCGCTAGCTTGCCAATGGTGTTTCCCATTGTGGGCACCCCCACACCATTGGGAAATCCGTGGGCGTAAGTGCGCTGCCGGAGAAACGGAGGATCCCGCTGACAGAGAATCCACAAACCCTCCTCCACCGGCGAACACTAACAGCCGTGTGTACCATCTACAAGGTGCACTGCAGGAACCCACCAAGGTTCCTCCAGAAGCATCTTCCAAACCCACGATCACTACCAACTAGAAAGACAAGAGCAGCAGATACCTGGGAACCCCACCACCTGGAGGTTCCCCTCCAAGTCACTCACTATCCTGACTTGGAAATATATCCCCGCTCCCTCCACTGTCGCTGGGTCAAAATCCTGGAACTCCCTCCCTAACTGCACACATCCCATTAATGAATTTTCCAACCCATGGAGTTAGGGCACAGATCAGCCATGATCTCTTTAAATTGTGGGACAGGCTCGAGGGGCTGAATGGCCTGCTCTGGTTCCTATGTTTCGCATTTCCCTCATTCCCACCTCCCCATTCCCCATTCTCCTCCATCCCATTTCCCCCAGTCACACCCCTCCTCTGAACGGAGCCGACACTGGGGACATTTGATCTTGGACCTCTGTGCCTGGGCTGTGGGGATCGGAGGGCAACAAGGAGCGTTGGTGCAGGCAGGCAGGCTGTGAAGATTAACATGACAGCGGGGCATATGTATTAGGTGTAACATATTTTAATAGTGAACATTTGACATTTCCATTTACCCTAGCTACAGATGGTGCCCCCTCCCCCCCCCCCCCTCCCCCCAGCCCCGTGCCCACTCAGTGCTCCTCGCTCTCCCTGATCGTTCGTGGTGTACTGCTATGCCTCGGTGTGTCCCCAGGATATCACAGCAGAGGTGGAGGCAGCCTGCTGCTTTCCCTGTGGCTTTTAATACACTTGACGGAAGTCCTCTGGAGGGGCTAGATCCAGAGGGGCCCGGCATTTGGTGGCAGGCCCTGGGTTGGCCTCCAGTGCTTCCTCCTCCCTGACGGTGCTGGTCGGGCCCTGGGGGTCTCCATGGCACGGAGGGGAGGGTGGAAGGGAGCTCTAGAGGCCTCTGGGTCATCTGGTGCTGCCAGTCCTGGTGGCTCCCCATTGTCTGCACCATGGTCTTGACGCTGTCAGCAATGGCCCTCAGCGACTGGGGCATTCCCTGGAGTGCCTCAGCAATGTCCACCTGCATCTGGGACATGTCCCACATTGGCTGGGACTTGATGTCCAGGCTCTCAGCCATGGTCGTCACTGACTGAGCCATGCCTGGGCACCACCTCTCAAGAACCAGACATCGTGCTCCAGGCTTTCCACTGCAGTCACCACCCTGGCAGTGTTGGCCTCGCTGCCACGCATTGTCGGCATTGTCTCCTGCGCCATAGCCTTTGGGACTCCTCCGGTCGGCTATGCACTCACTGGAACGTCGCTGACATCCCCTCCTGAATCTTCCGGCTGTCTCCTATCATCTGCATCAGCTCTGGGATAACCTTGCCCAGAGGCTCGCCATCTGGCTGGGACCCAGCTGTGTCCTGGGATCCAGCAGATCTCCAGCCGCTGCCTCCCTTGGATGTTCCTGTCCCCACCTGATGTGCATCGGCATCTGGGTGCTGCTCACCAGATTGCGCCCCAGAAGCCGGTCAACTATTGTTGCCCACCGAGGAGTGCGTCTCTGCCATGGTGGAAGGTGGGAGTGACAGCTGCGAGACATCACCGCTGTTCTCCTCGACCTGTCCTCTGAGGTGGTCTCTTGGGTGGCGGGTGGCGGGGGGTGGGGGGGTGGGGGGGGGGGGGGGGGTGGGGGGGGTGGGGGGGGGGGGGGGGTTGGGGGGGGGGGGAATGATCCTGCAAGACAATGGGCATGTGGTTAGTGAGAGGGAAACATAACTTTGTCTGACATGAACAACTTATTTGAGACGGGTCACCTGGGTGAAGGGTCAGTGGATCCTCCCCTCTGTGGCACAGGCCAACCTCAGTGACAGTGGCTGCTCTCTCCTCGGGCAACCCCGCGATCTCCAGGGCCCGTTCGTCACAGGGGGTGAGGACTCGGATCTCTGGGACTGTCCTCCCCGTCTTGGCCCTTTCCCGCTTATTATGGGTTATTTTCTGCTGCGGGGACAAAGAGAGAGCATTGCGAGCTGCCCGCTGGATGGGTCGAGGGGGTCTGTAGCAGGTGGCATGTGTGGCACTGGACCTGAAGGGGTTGTGCTGGTGGGTGCCAGGGAGGTTCTGAGAAACAAGTGCGAGGATTTGATGTGGGGAGGGGGCGAGGTGTGAGCCAGTGATTTGGGGGGCGTGGGGGGGTCTGGGAATTTGAGGGGTGGCAGGCGGAACTGATGCCGGGGAGAGGGGGTAACTTACCCTTGCAGCTCGGTGCAGGTCGTTGCTCTTCTTCTCACAATGGACGTTGGTCCTCCTGGTCACGCTGCCCGCACTGACAGCCGCTGCCACTGCCTCCCAGGCGGCATTGCTGACCCTGCAGCTGGTCCTCCTGGTCACGCTGCCCGCACTGACAGCCGCTGCCACTGCCTCCCAGGCGCCATTGCTGACCCTGCAGCTGGTCCTCCTGGTCACGCTGCCCGCACTGACAGCCGCTGCCACTGCCTCCCAGGCGCCATTGCTGACCCTGCAGCTGGTCCTCCTGGTCACGCTGCCCGCACAGACAGCCGCTGCCACTACCTCCCAGGCGGCATTGCTGACCCTGCTGTTGGTCCTCTGACCCCCTCGGGGAAACAGGGTGTCCCGTCTCGCCTCCACGGCATCCAGAAGCCTGGCCAGGTTGGCATTGCCAAAGCGCGGAGCGGGTGGGCACGCTGCCATGCTTGTGCGTTGACTGGTGTGAGTGGTGAGGGAGCGTTTAAAAGCAGCTCCCCCTTGTTAGTGGCGAGGTGCTGAGGGGCGGGTCCAGTGAATCCGATGGCAAGACAGCCAGTGATGGCAGAGCAGCTTGTGGCGGCTAATTCTTGGCACTAAGCGTTGTTAAACATGGGCCACAATCTCGCCAACACTGCGGTCGAAGAACACCCTGCCAATCGCTCCCAAAATGACACATTGAAATGTTTCTGTCAAATTAAACCGGTGTTTCTCCGTCCCTAGATACTCCCATGTCTGCTGAAGATTTCCTGTCTGTATTTGTCTCTTTTTAAAACAGACAAGGGATCCATTCCAATAGATTAATAGCTGTGAAATGAAGAGTAAATATATCCCAGAATACTTTAATTTCCCACACAGATAGTTTGTGATATTTTTGTTGGAAAATGTTACCCTCTACTTTGACGTAGTTTATTGAAGTTACTTTTATTTATTCCCACGTGTGATTGCTACCTTCTCGGCTGTGATTAATTGCTGTTTAATGAATATCAAATTAGAGCCAATCAGCTGAGACTAATTTGCATACACATGCATGTGACATTAAAATCCTTCACAGGAAGTGTGACGTGACAGATCAAAATAGTCACATTTTCAGAGATATGTATATATTTAAAGGAATATTTTATCGGTGTAACTTCTCTGTGTTGATGGCAAATCACAATTGATTTCACCATCTATTAACCTAGTGGTTAATTTTCATAGCTCCATAATTCCATAATTCCCAGAATAGGTCGCTCGTCTGTCGTCAGGGGCTTCTCGCTGGAGAGGGTTCACTCTGCATCATGGCGGACCAGGAGTCTCTCCCGCTCCCAGCAGCTATTGGCGTGTTTGGAAAGATTTGCAGGTTGACACACTCACCCTGTTTGTCCGTGTTATGAACGCACCTTCCTTGGGGTACCTGGAGAGGGACCTGAACCTGGACCTTCTGCCTCAGAGGCAGTGACGCTAACCTACTGCGTGACAAGACCCCACACCATCAATTAGACTTTTCAAAATAGTTAACGACAAGTGGGCAGCACGGTAGCACAAGTGGATAGCACTGTGGCTTCACAGCTCCAGGGCCCCGGGTTCGATTCCCTTGCTGGGTCACTGACTGTGCAGAGTCTGCACGTTCTCCCAATGTCTGCGTGGGTGTGCTCCGGTTTCCACAGTGGTTAGGAGGGGTTGTTGGGTTGCGGAGATAGGGTGGAAGTGAGGGCTTAAGTGGGTCGGTGCCGACTCGATGGGCCGAATGGCCTCCTTCTGCACTGTATGTTCTATGTTCGACAAGTGATTATACCATGACTTATAAGTGGGTGCTATGTCTACACTGAGTTTTATTCAGCAAGGCTGAATTAGCGAGGGTGCAGAAAAGATTCACAAGGAAGGTACCAGGGGTGAGCAACTTAGGTTACGTAGACAGATTGGAGAAGCTGGGACTGTTCTTCCTCCAGAGAAGGTTCAGAGGAGATTTGATGGGGTATTGAAAATCACAAGGGGTCTAGGCAGGGTAGATAGGGAGATATTGTTTGCCAGCAGTGGAAGGATTGAGAATTAGATGGCAGGGATTTAAAGGAAAAAGGAATTTAAAGGTAAAAGAAACGATGGCGACACGAGAAAATACTTTTTCACGCAGCGGGTGTGAGGATCTGGAATGTTCTGGGGCAGTACGGTGGCGCAGTGGTTAGCACTGCTGCCTCACGGCACCGAGGTCCCAGGTTCAATCCCGGCCCTGTCCATGTGGAGTTTTGCACTTTCTCCCCGTGTCTGCGTGGGTTTCACCCCCACAAACCCAAAGATGTGCAGGTTAGGTGGATTGGCCACGTTAAACTGCCCCTTAATTAGAAAAAAACAGAATTGTGCACTTTACATTTTTTTTTAAAGGATCTGGAATGTGCTGCCTGAGGATGTGGCGGAGGAAGACTTGAATCATTCAAGAGAGAACTGGATTCTTATCTGAAAAGGAAGAATGTGCAGGGTTATGGAGACTGGGTGGGGGAATGACACCAGTTAAATTGCCCCTTCGGAGAGCCAGTACAGGTCAAGATGGGATGAATTGCCTCTTACTGTGCTGTAACCATCCTGTGAATCTGTGAATTATATCGCGAGTTAGATTTTCCTAATTGAGATCCAAAAGCCAATTACAGCAAATGCTGTAAACTCCGAATAAAAACAGTAAATGTGGGAAATGCTCCTCAGGTTCGGCAGCATCTGTGGAGAGAGAAACGAGAGTTAACGTTTCGGGTCCATGATCGGACGAGTTAGAGGTGGAACATGTTTTAAGCAATTGCAGAGGCCGGGATGGGGGAAGAACAAAAGGTGAAGATCTGATATAGGGGGCGGAAGGCAGGAAAGAAATGACGATGGTGCAATAACTCCGCCCAGGCCAGTCTTCATACAAACTCGAGTCTGTTTGGATAACAAAATGAGCCGCAGCCATACCGTACAATTCTTGCACCCCAGCTGGGGACTGTTGGGAATGCCAATCCGGGTCTGTGCTACAGGTTTTCAACTCCAGCCTGATGGTTGCTATTGGGCGAGCCCCCGCCTGCTCAATAGGGGAAACTCATATTCGAGAAACCCCACAAGGAAATCTATCGGCAATCCTTCATGGCCTTGGCGGCCTCTATAACACCAGGCAAACGAAATAGCAATTGGACAAGTCAAGAAGCAATAGATGGGTCCAGAGGAATTATAAATGGCAACGGTTATGTCAGTTCAGAGGAGCAGGACAGTATCACAGTGGTTAGCACAGTTGCTTCACAGCTCCAGGGTCCCAGGTTCGATTCCCGGCTTGGGTCACTGTCTGTGTGGAGTCTGCACGTCCTCTCCCTGTCTGCGTGGGTTTCCTCCGGCTGCTCCGGTTTCCTCCCACAGTCCAAAGATGTGCAGGTTAGGGTGGATTGGCCGTGATAAATTGCCCTTAGGTTAGGTGGGGGTTACTGGTTTACGGGGATGGGGTGGAGGTGTGGGCTTAATTGGGGTGCTCTTTCCAGGAGCCGGTGCAGACTCGATGGGCTGAATGGCCTCCTTCTGCACTGTAAATTCTATGATTCTATGTTGCCTGAACAACTAAAGGCAGAGGTTCTGACCTGAAATTCTCAAAGTCAGTCCCTGAAGACTCCAAAGTGCTTATTGAGAAGGTGAGTTGCTGTTCCTCCATTGAACCTTATCCACCTTTACAGGAAACTCAGAAGTTCTACAAGACTAGAGTCCGAAGACTGAGTTAAAGAAACGCTGAAATAAATAGGCTTTGCTGGAAGTGTGGGTATCAATAGAGGCATTTATAATGAAGGGTTTTGCTCAGGGAGGATGGAAGGAGGGGTCAGCTTGGAGAGACTTGGGAAAAGAACCAGAAAGTCAATGAGAATTGAATTGTTTTGTTTACTCAGTTGTGACCTGGGATGGGGGCGGCACGGTGGCACAGTGGTTAGCCCTGCTGCCTCACAGCGCCCAGGTCCCAGGTTCGATCCCGGCCCCGGGTCACTGTCTGTGTGGAGTTTGCACATTCACCCCCACAACCCAAAGATGTGCAGGGTTGGCCATGCTAAATTGTCCCTTAATTGTAAACAAAAATAATTGGGTACTCTAAGTTTATTTTTGAAAAGTTTTGACCTGGGGATTGGCCGCCTGAAAGGACGGTGGAAGCAGATTTGATCGCAACTTTCCAAATGGAATCGGACGTAGACTACACTTGAACAGGAAAAATTTGCAGGCCGTGAGGAAAGAGTGGAGGATTGGGCCTCATTGCAGAGCTCTTTCAAAGAACAGGAACAGAATAGTCTCCTTTTGTTGCTTTGAATAAAACAATACAGAAAAGGTAAATCTGGAAACTAAACTGGGACAGGGTAACAAGAGGAAAACAAGTGCAAACCAGGAAAAGACAAATATGCAACACTATTTGTGACAACCCTGAAGGGGTTTCAACCTGCATTGTATCAGATTCCCCTCCTACACCTTGGAATACAAACTCCTCAGGTGATTAGGGAGTGGAGCTTCCTCCCAATTGGAGGAACCCCCACATGATATAAACCCAGCCTTGGAGCATGTCAGAAAGGGGACTCTGAGGGGAGTGGTGAGTGAGAGAGTATTGAGGAACAGTAGAATAAACGTAGTTGTATCCTGTCTGACTGGCAACATGTGGAGTCCTTACCTTCTGTCACAACACTGGCGATGAGGATAAAGTAGAGCTCCCGCTACCACAGGCCTCTGCACCTCCGCGGAGCTTGGAGAGGTCTCCCCTGCAGTCAAACCAATGGCACTCATCGGTTAGCTTGAAACCTTTGACACCGATACTGACGATTGGGTGCGGTATGTGGAAAGGGTGAAACTGTTTTTTCCAACCAATGCCATCGTGATCAGTGAGCAGTTCACCGTGACCTTGCTGCCTGCTGTCGGCGGCCCTGCTCACGCCTTGATTAAGAACCTCACTTACCCGGACAGGCCTGACGAACTAGCTTTCAATATGTTGGTTGATCTGGTCGGCCGTCACCTGAATCCACAGCCCCCTATCACGGTCCGCCGGTACCGGTTTCACACATCTCCGCAAGCTCCAACGGAGTTGCATTAGGAGTATTTGGCACACCCCCGGGGTCTTGCCGCCTCCTGCGGGTTCGGAGTCTCCCTGGCTGAATCCTTAAGAGACCACTTTGTTAATGGATTGTGGGACTGGGAAACGCAGCAGAAGCAGTGGACCGTAGACATGGCACTTTCCCAGCAGAGCACCGGACGTGGCATCCAGGAGCACCAGGGCGGGGTGCTGAGGCCAGCAATGAGGCTCCCGGAGGTCACGTGAAGGAGCCATTCCCAGGGAACAGGCCAGTCATCACCTCCTCCCGAGAGGTCGCCTGCACTTCCTGGAAGACCTAGAGGCTGAGGAAGCACCCCTACAGCTACACTGTGTCCCGGGCCCCAGGACCACACCTATCCTGGTGACTCTGCAGCTTAATGGACGCCTAATGAAGCTTGCCACAGTCTCTGTCATCAGTCTCCGCACGTTCACAGCTTTCCAGACCGGCCTCCAGTCGCTGGAATCCAGGGACACAGGAGCTCGGCTCGCCACCTAGACTGGGGATCCATTGGCGATCAACGGCACTGCCCATGTGCCCGTGGTGTACAGGGATCTGTCCGCGTTCCCTACCATTCGTGCTAGTGTGTGGCGGTGGGCCAAGCTTATTGGGGCACGATTGGCTGTGGAATCTGCGACTGGATTGGCAGCATGTATGCCAGATGTATCACCGTGGGCCAGAAGGGGTGCTGGCTAAATTTCTGTCGGTTTTTTTCCGAAGGTTTCGGTACAATGAAAGGAGCAGTGACCACAATCAATGCGGATGAGAACGCTCAACCCAGGTAGTTCCGCTCCCACCCCTTGCCGTAAGCACTTCGACCCAAGGTTGACCAGGAGTTGGACCGGTTGGAGCAGTTAAGCATAATCCGCCCTGTCCAATTCGCAGATTAGCCAGTGTCCCAGTCATGAAACCCAACGGGTCAGGGCAACTATGTGGCGAATACAAGGTGATGGTCATCCGAGTGTCCCGTCTCGACCGTGACCCGGTTCCTCGGGTCTAAGACCTATACGCCCGGCTTTTAAAAAAATTAATTTACAGGATGCAGGTGTCGCTGGTTAGGCCAGCATTTATTGCCCAGCTCTAATTGCCCTTCAGAAGGTGGTGAATTGCCTTCTTGAACTGCCACAGTCCTTGAAGTGTAGGTACATCCACTATGCTGTTAGGGAAGGAGTTCCAGGATTTTAACCCAGCCACAGCGAAGGGACGGTGATATATTTACAAGTCGGGGAGGTGAGTGGATTTGGAGGGGAACCTCCAGGTGGTGGGATTCCCAGGTATCTGCTGCTCTTGTCCTTCTAGATGGTAGTGGTTGTGGGTTTGGAAGGTGCTGTCTAAGGAACTTTGATAAGTTACTGCAGTGCCTCTTGTAGGTGGTACACAACGCTGCCACTTGCCATCGGTGGTGGAGGGTTTGAATGTTTGTGGAAGGGGGAGCAATCAAGCGGGGCTGCTTTGTCCTGGATGGTGTTGAGTTTCTTGAGTGTTGTTGGAGCTGCACTCATCCAGGAAAGTGGAGAGTATTCCATCACACTCCTGCTTTGTGCCTTGTAGATGGTGGACAAGCTTTGGGGGGCCAGGAGGTGAGTTATTCACCGTAGGATTCCTAGCTTTTGACCTGCCCTGGTAGCCACAGTATTAATGTGGCTAGTCCAGTTCAGTTTCTGATCAATGGTAACCCCCAGGATGTTGATTGTGGGGGATTCAGCGATGGTAATGCCATTGAATGGCAGGGGATGGTGGTGAGATCCTCTCTTGTCCGAGATGGTCATTGCCTGGCACTTGTGTGGCGTGAATGTAAGTTGCCACTTGTCAGCCCAAGCTTGGATATTGCCCAGGTCTTGCTGCATTTGGATATGGACTGTTTCATTATCTGAGGAGTCACGAATGGTGCTGAACATTGTGCAGTCATCAGCGAACATCCCTACTTCTGACCTTATGATGGAAGGGTGGTCATTGATGAAGCAGCTGAAGATGGTTGGGCCTTGGAAACTACCCTGAGGAACTCCTGCAGTGATGTCCTGGAGCTGAGATGATTGAGCTCCAACCATCTTCCTCTGTGCCAGGTATGACTCCAACCAACGGAAAGTTTTCCCCCTGATTCCCATTGACTCCAGTTTAGCTAGGGCTCCTTGATGCCATACTCTGACAAATGCTGGCTTGATGTCAAGGGCAGTCACTCTCACCTCACCTCTGGCATTCAGCTCTTTTGTCCAGGTTTGAATGGTGATAGTGGTGTCTGGGATAATGTCTGTGAGGGATGATTCTGTGAGTATGGCTATGTCAGGCTGTTGCTTGACTAGGCTCTGAGACAGCTCTCCCAACTTTGGCACAAGCCCCCAGATGTTAGTAAGGAGGACTTTGCAGGGTCGACAGGGCTGGTTTGCCGTTGTCATTTCCAGTGCCTGGTTCGATGTCGGGTGGTCCATCTCATGTAGGCCAGACCAGGTAAGGATGGCAGATTTCCTTCCCCTAAAGGACATTAGTGAGCCAGATGGGTTTTTACAATAATTGACAATGGTTTCATGGACTTTTAATTCCAGATATTTAATTGAGTGTAAATTCCATCACCTGCCGTGGTGGGATTTGATCCTGGGTCTCTGGATTACTAGTCCGATGACAAAACCACTACGCCACCGCTTCCCCCTCAACGGGAGCAAGATATTTACAAAGTTGGACATGAGCCAAGCAAACCAACAGCTGCAGCTCGACCCAGGGTCATGGAAATATATAACAATCAGCTTCCGTCAGGGTCTGCATGAATATACCTGTTTGCTGTCTCCTCAGCCTGTGCTGCATGTCATGGATGGCCATTAACCTGGAATATTCCCTGGAGCATCATCTGGGCACAAGGGATCTACACGCCGACACGTTAAGCCATCTACTCCTCTCCACAAAGCTGCCAGCACCTGACGCAGCTGTTGAGGTGATAGCCGCTCCTCTATTTCTTAGACGTCTGCCGGTAATGGCGGCTCGCCATTAAGGAATGGACCCAGACGGACCTGAAATTGTCCCGGGTCTGGCACGTGGTCCAGTATGGGACCCAGCACCAGGCTTTGCCTGATGAACTGAAGGCCTACACCTCAAAGCTGCCAGACATTAGCATTGAGGACGGTGGTCCTCTTGTGGGGGACATGGGTGTCGTGCCCCAGCAAGGTCGCGCATCTTTATTGGTCGACCCGCACAACGGACATCCGGGGTTGGCCAGTTTTAAAATATTGGCTCGCAGTTATATTTGGTGGCCTGGGTTAGGCTCCGAGATTGAGAAGGTGGCCCCCAACTGCGCTCCATGCCAGGAGCACCAAAAAGCCCGCCGGCAGCCCCCCGATGCACCCCTGGGAATGGCCCGGGAAGCCGAGGTCGAAGGTCCACATAGACTTTGCCGGTCTGTTGCGGGGGCCACATTCTAACAGTCTAACTGGCTGGAGATATACTGGGTTCCCACTACGACCCACCGTGGACAGACTGCGGAGCGTCTTCAGCACGCACGGTTTGCCCGACGTCCTGGTATCTGACCGGAATGGCATTCACCACCGAGGAGTTTGCGCCGGTCATGGCCGCAAACAGCATTCGGCATGTACGTACCGCCCTGTACCACCCAGCCCCAACCAGGTTGGCCAAACGAGCGGTCCAAACCTTTAAACGGGCAAAAAAAACATGCCCACAGGATCCTGGGAGACGTGGTGAGCGGGTTCCCTTTTAAGTTATCACACAATGCCACAGGCCATGACCGGGATCGCGCCAGCGGAATTACTCATGGGGTGACGGCTCAGGCCTCACCTCAGTCTCGTCCTCCCCGACATTGGGGCACGGGTCCATCGGCGCCAGGAACGCTCCAGAAGGGACTCACGCCGGGGCCCAAAGATCTGCAACTTCAAAACAGGTGACGTGGTCTCCGTCCAATATTTTTTGGCGGGACCCACACGGATTCCTGATGTGGTCGTCTGCCCAACAAGACCAGGGTCCTCCACAGTCCAGGCCCAGGGAAATGATTGGAGGATCCCCCACAGGGTATGAACCACGGCCTGGGAGCAGGTGGGAGAAGAGGACTCTGAGGGGGAGTGGAGAGTGAGAGAGTTATTGTATTGCGGAGCAGTAGAATAAACCTAGATGTAACCTGTTTGCCTGGCAACGTGTGGATTCCTTACCTTTGGTTACAACACCAGCAGAAGAAATACAATCAAGGGTGGAGATGGGAAATCCAGGGAGAATTGAAGACACAGCTGGGAGGAGTGTCTGGGACCAGATTTGTCGGGTTTCTCAGGATGAATGAGCTAAGATGAGACTTTCACCCTCCACTTCAATCTGGTCACCTCGCATGTTAAATATTGGCTCTCAGTTGATTGACGCATTTGGAGGCCCTGAATCAGGTGGTTGAAACACGTTTTATTCTGTGCTTGAGGGTGAACATTTCGGAGAACAGACAGAAATGACTCCTGAGTGACTGGCACAGCAAAAAAACAATGACCCATGACCGTGAACCATGACCCCTTGAACCTTCAGGTCACAAAGAAGAACAGGATGGTCCCAACTCTAGAAACAGCATAAAGAAAACACCTAAAATAAACACAAGGGGAGAGAGATATTTAAATCCTTTATTCTCCTGCTGAAGTTTGGCAAAGAGGTTTGGTACAATTGTGCTTTCTACAGTTGTGTGTTCAAATCCTGTTTTCTTTATAAAGAATAAAATAGTATGGAAAATTCCAGACACTGTGTACACCTTGTACACTATGCAGTGTACAATAAAAACCGAGTGCAAGTATAAATTGATGCAGCAGAATATACATTTGTGTTTTATATACAAAATTACTTTTTCTAAAACTAACTATAATGCCAGCTATGTGAGTTATATAAATAGAAAAGGGGAGAGAGAGGAGGGTAGCAGAGAGTGAGAGATAGGGAGAGAGAGGGCAGCAGAGAGAGTGGGAGAGAACAGAGAGAGTGAGAGAGCAGAGAGTGAGAGAGCAGAGAGAGAGAGAGCAGAGAGAGTGGCAGAGAACAGAGACAGAGGGCAGCAGAGAGAGTGGGAGAGAACAGAGACAGAGGGAGAGCAGAGAAAGTGGGAGAGAACAGAGACAGAGGGAGAGCGGAGAGTGGGAGAGAACAGAGAGAGGGAGAGCAGAGAGTGGGAGAGAACAGAGAGAGGGAGAGCAGAGAGTGGGAGAGAATAGAGACAGAGGGAGAGCAGAGAAAGTGGGAGAGAACAGAGAGAAGGAGAGTAGAGAGTGGGAGAGAATGGAGACAGAGGGAGAGCAGAGAGTGGGAGAGAGCGGAAGAGCGGAGAGTGGGAGAGAACAGAGAGAGAGGGAGAGCAGAGAGTGGGAGAGAATAGAGAGAGGGAGAGCAGAGAGTGGGAGAGAACAGAGACAGAGGGAGAGCAGAGAGTGGGAGAGAGCGGGAGAGCGGAGAGTTGGAGAGAACAGAGAGAGAGGGAGAGCAGAGAGTGGGAGAGAGCGGAAGAGCGGAGAGTGGGAGAGAACAGAGAGAGAGGGGAACACCAAAGAGAGTGGGATAGAGCGGAAGAGCAGGGAGTGGGAGAGAGCGGAAGAACAGAGAGTGGGAGAGAATAGAGAGAGAGGGGAACAGCAAAGAGAGTGGGAGAGAACAGAGATGCAGAGAGAGTGGGAGAGAACAGAGAGGGGGTTTGCAGAGAAAATGGTGGGAAGAGGAGAGAGGGAGAGCAAAGGAAATGGGCGAGAACAGAGCGAGGGAGACAGCAGGGAGAGGGAGAAAACGGAGCGAGTGGGAGAGAACAGTGAGGGGACAATAACAAGAGAGAGAGAGGAAACAGAATGGACAGGGGAGATGGCAGAGAAAGAGTATGGGGGAGAGAGAGGACAGGAAAGAGAGGAGGGTGACAGTGGGAGAGTCAGAGAACGAGAAATGGAGAGAGTGAATAGTAGAAAGAGGGGAATGGGGGAGAGGAGGATATCAGAATGAGAGAGAAATTACTGAGATAGAAGCATCTGATCAGACTCAGAAATCTAGATTGAATGTTTCTATTAATTTTGATCATATATTTTAAATAGTTTTTGAGCTTATAATCTATAAAATGATTTGTGGTAATCACATACAACAGAAGATAGAACAATGTCCTTTACTGCAGGTTCTGTGAAGGTTGCTGTTACTGCTTTCAGACAATATGCACCCTGGATTAGAATTGCTCACTCAGCATTTTATTTCAGTTGCTGTTTTTTCTGGAGCTTGCAGTGTAACAATTTATGAATATTAATTTCATAAGCATTATTCCTGATCATGAAAGAGGAAGTAAACTACTTTACTGCCCTCTCCTTTGGAGCGGCACGGTAGCACAAGTGGATAGCACTGTGGCTTTACAACGCCAGGGTCCCAGGTTCAATTCCCCGCTGGGTCACTGTCTGTGCGGAGTCAGCATGTTCTCCCCGTGGCTGCGTGGGTTTCCTCCGGGTGCTCCGGTTTCCTCTCACAGTCCAAAGACGTGCAGCTTAGGTGGATTGGCCATGATAAATTGCCCCTTAGTGTCCAAAAAGGTTAGGAGGGGTTGTTGGGTTACGGGGATAGGGTGGAAGTGAGTGTTTAAGTAGGTCGCTGCAGACTTGATGGGCTGAATGGTCTCCTTCTGCACTCTATGTTCTCTGTTCTATCTCTTCTCCCCCACAACCGTGAGGAGTAGACTAACCCTCGGGTGTCACCGCGTATACCATCACTTTTCACTGGACTGCAAGTTTCTGGACTGTCAGGAATATTTAATGTTTCCACTCAGAACTTCAGCCTGAATTTGCTGCCTTGGTCGTGGAACATCAATCTACTGGAGGTGAGGTTCCCAGATCCTAATTGCTGTTGGTTCGGCTTTTCAAAGAGGAGCTATTACTAAACCATCACAATGTCCTTGTTATTTAGAGCCGCACCAGATTATATGCATCCATTCTAACCCCCTGCCACTTCTGCCTTTTGGGTGAGATGTTAACCCAGGTCCCGTCTGGAGACGGGAATTCCATAGCCTCTGAAGGTAGAAATTCCTCCTCATCTCCAATTTAAGTGGGAGCAGGGTGACCAACTCTCGGGGAAAGAAAAGAAGATAGACTTTGACAAGTGGTACCATCGGGCTGTGGGTGGTGTTGCTTGCACTGTGGGAACGGAAGGTATGTTTGGGGGGGGGGGGGGGGGGTCCTGGACTATGGGAGTGGGTCATGAGGAGGCGAGCACAATGCACATACATGGCAATCATGGAACTCCAGAAGCCATGTAGCGGGGAATCAGGTGCAGCCTCCGAAGCGATGGTTTGAAAATACAGACAAACAGCGTCCTGGCTTCGAACGATCCCAGAACACAGGACAGCCCCCTCAATTATAGGAGGGTTTCAAAAAGTCCAGGATGGTTGGTCACCCTGAATTGGAGACCCATTACTTTCAAAGTAGCCCCCCTAGTTCTATATTCCTTACAAGGGGAAGCATTCTCTCAGCATCCACCCTGTCAATAAGATCAACTTTCATTCTTCTGAAGTCCAACCTGCTCAATCCTTCTTCCGATGACAAGCCCTTCATCTTGGGAAGCATCTTTTTATGCTAGCATCTGGTGGGCTGCAATTTTAGCCTGGCAAACTGTTTTTAACAATGTGATTTTGATCTTTGTGGCCCACTGAAATGTTCAATTGTTTAATTGTTCTGAGTTTGATTAAGCCAGTCTGGTAACTGATCCATGCTCACTGTGCTTGATTGTTTAAGGCTGGATGTGGACTTGGGGGTAAAGAAAGCAGAAGCGGGTGGAAGCTGAGCTGTCGGCATGGTGAAGATATTCTGTAACTCCAGAGATATTTTAAAACCGTCGTACAGTTAGAAGCTAGGGTTGGCTCTGCATTGCTGTGAGACATATAAAATGCACAATGTCCGTGAGAAAGCCTAAGGTGTCTCCTGCCTCGGACCTCCCACACTCTCAACTCTCCCCTCTAGTGCGCTTACCTGGTGCCAGGAACTATTTCCTTGGATTCCCTGCAGTAACTCAGCGGGAATGGGCTAGCTATGAGGGGCACCATGTTGTATTATAGGGTGGAGACTGCCGTCTTGGATAGGGAAGACATTAAGGGACTACCCATCACTGAGGGCAGCTAGTGTTGGGTAAGCAGAGATGAGGCCAACAAGTGGTTGGGAAGAAATGCAGTTTTCCCCGCATCATCTAACAGCAACTTGCACTTATATAGTATCCCTTAATCCGCTAAAACATCGGAAGGTGCCTCACAGAAGGATGGTTAGACTGAAAACTGACACTGAACCAAAGGAGGAGAAATTTGGTCAGGTGGCCAAACACTTGATCCCAGAGGTAGGTTTTCAGGAGCCTCCTGAGTGGAGAGGTAGAAAGGTGGCGAGGACTAGCGAGGGCAACTCCAGAGCTTCGAGCTGAGATAACTGAAGGCACGGCCACCAATGATGGAGCAAAGCGGGTGGGCAATGCACTTGAGGCCAGAACTGGAGGGGTGCAGAGATCTGGTCGGGTTGTTGGGCTGGGTTCCAGGGATAGGGAGAGGCGAAGTCCTGGGGGATTTGTCCACAAGGCTCGGAATATTAGCAATGAGACATTGCTGGACCGAGAGCAGGTTAGAGAGCACCAGTACGAGTTGTAGTTTTTATAACTCAACCACAACATGTAACATACTGAATCTAATCAAATCGGTTAAAAAAAAAGTTGGAAATAAAGTTTAAAGTAAACATAAATGTGAATCCCTCAAAACTGGCTTTGCAGTGACATCTACTCCCTCATAAACCAATGGTACAGACAGTTGAAATTGTGGTAAGTTCCCACTAGAGGGCAGAGCTAACTATAAAAGCCAAATAGCTTTCTGATGCAGCCAAGTTCACATGGGATAGTGAGGTTATTCTCACAGAAACAGGTTTAAATCACTCTCTGTGCTGGCTGGGCTACTCTGAGACAGTAGCAGGGATTCCACAGGTGGCTCTGCACCAGGGAACTAACATCAGTCACGATTACTGTGCTGATCGCTAACCAGCGACTACGGACAAAGAGTCATCGGACTCGAAACGTTAGCTCTTTTCTCCCCCTACAGATGCTGCCAGACTTGCTGAGATTTTCCAGCATTTTCCCTTTCGCTAAACAGCAGATAGGACTTGGAAATAGGCTGCGATGCCCCCGAGTTCAAATAGTTTGCTGAGATTCACTGGGCCAGAGCAGGTGTGTGATGGTCACTTGGATAAGAATCTGTTTTACAATGCGGTTGCTGTACTCAAGTCAGCAAATTCAGGAAGTGTTTAAGATGATTAATTGAGTTGAGGGGGGTATATAGAGAGAGAGACTATTTGCTTTTGCTGGGGGTGAACAGAACAAGGGGAACCTTATATTTAGAACTGGCTTGTTCAGGAGTAATGTCAGGAAGCACTTGTTCACACAAAGGGTAGCGGCAATGTGGAATTCTCTGTTTCCCCCCTCCCCAGCCCCCAAATCTGACATTGACAGATTTTGTTTGGGCATTAGGTGACAAGGAAGCAAGGGAAGATGGAGTTGTGATCCCGATCAAACTGAATGGTGGAACGGTTTGAGAGACTGAATGGCCTCCTCCTGATCCTACGATGGGAGAAAGTTGGAGGGACGTGCAGAGGGCAATGATTTATCCGGTACAGAACCTCCCATTTACACCAGGGGGATTGGTCAGACGCTCACAGCGTGAAGCAGACACTGCGAACACCCCCACCCCGTGGACATAACACGAGGCAAAGAGCACAACAGCAGCCTGACACAGAATCTGTAACCAAAGGAAGACTATTTGATGCTTTGTCCTCAGATGCTTGCTCCATCCCCTGCGAAGTCCCTGATTTCCATTGTTAAACAATACTGCAGTCAGTCCCTGCATTCTCTTGTGAACAGATATAATAAAACTAGAAGAGGAAGGAAAGCCATGCATCATCGAATTATTGCTGGAATACAGCGTAGTGCCTTATTTACAATATCGACATTCACTCAATTCCCCAAATTGTCTTTTCTCAAGTGACCCATGCACTGCAAGAAAAAAAATACAACCCATAAACGGTGCTTCAAAAAAATAGTTCAGAGCCGTCAGGAATTCAACACAAACTCCCAGCCCTTTCAGTGATGTTCGCACCTCTTCAGTAGATGGCATGAATAAATAAATAATTAAATACATAAACAATTAAATAAATAAATAGTTAAATAAATAAATAGTTGAATACATAAATATTAAATACGTAAACTTAAAAAAAAAACATTTTTTCTTCAAAGTGGCAAGCGCTTTGGCAACACAAGGGTTAATAATCCATGGCTCATAGATGATTGGCTCAATAAATTTAAAGGGGAACCATTTCATGGAACGAGTACTTAGTTAGAGGTTCTTCATGAAGGCCCCGCCTTCTCAACCTTGCCCCTCGCCTGAGGTGTGGTGACCCTCAGGTTAAATCACCACCAGTCAGCTCACCCCCCTCAAAGGGGAAAGCAGACTATGGTCATCTGGGACTATGGATATCTGGGACTATGGATATCTGGGACAATGGATATCTGGAACTATGGCGACTCTACTTTTAGCTTTACCTAGTTGGCACATTCACAGTGCAGTGTGAATGGTACTAAAGCACGCACACCAATAAATCACTTGTGTGTGACAGCATGGGGAAATTACATAAGGGTTTTCACCTTCAGAAATGTTGTTCCATGGAAATAGCACCCCTTGATCATTGACAATAATAATAAATAATCATAAGAATACCTTATAATGCTCAAATACAGTAGAATCCAGTTACAGTGATTGTTTCGGCCAGTGGAGAATGAACTTGTGTTTCTATAGCGCCTTTCATGACCCCCCCTCTGCGGGACATCCCAAAATGTTTCACAGCCAATGACTTACTTTCAAAGTGTGGTCAGTGTTGGCACAGGAGTGCAGACGACCGTCAATTTGCAATGCGGAAGGTATGCCCAAACGGTCACTGTGACTGGTCGAGCCTGGCACCAATTTCATGTGGTTGCCGTAAGCTCAGTTCAGCCAAAGCATGTTGCCAGGGGGGTCTGAAACCCCCTGAAACTTGCCCGCGCAGGTTATGCTCATCGTGACGGTGAGAATTTAACAAGTAATTCAAGAAAACCGCTTCCAAATGTCTGCTGCGTGGAAGGAAAACTGAAACAAGGTATCAGAAAACATGGGATGAGGGTTCAAAGGGCAGCACGGTAGCATAGTGGTTAGCACAATTGCTTCACAGTGCCAGGGTCCCAGGTTCGATTCCCGGCTGGGTCACTGTCTGTGCGGAGTCTGCACGTTCTCCCCGTGGCTGCGTGGGTTTCCTCCGGGTGCTCCGGTTTCCTCCCACAGTCCAAAGATGTGCAGGTTAGGTGGATTGGCCACAATAAATTGCCCTCAGTGTCCAAAATTGCCCTTAGTGTTGGGTGGGGTTACTGGGTTATGCGGATAGGGTGGGGGTGTGGGCTTGGGTAGGTCTCTTTCCAAGAGCCGGTGCAGACTCGATGGGTTGAATGGCCTCCTTCTGCACTGTAAATTCTATGATTCTAAATAACGGAGGAAATTCAATAGGTGAGTGGGAGGGGCTGCATTTTTGGTAGGAAGAATAGGAAAACCACAAACTTCTTTGATAAAAGTCCAAATGGGGTCATGGGATCTGGAGGTTACTGTACACAGTAGTAAAAGTTACGAAGGGCATAAAATCTTCAAACGTAGCACTGAAATTAATTTGTGAATAGAAGTTATTTAACTATTGTGAATAGCAGGGGTACTTTGATAAATTTGCATAGAACTTTAGGTTGACTATATTTTAAGTACTGTGCATGGCTCTGGTCTCCACGTTATGAAAAATACATCATGGACCCTTGTAATGAGTGTAAGAAATTGAAATATATTATATTTCATATTTGTGGCAGTAATGTTATTAAAAACCCTGGTTTAAAGTACATGCAGGTATGGGCAGGATGGGGGCACAGTGGTTAGCACTGCTGCCTACAGCGCTGAGGGTACGGGTTCGATTCTGTATACGGGTCACTGTCCGTGTGGAGTTTGCACATTCTCCATGTGTCTGCATGAGTCTTATCCCCATAACCCAAAGATGTGCAGGGTAGGTGGATTGGCCACGCTAAATTGCGCCCTTAATTGGGAAAAAAATAATTGGGTACTCAAAATTTATTTTTAAAAATACATGCAGGCAGCGTGCCTGCTAAAGCTGTAAATTAAAGAGTCGTAAATGTGAGGTCATGATTGATCCAACCACTTACTTGGCAACAGGTAAAGGATTAATGCAATCATGTTTTCATTGCTGTAGATATACTGGAGAGTAGATCATTAATGAGGGTTGGTTTTTAGTCCTAGCTAAGCAGTTCGTGAAATTTAGTGGGATACAGATGATGTAATTAATGGGAGGAGCCAGGTCTGTCTATAGTTTTGAAGTCTGTTCTAGTATTTTAGGTTGAACAGCAATTTTGTCAAATGCTGTTAGGTTGAGCAGAAGTGTACTGGATCTGCTCTTGAAAGGAACTCGCTCCAAAAGTCTCCACGTAGATAAGCAAGTAACCTGTTTTGTTAGCTTTATTTATAAGAAGCATTTGAACTGTATTGGGTTGCAGAATTGGAATTAGTGGCAGGTGTAGATAGTAAGTTACCAAGTTTTCCCTTTTATTTATGAACTGTTTAACTGATAATTGTAAAGCTATTTCTTTGATCTTAATGTGGATGATTTTGCATTTGAATTGAAGTTTGTTTTAACATAAAGGATACCTATTGGTCAGAGTCATCACTCCTGGGGTAAAGTATCCTTTCCTCACAGTTTTACAATAAAAAGATTGTTTGGGATTCCCACCTTTTTAAAAATAAATTTAGAGTACCCAATTCATTTTTTCCAATTAAGAGGCTATTTAACATGGCCAATCCACCTACCCTGGTTGTGGGGGCGAAACCCATGCAAACACGGGGAGAATGTGCAAACTTCACACGGACAGTGTCCCAGAGCCAGGATCAAACCTGGGACTTCAGCGCCGTGAGGTAGCAATGCTAACCACTGTGCCATCGTGCTGCCTCTCACCTGGTATTCTAACTAAGTTATGGCTCAGGTCCAGTATCCTAACTCTCTGGATCTGGGTAAGGTGCAGTATGGATTTATTAGGATGGTGTCAGAATAACTATCAGCAAAAGCTAAACAGTCTAGGCCTTTTGAATTATGAAGAGATTTAATGGGTTGGTAGCAAAGATAGCACTTGTGAGGAGTCCTAAACTAGAGGCCATAACTATAAGGTAACCATAAATGAGGGAATTCAGGGGGAAAGACGTGCTGTGAGGTGAATTGGACATTCTGAATTCTCCCTGTGTACCCGAACAGGCGCCGGAATGTGGCGACTAGGGGCTTTCCACAGTAACTTCATTGCAGTTAATGTAAGCCTTCTTGCGACAATAAGGATTTTATTATTTTAAAAAATCCTTATTCTGAAAGTGATTATCGCGTGGAACATGGTACCAGAATGTATGGTGGGTGACAGTTCACTTAAGGAGCCCGAGTTGCTGTGGCAACATGCACATTGTATTCTGGAGCCATGGATAGTGGCGGTGGAGGCTCCAATTTGTCTTCCCATCCCATGATTGACCAGGAATCTCTCCTGCCCCTACCGGCTGCCATTGATGTGTGTTGGAAGGAACTGATACTCAACCCGTTTGACTGCAATGTGAATGCACCTTCCTTGACCATCAAGTCCTGAGGTGGGACTTTTACCCAGAGCTTCTAGCCCATAGGAAGTGACGCTACCCACTGCGCCACAAGACCCCCGTAGCAGAAGGCATAGTTGAGGCAAATAGCAGAGATGCATAGATTTAAAGGGATGCGTGCATGAAGGAACAATGAATAAAAATAACGCTGATGTGGTTTGATAAAGTATGTTTAGAGGAGGCTGGCATGGAGCTTAAACATTGCAGAGACTAATTGGGCCAAAAACCTTTCTTCCGTGTTGTAAATTCTGTATTGAGATGAATATATCTTACAGAGATATGCCTGCATTTAGGATCTTCTACTCCATACCTAACTAAATGGCACTTTCACATCATGCTGGCGACTAACCTGAGCTGCTAGCTAGCTTTGGGTCGCACAGGATTGTAGCATCAACTGCTCAGGTTGTATGCTTATAGGAGATTGGGTTCACTTTTGGTGGGCGATCCACATGGTCACTGTAGGTAGATTCTACTGCAGATCAACTCAATGAAATGGCACAAAATGTTATTTTTGTTTTGTTGAGGAAAACGATCAGCCTTAATACACACTGCTGGCTGACGGGCCAATTCTGGGAACACACTTGGAAGTATTGCATTGTCTTGAGATCAATGAAAAAAAATGACCCTTTTGAAAAGGTCGAGTACAATTCAATCGCCGTGGAAGATGCAATAAATATATCCCGTCCAGTAGCAAAGAGCAGCATAAAAAATACAGAGGTCATCTTTGCGTGTTTGTGCATGTGTGTATGTGTGTGTTTGCGCATGCAACCATAGCCCGTGTTGTTGGCATGTTCTGGAAGAGTAACTATACCTGTGGGTGCATATGTATCCACGTGTGTCTGTGCGGGTGTACGTGGGGGTGCATACATGCCTATTTGTAAATGTGCATGTATCTGCATGCGCATGCATGTGTCTGCATGTTTATGCACAGGTGCATGTTCACACTTGTCGTTGGCATGTTCTGGGAGACTGATTATACCTGTGTGCAGCATACGTGTCCCTGTGCAGGTGTACACGTGCACGCACATGCCTTTTTGTACAGGTTTACACGCCACTGTCATAATGATCCCAGTGCTTTTATTTCATTTCTTCTTTCTTCCATCGCTGGTTGAAGTATAGAAAGAGCAGTCCAACAAAAAACTTCCTGCAGCATGACAAAAATATAATCTTCATGTCATGTCAACAACTTTGAAATGGTTGCAGTTTTCTTTTTTTTTTCGAAACAAAAAGAGCAAATCCAGCATATATATTTTTTTTAAAAAACAAGTTTGTAAGTAATCTCAAGAAGTATTGCTTTGAGGTGGAGAGAAGTTTTTTTTTCCCTTGAAGGGGTTTGCATTTTGTCTATCGCTCTTTTATCTTTCAGGACTCCTCCTCCTGGGGGCCTTTGAAGCAGGCGGACTCATAGTGCTTGTTCAGGTAGGACTTCAGGGCGAACGTCTTGTTGCACCGCTTGCAACGGAAGTGCTTGAAGGCGGAATGGGTCTGCATGTGTGCCCGCAGGTTGGAGCGGTCCGCAAAGGCTTTCCCGCAGTGGGCGCAGCCAAAGGGCTTCTCACCTGTGTGCGAGCGCAGGTGGCCCTGCAGCAACCAGGGCCGGCTGAAGGCCTTCCCGCAGGTGCCGCACTTGTGCTTGAGGTCGTGGGTGAGGACGTGCATGGCGAGGGCTGGCATGGAGACGTAGACCTTGGAGCAGGTCGGGCACTTGCGGGCCAGCTGGCTGTCCAGGCTGCGGTGGGTCTGCTTGTGGCGGCTCAGGTTGGACGAGGTGGCGTACGTCTTGCCGCACTCCCCGCAGCGGTGGCGCTGGGCCGCCTGCCGGCCGCCCCCGCCGCTCCTCCTCGATCGGCCGTCCGTGATGAAGAAGGCGTCCATGCTGTAGCCCTCGCTGACCGCCGCTTCACCACTGAAGTAGCCGCTGGCCAGCCCCGACTGAGGGCTGTCGGGCTCCAGCCCCTCTGGTTCTCCATAGACTTCGCTGACTTTGGTATAGACAGGCTGGGGGACTGTCAGACTCTCCCCTCCGCTCTCATACACCGGTGGGCTGATGTAACTATGAATATAACCTAGAGACAGATGGGCAACAATATCAATTAATTCACCCGGGAACAAAACACTGCTGGAAATCTGAAATGGAAACAGAAAATGCTGGAAATACTCAGCAGGTCGGGCAGCTTCGAAGGAGAGAAACAGAGTTAACGGTTCAGATCAATGACCTTACATCGAAACTGGGAAGAACTAGAAATGTCATAGGTTTTGAGCAAGTGGTTGGGGGGGGGGGGGGGGGGGGGGAGAGGAGGAAAAGGGGAAGAACAAAGGGGAAGGTCCGTGATAAAGTGGAGTGTCAGAGAGATTAAATGACAGAGGGCTGGTTTAGCTCACTCAGCTAAATCACTGGCTTTTAAAGCAGACCAAGCAGGCCAGCAGCACGGTTCGATTCCCGTACCAGCCTCCCTGGACAGGTGCTGGAATGTGGCGACTAGGGGCTTTTCACAGTAACTTCATTGAAGCCTACTTGTGACAATAAGCGATTTTCATTTCATGGCGCAAGGCCAAAGGAAGCAGTAATGGGACAAGTAAAGAAACAAAAGATATGCCTCAAGGAGTGTGAATGGCAGGATATCCTCCCATTGGCTATTCTGCGCACGCTTTTCCCAGTTCTGATGAAATATCACAAAAATATTAACTCCACAGACATTGCCTGACCTGCTGAGCAGTTTTTGTTTTTATTTCACTAATTCTTGCTGAAACACACTTAACGATTTGCATTTCTGTAGCGACGCAGGACCTCGCGATGGGCTTCAAAGACCAATGAAACACTTTTGGACTGTGGTAATGCAGGAAACTCAGCAGCCACGCGTGTGCACAGCAAGATCCCGCCACGGCGCTGTGTTAATTACCAGATAATCTGTTTTGTGATGTTGATTGAGGGACAAAACATTGGCCACGTCACCAGAGAGAGAACACTCCTGCTCTCCTTCAAAATAATGCCCAAGGAGCTTATCCATCCACCAGAGAGGGCGTACCGCCCTCCCTCAGTGCAGCACTGGAAGTGTCAGCTTAGATTAAGTGCTGAAGTTTTGGAGTGAGATTTGAAACCAAAACATTTTGGCTAGGAGTACTGCCTATTAAGCTGACACCATCATTTGAGAACTGAACAGCCCAGATGGAGGCAGTATGGTCCATTGTATTTGTGTTGCCGCTTTGAAAGCCTATTAGAACAACCCCAAATTCCTGTTCTTTTCACCTCTGCAAAATGTTTCCTTTCCAAAAATATATCCCACCACCCTTTCAGGAACTGCAAGTCAGAACATCATAACTCACTGCATAAAAAAACGTTATCACCTTCTCTCCCTGTATTTTTGCCCCATTACCTGGGTTTTCTCCGACCAATGGAAACAGCTTCCCTTATTTATTCTCCCAATGCCTCGTTCTTTTGAACAGCGCTATTAAATCTTTAGCTTTAGCTGCAGAGCACTATCATTATAGGATTAGTGGTTCATGACTGATTCCACAACCTATCGTTATCACACTGGGGGCCCAAAAAGTCACAGTTTGATTGACAGCTCCAAAACTTTGACGTAAGACTCTGAATACAAATGTTTATTTTTATAAGGGATTTAATACTTGAAAGAAATTTTTGTTTTATTAGGGATTAAATGCTTGAGTATTCAATGGGTTTTTGTAATGGATGAGAGGATTTGAAAATATAGTGACGTACAATAGACACTTAACTTTATTTTATTCAATCTCACGGTGGCTCCTGAGGTCTACCCAAGGTGGATTGTGGGTGAGTTGGCAAGGGGGGTTGGAAGGGCAAAGGGAGGTGGGTGGGGGTTCATTAGTTGGCATCAGTTGGCAGGAGGTGTGAGGGCTGGAGGAAGGAGCTGTGCTCCAAAAGCTAGTGATTCAAAACAGACCTGTTGGACTTTAACCTAGTGTTGTGAGACTTCTTATTGTTTTTTTAATATTGTGAGTGGGACAGAGTCCACGAGCACCAAAATATGCCTTTTAACAAGCAAGCGGAGGCACACTCTGTATTGTTACTGGAGTGGTGACACAGACTCCTGTTTAGCCACTCCTCCACCTCTCAGAACGAACATCCAAAGATCGAGGGCACTTTCTCCCGAGTCAGGTTTGTGAAGACCAAAACTTTCTTCACTCTGTGCCCCCGACTCTGCAGTGAAAATTTGGACCTTTGTCTGCATCAGGGAGATGGAGAGGAGCCAGACCCTATCAAACAAGCCAAAACTATTCATCAAATCAATAGAATCTTACAGCACCGAAGTTTACCAATCAGCCCATTGGATGTGTGCAAGCTCTTTGAACGTGCTATCTAATTGGTCACACATTCCTGCCCTTTCCCGGGGCCCCGATATTATGGAGCCTGTTTCGACCACCATTTCAGGGAGCGCATTCCAAATCAGCAGAGTTCACTTTTTTGAAACAAATTAACCACGCCCACATGTTCTGGTCTTACCCCAGACTTGTGGAGTACTGGACAGCATTCTTTGAGGCAATGTCCAAAGTGGTGGGGATGAGGGTGGAGCCATGCCCGAAAGTGGCGGTCTTCGGGGTTTCAGACCAGCCAGATCTATTCCTGGGGAGGAGGGCAGATGCCCTTGCCCAGGGCCGGCTCAAGGCACCGGCAACTCGGGCTGTTGCCCGGGGCGCCATGTGCTCGGGGGCGCCAGACTCGGGTCCCGCGCATGCGCAGTTGGGCCGGCGCCAACCAGCGCATGCGCGGTGGCCGCATTCCCCGCGGTCCGTCCCCTCGGTCCGCTCGCCCGCTCGGTCCGCTCCCCCCCCCCCGCCTCGGGTCCGCCCGCCCCGCCCCCCCCTCGGGTCCGCCCGCCCCGCCCCCCCCCCTCGGGTCCGCCCGCCCCGCCCCCCCCTCGGGTCCGCCCGCCCCGCCCCCCCCTCGGGTCCGCCCCCCCGTCCCCCCCTCGGGGCCGCCCCCCCCCGCCCCCCCCTCGGGTCCGCCCCCCCCGCCCCGCCCCGCCCCCCCTCGGGTCCGCCCCCCCGCCCCGCCCCCCCCTCGGGTCCGCTCCCCCACCGGGTACAGATTTTAAACTGTAATATTTTTTCTCTCCCCTGTTTAGTATGTGATGCGGGCAGATGCTACAGAGCTCACTGCGTGGCTGCTGTTCTGAGACCTTAAGATCTGTGTTGGAATACAGCCATTTTATGAAGCAGTGGAGTGCCCATTGAGCAGTGGTAGTTCGTTAAGGCCTTGGGCAAAGCTTATGGGTTTAACAATATCGTCAGAAGCCCGAGACACAAACGTCTGACGCCCTGATGTAAAGTCTTGCCACATTTACTGAAGACATTCGCTCACCAGTTCCCCACACACCCGCACCACCCCCCCCCCCCCCCCCCCCCCCCGCCATGTGTGCGAGAATAAAGATAGAAGTAAGCCATTACTTGTTTGTATAAGTGCTCTTCATCTGTGGATTTATTAACAAAAGTAAATAAACAGACTCCGCCGCGGTGCTGGGAAAATACTATTTTTGGACGTAGGGTTTTTCTTTTCCTATTTTTACTAAATGGGAAAGTAAGTGAAGGGTTATTATTGTAAACTGGCAGATGTTTTTATGTCATAGACAGGAAGTCACCAACAGTCATGATGTTGTCAACAACCGCTTTCATTTCACTGCATCTTTAAAGTCGAGGGTGCTGCACAGAATGGTTATCAAACAAAATTTGACATCAAGTCACATGAGGCGCGGTTGGATCAGGTGACAGGAATCTTGGTCATTCATCAAAAAAGTAGACTAACGGAGTGTCGTAAAGGAGATTTGAGGAGAGCATTCCGGAGCTTCAAGTCCTGGACAACTGAAAGCGGGTTCGACGTTGAGAATGCGGAAAAGGTCGGAGGCCCTCTCGGCCCCGCCCCCCCTCTCGGCCCCGGCCCCCCGCCGGCCACGCCCCCCCCGGCCACGCCCCCCCCCCGGCCACGCCCCCCCCCCCCCCCCGGCCACGCCCCCCCCCCCCCAAGGGCGCCGAAGCTCAGCTTGCCCGGGGCGCCAGCAACCCTAGGGCCGGCGCTGCCCTTGCCTTTGCCTCCCTGATCGCCCGCCGTAGAATCCTGTTTGGCTGGCGGTCAGCAGCACCACCCAAAGCTGCAGACTGGCTGTCCGACCTCTCGGAATCTCTCCAAATGGAGAAAATCAAATTCGCCATCCGAGGGTCAGACGACGGCTTCCACAGAACGTGGGAGCCATTCACGCGATTGTTCCGGGACCTGTTTGTGGCCAACGAACAAGAGGAAGAATGGCCAGGTAGCCAAGAATCAGGGGAAAGTAGCCAAAGCATGAAAGGGAGAGACAGACCGGGAGGGTGGGGTGGTGGGGGGGAGACAGAAAGAAAGTTGAACCATGGGGGGGGAGACAGTTGAGGGGGGGGGTGGAGAGGGAAGAGATGGGGAACAAGAGAGGAGAACCAGGGAGCTGGGGGGGGGGAGGCAGGGAAATGAGAGCCGGAAGGAAGGCACGGGATACAAAAATGAGCATGGCATCTCCAGGAGTAGGGAACGAGGAGAATAAAGACGGAAGACGGGAGGAACGGCAGAAGCGGAGGCGAGCGCGAGACGGCAGCGAGATCCGTCCGGGAGAAGCGAGTGACAACAACACGAAACACAGCCGAGTATCGCCCACTGTAATTATCTCTCCGCCACCCGAAAGTATATTTGCCTCCCCAATCCACCCCTCCCCTCCCCCCCCTCCCCCCCCCCCCCCTCCCCCCCCCCCCCCCCCCCCCCCCGCAAAACCCCCCCTCCGCAAACAGTTGCCTACTTATGTGGTGTAAATAATTTTGCCAGGTGTACATGGCTGCTGCTGTCGAGCTGGTGCACAATACCCTGCCAGCTATATATTTTTTATTGTATTTTTTTTTACTATGTACTATCTTCTTTTCTTTGGTATGTTTAGGTGTGCCCTTCTCTTCTATATATGTGTGTATATATATATATATATATATATGTTTCTTATCCTGTGTACATAACGGTAAATATACCTTGTTCTAAAACCCAATAAAAAACATTTATTTTTAAAAAATGTTTGAAACAAATTCTCCTCCACCCTCTTGCTAATTACCTAAAAATCTGTCTCTTCTTTTTCCTGACCCACAACAAGTCTCTTTTTAAATTCTTACATGAGATGTGGGCGTCGCTGGTAAGGCTCGGCATTTGTTGCCCGTCTGTCCCTCGTTGCCCTTGAACCAAGTGGCTCGCTGACCCATTTCAGAGGGCAGTTAAGGGCCAACCCCATTGCTGTGGGTCAGGAGTCACACGTTGGCCAGGCTGGGTAAAGGATGGCAGATTTCCTCCTCTGAAGATCATTCGTGAACCAGATGGTTTTTTTTAAAAAATCATTCAATGATCGTCAATCAATGGTCACCGTGACTGAGCGAAGCTTCTAATTCCAGATTTTTATTGGTTCAATTTATATTCCACCAGCTGCTACGGTGGGATTTGAACCCATGTCCCCAGAGAATTAGCCTGGGAAGGAAATCACTAGTCCATTGGTGTTACCACGATGCCACAACGCTGCATGTTGTGTCAAGGATCTTCGCACAAGCATTATCAAACAAAATTTCACACTGAGCCTATTAGGATCCTACTAAGCCAGGTGACCGACAGAGGCAGGGTTCAAAGACTGCGTTAAAGAAGGAGAAAGGAGTCAAAAGCTTCAGAGAAGAAGGGCCCAGATGTATGAAAGCACTGCCAAATTTGGTGGAGTGATTAAAATCAGGGATTCTCAATAAGAGGTCAGAATTGTAGGTGTGCAGGAACCTTGGAAAGTCGTGGGACTGGAGGACGCGACAGAGAGCGAGGGGCGAGGTCACTGAGAGATTTGAAAACAAGGACACGGATTTTAATTTCAACGCAGGCCATTCTGAATCTTGTTGTTGCTTGATTCATTTTAACAGATAAGTTGCGCATGAAGCATTGGTAAGTTGGCATGTGAGAGTACCTTTAAGAAATGGGTGTTTACTACTGCAGTGATGTCAGAGAGTGGGCTGTCTGTCAGCTTTTTACTTTTGTTTTTGAGCAGGCTGCACGGCATGTTTTAGTTTCGTTTTCAGTGTTGGAGCTGAAGCCAGACAATGCAGGAGTACTGCTGTTCTCTCTGCCATCAAAAGACTATCTCTTGATCATTTGGTGAATTCAGAATTATAAATGTTTTCAGTAATGACTTTAACCTGATGTGCTTCTGCTAAAGGTTTTGTTTTTAAGTCGTATGGATCTTAAAAGGAAAGCTTAAAGGTTTACTTAGTGTTGTAGTCTTTGGGGGTTGTATTTGAATTGATGGTTGCTAAGTTGTTCACTGTATGTTTTAAAAAGGTTAATTGAGTTCATAGAATAAACATTCTTTTGCTTTAAAAAGTACTTTTCCATTTCTGCTGTACTACACCTGTAGCGTGGGCTATGTGCTCCCCATACCACAATCTATTAAAAGTTGTAGGTCAGGTGAACGCCATGATACACTTTGGGGTTCTCTAAACCCTGGCCCATAAAAAAGTTCACATTAACTTGGGATTGGTTGCAGTAATACCTCACTGATGTGTGATTTTGTTGATACAATTATTTAAAGAAAATATAAAATTTTCATTCATATGGCGGCTTTGACAACCCCAGGCTGTCCCAAAGAATATTACAACTAATGAAGCAAAATTACTTTTTGTTTTTTAGTTATCCTTTTTACCCTTCGACAGCACCTTCCAAACCCACGACCTCCACCACCTAGAACAGGGGTGGGCAAACTTTTCCATGCAAGGGCCACATTCAGAAATTCACAATTCACAAAGGGCCGCATAGTAAATGAAGTAAAATAATTACTTCACCCGGTTATGATTCTGGGCGCCTCATATAGAACATAGAACATAGAACAGTACAGCACAGAACAGGCCCTTTGGCCCTCGACGTTGTGCCGAGCAATGATCACCCTACTCAAGTCAACGTATCCACCCTATACCAGTAAGTAACCCAACAGCCCCCCCCCCCCCCATTAACCTTAAAAAAAAAATTTATTTAAAAAAAAAAAAAAAATTTTTTAATTTTTTTTTTTTTAATGACTTGGTGGGCCGCAGAAATACCTTTGGCGGGCCGCATGCGGCCCACGGGCCGTAGTTTGCCCACCCCTGACCTAGAAGGACAAGGGCAGTAGATGCATGGGAACACGCACCATCCTGACTTGGAACTATATTGCCGTTCCTTCACTGTCGCTGGGTCAAAATCCTGCCAGTCCCTCCCCAGCCACATTGTGGATGTTCCTACACCACATGCAGAGGTTCAAGAAGGCAGCTTACCACCACATTCTCAGCCGGAAATTGGGGATGGACAATAAGAATTCTGGCCCAGCCAGTGAGTCACACTCCCATGAAATAATTTTTAAAAAGCTATGTTAATTGAAGGATAGCTATCGACCAGAGCACGGCAGATAATTCCCATGCTCTTCTTAAAAATAGTGTCATGGGATCCTTTGTGTCCACCTGTGAAGGCAAACAGGGCCTTGTGTATAGCTCATCTTAAAGAAAGTGAGGTTAGACAATTGACTGCTGAATGGGGGAGAGGCTGAACACTTTTTCCCCCACAGCCTTCTAAGTAGCTCAAGATGGATTTCTGAGTTGTCTCCTTTGTTGCTGGTTAAGTCAAAATAACCTTCCATTTTAAATTCGCAATATTCTAAAATGTGGTTTAAAAAGATTTTAATTTTTCAAGGGCTCTACATTTCCCACATTACTTTTTTAAAATAAATTTTGAGCACCCAATTCATTTTTTCCAATTAAGAGGCAATTTAGCATGGCCAATCCACCTACCCTGCACATCTTTTGGGTTGTGGGGGCAAAACCCACGCAAACACGGGGAGAATGAGCAAACTCCACACGGATATAAGGAAGGATGTGCTGGCCTCGGAAAGGATCCGGAGGAGGTTTACAAGAATGATCCCTGGAATGAAGAACTTGTCGTATGAGGAACGGTTGAGGACTCTCCAACCCTTGTACTCGTTGGAGTTTAGAAGGACGAGGGGGGGGGATCTTATTGAAACTTACAGGTTACTGCGAGGCCTGGATAGAGTAGACGTGGAGAGGATGTTTCCACTTGTAGGAAAAACTAGAACCAGAGGACACCATCTCAGACTAAAGGAACGATCCTTTAAAACAGAGATGAGGAGGAATTTCTTCAGCCAGAGGGTGGTGAATCTGTGGAACCGCAGAAGGCTGTGGTGGCCAAATCACTGAGTGTCTTTAAGACCGAGATAGATAGGTTCTTGATTAATAAGGGGAACAGGGATTATGGGGAGAAGGCAGGAGAATGGGGATGAGAAAATATCAGCCATGATTGAATGGCGGAGCAGTCTCAATGGGCCGAGTGGCCTAATTCTGCTCCTATGTCTTATAGTCTTATGGACAGTGACCGAGCACCGCTACCCACTGTGCCACCATGCTGCCTTTTCCTACATTACAACAGTGAGTAAACTTCAAAAATATTTTATTGGCTGTAATGTATTTTGAGGTATCTGGTGGTCGTGGCAGCATTGTATCAGTCTTCTTCTCCATCCCAGTAACCATCCTAATGTCGTTCCTTGGCATTTTGGTGCACAAACAATGTGAAAGATCACTTAAGCCCACGAGCTTCATTGCTGTGACAATACAGGTCTACAGTGGCCCTCTTGATCGATCAGTTCGAGTAGCTGCCACTGTTACCATCATCACCGAGTGAGTATAATACAATAATTTCAAATACGTTCTCCACACAACCCAATGTTTGATGGGTAGAATCAATAAATTGTCACCCACCACCCCACCAACAAGCAATTCAACCAATATTCTTGTGCTGACAAACACCTGATTTACAGGCAATAAGTATTATTCCCTCGCAAACCCATTCTAATTTCCTTACACATTCCAACATTTGTCCTGAACAAACCATTATTACACCAGCTCTAATTGCCAAATGTCGACTTGCACCAACTCCCTCCTACACCAATGGCATCATCATTTGCACATCTCATCCTCTTCTGTCCATTCCACTCTCCCATTTCATAGAATCATAGAATCCCTACAGTGCAGAAGGAGGCCATTCGGCCCATCGAGTCTGCACCGACCCTTTGAATGAGCACTCTACTCACCCCGCTCTATAACCCCATAACCTAACCTGTACGTCCGTGGCACTGAGGGACAATTGATCGTGTCCAATCCACCTAACCTGCACATCTTTGGACTGTGGGAGGAAACCGGAGCACTCGGAGGAAACCCACGCACACACGGGGAGAACGTGCAGATTCCGCACAGACAGTGACCCAAGGCCAGAATTGAACTCAGGTCCCTGGCACTTTGAGGCAGCAGTGCTACCCTCTCTGCCATCATGCCGCCCAACATCACCAAAACAGATTATCTGGACATTTACCTCCGTGGGAGCTTAATTTGTGAAAATTGGCTGTTGCATTTATGACAACACAACTGTGATCGCCCTTAATTAGCAGCAAAACCCCTACCGTGTTGAAGGAGACCTTCGGCCCATTGAGTCTGCACCAACCACCCACTCTACTCCCCGCTCTATCCCTCTAACCCGCTGCTTTGAATCAATGGCCAATCCACCTAACCTGCACATGTTTGAACTGTGGGGGTAACAGGGGCATCCGGAGTAAACCCATGCAGACACAGGGAGAACATGCAAACTCCACACAGACGGTCATTCAAGGCCAGAATCGAATCCAGCTCCCTGGCACTGTGCCCCCATTCATCCAGTCTTCTTCCCTACGATCTTTCTGAACAATGCAGAACTTCACTCTTTACACAACTTTTCTCACTGGTACCTTCTAACACCCTCACAACCTCACTCACTTTCTGGATGTTTAACTTCCAAGGTCACAATTAGTAACAAGGCCACCTTTGTCCAACTCGCTGTAGCCTTACCAGGCAAGCTATCCTTCATTGCGCCTCCCAATTCCACCAACACTCAATCTGCCCAAGAGCAAAAACATCAATTACCCAGTTCGCTTGCCAAAATCACTTCCAAACTTCCAGCTCCCTCTTTCCAGCCTTACCTCCGACGCCATAGTCATGTTAAATAATTTTCTTATCTCTGCTTTGAGCACTCTATCTTCTTCTAATTGCTCATTGCCTCCCAACCCTGCAACTCATTTCATACCTTCCCCATGAATTCTGAAGACTGGCCCAGTCATGCATCATCTGACTTGGCTGAAAAAATGAGAGATTTGCACCTCTTGTGACCTCAGGACCTCCATAAACCTGAGCTCATCCCAAACTCTGCTGCCCCTCTGGTAACTCACAGTAAATCCTGTTCGCTCATCATGACTCCATGGGCTCCCAGTCCAGCAAAGCCTCAGTTTTAACATTTTTGCCCTTGTTTTTCAAACCCCTCCATTGTCTCATCCCTCCCTAATTCTGGAATCTCCTCAGCCCTCTTGAGATGTCAGCCCTCCTCCAATTCTGGCCCCTTGAGCGTTTCCGATTTGAGCGTCCCCCAAACCATTGGAGACTGTTTTCAGGAGTTTAGGCACCAAGATCAGGAATCCTATTGGAAAAACCCTTTCCACCTCTCCACCACATTCTTCCCGGTAAAGGCGTGGTTTAAAACCCATCTCTTTGACCAATCTTTTTGTTCCCTGCCCCAATAGCTCCTTATGTGGCTCAGTTCAGACCTTGCTGGGTAATGCTTCAGTGGTGTGAAGGGTCTCGGGGTGTTTCACTGCCACAAATATGAGTTGTTGTTGTAATTGTTGTACCAAAACACTTTATAGCCATTGGGTAGGCTGGGTAACATTGTCTGTTTACGGGCCTCACGGTAGCATGGTGGTTAGCATCAATGCTTCACAGCTCCAAGGGTCCCAGGTTCGATTCCCGGCTGGGTCACTGTCTGTGTGGAGTCTGCACATCCTCCCCGTGTGTGCGTGGGTTTCCTGGGAAACCGGTGCTCCGGTTTCCTCCCACAGTCCAAAGATGTGCGGGTTAGGTGGATTGGCCATGCTAAATTGCCCGTAGTGTAAGGTTAATGGGGGGATTGTTGGGTTACGGGTATACAGGTTACGTGGGTTTAAGTAGGGTGATCATTGCTCGGCACAACATCGAGGGCCGAAGGGCCTGTTCTGTGCTGTACTGTTCTAAGTTCTAAGTCTGATAGGATTTGATGAAGAAGGTTGAGAGGAGGCTGATGTGGAGCATAATAACAGACCAGTTGGGCTGAATGGCCCAAGATTCTGTGCTGTAACTTTGATATAATTCTACATAATACATTTCTCACTTTCTCCCAGTCACCATCGTTCACGTAACTCCCCGTTGTCAGTATGGCAGGCTGTACGTCTCTAAACCTTGCCCTCCAGAGATTGAATAAAGGTTTTGAAAATGATCTGGGGTCTTCGCAGAGTCAGTAAAGAGAAATTGTTGGCAGAAGCAGAAAGAAGCAGAATGGTCACTAAACAGGGGACACAGATTTAAGGTCATTGGCGATGAAAGCGGAGGGGCAGTGAGAATTATTATCTGGCCCTGGTTATGTTCTGGAGTGTGTGTCTGAAGGGACCTGAAGGCTGGTTCAATAGTATTTCACAACGGAGCTCACACAGAAGCATGAAGAGGCAGTGTCAAGGAGAGGTCGGAGCAGGTGAAGGAGTGTGACAGGTTTCCCGCTGTGCCTCACCTCCCCCCCCCCCCCCCCCCCAACCTCCTCCAACCCCACCATCTCCTCCAAATGCTATGAGGTATTTAACCAGTCGGATTTTTTATAAGACAAAAGCAAATAACTGCGGGTGCTGGAATCTGAAACAAAAACAGAAAACGCTGGAAAATCTCAGCAGGTCTGACAGCCTCTGTGGAGAGAGAAGGGAGCTAACATTTCGAGTCTGGGTGACTCTTTGGCAAAGCTGGAGGAGCTGGAAATGGGGTCAGATTTGTATTGTTGTGGGGGGTGCGTGGAGCGGTGGGGCTGGGTTGAGGGCCAGTATTGGTGGAGTTTGACAAAGATGTCCTGGACAGAAAGACAAAGGGAAAGACCAGAAAGACCGTGGGCAGCATGGTAGCATTGTGGATAGCACAATTGCTTCACAGCTCCAGGGTCCCAGGTTCGATTCCGGCTTGGGTCACTGTCTGTGCGGAGTCTGCACATTCTCCCCGTGACTGCGTGGGTTTCCTCCGGGGGCTCCGGTTTCCTTTCACAGTCCAAAGATGTGCAGGTTAGGTGGATTGGCCATGATAAATTGCCCTGAGTGTCCAAAATTGCCCTTAGTGTTGGGTGGGGTTACTGGGTTATGGGGATAGGGTGGAGGTGTTGACCTTGGGTAGAGTGCTCTTTCCAAGAGCCGGTGCAGACTCGATGGGCCAAATGGCCTCCTTCTGCACTGTAAATTCTATGATTCTATTCTATGAATGTTAACTATGTATGTACTGTGTGCGTTCCCTCGGCCGCAGAAAAATACTTTTCACTGTACTTTACATTAACACTGCAAATACTTTTCACTGTACTTTACATTAACACTGCAAATACTTTTCACTGTACTTCGGCACGTGACAATAAATCAATCAAATCAAATCAATGGGGGTGATCAAGGTTAAGAAGGGTGTTGACAGTGGCACATTAAGAGATCAGAATGTGTTAATGGAAGTACAATGGTAAGCAGTGTGCCCAAAGCAGTGTGATTTTTTAATAATAATATGCGTGCGATAATGATTAATTTTTTTTTTTAACTGTTCCTGCCACTGCTCACAATTGACCATCAGCTGCTGTGGCAGGATTTGAACCTGTGATCATTGAGATTATCAGCCACTACCAAGAGAATCGGTTCCTGCCTGGACCACAAAATGCGCCGATAGCAAATTGGTAGCAGAATGTCACCCAGTGGGCGATAGTTCTTCCCCTGGCAGCTAGTGAGCGTGGAATGAAGCCAGGGAACAAGCTGCCAAAGGTACTTGTGAACAGTTTCAGCCCTTTTCTGAGATACAGTTTCAGCACACAGTCCTATTGTGGTGGGCCAGTAACGAGTCGGTTTAGTGCATCTTCATGATATTCAATACTTTTAAAAAGCATTAATCCATTTCATAAAAGGAAAGGCTTGCATTTATATCGTACATTATCACACCTTTCAAAGTACTTGATATGCAGTAAATTGCTTTCAAGTGCAACATAACGCAGGGTTGTGTTATTCACCTGTGAAAACAGCAGACAAATGAATATAAATGCACTCGTTACTAATATCACAGTGTGATTTAAGCCCCCAAGACTGTATTTAGTAAACTATCAATGTGGAACCCGCTATAGCTCCAGCATCATGATTGATCATTTTTATTTTTAGCACTCATGACGCACGCTGTGCCAAGCTGCAGGTTCCCTCCAGCTCTCAACTGTTACCCATTGTAGAGTGGGGCACTCTGCCGCTTATGATACTGGTATTCCAGAGAATGTGGATTCCAATCCCAGCCAGCAGCTTGAGAACTTCAATTCAGTCCCAAAAAAAGATGGTGTCAGTAAAAGTACCAAAATGCTTCGCTAATGCCCTTTACGGGAGGAAACCAGCGGTTCTGGTCTGGGTCTGTATGTAACTCCAGTTTCACAGCTACGTTAACTCCCTCAGTAGTGGCTTTCTACGTCATACGGTTCACAGCAGCCAGCAATGAACAATAAATGCCGGCCATAGCGGAGACTTCCACATTCCTAGAATGAATCTGTTTTTAACAATAATAATCTTTATTATTGTCACAAATAGGCTTACAGTAACACTGCAATGAACATAGAACAGTACAGCACAGAACAGGCCCTTCGGCCCTCAATGTTGTGCCGAGCCATGATCACCCTACTCAAACCCACGTATCCACCCTATACCCATAACCCAACAACCCCCCCCTTAACCTTACTTTTTTATTAGGACACTAAGGGCAATTTATCATGGCCAATCCACCTAACCCGCACATCTTTGGACTGTGGGAGGAAACCGGAGCACCCGGAGGAAACCCACGCACACAGGGGGAGGACGTGCAGACTCCACAATGAAGTTACTGTGAAAATCCCCTAGTCGCAACACTCCTGCGCCTGTTCGGGTACACGGAGGGAGAATTCAGAATGTCCAATTCACCTAACAGCACGTCTTTTGGGATGTGTGGGAGGAAACCGGAGCACCCGGAGGAAACCCACAGGGACACGGGAGAATGCACAGACAGTGACCCAAGCTGGGAATCGAACCTGGGACCCTGGTGCTGTGAAACTATAGTGCTAACCACTGTGCTACCGGGCGGCCAACTGCATTGCAGTATGTGGCTAGCCAGACAGGAACAACAAACCAACTTGAATTTATATCGCACCTTCATTGTAGAAAAACATCCTTAGGCATTTTACAGGTGCACTATCAGACAACATTTGACACTGAGCCATATGAGGAGATATTACAGAAAATGCTGGGAAATCTCAGCAGATCAGCCAGCACCTGTGGAGAGAGAAACAGTGTTAATGTTTCGAGTCCAATGTGACTCTTCTCCGGGTCTGCACAATATCCCAAGTGCCTCGGTGCCAAATTTTGTTGGATGACACTCCTACGAAGTATCACGGGATGTTTTACAATGTTAAACCTGCTACGAAATTGCAGATTGTTATTGTTGGCTAACTCCATGTTCCTGAAGAAACGGGGATGACAGGACGTGCTTCAGTAGGCTTAGGCCCCTCTAACCTGCTCCGCCATTCAGTAAGATCATGGTTGATCTGATTGTGGCCTCAACCCCGCTTTACTGCCTACTGCGTTTACCCTTTGACCCCCTTGCCAGTCAAGAACATATTTATCTCAACCTTAAATAAACTCGACGACACTGCCCCCTCTGTTCTATGGGGACGAGAGTTCCATTGACACTGGAATGTCATGTAGCCAGAGGAATTGTTCAGTGAAGGATTGCACGTTATTCCACCTTCCCGGAAATGTACAACACCTGGGGAGAGTGCTTCATGACTTACATCATCTAATGGATAAAGTTAGTGACCTTTCCCCATCTTATCCTGTGTGTATATGGGGCGGGATTCTCCCATCTGAAGGCAGAGTGTTGACGCCGTCGTAAAAACTGGAGAGTTTAATGACGGATTCAGTGGACCGCTATGTGTAGCGATCCTCTACCCAACAAGAGGCCAGCATGGCACTGGAACCACCCACGCCGCTCCAGCTGCTGATACCAGCGTCAAGTGGGTGCCACGGGTCTGCGCATGCGCGCTGCGGTCAATGTGGATGCGGCATGCGCACTGCGACTGCCGCTAATGCGCGCATGCGCGGTAGCTCCCTTCTCCGCGCCGGCCGCAATGCAACATGACGTAGGGCGACAGGGGCCGGAGCGGAGCAAAAAAGGCCCCCACCATGAGAGGCCAGCCAGCCAATCGGTCGGCCCCGACCGCAGGCCAGGCCACGGTGGAGGCTCCCCCGGGTCGGACCCCCCTCTCCTCCCACCAGGCTGCCCCCAGACAGGATGGATGCCGAGGTCCCGCTGGGTAAGACCAGATGTGGACGGCGCTGGCGGGACTCGGGCTTTTGTGGGCGGCCACTCAGCCCATCCCAGACGGAGAATCGCCAGGGGGTCCGCATTGAGTGACCCCCGACCAGCGCCGATCCGACGCGCCAACGTCAGTGGCGCCGATTCTCCGGTGACCAGAGAATTGGCGGGCCGGCGTTGGGGCGGCATCACACGAATCGCGCCCGCCGATTCTCTGACCCGGCGTGGGCTAAGAGAAACCTGCCCTTGATCACTGGGTGCATCTGTGGTCTCTCTCACTCCTTCTGTGCCATGTTGTTCAGTTTGAAAACCTAGGGCGAAATTCTCTGCAGACCGTCGTAACGCCGATTTCCGGCGAGCAAAATTGGAGTAGATGACTCCGGCGTGGGGGCCTTCTTTTAGGCGGCGATTCTCCGTTCCCGGAGGGGCCAGCAGCTGACTGACGCGATACGCGTCAGTTTCACCAGCTGCGGAAGTGGTGAGACCCGGCGTTTTTTGGAGGAGGAGGAGGAGAGAGACTGACCCGGCATTTGGGGGGGGGGGGGGGGGAGGAGGAGGAGAGAGACAGACCCGGCATTTGGGGGGGGGGGGGAGAGAGACAAACCCGGCATTTGGGGGAGGGGGTTCCGGCATTTGGGGGGGGGGTTGCGGGCATCGGGGGGGGGGGGGGTTTCCGGCATTTGGGGGGGGGGTTCCGCCATTTGGGGGGGGGTTGCGGCATCGGGGGGGGGGGATGCGGCATCGGGGGGGGGGGGGTTGCGGCATCAGGGGGGGGGTTTGGGGGCAGCGGCGTGCAGAGAGGGGGGGCGACGGATGCCCGGGGCCAACGCACCGTCGCCCCCCCCTCTGTACGCCGCTGCCCCCTACCCCAACCACCCCCCCTCACCACCCCTACCTCCCTCCCCACCACCCCTACCCCCCTCCCCACCACCCCTACCTCCCTCCCCACCACCCCTACCCCCCTCCCCACCACCCTACCCCCCTCCCCACCACCCCTACCCCCCTCCAACGCCGCCCCCCCATCTCTCGCAACGCCGCAACCCCCCCCTCAATGCCGGGTCCCCCACCCTCAACGTCGGGTCCCCCCCCCCCTCAACGCCGGTACCCACACCCCGTCCCCCTCCCTCTGAAGGCTGGTACCCACACCCCCCTCTCTCCTCCTCCCCCCCTTCCTTCCTCCTCCCCCCCTTCTTCCTCCTCCCCCCCTTCCTTCCTCCGTCCCCCCCCTTCCTTCCTCCCCCCCTTCCTTCCTCCGTTAGTGGGGGGTGGGGGGTGGGGGGTGCGGCGTTGGAGGGGGGTAGGGGCGTTGGAGGGGGTAAGGGTGGTGAGGGGGTGGTGGTTGGGGTAGGGGGCAGCGGCGTACAGAGGGGGGGGCGACGGTGCTTTGGCCCCGGGCATCCGTCGCCCCCCCTCTCTGCACGCCGCTGCCCCCAAACCCCCTCCCCGATGCCGCAACCCCCCCCCGATGCCGCAACCCCCCCGATGCCGCAACCCCCCCGATGCCGCAACCCCCCCTCATGCCGCAACCCCCCCCAATGCCGCAACCCCCCCCCCGATGCCGCAACCCCCCCCCCGATGCCGCAACCCCCCCCGATGCCGCAACCCCCCCCCCGATGCCGCAACCCACCCCCCGATGCCGCAACCCACCCCCCGATGCCGCAACCCACCCCCTGATGCCGCAACCCACCCCCCCCGATGCCGCAACCCACCCCCCCCCGATGCCGCAACCCACCCCCCCGATACCGCAACCCACCCCCCCCGATGCCGCAACCCACCCCCCCGATGCCGCAACCCACCCCCCCATGCCGCAACCCCCCCCGATGCCGCAACCCCCCCCCGATGCCGCAACCCACCCACCCCCCCCCGACACTGAACAGCGTCATCCATCATCAATGGTTGACGCCGTTTTAAAGCAACTGTGATTTTCGCCGACGTGACCCGTGGCCACGTCTGCGGGACTTCGGCCCATCCGGGCCGGAGATTTGTGGAAACTAAAAAAAAAATGAAATCCCGCCGGCGCCAGCTGTTTTCAGAGGCTGCCGGCGGGATTTGCACAACGCCGGTTTTTGGCCGGTCAGAGATTTAAAAACCCTGCGGGAGCGGGATTAACGCCGCTGCCAGCCGATTCTCCGACCCTGCGTGGGGTCGGAGAATTTCGCCCCTAGTGAGCCCTGCCAAGGTCACTTACAGCGAGCGGGAAAATGGAAACTTGGATCTCCATACATTCAGAACATCCCAAAGAAGCCAATGAAGCATTTCTGAATTGTAGTCACTGTTGTAAATGCAGGAAACATAGCAGCCAATTTGTACACAGCAATCTCCCACGGAGAAGAGGTACTGAGCAGATAATCATTTTTTTTAGTGATGCTGATTTCGGGATTAAGGCTGGCTCAGGGCACCTGGGGAGAAGGCTGCTGCTTTTCAAAATAGTCATGATGTGGAGATGCCGGCGTTGGACTGGGGTGAGCACAGTAAGAAGTCTTACAACACCAGGTTAAAGTCCAACAGGTTTGTTTCAAACACGAGCTTTCGGAGCACGGCTCCTTCTTCAGGTGAATGGGCGATTCTCCGACCATTCACCTGAAGAAGGAGCCGTGCTCCGAAAGCTCGTGTTTGAAACAAACCTGTTGGACTTTAACCTGGTCTTTCAAAATAGTGCCATGGGGTCTTCATGTGCACGTGAAAGGTCTTGGTTGAAAGTCTGATCTGGGAGACGACACATCTCACAGTGCAGCACGCCCTCAGTACTGCACGGAGGTGGGGGGGGGGGGGGGGGTACAAGCTTGGGTTCTGTGCTCAATTCCCTGGAGTTGGGAAGGAGGAACCCCGCCGGCAGCAAACGGCGCGCTGCTGAGTAACACGCAGCTGGGGGTCCGGAGAATCCGGCACAATAGACCCATGTGGAGTGGCAAATTCTGATTGCTGAAATAAAACCGGTGTTTCACTGTCAGGGGCTTGTGGCGTTTAATCCCATTGGTAACATTCTACAGCCTGGTACAGCAGTGAATGGGTTAACAGAGGGAGTTCCAGGCATTAGAAGTGCTGGCAAAGGAATCACCCTGTGAACTGCTGCGTTACCACTGGACGTAGGTTAATATGACGTAATTGCAGGGAAATGAAAGAACTTGCATCTATATTGAGCCTTTCACAACCTCTGGACATTCTAAAGTGTTTTGCGGCCAATAAGTTATGTTTTGGAGCATAGTCTTGATTGTAACGAAATGTAGTTAAAAGCTGCACTATTATTGTTTCAATATAATTTAAACTGGTTCCCAGAACCGGCACACTGAATGCTTACGTCAGTGATCTGATTTCACTCTGACCCATCATCGTCCAAATCCACGGCTGACATTGTTTTTTAATATCCTTGTTAAGTGACAAATACTAAAATGTTGCAGATGTTCCACAGTCTGGGATCTGCGGTGTATATTTAACACTGTAATGTCGACGGCTTCCACAGAACGTGGGAGCCATTCATGCAACTGTCCCGGGACCTGGGGGCAGCACGGTAGCATTGTGGATAGCACAATTGCTTCACAGCTCCAGGGTCCCAGGTTCGATTGCTGCTTGGGTCACTGTCTGTGCGGAGTCTGCACATCCTCCCAGTGTGTGCGTGGGTTTCCTCCGGGTGCTCCGGTTTCCTCCCACAGTCCAAAGACGTGCAGGTTAGGTGGATTGGCCATACTAAATTGCCCCTAGTGTCCAAAATTTCCCTTAGTGTTGGGTTGGGTTATTGGGATAGGGTGGAGGTGTTGACCTTGGATAGGGTGCTCTTTCCAAGAGCGGGTGCAGACTCGATGGGCCGAATGGCCTCCTTCTGCACTGTAAATTCTATGAAATTCTATGAACCTGTTTGTGGCCAAAGAACAAGAGGAAGAATAGCCGGGTGGCCAAGAATCAGGGGAAAATGGTCGGGAGTCGGGGGAAGGTAGCCGGGGCATGGAGGGGATAGATGGACTGGGAGGCGGGGGGGAGCGCAGGGGAGGGGACGGGGGGGGGGGGGGGACGGCTAAACCTGAGGAGGGAGGGGCGAACCACGGGGGGGGGAGGGGGGAAGACACCTGGGGAGAGGGAGGCGAACCGTGGAGGGGGGGGGAAACGGGAGAGGAGGGCCGGCGGGGGGCAGGGAAGCGAGAGCCGGAGGGAGGACACGGGATGCCAAAACGTGCATGACATCTCCAGGAGCGGGGAACGAGGAAACTGGAGATGGAGGACGGGAGGAGCGGCAGAAGCGGGGGCGAGCATGGGACGGCAGCGAGACCCGTCCAGGAAGGGCGGACGACAGCAACACACAGCACAGCCAAATATCGCACGCTGCGATTTTCTCCCCGGCACCCAAAGGTGTGCTTGCCCCCCCCAGTCCCCGCCACCCCCACCCCTCCCCCTCCCCCCACCCCACCCGCCCCGCAGGCAGTCGCCTACTTACGTGGTGTGGGTAATTTTGCCAGATGTACAGAGATGCCGCTGTCAAGCTGGTGCACAATACCCCACCTGTTCCATTTCATATGTTATTGTATTTTTTTTATGTTGGGGTGTGGCCTTCTCCTCTAAATGTGTGTACATATATATGTATTTCTTATTCTGTGTACATAACGGTAATTATACCTTGTTCAAAAAACCCATAAAAACATTTATTAAAAAAAACCCTGTAATGTTCCGCAGTCTGGGATCTGCGGTGTATATTTAACACTGTAATGTTCCCCAGTCTGGGATCTGCAGTGTATATTTAACACTGTAATGTTCCGCAGTCTGGGATCTACAGTGTATATTTAACACTGTAATGTTCCGCAGTCTGGGATCTGCGATGTATATTTAACACTGTAATGTTCCCCAGTCTGGGATCTGCAGTGTATATTTAACACTGTAATGTTCCGCAGTCTGGGATCTGCGGTGTATATTTAACACTGTAATGTTCCACAGTCTGGGATCTGCAGTGTATATTTAACACTGTAATGTTCCGCAGTCTGGGATCTGCGGTGTATATTTAACACTGTAATGTTCCACAGTCTGGGATCTGCAGTGTATATTTAACACTGTAATGTTCTGCAGTCTGGGATCTGCGGTGTATATTTAACACTGTAATGTTCCACAGTCTGGGATCTGCAGTGTATATTTAACACTGTAATGTTCCGCAGTCTGGGATCTGCGGTGTATATTTAACACTGTAATGTTCCGCAGTCTGGGATCTGCAGTGTATATTTAACACTGTAATGTTCCGCAGTCTGGGATCTGCGGTGTATATTCAACACTGTAATGTTCCCCAGTCTGGGATCTGCGGTGTATATTTAACACTGTAATATTCCCCAGTCTGGGATCTGCGATGTATATTTAACACTGTAATGTTCCGCAGTCTGGGATCTGCAGTGTATATTTAACACTGTAATGTTCCGCAGTCTGGGATCTGCAGTGTATATTTAACACTGTAATATTCCCCAGTCTGGGATCTGCAGTGTATATTTAACACTGGAATGTTCCGCAGTCTGGGATCTGCAGTGTATATTTAACACTGTATAATATTCCGCAGTCTGGGGTCTGCAGTGTATATTTAACACTGTAATGTTCCGCAGTCTGGGATCTGCGGTGTATATTTAACACTGTAATGTTCCCCAGTCTGGGATCTGCGGTGTATATTTAACACTGTAATGTTCCGCAGTCTGGGATCTGCGATGTATATTTAACACTGTAATGTTCCGCAGTCTGGGATCTGCGGTGTATATTTAACACTGTAATGTTCCGCAGTCTGGGATCTGCGGTGTATATTTAACACTGTATAATATTCCGCAGTCTGGGGTCTGCAGTGTATATATAACACTGGAATGTTCCCCAGTCTGGGATCTGCAGTGTATATTTAACACTGTAATGTTCCCCAGTCTGGGATCTGCGATGTATATATAACACTGGAATGTTCCCCAGTCTGGGATCTGCAGTGTATATATAACACTGTAATGTTCCGCAGTCTGGGATCTGCGGTGTATATTTAACACTGTAATGTTCCGCAGTCTGGGATCTGCGGTGTATATTTAACACTGTATAATATTCCGCAGTCTGGGGTCTGCAGTGTATATATAACACTGGAATGTTCCCCAGTCTGGGATCTGCAGTGTATATTTAACACTGTAATGTTCCCCAGTCTGGGATCTGCGGTGTATATTTAACACTGTAATGTTCTGCAGTCTGGGATCTGCAGTGTATATATAACACTGTAATGTTCCCCAGTCTGGGATCTGCAGTGTATATTTAACACTGTAATGTTCCGCAGTCTGGGGTCTGCAGTGTATATATAACACTGTAATGTTCCCCAGTCTGGGATCTGCAGTGTATATTTAACACTGTAATGTTCTGCAGTCTGGGATCTGCGGTGTATATTTAACACTGTAATGTTCCCCAGTCTGGGGTCTGCAGTGTATATATAACACTGTAATGTTCCGCAGTCTGGGATCTGCAGTGTATATTTAACACTGTAATGTTCCGCACTCTGGGATCTGCAGTGTATATATAACACTGTAATGTTCCGCAGTCTGGGATCTGCGGTGTATATTTAACACTGTAATGTTCCGCAGTCTGGGATCTGCAGTGTATATATAACACTGTAATGTTCCGCAGTCTGGGATCTGCAGTGTATATTTAACACTGTAATGTTCCCCAGTCTGGGATCTGCTGTGTATATTTAACACTGTAATGTTCTGCAGTCTGGGATCTGCAGTGTATATTTAACACTGTAATGTTCTGCAGTCTGGGATCTGCGGTGTATATTTAACACTGTAATGTTCCCCAGTCTGGGGTCTGCAGTGTATATATAACACTGTAATGTTCCGCAGTCTGGGATCTGCAGTGTATATTTAACACTGTAATGTTCCGCACTCTGGGACCTGCAGTGTATATATAACACTGTAATGTTCCGCAGTCTGGGATCTGCGGTGTATATTTAACACTGTAATGTTCCGCAGTCTGGGATCTGCAGTGTATATATAACACTGTAATGTTCCGCAGTCTGGGATCTGCAGTGTATATTTAACACTGTAATGTTCCCCAGTCTGGGATCTGCTGTGTATATTTAACACTGTAATGTTCTGCAGTCTGGGATCTGCAGTGTATATTTAACACTGTAATGTTCCCCAGTCTGGGATCTGCGGTGTATATTTAACACTGTAATGTTCCGCAGTCTGGGATCTGCGGTGTATATTTAACACTGTAATGTTCCGCAGTCTGGGATCTGCAGTGTATATTTAACACTGTAATGTTCCGCAGTCTGGGATCTGCAGTGTATATTTAACACTGTAATGTTCCGCAGTCTGGGATCTGCAGTGTATATTTAACACTGGAATGTTCCGCAGTCTGGGATCTGCGGTGTATATTTAACACTGTAATGTTCCGCAGTCTGGGATCTGCGATGTATATATAACACTGTAATGTTCCGCAGTCTGGGATCTGCAGTGTATATATAACACTGTAATGTTCCGCAGTCTGGGATCTGCGATGTATATATAACACTGTAATGTTCCGCAGTCTGGGATCTGCAGTGTATATATAACACTGTAATGTTCCCCAGTCTGGGATCTGCAGTGTATATTTAACACTGTAATGTTCCGCAGTCTGGGATCTGCAGTGTATATTTAACACTGTAATGTTCCGCAGTCTGGGATCTGCAGTGTATATTTAACACTGTAATGTTCCGCAGTCTGGGATCTGCAGTGTATATATAACACTGGAATGTTCCCCAGTCTGGGATCTGCGGTGTATATTTAACACTGTAATGTTCTGCAGTCTGGGATCTGCAGTGTATATTTAACACTGTAATGTTCTGCAGTCTGGGATCTGCAGTGTATATTTAACACTGTAATGTTCTGCACTCTGGGATCTGCGGTGTATATTTAACACTGTAGTGTTCCCCAGTCTGGGATCTGCAGTGTATATTTAACACTGTAATGTTCCCCAGTCTGGGATCTGCAGTGTATATTTAACACTGTAATGTTCCGCAGTCTGGGATCTGCAGTGTATATTTAACACTGTAATGTTCCCCAGTCTGGGATCTGCAGTGTATATTTAACACTGTAATGTTCCCCAGTCTGGGATCTGCAGTGTATATTTAACACAGGAATGTTCCCCAGTCTGGGATCTGCAGTGTATATTTAACACTGTAATGTTCCCCAGTCTGGGATCTGCAGTGTATATTTAACACTGTAATGTTCTGCAGTCTGGGATCTGCAGTGTATATATAACACTGTAATGTTCCGCAGTCTGGGATCTGCAGTGTATATTTAACACTGTAATGTTCCCCAGTCTGGGATCTGCAGTGTATATATAACACTGTAATGTTCCGCAGTCTGGGATCTGCAGTGTATATTTAACACTGTAATGTTCCGCAGTCTGGGATCTGCAGTGTATATTTAACACTGTAATGTTCCCCAGCCTGGGATCTGCAGTGTATATATAACACTGTAATGTTCCACAGTCTGGGATCTGCGATGTATATTTAACACTGTAATGTTCCGCAGTCTGGGATCTGCAGTGTATATTTAACACTGTAATGTTCCGCAGTCTGGGATCTGCGGTGTATATTTAACACTGTAATGTTCCGCAGTCTGGGATCTGCGGTGTATATTTAACACTGTAATGTTCCGCAGTCTGGGATCTGCAGTGTATATTTAACACTGTAATATTCCCCAATCTGGGATCTGCAGTGTATATTTAACACTGTAATGTTCCGCAGTCTGGGATCTGCGGTGTATATTTAACACTGTAATGTTCCGCAGTCTGGGATCTGCGGTGTATATTTAACACTGTAATGTTCCGCAGTCTGGGATCTGCGATGTATATTTAACACTGTAATGTTCCGCAGTCTGGGATCTGCAGTGTGTATTTAACACTGTAATGTTCCGCAGTCTGGGATCTGCGGTGTATATTTAACACTGTAATGTTCTGCAGTCTGGGATCTGCGATGTATATTTAACACTGTAATGTTCCCCAGTCTGGGATCTGCAGTGTATATTTAACACTGTAATGTTCTGCAGTCTGGGATCTGCGGTGTATATTTAACACAGGAATGTTCCGCAGTCTGGGATCTGCGGTGTATATTTAACACTGTAATGTTCCGCAGTCTGGGATCTGCGATGTATATTTAACACTGTAATGTTCTGCAGTCTGGGATCTGCGATGTATATTTAACACTGTAATGTTCTGCAGTCTGGGATCTGCGGTGTATGTTTAACACTGTAATGTTCCCCAGTCTGGGATCTGCAGTGTATATTTAACACTGTAATGTTCTGCAGTCTGGGATCTGCGGTGTATATTTAACACTGTAATGTTCCCCAGTCTGGGATCTGCAGTGTATATTTAACACTGTAATGTTCTGCAGTCTGGGATCTGCGGTGTATATTTAACACTGTAATGTTCCACAGTCTGGGATCTGCAGTGTTTATTTAACACTGTAATGTTCCGCAGTCTGGGATCTGCTGTGTATATTTAACACTGTAATGTTCCACAGTCTGGGACCTGCGGTGTATAGTTAACACTGTAATGTTCTGCAGTCTGGGATCTGCGGTGTATATTTAACACTGTAATGTTCCGCAGTCTGGGATCTGCGGTGTATATTTAACACTGTAATGTTCCGCAGTCTGGGATCTGCAGTGTATATTTAACACTGTAATGTTCCCCAGTCTGGGATCTGCAGTGTATATTTAACACTGTAATGTTCCGCAGTCTGGGATCTGCAGTGTATATTTAACACTGGAATGTTACGCAGTCTGGGATCTGCGGTGTATATTTAACACTGTAATGTTCCGCAGTCTGGGATCTGCAGTGTATATTTAACACTGTAATGTTCCGCAGTCTGGGATCTGCGGTGTATATTTAACACTGTAATGTTACGCAGTCTGGGATCTGCGGTGTATATTTAACACTGTAATGTTCCGCATCTGGGATCTGCAGTGTATATTTAACACTGTAATGTTCTGCAGTCTGGGATCTGCAGTGTATATTTAACAGTGTAATGTTCCTCAGTCTGCGATATGCGGTGTATATTTAACACTGTAATGTTCTGCAGTCTGGGATCTGCAGTGTATATTTAACACTGTAATGTTCTGCAGTCTGGGATCTGCGGTGTATATTTAACACTGTAATGTTCCGCAGTCTGGGATCTGCAGTGTATATTTAACACTGTAATATTCCCCAATCTGGGATCTGCGGTGTATATTTAACACTGTAATGTTCCACAGTCTGGGATCTGCGGTGTATATATAACACTGTAATGTTCCACAGTCTGGGATCTGCGGTGTATATTTAACACTGTAATGTTACGCAGTCTGGGATCTGCGGTGTATATATAACACTGTAATGTTCCACAGTCTGGGATCTGCAGTGTATATTTAACACTGTAATGTTCTGCAGTCTGGGATCTGCAGTGTATATTTAACACTGTAATGTTCTGCAGTCTGTGATCTGCGGTGTATATTTAACACTGTAATGTTCCGCAGTCTGGGATCTGCGATGTATATTTAACACTGGAATGTTCCGCAGTCTGGGATCTGCGGTGTATATATAACACTGGAATGTTCAGCAGTCTGGGATCTGCAGTGTATATTTAACACTGGAATGTTACGCAGTCTGGGATCTGCGGTGTATATATTTTTTTTATTTTTTAAAATAAATTTAGAGTACCCAATTATTTTTTCTAATTAAGGGGCAATTTAGCGTTGCCAATTCACCTACCCTGCACATTTTTGAGTTGTGGGGGCGAAACCCACGCAGACACGGGGAAAATGTGCAAACTCCACACGGACAGTGACCCAGAGCCGGGATCGAACCTGGTACCTCAGCGCCGTGAGGCAGCTGTGCTAACCACTAGGCCACCGGGCTGCCCCTGCGGTGTATATATAACACTGTAATGTTCCGCAGTCTGGGATCTGCAGTGTATATATAACACTGTAATGTTACGCAGTCTGGGATCTGCAGTGTATATTTAACACTGTAATGTTACGCAGTCTGGGATCTGCAGTGTATATTTAACACTGTAATGTTCTGCAGTCTGGGATCTGCAGTGTATATTTAACACTGTAATGTTCCGCAGTCTGGGATCTGCAGTGTATATTTAACACTGTAATGTTACGCAGTCTGGGATCTGCAGTGTATATTTAACACTGTAATGTTACGCAGTCTGGGATCTGCAGTGTATATTTAACACTGTAATGTTCTGCAGTCTGGGATCTGCAGTGTATATTTAACACTGTAATGTTACGCAGTCTGGGATCTGCAGTGTATATTTAACACTGTAATGTTCTGCAGTCTGGGATCTGCAGTGTATATATAACACTGTAATGTTCCCCAGTCTGGGATCTGCAGTGTATATATAACACTGTAATGTTCTGCAGTCTGGGATCTGCTGTGTATATTTAACACTGTAATGTTCCCCAGTCAGGGATCTGCGGTGTATATTTAATACTGTAATGTTCCGCAGTCTGGGATCTGCGATGTATATATAACACTGTAATGTTCCGCAGTCTGGGATCTGCGGTGTATATTTAATACTGTAATGTTCCGCAGTCTGGGATCTGCGATGTATATATAACACTGTAATGTTCCGCAGTCTGGGATCTGCAGTGTATATTTAACACTGTAATGTTCCGCAGTCTGGGATCTGCAGTGTATATATAACACTGTAATGTTCCGCAGTCTGGGATCTGCGGTGTATATTTAACACTGTAATGTTCCCCAGTCTGGGATCTGCGGTGTATATATAACACTGTAATGTTCCACAGTCTGGGATCTGCAGTGTATATTTAACACTGTAATGTTCCACAGTCTGGGATCTGCAGTGTATATATAACACTGTAATGTTCTGCAGTCTGGGATCTGCAGTGTATATTTAACACTGTAATGTTCTGCAGTCTGGGATCTGCAGTGTATATTTAACACTGTAATGTTCTGCAGTCTGGGATCTGCGATGTATATTTAACACTGTAATGTTCCCCAGTCTGGGATCTGCGGTGTATATTTAACACTGTAATGTTCCGCAGTCTGGGATCTGCAGTGTATATTTAACACTGTAATGTTCTGCACTCTGGGATCTGCGGTGTATATTTAACACTGTAATGTTCCCCAGTCTGGGATCTGCAGTGTATATTTAACACTGTAATATTCCGCAGTTTGGGATCTGCGGTGTATATTTAACACTGTAATGTTCCGCAGTCTGGGATCTGCGGTGTATATTTAACACTGTAATGTTCCACAGTCTGGGATCTGCTGTGTATATTTAACACTGTAATATTCCGCAGTCCGGTGCAGCAGTGTGAAAGAGGATTATTGTCACTAAGAGTGGTGGAGTTGTCAGGTTAATTCACCTACGAACTTGAAATTGAATCTTTTTCCTAATTTTTCTCCTGGGGCCGGATTTGCCGGGCAATGTGCCACATGTTTTGTGGCAGCGGGAGGCACCGCCATTGGTTGACAGCGGGATCTTCTATTCTGGCCGTTGCCAACAGGGTTTCCCATTGAATGCACCACTTGTCATTGAGAAATCTGTGGCGGCCGTATGCCGTCAGTGGGATTGGCAGATCCACAGAATTCCGACAGTGGAGAAGGAGGTCATTCGGCCCATCGGGTCTGCACCGACCCTCTAAAAGAGCACCCCACCCCGGCCCCCTCCCCCACCCCATCGCCGTAATCAAGCACATTGATCACGGCCAATCCACCGAACCAGCACATCTTCGGACTGTGGGAGGAAACCCGCGCAGACACGGGGAGAACGTGCAGACTCCGCACAGACAGTGACCCAAGCTGGGGATCGAAACCGGGTCCCTGGAGCTGTGAGGCAGCAGTGCTAACCACTGAGCCACCATATTACCCCAACTATTCCCTGTGATGACAAGTTCCACATTCCAATGACTCTCTGGGTAAAGAGGTTTCATCAGAAATCCCTGCAATTACTTGTGACTATCTTTAATTTATGACCCTAGTACTGGCCTCACATGCAGTTTTAAAATTAAGCCCTACTTAAATTGGAAGTTCCTGGGAAAAGGCATTTCTTTTCAAATAAATTTGAAACACCAACTGTGGAGCCAAGATCTAGAGTGAGTAAATGACCAAGGAGGTACACATTGGATGAGAAAGTGAAGTCAGTCAACAAGAAGAAGTTAGCAACATAGGAAGTTCTTGACAACAATGCATCTAATTCCCCTTCTGTCATCCAGGGAGTCACCAGATACAATAATGATGAAGTTGTTGATTAATCATGACAATTGCTCTCTATGGTTTAGTCCGTCAATGGGGAGAACCTTGGGAACCACTGGTTTAAGACACCCATTCTTCATAAGCACGCAACACTCATTGTTATTTATTAGTTCTTGGGATGTGAACAAGGCTGGTAAGGCCAGCGTGTTGCCCACACTTAATTACCCTTGAGCAGGTCATGGCAATGAGTCAAGCAATTGCGAGACCGGGGATCAGGCATCGGCCAGGCCAAGTAAGGATGGCCAATTTTCTTTCTGAAAGGAGATCAGTGAACCAGATAGGTTTCTAAACAAGGAAATTGCAGCATCATATTTATTGATAACAAGACATTCTGCTCCAGTGGTAGGATTTGAGCTCATGTCTCCAGAGCATTAGTCCAGGCTTATGGTCTGTTACTGCAGTAACATTGCCACAGTGCTATGGTCCCTGTCATGGGGCCTATCTCAAGTTACTTATCTTCTGCCTTCCAACATATTATTTTCTGACAGAAGTCTTCCCGTTTGCAATTGAATGAATCAACATTGCCTTCTTCTTGGGGGAGTCTTTCCCATGGCACGTCCACTCGCTCATTGAATGAAAGTGAGTTGATGCCAAGCATTTGAATGTTTTTTCAGTACAGGAGGAAGGAAGTGTGCTCAGTGAACTTTGTTTTGTGGGGTGTTCAGAGTCAGGACGGACTGCCCACTCATAAGGCTGAAAGAGGACAGCACGGTAGCACAGTGGCTAGCACAGTTGCTTCACAGCTCCAGGGTCCCAGGTTCGATTCACCAGCTTGGGTCACTGTCTGTGTGGATTCTGCACGTTCTCCCTGTGTCTGCGTGGGTTTCCTCCGGGTGCTCCGGTTTCCTCCCACATTTCCTGAAAGACGTGCTGTTAAATGAATTGGACATTCTGAATTCTCCCTCGGTGTACCCGAGCAGGCACCGGAATGTGGCGACGAGGGGATTTTTGACAGTAACGTCATTGCAGTGTTTTTTTTTTAATAAATTTAGATTACCCAATTATTTTTTCCAATTAAGGGGCAATTTAGCGTGGCCAATTCACCTGCTCTGCACATTTTTGGGTTGTGGGGGCGAAACCCACGCAGACACGGGGAGAATGTGCAAACTCCACACAGACAGTGACCCAGAGCCGGGATCGAACCTGGGACCTCAGCGCCGTGAGGCGGTTGTGCTAACCACTAGGCCACCGTGCTGCCCGTCATTGCAGTGTTAATGTAAGCCTACTCGTCATTATAAAGATTATTATTAAGAGGAGAGTTTTTCAGCAGTCTTATATCACACAGCCGGAGGAAAAAAGGAAACAATCTTCTAATGTCAAAGACAACAGTCAAGTGCAGTGAAAGTAAATTAATTAAACGCTGATTATTTGCTAATGCTGCTTCATAGCAAAATGATCAATAAATCACGAGAACACCACATGTCGGGTATAGATGACAACCATGACAGTATATGTCTGGACACTGTTAACTGAATGCAGTTTCCATTTGCTGCAATGTGGATGTAAATGCGCTGATGCTGCACCTTGCTGAGTGTGAGAATAGTACCAGAATACTTAGGGTATAAGACTTGACTTGGCCTAATTTCTAACTTCACAAGAATGCAGCTCCTAACACCAGATCCTATGATAATCCAGTTCAAATCCAGCCAAGTTTCATAGATTTCATAGAATTCCTACAGTGCAAAACGAGACCGTTGAGCCCATCAAGTCCTCACCAACCCTCAGAAGGAGCACCCTACCTAGGCCCCCACCCTAGACCCCCACTCTAGACCCCCAACCCCACCTAACCTTTGGACACTAATGGGCAATTTATCATGGCCAATCCACCTGACCTGCACAACTTTCGACTGTGGGAGGAAACCAGAGTTAATAAATAGCTGGCAGGGAGTTACTCAGGGGTAACCAAATTGAGCAGAAATGACTAGAATGAAGCGGGTCAGTTTGTGCTATCTCCTGAATCATAGAAGATACATAATATGAAAACACATACCTGTTTTCATATTATGTATCTTCTAGATCATTTGAAGTAATACCCCCTATTCTGTCTTGCCATTAGGAAGCAGAACATGTTGAGCATACAAGAGGCTGTTTAAAATAGGTTAACACTGAATGAAGGAAAGAACTTTCTTTTAGAGAGCTCTCTTTGTAATTTCAATACATCCTCAAAGCGGTTCACAGCAGTGAAGTGTTTCTGAAGTGTGGTTACTGTCGGAAGGTGGAAACCAAGCCAGCTAATGTGTACACAACAAACAGCAATGTGGTAATGACCAGTTCATTATGGGTTTTTCTTGTGATGTTGGGTAAGGGATAAGTATTGACCAGGACACCAGGGTTAACCGTTATTCTGAATAGTGTGATAGGAATATTTTATCCCTCAGAAGAGGTGTTGGTTTGACTTCTTATCCAAAAAAAAACAGAATTATGATAGTTCAGAGGATATCGGGGTAGATGGGAGTGTGGGATTGACGTTACAATCAGATCAGCCATGATCTTACTGAATGGCGGAGCAGGCATGAAGGGCTGAGTGGCCTCCTCCTACTCCTATTATATAATATGTGGGCTCCTATAAAGCAGTAATGTGGAAATATTAACTATTTAAAAAATTAATTTAAAGTACCCAATTTTTTTCTGTCACAATTAAGGGGCAATTTAGCATGGCCAATCCACCTAACCTGCACATCTTTGGGTTGCGGGGGTGAAACCCATGCAGACATGGGGGGAATGTGCACACTCCACATGGACAGTGACCCAGGGCTGGGATTTGAACGTAGGTCCTCAGCGGCGCAGTCCCAGTGCTAACCACTGCGCTGCCTGCCGCCCATCGGAAATATCAACTTTTACCCACACAATGCTTTTAATAGAGTGAACATTCCCAAGTCATTCTTCAAAAAGAGGATTGAGGTTTGTGGGCGGCACGGTGGCACAGTGGTTAACACTGCAGCCTCACAGTGCCAGGGACCCAGGTTTGATTCTGACCTTGTGTTTACTGTCTGTATGGAGTTTGCACTTTCTCCCAGTTGTCTGCGTGGATTTCCTCCAGGTGGTCCGGTTTCCTTCCACACTTCAAGATGTGCAGGGTAGGTGGATTGGCCATTCTAAATTGTCCCTTAGTGTCCAAAGGACATGTGGGGTTACAGGGATAAGCCTAGATAGGATGGTCGGTGCTGACTCGATGGGCCAAATGGCCTCCTTCTGCACTGTAGGGATACTATGATTCTATGAATGTTAGGCATGATTTTGGAAAAGGGGTGGTGAGAGCTGATCCAAGTCCCATTTGAAAATGTACGTTTTGTGGAGTTTGTTTTTTTAAATCATTACTCACGCTGGTGTTGTGTAATAACAGCTGTCCCCTGAAGATACAGCTCACAATGATTTATTTTAGACCATACGTTGTTTCAGTAGAAGCGTGTCATCATTACAGTGTGACAGGGTATGCATGATGGGAAAGTGATGACAGGAGGTTAGTATGATGCTTACAGTAACTGAGTGGCCTTTAAGGTAGAAACTCGATGATATCACACAGTAATCATGGGGGAGGGGTGCATATAATTTTGACCTTGTAAATAAGGTGAGTCTGTTTTACATCCTTCAAATGTGTCTTTCTCTTCACTTCAAGGCTTATGGCCTGTCGATTCCCGATCACACAAGATCAAATGTACCCACGTGCAGTGAAACCAGGGGGTTGAGGGGTTGAACTCTTCATACGGTATATAATGCAGTAAATACAACATATAGTCATTGTTGAATAAACTCTACCCCATACACTGTATTCAGTACATTACTGACCACCCCATATATTCAATGTTAACAAGTTTTCCAAAGTATTTTACATCCTATATACAGTGAGGGACATTACCGGTATAGGTGATTGACCATCATGATGGCACAGTGGCACAATCGTTAGCACTGCTGCCTCACAGCACCAGGGACCCGCGTTCAATTCCGGCCTTGGCTGACTGTGTGGAGTTTGCACTTTCTCCCCGTGTCTGCGTGGGTTGCCTCCCGGTGCTCTGGTGCAAAGATGTCCACAGACCAAAGATGTGCGGGTTAGGTGGGGTCATGGGAGTAGGGCAGGGGGAGTGGGCCTAGGAAAGGTGCTCTTTTGGAGGGTGGGTGCAGAATCGATGGGCCGGATGGCCTCCCTCTGCACTGTAAGGATTCCGGTTCTATTCCATAAACATCCCTGACAGCACATCTTGGTTTTCTGATACGTGCTGACCCATTGACCGGATTTTCCCGCTGTGCAAATAATACAGGACTCCCTTTCCCCTAACTGTAAGGAAGGATTTATCATTGCTGTACAATCTGAAAGCAGCAACTCCCTTCAAAGGAATTCACCTGTTCGATAAGTACTTCATTACAAAAGCACGTGGAATTATGAATATGGGATGTGTAGGCCAGACAGGATTGATATAAATCAAATAATAACCTGGTAGATCGAAGCAACACATTGCAGATTATTTAAGAGGGGCAAGCAGGTGACATTATAGATGGTGCATGAGGGAGGGGGAAGGGAGCCTGTAATACTGTTCTGACTAGGTTTAACGAAAACCCAGGCGCATAGTGGCTTTCCTGGACGATTACTCAGCCGGAAGCCTGGACCAATGATAGGGTGCCAAGATTTCAACTCTCACCTCCACAGCTGGGAATTTGAATGCAAAGAATAAAACATCTGGAATTTTAAAAGCGAGGATCAGTAATTGCGAAACGGTCAAACTGACTGGGAAAACTGGTAGTTTAATTGTGGGGGATCCTCGTTTGGCCAGTCCAAATGGAGGTAGAACGTCACATTGAATAATAGGAGAAGTCAGACAGCGAAATAAAAACACACACAGACACACAAGGGGAATGGCAGACATTAGCTCATACTGTAAAATACTTCACTCATCCCGCTGTTTCACAAACTTTATATTGCAAATGGCAAACCGACATCCTCCCCCTCTAATTATATATTATTATCTAACGCTGCTATCTATAGTCTACACTTTTGTCACTATTCTTAGTTCCCCCTGGGCTCGAGGTTGCCTCAAGCAGGGTACAAAGGTCGGTTCTGGGTTTTTTTTCCAAATCAGCAGGAATGAATTAAAAATTGAAAGCTGAGTGTTTTATTTTGCTCCGCTTGCCCCCCTCTTTGTTCTCTGCGGAGGCTCTGATTTATATTCCCTGGGTTACGGTTCCCTGGGTTCAGAGAGCCCTCCGCCACACCACGGGAAACTGAATACGCTGAGGAGTGGGCTCAAAGCGAATGCTCAGCAAGCCCCCTGCCCAATTTCCTGTTCCCCTGACTTCACTGATATGAAACACATTCGCTGAGAGACCGTTTGCATCAATTGCCCATTTCACCCACACGTCACATCACAGCCCAGCTCAATGGATCCCTCGCCCAGCTCCTGTACACAACACACACACATTCTCAATCAGGGAGGGGGTTCACTGGCCAGTGATCAGCAGCAGGGGCCCCCTGACCCTTATTTTTCCACCTCCATTAGCAGGGATGCACTGTAGCCAACTGTTGCAGCAGCTGTAGTGCTGTGTCCAGCAGAGATTAGCCAGCTCAGCAGGTTGGATTTTCAGTAACTCTTGCGCCTACTTGTCTCAGTGTCAGAGTTAGAACTTGCATTGTTCCGCATCCCAAGGCACTCCATCAGAGCAATTATCAAGCGAAATTTGACACTGAGTCACAAAGGGAGATGTCAGGGCCAAGTTGGTTAAAGCTGTACGTTTTAAGCAGCATCTTAAAACAGGGCAGCACAATTGCTAGCTTTGCCTGGGAGCTGTAGGCAATCCTTTCCACACTGCCATTCCAGGCTCCCATTCACTCCAATATCTTGCTTCCTCGAGTAAAAGGATGTTATATATGGTTTCTTCAAGCAGTGAATCTCAGCGAGGCTATCCAGGGAAGCAAGCTGTCAGACAAGATCGCATTGCTTCCCTGGGGAATGGGAGGGGGGGGGGGGGGGGGGTTGAAGTGGGAAGGGGGGGGGGGGGGGGGGAGAAAGTCAGACAAAGCTATGGCAAATGCACACCAAACTTGGAGGACGTCATTCAGTCGGTGATATATGGCCGGGTTCCGGGATTAGATGGTGTCCAGAAGCACTGGTTGAGGAATGGAGCTGACTTTGGAGGTCAGCATGGTGTGGGAAACCGAGGGGATGGGAGAAAATCGTGGGAAAGACATTAAAATGATAACTAAATCCGGGGAAAGGACTATTTGAACTGTTTAAACCAGGAGCTTATTCTCCAAATCAGATCCCAGGTAATGAAGGGCGAGTTCCAATCCGTGTCACAGGCACAATGATATGATCCCGGCGTTTGAAAGTAGCTAGCCTGTCAGAATGTGCTTACATAATAGGTTCCATTGAGAAAACTGGGAAAGGACGGGAGATTGAGCTGTCTGTACATTACAAATATCACATTGAAAAATTATTGTTCATGTCTAGGGACATTGGGAAGCTCGAAATTCATACATTACACATTATAAGACGATAGAAAGATAGATAATAATTTCTGCATTGTAACTTGAGCATTATCTGCATCACAAGATATATCTTTCTTTTTAAAGATGTTCATAACAATGCCAAGAGTCAGCAAAAACTCGATCGCGATAGCTCCAGCTAAATGTAAAGAAAACATTGCCCCTTTTACTAACTGGCGCAATGATGTTAACTCCTAGCATTTTGTATGGGTCATTGTCGAAAATCTCACACTGGCAGATCAACAAGTTTTTAAAAAATTTCCCGAGCAACTGATAATCTCGATAAAACACGGCCCTCCCCCACAACCTTACCCCGTGACTGCAAAAACACACACACACACAAAATAAATCCAACCACGGTGACCTCCCCTCTCCTTTCTCCTCCACCTTAGCGATTCCTGACTCCCAGAAGTTTCGCTGCAACAGATTTTTCTGCCCTGGACGAGGGAGGATTATTCTGTCAGTGAGCAGCGATCTCTGCAGGCGCAGAGGTCGGCATTATGTAAGGTGCGGGGAGAGAGTGGTACAGCGGGAGCAGGATGGTGCACACGAGGTGCATAAAGAGAATCTGCCCCCTCTCCAAACCCCTCCACACACACACACACACAAAGCGTCAGCTCAAGCAAAATCAGGAAGCGTATTTTTTTCCCTCTACACATTTCGGGTAGGTTATTTGACATATATTACAGATATTAAACCGATCTGTTAACTCACCGTTCTCACTGACCCGGAGCCCTAAGCTTTCCACAGTGTCTGTGACAGACCTGGTTATTGCGTACGAGTTATCAAGGTGCTGTTCAGAAGCTGACACTGCAGCAGAGGAAGAGTGGAAACCATCCAATTTCACCTTCTTAACGAGAAACGATCGAGGCATGGTTTGTTTGTTTTTAAAAAACGAAGCAAAACAAAAACAAAATGATATATACAAAAAAAAACCCCCACAGTGTTATTCCTGTATCTTTTTATTGTTCTGAATTTTCAGCACCGGGACAGCTCCAGAATGGTGTTGCTACAGCCTGTGTGAAGGGGAGGAGGGAAGGGAGGGAGGAGGGAAGGGAGGAGGGATTGGCAAGAGAGAAGCTGAGGTCAGCAAGCAAACAGCATTTATATGGAGCGCAGCCTCTGAGATCAGGTGGTACGTGGAAATGGAGCTGCTTAACTTTAATCCATCAAATGTCTCTGGAGACGCACATCAAATTACAGCTGAACAGTCTGTGCGTACGCGGGCAACACACAATGCAAGTGCGCCCGAGAAAAAATAGTGCGAGGAGCACATAACACACAAGAGCTGCTGGGAAAATCCCATGTCCCAACATTGGGAAATGTACATCGCCAATACCTTGCCCCCCCCCCCCCCCCCCCCGCCACCTCCCCTTGCGTGTGGGATAAACTCAGCTCCCTCGGAGATGATGAACCTACCCTCTCAATCTTTCAAAGGCTAATATTTGAAGATAGGACTCGGGTTTCATCAATAATGTTGGAAATTGGCAGATAAGAGCATTTAAAAATATCGCCGGTAAATAAATCTCAATGGGCATTTTGAAAGCAGAAAGCCTAATTAATAATCACAATTAATTATTAATGTGTTGTCTGATATGGTAACAACAAAGCCCCCCTCAGGATTTTAAACTGTCCTGCAGGATCATATTAGACGCTGAAACATACAGAAGGGATATCCGGATTGGTACGGTTCAGTAAATATCCATTTGAAGCTCGCTGGCTCGGAGTATTTAAAACAAGAATCATCGGCCTCTTCCGGAGGAAGGTCCCAGATTTGGTCTTTTTTTTTGTCCGAAGTTAGATTTCAACTGGGACAGCTGGGGTTCTGACAACTGCTCCCAGCGCCTGGAGGTCAAGTAAGGGAGGAGGGGGAGGGGGGTGAATTAGCTGCTGTCCCCCTCTTCTGACTGCTATACATTGACCCCCTGCTACAAGTCTGGGTCAATGGATGTTTGATGAGGATAGGTTTGGGGTCAGCTATGACGTCCTCTGCAAGTCACGCAGCCTGCCAGCGTTCATTGTGCAGGCTGACACATCAATGTATAATCGCCTCCTGGGTTAGCTAGGAGAGAATGCCAAAGCGCCTATCGTCCTGCACTCCAGTGAGGGAATCGAACCTTTCCCCAGAGCGGACAACAAAAGGAAATGGAAACCACCCCCAGCAGATCCTATTAGGTCATACACGATTCACTGATTTAAAAGATCACTTGTCTCGCTGTCCATATAATGACACTCCAAACAATTAGTCTGCACTCTGTATCAATAGGACCACCTGTTTACAAAGGCCACCCCTGGTCGCTCCCAGCGGGGTTTGACGGGGACATCAGCCGTCCAGGGTTGTGACTGGGTTATCTTGACCCCCCCCCCCCCCGCAATTGGGGGGTGGGTGCGAGGAGGTGAGTTTGTACCCTTTATTCAGCCGCATTGAAACTGTTCCTGGGCACGAAGCTGCGGGACACGCTATGCAGAGAGTGGCTGACAATAGGTTACTCGAAAACTGCTTGTCAAGTGGGTGTGCAGTTGAATCGACAGACAGACACTGAGCAACAGATAGCAGTCGGATTGGCGGATAGCACTAGGATTGGTTACGTGCTGTGCCCATGTTTCAGGCCGGAACAACAAGACATAGACATAGGCATATAATTTACAGTGCAGAAGAAAGCCATTCGGCCCATCGAGTTTGCACGGCTCTTGGAAAGAGCACCCCACTTAAGCCCATACCTCCAGCCCATCACCCAGCAACCCCGCCCAACCCCTGATTAAAGGGCCAATTTAGCATGGCCAATCCACCTAACCTGCACATCTTTGGAGTGTGGGAGGAAACCGGAGCACCCAGAGGAAACCCACACAGACACGGGGAGAACGTGCAGACTCCGCACAGACAATGGTGACGGGCGTAAGGAAAAGGATTTTTACCAGTGATTCACAGAAATTCAATAGAAATTCAGGTGGAGGAGTGGGATTAGGTGGGTTGCTCTCCCAGAGAACTGGTACAGCCATGATGGATTAGATGGTTTCCCCCTGTGCTGTAACCGACCTATGATTCTATATATTGTGAGCCAAGTTTACTAATTTAGCAGTAGGTTGGCACACACAGGCACTGATCTCACTCTCTGCCATGGGTACACTTTTTCAGAATCTAGGATGGATAGCTAGAATGTACATTAATATCGTTTAAATATGTAATTTAGGGGCCTAACACCTAATAATGGAGTTCTTTGAGAAATTAATACCCTATCAGTGACTCAAGATTATTCAGCTGTGGCCAACCAAAGGTAAGTTCTTAAAATGTTGTTTTTATTCAATGACACTCCGCTGATTGTCTCATTACCTGGTATGGTGTGAAACATGATTGCAGTCAACTCTATGTTTTTAAAAAACACCTATGTGCCAATCATTGGCTCATGAGATGGAAGGCTGCCAAACAAGATAATGACCAATGAAAATACTCTGTTTGCAAAGCCCTGGGTCAATAAAACAGTACATTTGCAATATTATTTCCACAATCCAATCCTTTACTCCCCATCAATTTTCTCCACTCCCACTCCCTCCTAATCCTTCACCCCTGCCCCCTCCCCAACCCTCCTTCCCTCCTCCACCGCACCTTTCCCCTTCTAATTTCTCCCCCCTCCTCCCTCCCTGCCTCGCAGATCACTTCCTCTCCTCTCTCCACCCCAGCTCTCCTCTGCCAACCTCTCCACTCTGTGTCTCACCTTTTCCTTTTCCTTCAAGTAAGAAGTCTTACAACACCAGGTTAAAGTCCAACAGGTTTGTTTCAAACACGAGCTTTCGGAGCGCAGCTCCTTCCTCAGGTGAATGGAGAGGTAGGTTCCAGAAACATTTATATAGACAAAGTCAGAGATGCTGGACAATGCTTAGAATGCGCGCATTTGCAGGTAATCAAATCATTACAGATCCAGGGAGATTATCCCTCTCCCTGGATCTGTAATGATTTGATTACCTGCAAATGCTCGCATGCCAAGCATTGTTCAGCATCTCTGACTTTGTCTATATAAATGTTTCTGGAACATACCTCTCCATTCACCTGAGGAAGGAGCAGTGCTCCGAAAGCTCGTGTTTGAAACAAACCTGTTGGACTTTAACCTGGTGTTGTAAGACTTCTTACTGTGCTCACCCCAGTCCAACGCCGGCATCTCCACATCATGGCTTTTCCTTCAAGTCGGTGTTTCTTCATCAAAACTGCTCAGAACTTCAAGCATCTTACATTTTTCTATCAAGACGAGGAATCATGACAAATTTCCTTCTCCTTTTGAGAAGCCAATTAATGGAACCTTTGACCGATTCACTATAATCTGGGAACCACCTATTCACTATAATCTGGGAGCAGAACTGAGAACTGCGAATGCCCCTGTTACTCACTACCTTAATCAGTTAAACTATGAGGAGAACCATACCTGATTGTAACACAGCGACGCACGGACTCTGAAATAATATGCGCTGTATTTTAAAGATGGCCGCACTTTGGTGCCAATTTATCACTGGTGTAAGAAAAGTTGAACCTAAAGCTTAGGCAGGGTGGACTGAATTTGGTTCAGCGAATGATTGATTATATATCAAAGTCAGGATAGTGCGTGATTTGAAGGAAGGGAACTTGGAGGTGGTGCTCTTCCCTTGTACCTGTTGGTCTTATCTTCCAGGTGGTGGAGATGGCGAGTTTAGGAAGTGCGGCTGACGAAGATCACGGTATAATTGGCCTGTGAACACTTGGTGTCAACACGTCTTAATAAATAAAATCTTCTCACAGCTCCAGAGACAATAGAATAGTTTAGCAGATGGTCCATTTTCAAGTTTTCTTTCTGTCCCCCCTCACAAACGTGGATGTGGCCTAATGGCAGAAACAGAGTGCATTTAATAAAGCACCTCTAATGTAGGAAAATGCTCCGAGTGGCTTCCCAGGAGAATTTGACACTAAGCCACAAGAAGTGATATTAGGACAAATGAAAGAGGCAGGTTTCGAAGCGTATCTTAAATGGGAAGATAGAGCTTCCAGAACTTAAGGGCTAGAAGCATGAAGGCATGGCTACCATTGGTGAGGTGATGGAAATCGGGGATGAACAAAAGAGCAGAAATTGAGGAATGCAGGGCCCAGTCAGTGAATAGGCCATGATTACACAACACACTAGTTGCAGTCCCCGTGTTGCTCGACCTGAAATGCCTTAATGACAAAAGGATTGAATCGGAATGGAGTAGACTTTATTTCAGTTTGGTTACTGGGGCTGTTACAACCATGAAGAGGATTTCTGAAACTTGCTGGTGTTTACTGGCTGGAGTCTTATTAATTAAGGAACACTATTACTTGAAAGGTTGCTTAATTCCTTTCTCAAAGGAACACAGAGTTTCAGCTATTGAGTTGTGATGTCAGTGGGCTCAATTTCACATTGGTTGCTTTTTTAAAAAATGTCACATTCTATGAATGTAACTTGCTGATGATAAAAAAAAGGAAAAAAATGAATAGGTTTCAGGTTGATTCAGATATATTGGGTGATTGGGGTCATGTATATAATTATAACATTGGGATCCTCAGTGTTATGGGCCAGGGTTTAGTGAACCCCAAAGTGTATCATGGAGTTCACCTGACCCACAACTTTTAATAGATTGTGGTACGGGGAGCACATGGTCCACTCTACAGGTGTGGTACAGCAGAAATGGAAAAGTATTTTTTAAAGCAAAACAATGTTTATTCTATGAACTCAAGTTAACCTTTTAAAAACATACAGTGAACATCTTAGCAACCATCAATTCAAATACAACCCCCAAAGAATTACAAGATTACACTAAGTAATCCTTAATAACTTCCCAAACAACATCCAGAAGACAAAAGAAACATCTTTTAAAAAATAAATTTAGAGTACCCAATTCATTTTTTCTAATTAAGGGGCAATTTAGCGTGTTCAATCCATCTACCTTGCCATCTTTGGGCTGTGGGGGCGAAACCCACGCAAACATGGGGAGAATGTGCAAACTCCACATGGACAGTGACCCAGAGCTGGGATCGAACCTGGGACCCCAGCGCCGTGAGACTGCAGTGCTACCACTGCGCCACCATGCTGCCCAAAGAAACATCTTTTAACAGAAGCACATTAGGTTTACATTCACTATTGAGAACATTTTAATTCTGAATTCACCAAATGGTCAAGAGATAGTCTTTTCATGGCAGAGAGATCAACAGTGCACCTGCTCTGTCTGGCTTCAGCTCCAACACTGAAAACGAAACTAAAACACACCCTGCAGCAAACAGCCTAAAACGAAAGTAAAAAGCTGACAGACAGCCCAGCTCCACCCACACTCTGACATTACTGATAAACACCCATTTCTTAAAGGTACATTTCTTAAACACCCATTTCTTAAAAGGTACTCTCACATGACACCAGTCATGATGGATGGTGACAATGACAATGCTTCACTGACAATGCTTCAAAGGCATGTGCACAGAGACTCAGAGAACCACTGCCTCCTTGTCCTGGATCCCCATTATTCCAGGAAGACCCTGGACAAGGAATATGCTCAAAAGCAAGGATGGATTGCCTGGAAGAGATTGGATTTGTTTGACCAGAATTCATTCTATAACTCCTACCTTCCTCAGTAGAAAGGGATGACTGTGTCCTGGCACTGCAGCACAATGTAACTAAAGTCCAAACTTCCCGTCTATCTGCTCTTATATTGTGATTTATTTATTGAGAAACCAGTGAGAAGTTGATATAATGATGCTTGAATTAAACAAATCATTGTGATTTCCTTTTTAATGTGGATTATTAATAATATGGGCAACACGATGGAACAGTAATTAGCACTGCAGCCTCACAGCACCAGGGATCCAGGTTTAATTCTGACCTTGGGTGACTGTCTGTGTGGACTTTGTATGCTCTCCCCTGTCTGTGTGGGTTTCCTCCGGGGGCTCTGGTTTTATCTCACAGTCCAAAGATGTGCAGGTTATGTGGATTGGCTGGGCTAAATTTCCCCTTGGGGTTCAAAAGGTTAGATAGGATTAGTGGAAATCATTGCTTTCAAAGCGCAAAGAGATAGGGAGGAAAGGGTGGCTGGGCAGAAGCTGGTCGACTCCATACTGGAGGTAGACCGTAAATACTCCGAGGCCCCGACCGTAGAGCTCCTGGCGGAGAGAAAAGAACTACAAAGGAACTTTGACCTGCTCTCCACCAGGAAAGCAGTGCACCAACTCCGCCAGGCGCGCGGGACCCTGTACGAACACGGAGACAAAGCCAGCCGCCTGTTGGCACACCAGCTGAGAAAGCAGGCAGCCACCAGAGAAATTGCGCAAATCAGGGGTACCAGAGGCATGTTGGAAACAGAACCAGAGAGGATTAACAAAACCTTCAAGGCCTTCTACCAAGAGCTGTACACCTCAGAGCCCCCAACGGGGAAGGCTGGGATAAACCGGTTCCTTGATGGACTGGACATACCAGTCGTGGGAGAGGGCAGGAAATGGGACCTGGAAACACCACTAGCACTGGGAGAGATCATGGACAGCATCAGCTCCATGCAGACGGGGAAGGCGCCGGGACCGGACGGATTCCCGGCGGACTTCTACAAAAAATTTGCGACAGCGCTGGCCCCGCACCTGCGGGAGATGTTCACAGACTCGCTAGCTAGGGGCACACTGCCGCCCACGTTAGCACAGGCCTCAATTTCGCTGATACCTAAGAAAGACAAAGACCCAACGGAATGTGGGTCATACAGACCCATATCTCTGCTGAACGTAGACGCCAAAATACTGGCCAAAATCCTAGCCAAAAGGCTAGAAGACTGTGTACCCGAGGTGGTCACAGAGGACCAGACGGGCTTCGTCAAAGGTAGACAGCTCACCTCGAACATCAGGCGCCTGCTGAACGTGATAATGACCCCCTCCGGGGAGAGAACACAAGAGGTGATCGTCTCCCTGGACGCAGAAAAGGCCTTCGACAGAGTCGAATGGAAATACCTCATAGAGGTACTGGAGCGGTTCGGGCTTGGAACAGGGTTCACCGCTTGGGTAAAGCTCCTATACAACGCTCCCATGGCGAGTGTACGGACCAACAATACCAACTCCCAATACTTCCAGCTGCACAGGGGCACCAGACAAGGATGCCCACTGTCCCCGCAGCTGTTCACACTAGCAATCGAACCGCTAGCAATCGCGCTCACGGCAGCAAGAAATTGGAGGGGGATCCGAAGGGGAGGCAGAGAGCACAGAGTCTCACTCTATACAGATGATCTGCTCCTCTAAATCTCGGACCCACAAAGCAGCATGGACGGAATCATCGCGCTCCTGAAAGAGTTTGGAGCCTTCTCGGGCTACAAACTCAACATGAGCAAAAGCGAGATCTTCCCAGTACACCAGCAAGAGGGGGGGGGGGGGGGGGGGGGGGGGGGGGCGGGGGCAGCACTAAAGGGGCTGCCGTTCAAACAAGCCTGACATAAATTCCGCTACCTGGGGATCCAAATAGCCCATGACTGGAAAGGGATCCACAAATGGAACCTCACCAGCCTGGCGGAGGAAGTAAAAAAGGACCTGCAAAGATGGAACACACTCCCACTTTCCCTCGCGGGGAGAGTCCAGATGATCAAAATGAACGTACTGCCCAGGTTCCTCTTCCTGTTTAGATCCATTCCGATCTACATCCCCAAGGCCTTCTTCAAAGTGCTGGACAAACTTATCATGGCGTTCGTATGGGGGGGGGGGGGGGGGGGGGGTAAAAATGCTAGGATCCCAAAGAAGATCCTACAAAAAACAAAATCAAGGGGGGGGCTAGCTCTCCCGAATCTACAATTCTACCACTGGGCGGCAACAGTGAGCGCGTAAGGGGATGGATCCAGGAGCCAGAAGCCGAGTGGGTGCGTGCGGAGGAGGCCTCCTGCATGGGGACCTCCCTCCGGGCCCTCGCCACGGCAGCACTCCCATCCCCACCCAAAAAACACTCCAGCAGCCCAGTGGTGACAACCACCCTCCAATCCTGGAACCAACTGCGGCAGCAATTTGGCCTGACCAGAATGTCGGACAAGGCTCCCATCTGCAACCATAGGTTCACACCAGCACTGACTGACGCCATCTTCAAAAGGTGGAGACAGGATGGGGGGACACTGACAGTCAGGGACCTATACACGGACGACAGGATCGCAACACTGGAAGAACTGACAGAGAAATTTCGGCTAGCTGGGGGGAACAAGCTGCGGTACCTCCAGCTCAAAAACTTCCTACGAAAGAAGACAAGGACGTACCCACAACCGCCACGACAGACACTACTGGAAGACCTACTGGACGCAAGTATCCTAGAGAAAGGGAACTGTAGCGACTTGTGTGACCGACTGGTAGAAAGGGACGACACCGTACTGGACGCAACAAGAAGGAAATGGGAGGACGACCTGGGGATGGAGGTAGGGTGGGGACTCTGGAGTGAAGCACTACATAGGGTCAACGCCACCTCCATGTGCGCAAGGCTCAGCCTGACGCAACTAAAAGTGGTACATAGAGCCCACTTAACAAGAAACCGTATGAGCAGGTTCTTCCCGGAGGTGGAGGACAGATGCGAACGGTGCCAAAGAGGCCCGGCCAACCACGCCCACATGTTCTGGTCTTGCCCCAGACTGGTGGAGTACTGGACAGCCTTCTTCGAGGCTATGTCCAAAATGGTGGGGGTGAGGGTGGAGCCATGCCCGATAGTGGCGGTCTTCGGGGTTTCAGACCAGCCAGATCTATTCCTGGGGAGGAGGGCGGACGCCCTTGCCTTTGCCTCCCTGATCGCCCGCTGTAGAATCCTGTTTGGCTGGCAGTCAGCAGCACCGCCCAGAGCTGCAGACTGGCTGTCCGACCTCTCGGAATCTCTCCAAATGGAGAAAATCAAATTCGCCATCCGGGGGTCGGACGACGGCTTCCACAGAACGTGGGAGCCATTCATGCAATTGTTCCGGGACCTGTTTGTGGCCAACGTACAAGAGTAAGAATAGTCGGGTGGCCAAGAATCAGGGGAAAATGGATGGGAATCGGGGGAAGGTAGCGGGGGGGGGGGGGGGCTACGGGTTCGTTATGGGGGTTTGATGGCTAGCTAAGGCCCAAAACCGAACTGTAAATAAATGCCAATAAACATGTGCCTCGGCCATATTGGGGAATGTAAAATATGTATGCCGGCTAAAGGGGGGAGGCCACAGTTAGTATTACAAAGATGCTTACCTGTAAATATATATGTTAATTTTTGCGTGTTCTTTTTTGTTTGTTTATTTTTTTTTCTCTTCTCTCTCTCTAACAATTTGTGATTTTTTCAATATAAAACATGAAAACTGAATAAAAAACATTTATAAAGATAGGATTAGTGGGATAGGACGGAGGCATGGACATACTTAGGGTGCTCGATGGGCCAAATGGCCTCCTTCTGCACTGTAGGGATTCTATGATTCTATGAAAATTGTTGCATCATCTGGACCAGACTGAGAAGCCCTGACTATATTTATACCTTACATGGTGGAGCATGGCAGTTTGAGTCTTTGGGTTAGTAGATTACAGAATAGAACCCCGGCAGTGCAGAAGGAGGCCATTCGGCCCATCGAGTCTACACCGACCCTTCGACAGAGCACTCTACCGAGGTCCACTCCTCTGTCCACCCCAACCCCAAACCTGTGCATTCCTGGACATTAAAGGGCAATTTTGCACAGCCAATCCACCTCATCCGCATATCTTTGAATTGTGGGAGGAAATCATAGCTCCTAGGCTAAACATGGGAGAACATGCAGACTCCACACAGACAGTCATTCAAGGCCGGAATCAAACTCGGGTCTCTGACACTGTGAGGCACCAGTGCTAACTATTGTGCCACCGTAGCCGGACTATATTTGAAGGTGAGCAATGGGGATAGGGGAAGCAACTGAGGTATTAGATCCATTGCTATGATCAGTGAGTATGAATGGAAGAATGGTGTACTTAGGCTGTGTAAGACTTTGGCACATAAATACTTGTAAAATTGTGTCAAGTCCTGATCTGCACAGCTGGTGAATAATGGCGAATAGCAACCAGGATAATAACAAAGCTTGTTATTATCTCTTAGTTATTAGCTCTGAGTTGAGAAGATAATCTCTGAAAGTTGGGCTTATTTACTTTGGAGGAGCTCAAATGAGAGGTGATAAGATTGAGGATTTGAAAATGATGAAGGGATTAGATGCAGTTTGGTCTGATAGGTTATTTGTAATAAATAAGGATGGTGGGGGTTAGAGGTCATGCCTGTAAAACCTGTCAGTGCAACTCTAGAAAAAAAGACAAAAAAGACTTGCATTTTTCCAGCACCCTTCATGGCCACGGAACATCCCAAAGCCTTATGCAGCCAAAAAAGAAGCATATTTGAAGTGTTGTCACTATTATAGTGTAGGAAACGCAGCGACTAATTTACACACCAGAAACGTCCACAAACAGTTATCTGATAGCGACCAGATAAGCTTGTGTTTGTGATGTTCATCTTGGCCAGGACAGTGGGGATAATTATCCTGCTCATCTTCAAAATGGTGGATTCGAATCTTTTACATTTGGTTGAGAGGCCGTAGGGGGTCTTTGTTTAACGTTTCATATGAAGCGCAGAAACTTCAACTGGGCAGTTCCCACCACTACCACACTCAATCAGCCTCAATATTTGTGCTTATGTCCTGGAGTGGGAATGCCCAAATCTGCCTGATTCAGAGACAAGAACTGAGCGGCACGGTCCCAGGTGCACATGTCGGTGCACATCAGCACCACACCCCACCTCCCCCCCAACCACCTGTCTGGAACAAGCTGTCGGTTTGAGATGAATATTGGGCTGTTCTTCATCTTCGGATCTCTGCCTGAAGGCAGGTCCGACCCAAGAGCACCATGGCCTCCACCATGGGCAGGACATGGACACAGGTTTTGAACCCACCCTTGCCCAGAATGGGGATCAAACTGTTGCCACCAATGTGATCCACACTGAACATCCAACCAACCGAGCCCCCAAAAGGAGGCGAGCCACTATGGCCACATCCACTTTGACTTGCATGTTGTATTCTGGAGCTGTCAATACTGATGGTAGGGGCTCCAATTTCCCTTTCTATCAAATGGCTGACAGGAATCACTCCCACTCTTACTGCCTACCATTGGCATGTGTTTGCAGGTTGATAATTAACCTGTTTGGCCATCAAGTCCTGGAGTGGGACTTGAATTTGGAGCTTCTGGCTCAGAGACAGGGACCCTACCCATGGGTGTTAAAGGCTTTTAACCTCTAACTTGACCGGTACCTGGGAGAAGAAAAGATGACATATTGTAGGTGATTATGTAATTTAGGTCAAGACATAACATGGGCCTGTTTGATTGCTTTCGGGATTCAAAAAGGAATGTCGACAGTTTTTCCTTGATTCACCAGCGAATTGTTTATGCCATTTCATTTCTGCCCCCTAGGCGTACAGTATCACCAAGCAATGGGGGGGATTACCAGACAGTGGGATTGTAAACAAAATTAAGCTATTTAGAGGATGGAATGAGCAAATCAGGTTTGATGGTGTCGCTTCCCACTCCATGCCCATGCTCCCAAGTGATGAAATGAAATGAAATGAAAATCGCTTATTGTCACGAGTAGGCTTCAATGAAGTTACTGTGAAAAGCCCCTAGTCGCCACATTCCGGCGCCTGTCCGGGGAGGCTGGTACGGGAATCGAACCGTGCTGCTGGACTGCTTGGTCTGCTTTATAAGCCAGCGATTTAGCTTTGTGAGCTATGGAAGTGGAAATAGGCAGTATTAAGACCATAAGATATAGGAGCAGAATTAGGCCATTTGGCCCATCGAGTCTGCGCCATTCAATCATGGCTGATATTTTTCTCATCCCCATTCTCCTGCCTTCTCCCCATAATCCCTGATCCCCTTATTAATCATGAATCTATCTATCTCTGTCTTAAAAACACTCAGTGATTTGGCCTCCACAGCCTTCTGCAGCAAAGAGTTCCACAGATTCACCACCCTCAGGCTAAAGAAATTCCTCCTCATCTCTGTTTTAAAGTATCGTCCCTTTAGTCTGAGATTGTGTCCTCTGATTCTAGTTTTTCCTACAAGTGGAAACATCCTCTCCACATCCACTCTATCCAGGCCTCGCAGTATCCTGTAAGTTTCAATAAGATCCCCCCTCATCCTTCTAATCTCCAACGACTACAGACCCAGAGTCCTCAACCGCTCCTCATACAATAATAATAATCTTTATTGTCACAAGTAGGCTTACATTAACACTGCAATTAAATCACTGTGAAAATCCCCTAGTCGCCACATTCCGGTGCCTTTTCAGGTACACAAAGGGTGCCTGTTCGGGTACACAGATACACAGCACACACAGATACACACACGCAGAGATATGCAGCACGCAAAGTTATGCAGCATGCACAGGTCTACAGCAAGTACAGATATGCAGCACACACAAATATGCAGCACACAGAGATATACGGCACACGCAGGACGCACAGATATACAGCATACACCAATATACAGCATGCACAAATATACAGAGAAAACGCATGCACAATGCAGTAGGAGGTCATTCAGCCCCTGAGTCTGCACCAACCCTCCAAAAGAGCACCCTACCTAGGCCCATGCCCCTATCCTATCCCTGTAACCCCACCTAACTCTTTGGCACTAAGGAGCAATGTAGCATGGCCAATCCACCTAACCTGCACATCTTTGGACTGTGGGAGGGAACCGGAGCACCCGGAGGAAACCCACGCACACACGGGGAGAAGGTGCAGACTCCACACAGACAATGACCCAAGCAGGAATTGGACCCAAGGCCCTGGCGCTGTGAAGCAACAGTGCTAACCACTGTGCTACTGTGCGTCTTTGGACAATGGTGGACAAGCTTTGGAGGAGCATGGTGTGGTCACCCGTGTCAAAGTCTGCAAACAGGTTGCGAAAGATGAAGCGGGGAAGATTACCTTCGTCACAGTCGCATAGGATGTCACTTGTGGCTTCGATAAGAGCTAATTCTGCCTGATTGGAAGGAATTAAAGATAGAACCTCAGCCAACATCACTAAAAAAAATGATCTAGTTGTTATTGCATTGCAGTTTGTGGAAGCTCAATGTGCACAAACTAGGGGCCAATAGTGACTGTACTTCTAAAGTAGTTTAATGGCTATAAATTGCTTTTAGACAATGTGATGTCATGAATAAACCTTATAAATAAACGTTTCTCGGATGTTTGTGGTGTAGTTTGTTAGAGCACTGTTCTTGCTCAATAGTGGAACTGGTTTGACATTGCCTTTTTACCTGAGGGTGTAGGACTTGCCTAATCCACCATTTTTCAAAGGTGTGTTGGGTTGGTCGACAGTTTCTTTGGCCACCTGGGTTGAGTGCAGTCATAAAGTGAGGACAGAGGGGAGGCACGTGGCACAGTGGTTAGCACTGGGACTACTGCACTGAGGACCCGGGTTCGAATCCCGGCCCTGGGTCCATAAGACCATAAGACCATAAGACATAGGAGTGGAAGTAAGGCCATTCGGCCCATCGAGTCCACTCCGCCATTCAATCATGGCTGATGGGCATTTCAACTCCACCTACCAGCATTCTCCCCGTAGCCCTTAATTCCTCGCGACATCAAGAATTTATCTATCTCTGCCTTGAAGCCATTTAGCGTCCCGGCCTCCACTGCACTCCGCGGCAATGAATTCCACAGGCCCACCACTCTCTGGCTGAAGAAATGTCTCCGCATTTCTGTTCTGAATTTACCCCCTCTAATTCTAAGGCTGTGCCCACGGGTCCTCGTCTCCTCGCCTAACGGAAACAGTTTCTTTGCGTCCACCCTTTCTAAGCCATGTATTATCTTGTAAGTTTCTATTAGATCTCCCCTTAACCTTCTAAACTCCAATGAATACAATCCCAGGATCCTCAGCCGTTCATCATATGTTAGACCCGCCATTCCAGGGATCATCCGTGTGAATCTCCGCTGGACACGCTCCAGTGCCAGTATGTCCTTCCTGAGATGTGAGGCCCAAAACTGGACACAGTACTCCAAATGGGGCCTAACCAGAGCCTTATAAAGGCTCAGTAGCACATCGCTGCTTTTATATTCCAACCCTCTTGAGATAAATGACAACATTGCATTCGCTTTCTTAATCACAGATTCAACCTGCATGTTTACCTTTAGGGAATCCTCGACCAGCACTCCCACTAGTCACTGTCTGTGTGGAATTTCCACTTTCTCCTCGTGTCTGCGCGTGGGTCTCACCCCCACAACCCAACGGTTAGGTGGATTGGCCACGCTAAATTGCCCCTGAATTGGGAAAAAATATATGAAAAATTAAAGTGGGTCAGGATCAGATTTATCTGCAATGGCCCTGATGGTCAGATATCCTTCCGAAACACACTGTGGTTCACACATGAAGAGCTACCACTTGTCTGAGATACAAGGGGGGTACTGGCAGGGGTGGGGCCGGATGGCGTGGAAACAGTCTGTGAAGAGCCCTACCCTGCCACATGGACGATAATGGCTCAAGTAGAAGGCCCAGCACCTCCTCCGTATGAGCAACAGAGATTGTGACAATAAATGATGGCCTTGACAGTGACTTCCTTGTCCTGACAATGAACCATAATTATTTTTTCCTTTAAAAAAAAGGGCAAAGGGGGCAGCACGGTGGCACAGTGGTTAGCATTGCTGCCTACGGCGCTGAGGACCCGAGTTCGAATCCCGGCCCTGGGTCACTGTCCGTGTGGAGTTTGCACATTCTCCCCGTGTCTGCGTGGGTTTCGCCCCCACAACCCAAAGATGTGCAGGTTAGGTGGATTTGCCACGCTAAATTGCCCCTTAATTGGAAAAAATAATTGGGTATTCTAAATTTATAAAAAAAAAGGGCAATGTATTTGAAAGAAGCAGTGAAAATAAATTAGAGCGGGGGGGGGGGGGGGGGGGGGGGGGGGAACAAAAAAAATGAAAACAAAACTGCTCATTGAACAACTGCCCAAAAGAATCATAAGAAAATACTTTTTTTTCTCCATTAGTTTAAGATATTAAAGTCAAGCAATAACAAGTTAAATTGCTGGAGGGTAATAATTAATAAAACCAACTGCATAGATAATGAGTTGCAAACAACAAGACGCTGAGAAGGGTTTAATTTCTATCTGAACTTACGAAAAGATTGAGTTGACCTGCGGATGGATTCGTGGTGTTTCAATTACAAAATATATTTTGGATATTTTGCTCCCAACTTACTAGCTTAAAATAAACTCAAAGTGACTGCATTTATTGTACCTGTTACTGGGACTACAAGCTTCTTTTTTTGTTTAGTTCCAATGAATTACTTACTGTGTCAATGTATTAATACAATTGTAAATGGCATTCTACTGTACTACTTAAGAATTCCTTTTGAGTAATGTGTGTGTGAGAGACAACATATAATTGGTTAGCTTCTCAAAGGCATAAGGTGTCACATTCAACATGATCGGCTTCCCTATGCATTGAGATTGGGAAATTCACCATCATCAGCCCCCGCACCTCAGTTGCTGTTGTTACTGAGTCTACTGGATGTTATTCTGGGCCAAAGGGAGCAAAACCTGTGTTAACATCACATCAAATAAGGTTTTAATGATGTACTGCTTCACGACTGTGTGTTTTCTGATGCACCATAGGTGTCTGGGAGGGTAGAGAGGAACATGGATATAGGGAGGGGGTGGCCACATCAGTGGGTTTGGGGAGAGCCCTTGATCATACAAGGCCTCTTGTCATCTGTCATCGCAGCTTCTATTATATATTCATGTGGCCATGCATTATTCAACTCTTCAGAAATCAAAAACTCACCCGGCTCAGCAAAGTGGCTGGATTTACTCTGAAATTTGGGAATTCAAATTTACTCATCATCCTAATTCAACAGTAGAAACCTTGTAGGGAAAGTGCAGTATATTTATTGGCAATCTGTTTATTTCCTGACAGAATGCAGTGTGCCATAGACAGAAACTGATGGGGCAACATAATGTACAGTGAGGGCTTTAGTAAGATAAAATATCATCCCTGCACCCTGAATTAACTTACCTCCACTTCTTCCACAATGACCACCCTGTAATTCTGCCAACTAAGCTAATTCATAGAATTTAAACCATTGATAAAGAGTCTATAAATCTGTTTCCATTATGTGATTTACACACAATTGCCTCAAGAATGCCTTTGGATTCGACAACATTGCAATCAAGCACTTCTGATTTTTTAATGTTTATACAACAGCTGATTGACCTTATGTTATCTGGCAATTTGCTACATGACTAGAGTCATACAGAGCTGCATATAAGCAATGCTAATCTTCTTTTAATAAAAGGAAAATATGTCGGATCAAGGGAATCGACAGGTTCGATTCCCGTCTTGGGTCACTGTCTGTGCATGTTCGCCCCATGTCTGTGTGGGTTTCCTCCGGGTGCTCCGGTTTCCTCCCACAGTCCAAAGATGTGAAGGTTAGGTGGATTGGCCATGTTAAATTGCCCAAAAAGGTTACGGGGATAGGGTGGAGATGTGGGCTTAGATAGCATGCTCTTTCCAAAGGCCGCAGACTCGATGGGCCGAATGGCCTCCTTCCGCACTGTAAATTCTATGATTCTATGAAGAGTTGGGCTGGGAGAATAATTAGATAGCTCTTTGGAAGGGCTAACACAGGCATGATGAACCAAATGTTCTCCTGCCACGTTGTGAGATTCTATGGCCTCAATAGTTGCAGAGAAACTGACTGGTTGGCAGGAAGGTCTGCAGTGCAGGGCTGCAGCCTGGGAATGGGGAAGAGGAAGGAAGAGATCGTAGGTCAGGGGCCGTAGCTCAATTGGACTGGTGCAGACAATAGGGTTGTGTGTGGGGGGGGGGGGGGGGGGGGGGGGGCATTTACCTGCTGGATCCAGCAGTCCTCGCCTTCCTTTAATTGCCAGGTTTCCCAAGGCCCAGGAGACTCGGCTGGCTTGGGTGAAATTTAAAACAAAGATTACATTTGAGGAGTAGGGCCTCTCCGTAATTTATAAATGCTAAACCACCTCCTGGAAATGGGTTTCTCATTCACGTCGCAGTATATCCAGAAGTGGACGGGTATCTGATTTTTACATCCCACCTGTTCCAAACCACCTATTTTTGAGGGTTAAAATCTGCCCCTCCCCCCAAATTAGGCCATTCATACAAAGGGGGGGGGGGGGGGGGGGGGATGGGGGTAGATATATCACTCCTAATGTCAACACTTTTTTCAAAAAAATTTCCGAGATATGGGCATCACTGGCATAATTTGTAGCTCATCCCTTTGCCCTTGAAACTGAATGACTTTCTCAGCCATTTCACGGAGCAGTTGACAGTCAACCACGTTGCTGTGGATCTGGAGTCACATGTAGGCTAGACCAGGCCAGGGAGGCAGATTTCCTTCTCTAAAGGACGTTAGTGAACCAGATGGGCTTTTACAACAATCGATAATGACTTTCATGATCACCAGTGTGGAGACGGGTTTACGTGATGGTATGTGACCCCACAACCCAAGAGCATTGTCCTGGGCCTCTGGATTACCCGTCCAGTGACATTATCACTGCACCCCCGTCTTCCCTTGTGTTGGGCTGTTCCTTAACTGCGAACACGTTCCAAATAGAATCACAGGGAAGAACCTTGTTTGATTATTCTTAGGGGCTATAACAACAACACTCCCACCTTGGGTACAATCACTGCTAGCTCAGCAACAGAGACAATATCCTTGAGACCATCCTGGATCTGTATGAGTTGGAGCCACAGAGTACAAGGGAGCACAGCCTAAAGAAGGGTTTGTTTAAGAAGAAGAAGAAAAGAAAATTTGAATTCAATTCTCAAAAGGAACGACATTCTTTAAACAAATAATTCCTGCCTTTGAAACACAAATTGCTTCCTGTGTTCTTTTTTTTTACCCATTTAATCGACACACAGCAGTGCTTGGTGCATTGGATAGTTCAAAAGACAAGGGGTCAACATGGGAATAGTTCAAGTGGGAGAGGGGATGGAAAGGAGCTCACCAGTTTGGCTACATTAACACATTGGTAACATTTACAAGTATCAAAATGCAAAAAGGCTGACTGAAATTAGTAACATTCCAATAAAGACTGTGACATATTTTGTTCAGTGATTTCACTTCATAGAGATGTTTCCACTTTTGGCTGAGAACAGACTTAAGAGCCATGAATAGAAAAAATGTCACCGATACATCCAACAAGGAAATAAGGAAAAATGTCTTTACTCAGAGAATGGTCAGAATGCTTTTAGGGTGACACTGTGGCGCAGTGGTTAGCACTGTTGCCTCACGGTGCTGAGGACCCGGGTTTGATCCCGGCCCTGGGTCACTGTCCATGTGGAGTTTGCACATTCTCACCGTGTCTGCGTGGGATTCGCCCCCACAACTCAAAAAGGTGTCCAGACAGGTGGATTGGTCAGGCTAAATGGTCCTTTAGTTGGAAAAAAAATTATTCGATAATCTAAATTTATATTACAAACAAATGCAGAATTCATCACAGGTACACCACACCACAGATACACAGCACTCAGGGATATACAGCACAGTCAACACGAACAGTACAGATATACAGCACGTACAGATATACAGCACGCACAGATATACAGCATGTACAGATATACAGCATGTACAGATATACAGCACGTACAGATATAAAGCACACACAGATATACAGCACGCACAGATATACAGCACGTACAGATATACAGCACGTACAGATATACAGCACACACAGATATACAGCACGCACAGATATACAGCACGTACAGATATACAACACATACAGATATACAGCACACACAGATATACAGCATGTACAGATATACAGCACGCACGATATACAGCACGTCCAAATATACAGCACGCACAGATGTACAGCACATACAGATATACAGCACGTACAGATATACAGCATGTTCAGGTATACAGCACGTAAAGATATACAGCATGTACAGATATACAGCACGTACAGATATACAGCACGTACAGATATGCAGCATGTACAGATATACAGCACGTACAGATATACAGCACGTAAAGATATACAGCATGTACAGATATACAGCATGTTCAGGTATACAGCACGTACAGATATACAGCACACACAGATATACAGCATGCACAGATATACAGCATGTTCAGATATACAGCATGTACAGGTATACAGCACGTAAAGATATACAGCACACAGCTATACAGCGTGTACAGATATACAGCACGTATAGATATACAGCATGTACAGATATACAGCATGTACAGATATACAGCATGTACAGATATACAGCACGTACAGATATGCAGCATGTACAGATATACAGCACACACAGGTATACAGCACACACAGATATACAGCATGTACAGATATACAGCACGCACAGATATACAGCACACACAGATATACAGCACGTATAGATATACAGCACACACAGATATACAGCATATACAGATATACAGCACCCACAGATACACAGCATGTACAGATATACAGCACGTACAGATATACAGCGCATACAGATATACAGCATGTACAGATGTACAGCACACAAAGATATACAGTATGTACAGATGTACAGCATGTACAGATATACAGCACGCACAGATATACAGCACATACAGATATACAGCACACAGAGATACACAGCATGCACAGATATACAGCATGTACAGATATACAACATGTACAGATATACAGCGCATACAGATATACAGCATGTACAGATGTACAGCACATAATGATATACAGCATGTACAGATGAACAGCATGTACAGATATACAGCTCGCACAGATATACAGCACATACAGATATGCAGCACACACAGATACACAGCATGTACAGGTATACAGCATGTACAGATATACAGCACATACAGATATACAGCATGTACAGATATACAGCACATAAAGATATACAGCACACACAGTTCTACAGCATGTACAGATATACAGCATGTACAGATATACAGCATGTACTGATATACAGCATGTACAGATATTCAGCACGTACAGATATACAGCACACATAGATATACAGCATGTACAGATATACAGCACGTACAGATATACATCACGCACAGATATACAGCACGTACAGATATACAGCACGTACAGATATGCAGCATGTATAGATATACAGCACACACAGATATACAGCACACACAGATATACAGCATGTACAGATATACAGCACGTACAGATGTGCAGCATGTACAGATATACAGCACACACAGGTATACAGCATGCACAGATATACAGCATGTACAGATATACAGCATGCACAGATATACAGCACACAAAGATATACAGCACGTACAGATATACAGCACATACAGATATACAGCACACACAGATATACAGCATGCACAGATAAGCAGCATGCACAGATATACAGTATGTACAGATATACAGCACAGACAGATATACAGCACGCACAGATATACAGCACGTACAGATATACAGCACATACTGATATACAGCACACACAGATATACAGCATGCACAGATATACAGCACACACAGATACACAGCATGTACAGATATACAGCACATACAGATATACAGCACATACAGATATACAGCACACACAGATATACAGCATGCACAGATAAGCAGCATGCACAGATATACAGTATGTACAGATATACAGCACAGACAGATATACAGCACGCACAGATATACAGCACACACAGATATACAGCATGTACAGATAAGCAGCACACACAGATATACAGCACATACAGATATACAGCACACACAGATACACAGCATGTACAGATATACAGCACATACAGATATACAGCGCATACAGATATACTGCATGTACAGATATACAGCACGTACAGATATACAGCGCATACAGATATACAGCACACACATATATACAGCACGTACAGATATACTGCACGCACAGATATACAGCGCATACAGATATACAGCATGTACAGATATACAGCACGTACAGATATACAGCGCGTACAGATATACAGCACGCACAGATATACAGCGTATACAGATATACTGCATGTACAGATATACAGCACACACAGATATACAGCATGCACAGATAAGCAGCATGTACAGATATGCAGCATGTACAGATATACAGCACACACATATATACAGCACGCACAGATATACTGCATGTACAGACATACAGCAAGTACAGATATGCAGCATGTACAGATATACAGCACACACAGATATACAGCACACAGATATACAGCACACACAGATATACAGCGCGTACAGATATACAGCATGCACAGATATGCAGCATGTACAGATATACAGCATGTACAAATATGCAGCACGCACAGATATACAGCACGTACAGATATACAGCATGTACTGATATACAGCATGTACAGAGATACAGTACGTACAGATACAGCACACACAGATATACGGCATTTACAGATATACAGCACACACAGATATACAGCACGCACAGATATACAGCACGCACAGATATACTGCATGTACAGACATACAGCACGTAGAGATATGCAGCATGTACAGATATACAGCACACACAGATATACAGCACACACAGATATACAGCACACACAGATATACAGCACGTACAGATATACAGTATGCACAGATATGCAGCATGTACAGATATACAGCATGTACAAATATACAGCACCCACAGATATACAGCACGTACTGATATACAGCATGTACTGATATACAGCATGTACAGATATACAGCACGTACAGATATGCAGCACACACAGATATACGGCATGTATAGATATACAGCACACACAGATATACAGCATGCACAGATATACAGCACGTACATATATACAGCATGCACAGATATACAACATGTACAGATATACAGCACATACAGACATGCAGCATGTACAGATATACAGCACACACAGAAGTACAGCACGCACAGATATACAGCATGTACAGATATACAGCACACACAGATATACGGCATGTACAGATATACAGCACGTACAGATATACAGCACATACAGATATGCAGCATGTACAGATATACAGCACACACAGATGTACAGCACGCATAGATATACAGCATGTACAGATATACAGCACGTACAGATATGCAGCATGTACAGATATACAGCACACACAGATATACAACACACAGGTATACAGCACGTACAGAGATACAGCACGTACAGATATACAGCCCACACAGATATACAGCATGCACAGATACGTAGCACGCACGGATACACACATGCACAGATTTTCAGTACGCATGGTTATACAGCATGCAGAGATACACAGCATGCACAGATATACAGCGTGTACAGATCTGCGGCACACACAGAAATACAGAACACACAGATATATGGCACACATAGGACAAACACAGATTTACAGCATACACAAATATACAGTATGCACAAGTATACAGAGATAAAGCATGCACAATGCAGAAGGAGGTCATTCAGCCCCTGAGTTTGCACCAACCCTCCGAAAGAGCACCCTACCTAGGCCCATGTCCCTATCCTATCCCTGTAACCCCACCTAACTCGGTGGCACTAAGGAGCAACGTAGCATGGCTAATCCACCTAACCCGCACATCTTTGGACTGTGGGAGGAAACTGGAGCACCCGGAGGAAACCCACGCAGACAGGGAGAATGTGCAAACTCCACAGACAGACACCCAAAGCCGGAATTTATCCGGTATCCCCGGTGCTGTGAGGCTGCAGTTCCAACCACTGTGCCACCGTGCCACCCACATAGAGCACGCATAGATATACAGCACATGCAGATAAAAAGCATGTACAAACATACAGTGCACATAGGTACAATAATAATAACTTTTATTCATGTCACACGTGGGCTTACATTAACACTGCAATGACGTTACTGTGAAAAGCCCTTTGTCTCCACATTCCAGAGCCTGTTCGGGCACACGGAGGGAGAATTCAGAATGCCCGAATTACCTAACAGCACATCTTTCGGTACTTATGGGAGCACCCGGTGGATACCCACGCAGACATAGAACATACAGTGCAGAAGGAGGCCATTTGGCCCATCGAGTCTGCACCAACCCACTTCAGCCCTCACATCCACCCTATCTTCATAAGCCAGTAACCCCTCCTGACCTTTTTTTGTGCACTAAGGGGCAATTTGGCACGGCCAATCCACCTAACCTGCACATCTTTGGACTGTAGGAGGAAACCGGAGCACCCGGAGGAAACCCACGCAGACACAGGAAGAACATAGAACATAGAACAGTACATAAGAACATAAGAACTAGGAGCAGGAGTAGGCCATCTGGCCCCTCGAGCCTGCTCCGCCATTCAATTAGATCATGGCTGATCTTTTGTGGACTCAGCTCCACTTTCCGGCCCGAACACCATAACCCTTAATCCCTTTATTCTTCAAAAAACTATCTATCTTTACCTTAAAAACATGTAATGAAGGAGCCTCAACTGCTTCACTGGGCAAGGAATTCCACAGATTCACAACCCTTTGGGTGAAGAAGTTCCTCCTAAACTCAGTCCTAAATCTACTTCCCCTTATTTTGAGGCTATGTCCCCTAGTTCTGCTGTCACCCGCCAGTGGAAACAACCTGCCCCGCATCTATCCTATCTATTCCCTTCATAATTTTAAATGTTTCTATAAGATCCCCCCTCATCCTTCTAAATTCCAACGAGTACAGTCCCAGTCTACTCAACCTCTCCTCATAATCCAATCCCTTCAGCTCTGGGATTAACCTAGTGAATCTCCTCTGCACACCCTCCAGCGCCAGTACGTCCTTTCTCAAGTAAGGAGACCAAAACTGAACACAATACTCCAGGTGTGGCCGCACTAACACCTTATACAATTGCAACATAACCTCCCTAGTCTTAAACTCCATCCCTCTAGCAATGAAGGACAAAATTCCATTTGCCTTCTTAATCACCTGTTGCACTTGTAAACCAACCTTCTGTGACTCATGCACTAGCACACCCAAGTCTCTCTGAACAGCGGCATGCTTTAATATTTTATCGTTTAAATAATAATCCCGTTTGCTGTTATTCCTACCAAAATGGATAACCTCACATTTGTCAACATTGTATTCCATCTGCCAGACCCGAGCCCATTCACTTAACCTATCCAAATCCCTCTGCAGACTTCCAGTATCCTCTGCACTTTTCGCTTTACCACTCATCTTCGTGTCATCTGCAAACTTGGACACATTGCCCTTGGTCCCCAACTCCAAATCATCTATGTAAATTGTGAACAATTGTGGGCCCAACACGGATCCCTGAGGGACACCACTAGCTACTGATTGCCAACCAGAGAAACACCCATTTATCCCAACTCTTTGCTTTCTATTAATTAACCAATCCTCTATCCATGCTACTACTTTACCCTTAATGCCATGCATCTTTATCTTATGCAGCAACCTTTTGTGTGGCACCTTGTCAAAGGCTTTCTGGAAATCCAGATATACCACATCCATCGGCTCCCCGTTATCTACTGCACTGGTAATGTCCTCAAAAAATTCCACTAAATTAGTTAGGCATGACCTGCCTTTTACGAACCCATGCTGCGTCTGCCCAATGGGACAATTTCTATCCAGATGCCTCGCAATTTCTTCCTTGATGATAGATTCCAGCATCTTCCCTATTACCGAAGTTAAGCTCACTGGCCTATAATTTCCTGCTTTCTGCCTACCTCCTTTTTTAAACAGTGGCGTCGCGTTTGCTAATTTCCAATCCAAAGCAGTACAGCACAGAACAGGCCCTTCGGCCCTCGATGTTGTGCCGAGCAATGATCACCCTACAAGCCAACGTATCCATCCTATTCCAGGAACCCAACAACCCCCCCATTAACCTTATTTTTTAGGGCACTAAGGGCAATTTAGTATGGCCAATCCACCTAACCCGCACATCTTTGGACTGTGGGAGGAAACCGGAGCACCCGGAGGAAACCCACGCACACACGGGGAGGGCGTGCAGACTCCACACAGACAGTGACCCAAGCCAGGAATCGACCTGGGAACCCTAGCGCTGTGAAGCAACAGTGTTAACCACTGTGCTACCATGTATACAGCACGTACAGGTGATGAGGGGTAAGAGGAGACACCTATGGGGCAAGAATATACATGGACTTGTTGAGCTGAAAGATTTGCTCCTGCGATCCTTGGCTCATTTGTCAAACTTTACAAATTGGAATCTGCACTGTCCATAGTCAGGAATAATGGAAAGATGCTGAGTTTTATCTATTTGCATAGTTCTACAGTACTGAAGCTGACTATTCAGTCCAATTATCCGGTGCCAGTAATCATGCGCCCTGCAAGCTTCCACCCAAACATTTTATCTAACCCCATTATGAAATGAAATGAAAATCGCTTATTGTCACGAGTAGGCTTCAATGAAGTTACTGTGAAAAGCCCCTAGTCGCCACATTCCGGCGCCTGTCCGGGGAGGCTGGTACGGGAATCGAACCGTGCTGCTGGCCTGCTTGGTCTGCTTTAAAAGCCAGCGATTTAGCCCAGTGAGCTAAACCAGCCTCTGCAGTAATTCCTTCTGCTCATCTTCTTGCTCAAGTCCACGTGTATTCTTGCTCCATCATCTCCAGAATTCCCGATTGGATTCATGGGTGAGCAGCTTATATGGGCGGCCCACAGTTTTTGGTCACCCCCAGAAGTGGAAACAACTTCTCTACCCTTATCAAACACCTTGGTAATGTTTCTGACCTGTTGTGTCGCTCCTCAACCCTCTTATTACAGCGAAAAAAAGGCTTTCCCAGTGTGGAGAAAACCTTTCAGTTGCTTATTTGTATATTTTACCAGAGCTCTCAACTTGATGTTCCCCTCTGAATATTCCAGAGTGACTTAACTGGCGGCACACTAGATCATATTTTCTCCTCTCGAAATAGATTAAGCTCTGTAATTACAATTACCGATAGCTCTAGATCCGAATGCACTGTTGCTCTCCACATTGCAGTTCCCAGATTATACATTACTTATGCCCTATTTGGTCCACGACCGCCCGTCTGTTGCCCCCAGTCTGACAACAGCCGAGTAACTGCGGTAATTAAGTGTGAAGTAAGGGAAACCTAATGTGTTCCTTTCAGGGTGGTGCTGGGTGTTGGTGATGGGAGGTGGGGGGGAGGGTTCGGAGAGGAGATAATTTATGCTAATAACACGCAATCACACTTGCTCTGCAAGGCTAATCATGATTACTGCTTCAGCCTATTTTTTATATTTCGAAAAAAAGCAGAGGAGATTGCTCTTTCCTTGAATCCCAGTGTCCTTTTATCTCGCTCCCTAAGCCTGGCTACTTTTTATCTGGGCAGCTGTATGGAAATGAACAAGTCTAGTTTCTTTGCCTTTCTCACTCCCCCACCTCCTCCCCCTCTCTCTCTCTCTCTCTCACACACACACACAGATTGCCCTGGCTTTGCACTAAGGGGGAATGTGGACACACACACACACACACACACATGTCCCTCTTCACTTTGGAGCCCCAGGGAAATTCTTTCTTCGCCTGTGCTTTCCAGAGGCGAGTCCGGACTCCCTGCAAATGCTGGCCTGCGGTCTGCAGTGTGGATCACCTCTTTGTGCCCGGGTTGCTTCCTCCCCGTTAGCCCCTGGGGAAAAGAAAAAAGGGACAGGCACCCTTCTGCCGATTGTGACATATTGCGGCGGCTGGAGAGTGGCTGGGCTGAACGGGGGGGGAGGGTTCTCCTATCCTGGGGAAGTAAGCTAAGCAATAGCGACAACTGCAATCGAGTATTCAGGATAAGCAGTGAAGTCGCCAACACCCTCTCCCTCCCTCCCACACCCCCAGGAGCCTCCCAGGATGGAAGATCAGTGTCGGTGAGACTGCTGGGAGCAACACGCGGAGGAAAACCGCAGAGGCATTAAAAACACATCCCTTCCGTCTTTGATAAGAATGTAATAACAATCTTTATTATTGTCGCAAGTCGGCTTATATTAAGGCTGCAATGAAGTTACTGTGAAAATCCCCTAGTCGCCACATTCCGGCGCCTGTTCGGGCACACAGAGGGAGAATTCAGAATGTCCAATTCACCTAATGGCACGTCTTGCGGGACTTGTGAGAGGAAACCGGAGCGCCCGGAGGAAACCCACGCAGACACGGGGAGAACGTGCAGACTCCGCACAGTGACCCAAAGCGGGAATCGAACCTGGGAATCTGGAGCCGTAAAGCAACAGTGCTAACCACTGTGCTACCGTGCCACCCATAATATAATAGGAGCTCAGTTTAGTGGCCACATAGGAGTCCAAAACGAGGGGTGTAAAGAAACTAATTTTATTGCAAAGCAAACTATATACACAGTAAACTCCAGGTCCCAGTCGGGGCCACTCCTGTTCAGCTCCCCGCTCGGCCCGCTTTTATGTCAGATTCTGTTCACTCCGCTGATGGGCCCCCACCCCTCAGAGGAGGGGAGGCTGATTGGTCCGCCCAGTAGGTCTGGTGCAGGTTATAACTCTCGGAGTCGGTCCTATTCCACCTCAAACCAGCTGTTCCCATTCAACAAAATCATGGTCGATCATTTCTTGAGCTAGAAAACGATTGAAAGTTAGGGGTGCGCGTGCTGTTTAATTGGCTGGGGAAACCTCCAGGCATACCTGAATTTGAAGTTGGCAGCCTTAATAAACAGGTGGATGAAGGATGTGGCAGCGATTCAAACATTTGGTTGCCATGCCAGCCATACAGAGAAAATCATTTTTTTTTCGTCTAACTTCTCTTTGGATTTCTTCCCTCCACTGTACCCATGGGTCTGATTCATGGCCTTACCCAAGTAACTATTCTTCATGCACTCCCGGCCAGGGAGAGTACACCGGCCATTTCACCAACCATCAGCCAAAGAAACCATGCATTTGCGGACTGCTGGCTGGGCCACCTAATTTCATGTGTCCTGTTATTTGGTGGGAAGCTCGATTGAGCCACACACATTCTATTAGTGTGAAATCGGTGCCGAGGTATGGGTTATGGTAAGCTGGTCGTTTGCCCTCATTAGGTACTAGAAGCATTCCGCCCGCCATATTGGTAAAGGCTAAGAAAAAAAAGATGCTTCCAGGACCCGTTCCAAAAGGCTTTAAGATCTTTGCCAAATTGGGATGTCCTGAAAAGGGTTTTGGGGAAGCATAGTCTATATGTGGTCCAACCAGTTATTATTAAAACTTTCAGGGGTCCACTGTGTTGCTGACTGGCACAACTCTAATTCTAAGTTGGTGCCATTAAAGAAATCACCAACAACTTAATGGAGAAGTGTTCATGGGGTTTGCTTCTAAGGACATTGGGCTGGATTCTCTCAGCCCGGGGTCGGGCCGGAGAATCCCCGCGTCCGGCGCGAATTGCGCCACGCTGCCCCTACACCGGCACGCGATTCTCCGCAGAGTGGTGAATCGACGCCATTGGCTCTGGCATGGTTGGCACGGCACCGGTCGGGGGCCCCGATTCTCGCCCCGGGATGGGGCGAGTGGCCGTCGTGAAAACAGCGAGTCCTGCCGGCGTCGTCCACACCTGCTCTCAGCCAGCGGGAACTCGGCGTGGAAGGATCGGGGGGCAGCCTGTGTGGGGGGGGGGGGGAGGTCCGACCCGGGGGGCCTCCAATGTGACCTGGCCTACGATCGGGGCCCACCGAACGGCGGGCCGGCCTCTCTGGCTGGGCGCTTCCTTTCCTACGCGCCAGCCCCTGTATTCCTGCACCATCTAGCGTCGGGGCCGGCGTGTTGAAGGAAGCCACTGCGCATGCGCAGATCCCGCGGCGCCCAGTTCGCGTCCGGATCATCACCTGGAGCGGCGTGAACCACTCCAGTGCCGTGCTGGCCCCTGTGGGGGCCAGAATTAGTCATCGGGTCGGCCCGTTCATGTCATCGTAAAACGCGGCAGCATTTACGACGGCATGGTCACTCTGCCACGGGGTTAGAGAATCACGCCCATTATGTCAAAGTCACATTACTCGGACAATAATCAAACATCGGTTTCTTATTTCCCAAAGCATGCAAAAAGCTAGCTGACTAAATAATGGCACTTTCGCATTTGTTTGACATTGTACATCTGGGAAACTTCCAAACTCTAGCCCCTTATCTGTTCCCCCACCATCTCCTCATTTAAGTCTCCCTTAAAGCCCACCCATTTGGGAAAACATTTGGTTACCTCTCCAGATCTCTGCTTCCTTGGCCATTTCCCCCCTGTTGTTGTCAAACGATTCAGGTTGTTTTTTTATGTGAAAAATGTTGTATATAAGCAAATGGCCGTGGCTGCAGCTGTATTATTACAGGACTGAGCTATGTGGTTCGCAGCGCCCCCAGGCAAGAGGCAGCTAAGAAACAATAGGACTTGCATTTATATAGCACCTTTCACAATCCCAGAATGTCCCAAAGTGTTTTGCTGCTAAGGAAATACTTTTGAAGGGCAGTCACTGTTGTAATGCAGGAAATACGGCAGGCAATGTGCGTACAGCAAGCTCCCACAGACAATGGGACAATAACCAGGTCATTTTGTTTTAGCAGTGTTTTTTTTAAAATTTAGAGTACCCAATTATTTTTTCCAATTACGGGGCAATTTAGCGTGGCCAATCCACCTATCCTGCACATCTTTTGGGTTGTGGGGGTGAAACCCATGCAGACACGGGGAGAATGTGCAAATTCCTCACGGACAGTGACCCAGAGCCGGGATTCGAACCCGGGTCCTCAGCGCCGTAGGCAGCAATGCTAACCACTGTGCCACCGTGCTGCCCTTTGTTTTAGCAATGTTGATGAAGGGAATAAAATCCCCAGCGCTCCTTGAAATAGTGTCATGGTAATCTTTTGCATTCACCTGAACAGGCAGATGAAGTACCAATAATGAACCAGGGTACCCGGGGAGAGCTCTCCCTGCCCTTTGTTGGAATAATAGCGTGGGATCTTTTTAAGTTCATCTAAGAGGGAAAACAGAACATTGCTTTAAGTTCCCATCCAAAAGACTGGCGCACTCCCTCAGCACTATACTGAAGTGCCGGCCTAGATTATGGACTTCTGTCTCGAGTGGGACTTGAACCCTCAACCTCAGAGATAAGAGTGGTCTCATTTAACCATAGCTTGACAGTTAAATAGATAAAATTGCAACGCATTAATACTTGCTTATTTATAACATGCTATTTCAACTGAGGCATTAACTTGTTTATTTCAAATGGGTTAGCACCTCTATTAAAATTAACACTCAAAGCAATGCTGTACGAACCTGTTAAGCTTTCATTCACTACTTCTGTCCTTGTGTCTTGGCTTTATGCTGTTAGAGTTTTTGCAGGCCAAAACTCAAAATCAAAGTTGCATCCTCCAGGTTGGGTTTTCTTTATTGTATAGCAGTCCTTTAGAGTGACAAACAGGAACTAAAATTAACGCACGATTTGGCTCCTGTTTTCAATGGGATGTAAGAGGACATAAACTTGCTGGGAGGAATTATTGAGTCTGACAGCGTGATGGAGCTGAATTAACATCAGCACAGATACAGTCATTAACTCAGCAGTAACTCAGCTTCAAACTGTGTTTGCTAATTCAACTCCCTCACATCGTCAGGATTGGCAACACCAGCTCTTACATATGGACGTAAAGGCTCATCCAGCCTTCCAAGCTCACCCATGATTCAAAGCCTCATTTGTACCCGCTCAAAGACCCCTTATCCAGTAGAATTTGTGGGATTTGCTTTTGCATGCTGTTGTCCAATGTGGGAGCTACTCTTGGTAGCATTAGTCAATTTTGCTGTTTATTATAATTGTCTTGCAGCAAAGTTAAAAAGTCACGCTGTTGGACCAATGAGATCAAAATGTGCCAGTAAGGTGTGTATTGTGTATTGAGTGTAATAGCAGGAATAAATGGATTTAAACTTTAAAGGACATTCACAGTTACTTGTGAGTAAATAAATTGGACTGGCATTTGGCTGCTAATCCTGAAATCTGCTGTAACCATTTACAACTTCGCTCGACCTGTTGTTCATTTCTTTACTTGAACCATTGCCATCCTTCTTTGCCCTGTGTCATCAACCCTTTTATCATTCAATAATATTTGATCTCCAGCCAATCACAGGCCTTTCTATTTTATTCCCCACCTGTCCCCTTTTCTCCAGCTCTGTACACGCCTATAAAGTGGTAACCTTCCAACAGTGTATATTGTATTTGCTGCTCACTGTCCGATCTTTTATATTGGCGACATTAATTCCAATAATTGTCTCCAAGACAATAAAGTCACAGACTCTCCCAGTTCCTCCCAGACACCAGAGTGAACTGGTTACTGTTGCGATGATGCCCAGTTGGGGATAGCTGTCCGTAGTTACCAACTTAAAGCTTGTATTTCCCTTACAGCATCAATTGAACATCATCAGGGCAAACTAAATGCAGTTTGGGGTGACTGCTTTGCAGAGCACCAGTTGGCAATTTCTTCTCCATCTTTCTGCCCCCCTGCCTTAAAAACCCGCTGAAAAACAGTTTCAGCTCTGAAGTTTCACCAGTTCTGATGAAAGGCCATTGACCTGATTTCTCTCTCCTCACACTGCCTAGGCTTGGACGCAGAATTTCTATCTCTAATATGTTTTTTCTTAGTTTATTACAAGTAACTTATTCACCAAAATGTCACTCAGATCAGGGGAGGTGAATTGTCAGGGAGAATTATAATGCAGTACGTGTATGGATGAAAGAAAGAGAAGCTTCCATTTAGATTGAGCCTTTATCCTCAGCCTCAGGTTAATAGTGGCCATCGCTGGAGAGTCGGCAATAGCCTCACGCTGCCTCTTTTCGGGAACGTTCGTTGCATCTTGTTTCACTCGGGCACTTGACAGGACAGCATTTGACCTTATCCTATGAACTCCCATAAGAATCCCTAAGTGCAGAAGGAGGCCATTTGGCCCATCGAGTCTGCACTGACCCTCTGACAGAGTACCTGACCGAAGCCCACTCCCCCGCCCTATCCCTGTAACCCCATCTAACCTGCACATCCTTGGACACTGTGAGGCAATTTTAGCATGACCAATCCACCTAACCTGCACATCTTTGTTCTTTGGGAGGGAGGAAACCCACGCAGACACGGGGAGAAAGTGCAAACGCCACACAAACAGTCATCCAAGTCTGGAATCGAACCCCAGTCCCTGGCCCTGTGAGGCAACAGTGCTAACCACCGTGCCACACCTCCTCCTGGGATCAAGGACCCTGGGATTGGAAGTCACACCCACTGAGAGTTGCTGGCCAATCAGAGTCCAGCAGCTCTATTGAGCAGCAACGTCATTGGTGGTGGAGACCACTGCCAGCATGACACCCACCTGAGGCAGTGCCCAGAACAAAACTGGGTCCCACAGGTCAGCTCAGGTAAGCTTGGCCAGCAGCTGTGGAACCATACCCCAGTATGAGCCCTCAGGAGAAAAGTTGTGAAGGTAAAAAAATCTTTCACAGCATCAAATGCTAAGAGAATCTGTCACAAAATGTATCAACAATAACCTTACAATGATACAATTCAGTCTCAAATTAATCTCTGATGGGTTAAAAGTCTCCTTTTATGCTTTTGGACACTTCAGAATGATGATGTAGAAGTTAATTTATCATCCCAGGTATTAAAAAGTTTTAACTCCAGCTTTGAACAGCCATCAACTTGAACATGCCCTTTGCTTTCCACTGGTAATGGATATTCCTCTACAGCTGGTGTCCTGTGGGTTTTATCTCTCTGATTCTTATGGAAATTGATCAGGTGCTGACACAATTTTACATCCGATAAACCCCAGGATTCTTTCAATTGCTGTGGGTTGCGGGATCACAGACCCCAAACTGTGCACAATGCTCCAGGTGCGGTCTCACCAATGGCTTGTACAGCTGCAGCAACATCTCCCTACATTTAGATTCTATTTCTTTGGCTACAGAGACCCAAATTCCATTTGCGTTCCTTGTTACCTATTTCCAGTATTTCCTCTTCAAAATTGAAGGTTTCCAGCATCTGCAGTATTTTATTTTTGAACAGTGTTAGGGTGGACATTAGAAATGGTCTTTTATATGTTTCTGCAATAGTGAGGAAGTACAGTTCATGGTATGTTAACTGCTATAATGTGGATTGCACATACAAAGAGGGCTTCGGAGAAGGAGAATGTAATGTGCATCAGAGACCGTGGTGTATCAGAGAGAACCGGTAGCTAGGGACTGGCTGTCCTACCTCACAGCTGTGAGCTCCAGACACTATTCTGAAAATCTGCAAGTCATTAAGGCTGCCATGCACTGGGCTGCACCTTGGGAACGTGCAAGATTTGCATTTTTATTGAGAACATAAGTTTCGCTTTATTACCAAGGGCTGTTCAGCCACGGGCTGGCAAAGGCAGTGTCACCTGCTCAATGATCTGCTCGAGCAAACATTGCATTTGCACTGGGATAAACAGGAGGGTTTGGGCCCCAGAACTGCACCAGGCATATTCGCAAACACACATCTACACTCATACATGTCCCTCCAACTGCTTTCAACGTCAAGCATCGAAATCATACTATTTCTTAATTTGTAAATGGCTGCAGTGTGGAACTGCCCCATAAGTTATAACCTCCATTTGCCCCATTGTCGCAGGCCCATTACTCTTGTGCTGATAATCTGCCAACCTAAAAGTTAGAAATACAACTACTTGTCGCAGTGAAAGTCGTTTCAAACTGACCGCAGGGTGTAATTGTTTCCCACAACACTGGTCACAAAAGAAATGAGGAAAGGGTTGTGCTAATGTGCCTTATGTGCTGGGTGCTATCTCAACACATTCAACAACCAGTTTCAAGTAAATGAGTTATTAATTATATTACAAAAGTGCACTGAGGAATTTCATGTGAGTTTACTTATCCATTGACGGGCGGCACGGTAGCACAGTGGTTAGCACTGTTGCTTCACAGCGCCAGGGTCCCAGGTTCGATTCCCGCTTGGGTCATTGCCTGTGCGAAGTCTGCACATTTTCCCCGTGTCTCATCCCCACAACCCAAAAAATGTTCAGGGTGGGTGGATTGGCTGCACTAAATTGCCCCTTAATTGAAAAAAAACCAACTGGGTACTCTAAACGTAATTTAAAAAAATATTCCAGGTTATAATATGCTACCCATGCCATAAATGCTTGGCATGGGCAGCCGGGCAGGAGCGGGACGCCAGTTTCAAAAATGTAAATGTTTGAAGGGCAGGAATGGAAAGGGGAAGTTCGCTCTCTGGAGGCTGCCCTTTGCCAATCACATAGGACAACTCCCCCTTCCTTCCTACTTGCCCCATCCCTTAAACCCACCCTTTCTACCCCACCCCGCTCCTCTCCCTAAGCTACCCAAATCCTCCTGTCCCAAGACCTCGGACTTCCTGCTCCGCTGATCCGTGGGCCGTAATCTTACTTTCCTGCTGCAGTCCTGGCAGTGGCCACTGATGCCTTTCTGGCACTGTCGAGGCTGGTGGAGATGCCAACCAATTGGATTGGCCGGATGCTGCAGAAGGTGGGGCATCCACCCCAATGAAGGGCAGAAGCCCCACTTGGCCCTTGTCAGTCCGCCCCACAGTGCTTGATGTTGGCTCCATGCCAATGTGGTTTTATTATTCTGTCCTATTCGTCCAGCTCTTTCAGCCTACATTAAACTTAATATTCTCAATGTCCTCAAATCCTTCACCAGTCTGCAACATCCTCCAGCCTATATCCACCGGCAGACTATAGCTTCACTTTGCCTGGTCTTCACAGAATTGTTACAACACAGACAGAGGCCAGGCCGGTTTTCCAAACAGTCATGGAGTTTTTTTAAAATGTTTTTTATTGAGTTTTCATATTTTATATCCAACAAATTACAAATTCATACGGCGGGCGATCAGGAAGGCAAAGGCAAGGGCGTCCGCCCTCCTCCCCAGGAATAGATCTGGCTGGTCTGAAACCCCGAAGACTGCCACTATCGGGCATGGCTCCACCCTCACCCCCACCACTTTGGACATAGCCTCGAAGAAGGCTGTCCAGTACTCCACAAGCCTGGGGCAAGACCAGAACATGTGGGCGTGGTTGGCCGGGCCTCTTTGGCACCGTTCACATCTGTCCTCCACCTGCGGGAAGAACCTACTCATACGAGTTCTTGTTAAGTGGGCTCTATGTACCACTTTTAGTTGCGTCAGGCTGAGCCTTGCGCACGTGGAGGTGGAGTTGACCCTATGCAGTGCTTCGCTCCAGAGTCCCCACCCTATCTCAATCCCCAGGTCGTCCTCCCATTTCATTCTTGGTGCGTCCAGTACGGTGTCGTCCCTTTCTACCAGTCGGTCATACATGTCGCTACAGTTCCCTTTCTCTAGGATACTTGCGTCCAGTAGGTCTTCCAGTAGTGTCTGTCGTGGCGGTTGTGGGTACGTCCTTGTCTCCTTTTGTAGGAAGTTTTTGAGCTGCAGGTACCGTAGCTCGTTCCCCCCGGCTAGTCATGGAGTTTTTACAGCATGGAAAGTGGTCTTTCCGCCCATCTTGTCCCCGCCGGCCATCCAGCACCGTTTCCATTTTCCCATTTTCCAGCACTTGGTCCGTAGCCTTGAATACCATTGCATTACAAGTGCTCATCTAAATGCTTCTTAAATGTTGTGAGTGTTCCTGCTTCCACCACCCTTTCAGGAAGAGAGTTCGAGGTTGTAACCACCCTCTGGGTGAAAATGTTTTTCCTCCCATCTGTTCTAGCCCTCCTGCCCAATACCTTAAATCGATGCCCCCTGGTTGTTGACCCCTTCGCTAAGGGGAAAGTTCCTTCCTATCCACCTTATCTGCGCCCCTCATCATTTTGTACAGTTCAATCAGGTCCTCCCTCAGTCGTCTCTGCTCAAAGGAAAACAACCCCAGTCTCTCTTGATAGCTGCAATTATCCAGTCCAGGCATCTTCCTGGTGAATCTCCTCTTCACCCTCTCCAGTGCAATCACATCCTTCCTATAGTGTGGTGACCAGAACTGCACACAGTACTCCAGCTGTGACCTAACCAGCATTTTATCCAGCTCCATCATAACATCCCTGCTCTTATATTCTATGTCTCGGCTAATAAAGGCATGTATCCCATGCGCCTTCTTAACCACCTTATCTACCTGTCCTGTTGCCTTCAGGTATAATGTGGACATGCCCCCCAGGGTCCCACTCATCCTCTGTACTTCCATTCATTGTATATCCCCCTTGCCTAATGAGTCCTTACCTAGTGTCATTCCTCTGCCATCTCCCCATAACCCTGCCCGTTCTGCCTCTTCAGAAAATAATCCAATTCCTAAATGCCTTGATTCATGTCCCCCCCCCCCCCCCCCCCCCCAACCCCCCTCCCCACAAACACTCCACCCCCTCTAATTCTGTCTTCACCTTTGAAAACCTTGGTCTAATTTTTGGCCACGCCTTCTAATCTTTCCATCTCTTGCTTGGGCCTATGTTCCCTGGAAAGCACCTTTGGCATCTTTTCTTTGATAAGCCCCTGTAAGGTTGTGCAACATTGTCAATTGTTGTTATTCAAAGTGCACAAAAGTAAGTACAGCCTACCCCAGCTCTTCCTCTGCCAACTGGACTCTTAAAGAAATAGCCAGAGTTTCCAGGAAGGTAGGTATGGGTCTACCAGCCTGTCGTTGGATGAGGTTTGAAATAAAAATGGTGAATCACTTTGCAGTTCAGTTCGTTGTATTGCCCAATACACTGATAGAGAAACGCTCCCAAGAGGTAGAGAGAGGCCGAGAGGTTTAGGGAGATAGTTGCAGAGTTTAGGGCCCGGACGACTGAAGGCACCAACAGTGGAACCATGAAACTGAGGGATTCGCAGGAGGGTTTTAGGAGAGAAGATTACAGAGATCGGAGGGTTGAGGCCATGGAACAAAACAGTCGAAACCGTGAAGAAAGAGACTCAATGGTCTCAGGGAAAGATTAGGGAGCAGCTCGTGTTCTGGTCACCACTGCATTAATTCCTGCGACTGCAGAGCCATGTTACCATAATCCTTGAAGGGGTTAAAGAAAAGGTTTGGAAGCCGAGGATGAACATACAAAATCAAAGACAGATCACACAATTACAAATGACTTTATTGAAGTCTGTTCTTTATCTATTAATGTGCGTGAAATTAACGTGCCTCACTCACAGTTGCGTGGGGCTCTGTTATCAGCACAGCACCTGCTCCTCGCCTGATGCGACGAGCAATTTGAGACCTGTATGGTTAAAAAAAAAATGCTTAAAAGAGCGGTGCCCGGTTTGATAATGAAAAACTAATTCCAAATAGCTTAAATAAATGGCAATCGATCAAGCCCCCCTCCTGTGCGGAGTGACAGATCAGCTTAGACCTGGGCCTGTGGTCACATGTGGAATTTGGGATCTGTGCAGTTATGTTTAATGGTCAATCCGTAGGACCAGATGAGTAAGATGCCACTGGTATGGGTGATAAATTATAGTCGTCTCCCTTTCTGTAGGGGGGATGCTCAATGAAGCTCTGCCTTTCCTACTAATTGAGCACCCTCTTTGTGGCGCTCAGCACATCAGCAATATCGACTCTGGTTTAATGCAGCACCTGTATTCAAGGGAGTTTGTTCTACAAACAACCCCATTAGAGGATGCATCAACATACGCTGTGGTAATAGCCAGGGTTGTGGTAATAGCCAGCCTGAGACAACACATTCATTTAAAGCGCCCCAAATATTCTCATGATTTTACACATTGAACATTTTTGCACCGGATCAAAATTTTACATCTTGGAATGGGTAAACTCTTGTTCGGATTCTCATTCTGTTCAAGTTCGAGTTTTTATTCAATTTCAGGCTCCAGTTTTTTTTGGGGGGGGGGGGGGGAAATAACATCAAAGAGAATTTCTTCCCATAAAAGCCTGAGTCTTTTCAGAACCGTTAATAGTCAGACAAAGACTTTCACATGTTCATTTTCAAGCAGCAAAATAATTTTATTTCAAAGGCGGAAGAATCCAGTTAGACCGGACTCGATGCTAAATTTTCAACCTCGATTAAATCTCCTCCTAGTCTTTGCTACTCCAGTGGGAACAGCCCCAATCGCTAAAGTCAGTCTTCATAATGAAAGTTTTCCATCCCTATTGACATCTTGGTGAATTTACATTGTATACTCGCTATGGTTTTAACGCCCATTCTGCAGGGGAGGGGAATGGCACATTGTGCTAAAATCTACCCAATTCCCCACAAAGTCTTTACTCTTGTGCCCCCAGTTTATAAAACCCCAAATTCTATTCTCCCTTTCACAGCTTTTTAACCTAAGCCCGAAAAAATAGTCTTTGCATTTCCAACCAGTCACCAGCACTAATAGCCCACCCATTTATACAAAATCTCTTGCACGTACGTTAACCAACTTTCAATCCATAATATCCATAGAATCCCTACAGTGCAGAAGGAGGCCATTCAGCCCATTGAGTCTGCAATGACCCTCCGAAAGAGCACCCTACCTAGGCTCATTCTCCCGCCCTTCCCCCATAACCCTGCGCATTGATCATGGCGAATCCACCTAACCTGCACATCTTTGGACTGTGGGAAGAAACCAGACCACCCGGAGGAAACCCACGCAGACACGGAAAGAATGTACAGACTCCAGAATTGAACCCGGGTCCCTCGTGCTGTGAGGCACTAGTGCTAACAATGCCATCCTGCTACGTGGCTGCTACATGTCGTCTTCTGCCTTAAGCCTGAATTTTTCAAACAAGCCTTTTTCCCTTTTCCTCCCATTTCCCCCTTTCCCTTCCCTCAAATCCCCTCTTTCTCCTTCTCTTTCATTCTCACTAGCTAATGCCAGTATGTTTGTTGTTTCACAAACTCAGGAGATGCAACAACAATATCTTTTGCTATGGACGTTTCGAATACTGAAGGCCGGTGCAAAAGATGGTGAACACATTTGGCTCAAAAACAAGACAGTCTTACGCTTCATCTTGGGGGTTTCTGTCCAATGACTGATACCTTCTCTGCACTGTCATTTGCTACTGGGTTTAGATGCTTTGTTCAGTTACAAGAATGATAGCAATGGGTGGTCATATGAACCAATGTCCCAGTTGACTGAAAAAGAGGGCAGAACACAGTTGGAGAAGTAAATATTATCATAGAATATCTACAGTGCAGAAGGAGGCCATTCAGCCCATTGAGTCTACACCGACCCTCTGAAAGAACACCCTACCCAAGCCCACTCTCCTGCCCAATCCCCGTAACCCCACCTAACCTGGACATCCCTGGGCAGCACGATAGTACAGTGCTTCACAGCGCCAGGCTCCCAGGTTCGATTACCGGCTTGGATCACTGTCTTTGCGCAGTCTGCACGTTCTCCCCATGTCTGCGTGGGTTTCCTTCCGGGTGCTCTGGTTTACTCCCACAAGTCCTGAAAGACAAGCTATTAGGTAATTTGGACATTCTGAATTCTCCCTCAGTGTACCTGAACAGGCACCAGAATGTGGAGACTAGGGGCATTTCGCAGTAACTTCATTGCGGTGTTAATGTAAGCCTACTTGTGACAATAATAAAGATTATTATTATTGCATGAAGGGACAATTTCATCATGGTCAATCCACCTAACCTGCACATCTTTGGATTTTGGGAGGAAACCGGAGCACCTGGAGGAAATCCACGCAGGTTGAAAGTGTAAACTCCACACAGGCAGTCACCCTAGGCCGGAATTGAACCCGGTTTCCTAGCACTGTGAGGCAGCAGTGCTAACCACTGTGCCACCCTGCAGTCCCTGTATAAGCAGGTTTAGTGAGTTTATTGTGAATTGTAAACTTTAAAATGCATTTAGCGTGCTGCAATCTTTATTCCAGTGCTTGATGCATCAAACATTGAGAGTAAAATCAAGAAAGGGAGGATGGAATTTTCCCAAGCCCACCATGGTGGGTCCAAGAGTGGGCGGGAACGGGAGAACTGCAGCAGGAAGTCCAAAAATAGGTTTCAGGCCAGTGTAAAATGACAGAGGGATCTTTCGCTACTGCCCGCCATGGTGGGTCGCAATTTCCGCCAGAGGCCAGCTTGAAACTGATTTGCATCCCGCATATGAAGCCCTGACCGGAATTAACCCCCCACCATGCTTGATCATCCTTGACGCCAGTGGGAAATCCTGCTGCAGAACATGTCGGGGTGAATATGGCATGTAAAAACAGGCACTTACGTTAAGAAGGCCTGAAGAGAGCAGCGCGGTGGCGCAGTGGTTAGCACTGCTGCCTCACGGCGCTGAGGACCCGGGTTCGATCTCGGCCCTGGGCCACTGTCCGTGTGGAGTTTGCACGTTCTCCCCGTGTCTGCGTGGGTCTCACCCCCACAACCCAAAGATGTGCTGGGTAGGGCGATTGGCAACGCTAAGTTGCCCCTTAATTGGAAAAAATGAATTGGGCCCTCTAAATTTATTTAAAGAAAGAGGTCCTGAGGTTGCCTGAGTTGTGGATTGAGGGCTTCAGCGACCACGGACTCTGGTAAAGGCAGCAGTGAGTGGGGAAGCATCAATCGAGTGGATTTTCCAGCTTCAGTGTCTTCACGGAGGTCCATCTTCCAGCTTCGGAGGGTTCCTGGAGGTCCATCTTCTTTCTCCAATGGTGGCTTAGTTATGTCCAGACACCGTTTAAAACAGTGCCCGTGTTACTTTGTTAAAATGCAAATGACAAACTGTTTGTATGATATAGTAAAGCCTTTGCGAGTAATGTTTGGAACAAAATATATATTTTTTTTAAATGGCACCTGGATATTACAGAATCGCACGTTGCACAAGAGGCCCTTCAGCCCATCGAGTCTGCACCGACACGTGATAAAAACCTGACCTGCCCACCTCATCCCATTTTCCAGCACTTGGCCTTGAATGTTATGACGTGCCAAGTGCTCACCCAGGTACTTTTCAAAGGATGTGCGGCAACCTGCCTCTCCCACCCTCCCAGACAGTGCATTCCAGACCGTCACCACCCTCAGGGTAAAAAGGTTTTTCCTCAAATCCCCCCAAACCTCCTACCCCTCACATTGAACCTGTATCCCCTAATGACTGCCCCTTCAATTAGGGGATATGCTGCTCCCTAGCCACCCAGTCCATGCCCCTCATAATCTTGTAGACCTTGATCAGGCCATCCGTCAACCTTCTCTGCTCCAATGAGAACAATCTAAGCCGATCCAACTTCTCTCACTTAAATGTTCCATTCCAGGCAACATCCTGGTGAATCTCCTCTGCACCCTCTCCAGTGTAATCACATCCTTCCTATGATATGGCGCCCAGAATTGCACACAGTACTCCAGCTGTGGCGTTACTAAAGATCTATGTAACTTCAACATGACCTCTCTGCTTTTGTAACCTATGCCTTGATTGATAAAGGCAAGTGTTCCATATTCCTTTTTCATCACTCTATTAACCTGCCCTTGTGCCTTCAGAGATCTATGGACAACACACACCAAGGTCCCTTTGTTCCTCAGAACGACCCAGCGCCAGGCTAATCATTGAATACTTCCTTATCACATTACTCCTTCCAAAGTGTATCACCTCATGCTTTTCAGGACTAAATTCCATCTGCCACTTATCTGCCCATTTAAAATTTTTTTTTAGAGTACCCAATTATTTTTTTTCCAATTAAGGGGCAATTTAGCGTGGCCAATTCACCTAACCTGTACATCTTTGGGTTGTGGGGCTGAAGCCCACGCAGACACGGGGAGAATGTGCAAACTCCACACGGACAGTGACCCAGGGCCGGGATGCGAACCCGGGGCCTCAGCGCCGCAGTCCAAGTGCTAACCATTGCACCACATTTAGCACACTGGGCTAAATCGCTGGCTTTTAAAGCAGACCAAGGCAGGCCAGCAGCACGGTTCAATTCCCGTACCAGCCTCCCCGAACAGGCGCCGAAATGTGGCGACTAGGGGCTTTTCACAGTAACTTAATTGAAGCCTACGTGTGACAATAAGCCATTTTCATTCATTTCATTCACATGCCGCCCCTTTATCTGCCCATTTGACCATCCCGTCGACATCTTCCTGTAATCCAAGGCACTTATTCTCACTGCTAACTATTGGCCAGTTTTTGTGTCATCCACAAACCTACTGACCCTACCCCCCCCACATAGTCATCTATGTTGTTTATATAAATGACAAACAATAGGGGAACCAGCTCAGATCCCTGTGGTACCCCACTGGACACTGGCTTCCAGTCACTAAAGCAGCCGTCTGTCATCACCCTGTCTTCTACATTTAAGCCGATTTGGAATCCACCTTATCAAGTTACCCTATATCTCATGTGCATTTGCCTTCTTTATAAGCCTCCCATGTGGGACCTTGTCAAAGACTTTGCTGAAATCCATGTAAACTACATCAACTGCTCTACCCTCATCTCCGCACTTGGTCACCTCCTCAGAAAATTCAATCCATTTTGTTTGGCATGGCCTCCCTCTGACAAAGCCATGCTGACTGTCTCTGATCAAACCTCGCCTCTTCAAGTGGAGATAGATTTTCTTCTTCAGAATTTTCTCCAATAGTTTCCCTACCACTGACGTGAGACTCACTGGTCTGTAGTTCCCTGTCTTATCTCTACAACACTTGATAAACATTGGAACACACTGGTGGCTCGCCAGTCCTCTGGCACCTCCTCCGTGGCCAGAGAGGAATTAACAATTTTAGTCAAAGCCCCTGCAATATCTTCCCTCACCTTCCACAAATCATCTGGACTTGGAGATTTGTCCATTTTTAAGCCCACCAACACCTCCAATACTTTGTCACTCCTTATTGTCAATTTGCTCAAGACCCTTGCAGTCCTTCTACCCGAGTTCCATACCTACAGCCTCATTCTCTTGGGTGAAGACGGGATGTGAAGTATTCATTCAACACCCTCCCAATATTCTTAGGCTCCACCCACAGATTGTCCCCTAATGGGTCCGACACTAAGATCGTGCAGTGTGAACTATCCAACTGGCGCTGCCCTGGGGTAAGTCTGTAAACCCTCGACTGCATAATTAATGAGGTCTGGGACATGTGATACCGCACAAATTCCCGACACCTCCGTGGTGGGAACCATTCCCTTCCCCGCTCACACTATGAGACCTCGTCCCAAATGGGAAAATTCTGCCCAGTTTTGTATTTTTACAATGCCTTTTGTAGTAACTCCATTAAGGCCAGTCTTCCAGCACTGAACTCTTTTATTATAGCAGCAGAAAAGGCCACTGTCGTGGCTTACAACGCAGAGGTCCAATCCTGGGGACCTACAGAATGCTGGTCCATGTTAAAGCAGTGGGTTTTAAGCTCCCGCTGCTCATTCCCCATTTGGCGAGCTCCCGTCCATTTAATCTATTGATGATCCCCTGTGTCCCTCTTGGCCACCATAACAACCCTCCCCCCCCCCCCCCCCCCCCCCCCTCCCCCCCAAGTCCATTTCTCCCCCAGTATTCCCACCGCAAAGATATCCCTTCCGCGGCTTGCCGATCGGTCTGTGAGACTGGATCTGGTGGTGTGAACCAAATTGGAGCTCTTTGTTTCCGGAGGGAATGTCGAAGATTTACCGACGCAGATTCCTCTTCAGGCATTTGCTTCAGTTGGGTCACCAGCTTCCTCTGCTTCCATTGTGGAGTCCGTTATTAGGGAGGGCGGATGCTACATTGTCTTCAAACTGTTGCCCGATACTTGTGGTGGCCTCCTCCATGGCCGGTAATGAGGCCTTCCCCAGGGCAGACTCCCTGCTCATCAGGTGGTCCAGATGTTTGCTTACGGCCTCACCCTGGACCTTCACTTTGTGTGACACTGGCCCCGCTTTCTCCACTCTGACCCCCGAGACCCAGTTGGAAACATCTCGGAAGTTCCCCATGTAAACCAGACCGCCTGTTTGGATTGTTCTTTCTGTTCTTGCAGAGTCGTCATCACTTTTCTGGTTTTCCTGTTGGGACACCACTCTCCCTGCCAGGCTTGGGAATAGTCAGCTTAATCGCGTTCAAAACCACTGTCCCATGAACAGTCCCACTGGGGCAATCCCTGTTGATGTGTGAGGAATGGTCCTATAGGTGAACAAACTTTGTGCCAATTTGGTCTCTATGGAGGCCGCAGGTTGTTTCTTCATTCCGGTTTTAAAAGTCTGCACCGCCCATTCCGTCAACATACTTGTTCACGGAATATTAGATGCTGTTCTGATGTATCTGGTACCATTGGATTGCATGAAGCTTTGGAACTTGCTCCTGGTTTCAAGTATGGAAACCAGGACTTCTGGTATTCCATGTATGCAAATTCTTGATTGTAGCGTTGGAGATCGTGGAGCTCATGCGGTGTACCTCTATCCATTTGGAGTGCGCATCCACCAGGATCCCATAAAAGGCCAGGCAAAGTCCACTTGCACTCACACCCTTGGCCTGACTGGCTGCTCCCCTGGACATAGTGTGGCTGAAGGAGGGAGATTTCTGATTCTCCTGGAAAAGGTCTGTGATTATTGTAGAAATTATTATAGATTATATTTTCTATTTGTGGCAGTAATGTTATTAAGAACCCTGGTTTAAAATACACACAGGTAGTATGTCTGCTAAAGCTGTGATTAAGGTGTCATAAAAGGTGAGGTGATTATTCATTCCAACCACTTACTTGATTGTAGTGTAAGGGCGAGTGGAATCATGTTTTGATTTCTGGAGATTCCCTTGAGTGTAGAATTTATGAGGGAGTGGTGTTTAGTCCTAGCTAAGCAAGTCATGGAACTTAGTGGGATTCCAATGATGTAATTAATAGGACTGTAGTTTTGCAGTCTGTTATAGGATTTTAAGTTGAACAGCAGTTTTGCCAAATGCCGTTAGGTTGAGCAGAAGTTTACTGGATCTGCTTTTGAAAGGAAGTCTCTCCAAAAGCCTCTACACAGCTGAAGTAAAACTGTTATGTTAACTTTATTTATAAGTGGGATTTGAACTGTGTGGGTTGCTTAATTGGAATTCGTGGAAGGTGTAGATGATACGTTCTAGCTTATTTCAAACTTATTAAATAAGTTTTATTTAATAACTGTATAATTGATCATTGTAAATCTATTTCTTTGATGTGATTGATTCTGTTTAAATTCAAGTACGTTTTAACGTCATCACACCTGGGGTGAAGTATCCTTTCCTCCCAGTTTTCCGAATCGGAAGATTGTTTCAATTCTCTTCAGGTATCGTAACAAAAACTGGTGTCTGGTCAGGTATCCTCACAGGTTGGATTGTCTCACCAAATCCATGGGGCGGGATTCTCCGCCCCCCCCCCCCCCCCCGCCCCCCCGGCCGGGTTGGAGAATGGCCGGGGGGGGTGTGGCGTGAATCCCGCCCCTGCCAGCCGCCGAATTCTCCGGCGCCGGAGGATTGGCGGGGGCGGGAATCGCACTGCACCAGTCAGTGGCTGCTCGCAGTGCCCCCCCCCCCGATGATTCTCCGACCCACAATGGGCCGAAGTCCCGCCCGTTCTATGCAGGTCCCACCGGCGTAAATTGGACTAGGTCCCTTACCGGCGGGATTTGGCGGTGCGGGCGGGCTCCGGGGTCCTGGGGGTGCGCGGGGCGATCTGGCCCCGGGGGGGTGCCCCCACGGTGGCCTGGCCCGCGATCAGGTCCCACCGATCCACGGGCGGGCCTGTGCCGTGGGGGCATTCATTTCCTACGCGCTGGCCGTGCAAGCCTACGCGATGGCTGATGCGAAGGTGAAACCCCCCTGCTCATGCACGGGAATGACATCAGCAGCCGCTGACGCCCCTGCGCATGCGCGGACCCGCGCGGCCGGCAGAGTCCCTTCCACTTCCCAAACCACTCCGGCGCCAGCCTAGACCCTGAAGGTGCGGAGGATTCCGCACCTTTGGGGCGGCCCGACGCCGGAGTGGTTCACGCCACTCCGTCCCGACGGGACACCCCGCCCCGCCAGGTATGGGAGAATGAGTCGAGGTCGGGCCACCAGACATAGCTCTTGGTGAGCATTTTCATTTTCAATAGTCCTGTTTTGCCATTATGGAGTCCCATTAACATTGGGTGCTGTCCTGGACGAGGGTCAACTATTTGGGACCCCTAAAGAATGATACCGTCCTCAACACTGATTTTGTCCTTCTCGCCCAGATGAGGCCTCATGTCCTCTAAGGGTTGTCCTCGGACTCCACCGTCCAGGATCGTGCATTTCAATTTTGACAGTGTTGGATCTTTTTGCTCCCAGCCTTAACTTGCTTTGTGGACACTAGTCTCTTAAAAAATTTAGGGACGATGTGACCCCTTCCAATGCTGGTAAAGAGGCCGGGCTTGTGGGCAACGGGAAGTAATTCTAGACCTTGGCATCAGCTATCTATGTTTCCAGGTGGTGCATAAGCTGAAACTAACATCGCCTAATGATGTATCCGGGCGGAGGCAGTAGGGGGGGGGGCGTTTCCGTATCTTCTTTAAATTGTCAGTTACTATGACAAAACACCTACCGTAGACATACTGGCATCTTTCTTACACCAACACGATCGCCAATTCTAAATTTGAGAATACCTCCACTCGGCAGCCGAGAGGGCCCTGGATGCCTGAGCGATTAACCTTTCCGTTCCGTCTATCCAACGGTGTGAACGTACCGCCCCAACCCCGTAAGGGGAAGCATCACCTGTCAGAATGAGTTCCTTCTTGGGGTCAAGATGGGAAGTTAGAAGACAGAAGTTGTTGTTTAACTTTGTTCAAGGCCTCCACCTGTGGTGCTTCCCAAGACCATTTTTGGTACTTTTGCAGCATTGTATGCAAGGGGGTCAATAAGGAGGCAAATTCGGGATACATTTTCCATGATAATTTACTAATCCCAAGAAGGATTTTAACTCTGTGATGTTTACTGGAGTTGGTGTTTCCTTGTCCTCTACTGGATGTAGACCCTTTCTATCTACCCGATACTACAAGTAGGTCACTTTGTTTGTTTGAAAAACACATTTTTTGCCTTCTTCAGGTGTACCCCAGCTCCCGAAATTCTCCACGAGACCTCTTCTAGGTTTGCCAGCTGTTCTTGTTTCAAAGCTCCTGTGACTAGGACATCATCCAAGTACACCGTCACTTTAGGTAACACTTGGAGTATATTTGTCCATGATCCGTAAAATGTGGCGCATGCTGACAAGACCCGGAAGGGCAAAAAAGTAGACTTATACAGGCCATTGTGCGTGTTGATCGTGACATCACAGGAAGGCTTGTCCAATCCAAGTTGAAGATTGTCATGGCTCATATCCAACTTAGTAAATGTCTGGCCACCTGCTAATTTGGTGTACAGGTCTTAGCTCCGAGGCATTGGGCACCTGTTTGGCTTGGAAACCCAATTGACTGTTAGCTTATAATCTCCACAGCGTTGGCCTGATTTGTCCGGTTTAAGGACAAGGCCAACAGGCAAAGCCCACGCTGCACATTGTGCGGAACCTATTATACCCAGATTTTCCGGACTCCCAGGCTCGGTTTCTACCTTTTCCAATAGGGAGTATACAACCGGTCACACTCTAAAATAATTAGGTGCTGCATCAGGGTTGACCTAAATCTTGGCTTTGGCTCCTCTTATTTTTTCAAAGCCCTCATGGAAAGCGCAAAATATTTACTGATGACTTCATCCAGTCCTCCCATGCCCAGCCTGAAACTCTCGAGCCAGTTTAGCCTGATCCACTGGAGCCATCTCTCCCCATTCGGCTTGGCCCTTGACTGCGCACAACAATGAGTAGAGGCCGGGCTGATTTCTGCCTGCAAGTCACTGGGCCTATAGTGGTGGCCTATATTCCTCATATATCTCCAGTGCAGGTGGTTAGTCTAGCCTTCATGTCTCCTATGTTCAAGAGTTGAATACCAGTGTGGAGGTGCTCCTGTATCTGTTCCCCAATGACAGAGACCATAGCACCTGTGTCCACCTCCATTTTCAAAGGATGGCCATTAACCAGCAATTCCACCATTACTGGGATGGCCTTGGTCATCTTGATGCAGTTTAGAACATAGAACATAGAACAGTACAGCACAGAACAGGCCCTTCGGCCCTCGATGTTGTGCCGAGCAATGATCACCCTACTCAAACCCACGTATCCACCCTATACCTGTAACCCAACAATCCCCCCCCCCCCAACCTTACTTTTAAGGACACTACGGGCAATTTATCATGGCCAATCCACCTAACCCGCACATCTTTGGACTGTGGGAGGAAACCGGAGCACCCGGAGGAAACCCACGCACACACGGGGAGGACGTGCAGACTCCGCACAGACAGTGACCCAGCCGGGAACCGAACCTGGGACCCTGGAGCTGTGAAGCATTTATGCTAACCACCATGCTACCGTGCTGCCCCTTTGCATGGCAGCGAGTTTAGTTGCATTGCCTCAGTTTCTGTAAGTGGGTATACCTGCATGGTGTGGACCTCTACTGCCCTTGGCTTCTTCCCTGAACAGCACACGTTTTGCCTATTCCTATAACTTTGCCTCGGCTGTACTCTTTGGTAGTGCTTCCAATAGCCCATCGTCTGACATCTGCAATCTTCTGGATCATGATTCCTAGAATTCTTGGGGCTGTCATAATGTTTCCCTGACAGCCGGATTATGCGAGTTGAGCTCCGATTTTGTAATGGACTAATCGTCATTTTCGGTACACAAGTGCCTGCAGTTGAAGAATGGTCACTTTTACACAATGCCCCACCCCCTAGCCAGAGGACATTGCTGTCTGATACCCCTTGTAGCTCCTGAGCCCCTTTTTCTGCATTTTCCAGTGATAGAGCTATTTCAATGATTTTTTCAAATCCAGATTGGGTTCTACCTGTTTTAATTCCAGGAGCACGGAGTGAAAGGCCACTTTGGTTTATTTTAAACTGAAAATAAAGCCGCTACTGCAACACACAAAAGAAACGACCGAGTCCAGGATTATCAGGAACTGTCGGACCGGATTTGGGAACCACATTTAAAGATCCCGCTAATAAACCACAGCTGGGCAGGCCTCAGCCCACTCACCACCAGAGCTCATGTTCTATTGTCATGTGAGAGTGCTTTAAGAAATGGGTGTTTTTTTATTGAATACCTTGTAGTGGGTTTACCTTTAAGAAATAGGTGTTAATTACTGCAGTGATGTCAGAGTGCGGGTGGGGCTGGGCTGTCTGTCAGCTTATAGTTTCACTTTGAGAAAAGCTTTGATGTGCCTGTGTTTTTTTGGTTTTGTTTCAGTGTTGGAGCTGCAGTCAGCCACAGAAGGTGTAATGTTGTTATCTCTGCCATGTAAAGACTATCTCTTGATCATTTGGTGAATTCAGAATGATAACTGTTCTCAGTAGTGAATTTAAACCTGATGTGCTTCTGTTAAAAAAAATTTAATGTCTTATGGATGTTGAAAGGAAAGTTTAAGGATTACTTAGTGCTGTATTCTTTGGGGATTGTATTTGAATTAATGGTTGCTAAGTTGTTCATTGTATGTTTTTAAAAAGGTTAACTTGAGTTCATAGAATAATCATTGTTTTGCTTTAAAAAATACTTTTCCATTTCTTTTTTTTTAATAAATTTAGATTAGCCAATTATTTTTTCCAATTAAGGGGCAATTTAGCGTGGCCAATCCACCTACTCTGCACATTTTTGGGTTGTGGGGGCGAAACCCACGCAGACACGGGAAGAACGTGCAAACTCCACACGGACAGTGACCCAGAGCCGGGATCGAACCTGGGACCTCAGCGCCGTGAGGCGGTTGTGCTAACCACTAGGCCACACTTTTCCATTTCTGCTGCACCACACCTGTAGAGTGGGCTGTGTTAAAGTGGTAGCTCTGGAGTATAACAGAGGGCTTCAGGTTTTTAAATAATCCCTACTAACTTATTAAAAGTTTCGAGTCAGGGGCATCTGGGTCGGTCGGGTTTTTTAATCACGCTGAATGTTGGGGCCCCGCATGATGTCAGCAAGATAATTTTCTGCTTCTCATCTCCCTCAATATTATTAGCCCAGAAGAAGTAACTGGGCTGTTATGGGCCAGATCTTCTCTGCTTAAATCATAGGGTTAAAGTTCACTGAAGGGAGGCATTTTCTTTTATTGGAGAAGTCGCTTGTTTTCAACAATGAAGGTTCCCCGAAGAAAAAAAAAACTTGTTTACTCCCCGTCGCTAATTTAATAACTTCGCTAAGGCGAGACTCCCGGCACTGAACCGTTTTATTAAAGCAATGAAAAGGCCACTGCCATGGCTTACAACACGTAAGTCCAAGCCTGGGGACCGACAGATAACCGGCCTGGGTTAAAGCAGCGGCTGTTAATCCCCCTCCGCTCATTCCCCATGGGGCGAGCTCACGCCCTTTTAATCGGGGAATTCATGTTCCACGAAGCCCACGGGGAGTTCTGTTGACGATCCCCAAGTGTCCTTTGTGGTCACTATAACACCTTTCATGATTTCAGGACACTTAAAGTGTTTTACAACCAATGTAGCACTTTTCAAGTGTTGCAATGTAATCAAGATTGCAAAGACTTAAAATAAGCAATTTTTTTTTTTGGGAAAAATTTAGATTACCCAATTATTTTTTCCAATTAAGGGGCAATTTAGTGTGGCCAATCCACCTACTCTGCACATTTTTGGGTTGTGGGGGCGAAACCCACGCAGACACGGGGAGAATGTGCAAACTCCACACGGACAGTGACCCAGAGCCGGGATCGAACCTGGGACCTCAGCGCCGTGAGGCGGTTGTGCTAACCACTAGGCCACCGTGCTGCCCTAAAAAAAGCAATTTTGAGGAATTTAATTCATTCCTCTTTTCTCAATATCAGCTCTTTTATTGGCAGCCATTTTCTAAATTAAAATTTTTTTTTTAAGAGTGCCCAATTATTTTTTCCAATTAAGGGGCAATTTAGCGTGGCCAATCCACCTATCCTGCACATCTTTTGGGTTGTGGGGGTGAAACCCACGCAGACACGGGGAGAATGTGCAAACTCCTCACGGACAGTGACCCAGAGCCGGGATTCGGACCCGGCCCCTCAGCGCCGTAGGCAGCAATGCTAACCACTGTGTCACCGTGCTGCCCCGCCATTTTGTAAATGTTGATTGGTGTTTTTCTAACTTCCTTCGGAGCTGCTGTTTACTTTTCTCACATCAATTTGATAAATTCGCTCCTCATTCCCCGTTGCGATGTGTTGCAATTTTATTCATGGGAAATGTGAACCAATCAAGTACAAAGGCGACACACATAATATCATATATGATAGTGTTAGACCTGAGACATGACACCTATGTATATTAAATGTTTATACATGCCAAATAATTAATAACATTTGCATTTATAAATGGAGATTTTTTTATTGTTAAAGGTTTGCGAGCAATGCCTTTAGTCCAGGGAGAGCAGTTTAGAGTCAGTTCCCTTCTGGGATCTTCAGACACTATCTGATAAGTTACAGTGACAATGAAAGCAGCATGTGGTATGGGATGATAAGGTTAAGTCTATTACTAACAAGGCACAGGAGTAAACCTCATCAGCTGGTAGACAAAGCTACATGCACACAGTAACGAAATGATTCAACTGTCAAACAAAAGCCATTGCATGCTCTTCCTCAGCATAGCTTCAGCAGAACTGCCAGTATCTTCTTTGTGGACTTTGCCTTCCCTTTGTCAAATGTTTCCATTCTCAATCTTTTTCCTCCTTTAATTCACTTTTTAAAAAAGTGTATCCCTATCTGATTTTGTTCCATGAAAGAAAAAGTTTGGGCGCAATTCTCCGCACTCACGACGGTGCGGAGAATAGCGGGGGTCGTAAAATTTTACGGCCACGCTAGTCCGACGCCCTCCCGCTATTCTCCCCCCCCCCCCCCCCCCCCCCCCCCCCCACGCCCGACTCCCGATACGAATCGCTGCCGCCGTTTTTTTACGGCCAGCAGCGATTCTCAGCTGGCCGATGGGCCGAGTTCCAAGCCCTTTACGGCTGTTTTTAAGAACGGCAAACACACCTGGTCTGGCCGTTCGTAAAAACGGCCGTAAAGTGCCGATTTTTAAAACCATGGCGCCGATTGGCACGGCAGTACCACGGCCGTGCCAAGGGTGCCAGGGGCCCGCAATCGGTGGGCACCGATCGCGGGCAGCGGGCCCGATACCCGCGCACTCCGCCTGGATTTGACGGCAGCCTTACGATTTCTCCCTGTGTGGGAGAATCGCGCCCATGGTCTTTCGCGAGCCACCTCGAGCCATTGAACGCGCTTTTGCCTCTGAATCAGAACTCTGTGCATTCAGGAAGCAGGCCAGAAACCTCAGCACAAAAATCCAGGCTACCACTTACAGTGCAGTGCTCAAGGAGTGCAGCACTATCAGAGGTGTCCTCTTCCAGACCAATCAGCGGGCCGGCCCCTCGGAGAGATGCACTCCTGTCCTCCGCCGCCCCGCAAGATCAATCCTCCATTTCTTGCGGGGCGCCCGCGGGGAGGACAGCAACCGTGCATGCGCAGGTGACATCATTTACGTGGCGCCAGCCATGTAATTTACGCGGCGCCACTTTTATGCGGCGCCAAGGCCCGTCGCGCGTAAATGACGCGCCGCTGCTCCTAGCCCCCTGTGGGTGGGAGAATAGGGGGCGAGGAGCGGCCTCTGACGCCGGAGTGAAACACTCCGGTTTTCACTCTGGCGTCGGCACTTAGGGTGCAATTCTCCCGCCGGGTGGGAGAATAGCAGGAGGGCCTCCCGACATTTTTCACGCCCTCCCACTATTCTCCCGCCCCCACGCCCGACCCACGCCACGAATGGCCGCTCGCCGTTTTTTACGGCGAGCGACGATTCTCCGAGGCCGATGGGCTGAGCGGCCGGGCCTTCACGCCCGTTTCAACACGGCAGCAAACACAACTGCTCGCTGCCATCGTGAAACGGGCGCCAGATGCCTGTTTGGGGCACCTGGGCGCCAGATGCCTGTTTGGGGCACCTGGGGGCCCGATTGGCACAGCAGTACCACGGCCGTGCCAAGGGGGGCATAGGCCCGTGGTCGGTACCCACCGATCGCGGGCCATGCGTCCGTAACGGACGCACACTTTTTCCTCTGCCGCCCCGCAAGATCAAACCACCACGTCTTGCAGGGCGACTGAGGGAAAAGACGCCAACTGCGCATGCGCGGGTTGGCGTTGTCCAACCTACGCATGCGCGGCTGACGTCATCGGCCGCATCAGCCGGCGTGACGCTTCACCTGCGGCCTTGATGACCGTCATCAAGACTGCGCCACCGTGACGCACGGGCCCTCACTCCTAGCCCTGCCCGGGGGGGAGAATCGGCCCCAGAAGTGGGCGTGAAGGCTGCCGTGGGTCACGGTCTGTCCCGCGGGAGCATTTACGATTCTCCGCATTTGCGGAGAATCTCGACCTTAGTCTCCCGTTGGGAGAATCCTGCCCCATAAGACCATAAGACATAGTAGCAGAATTAGGCCACTCGGCCCATCGAGTCTGCTCCGCCATTCAATCATGGCTGATATTTTTCTCTTCCCCATTCTCTTGCCTTCTCCCGATAACCCCTGACCTCCTTATTAATCAAGAATCTATCTCTTAAAGACACTCAGTGATTTGGTCTCCGCAGCCTTCTGCGGCAAAGTGTTCCACAGATTCACCACCCTCAGGTTGAAGACATTCCTCCTCATCTCTGTTTTAAAGGATCGTCCCTTTAGTCTGAGATGGTGTCCTTTGGTTCTAGTTTTTCCTACAAGTGGAAACAACCTCTCCACATCCACTCTATCCAGGCCTCGCAGTATCTTGTAAGTTTCAATAAGATCTCCCCTCATCCTTCTAAATTTCAACAAGTACAGACCCAATGTCCTCAACCATTCCTCAGACGACAAGCTGTTCATTCCAGGGATCATTCTTATGAACCTCCTCTGGACCCTTTCCAAGGCCAGCACATCCTTCCTTCGATATGGGGCCCAAAACTGCTCACAATGCCCCAAATGGGGTCTGACCAGAGCCTTATACAGACTCTGAAGTACATCCCTGGTCTTGTATTCTAGCTCTCTCGACATGAATGCTAACATTGCATTTGCCTTCCTAACTGCCGACTGAACCTGTACATTAACCTTAAGAGAATCGTGAACAAGGACTCTCAAGTCCCTTTGTGCTTCTGCTTTCTGAAGCATTTCCCCATTTAGAAAATAGTCTCTGCCTAAATTCCTCCTTTCAAAGTGCATAGTCTCACACTTTTTCACAATGTATTTCATTTGCCACTTCTTTGCCCACTCTCCTAGCCTGTCCAAGTCCTTCTGCAGCCCCCCTGCTTCCTCAACACTACCTGTCCCTCTACAGATCTTTGTATCATCTGCAAACTTAGCAACAGTGCCTTCAGTTCCTTCTTCCAGATCATTAATGTATATTGTGAAAAGTTGTGGTCCCAGCACAGACCCCTGAGGTACACCACTAGTCACTGCCTGCCATCCTGAAAATGACCCCTTTATCCCCACTCTCTGCCTTCTGCTAGTCAGCCAATCCTCTATCCATGCCAGGACCTTACCCTTAACACTATAGGCCCTTAACTTATTTAATAATCTCCTATGCGGCACTGTGTCAAAGGCCTTTTGGAAATCTAAATAAATCACATCCACTGGTTCTCCTTTGTCCAACTTCCTTGTTCCCTCCTCAAAGAACTCTCACAGATTTGGCAGACACGACCTCCCTTTGACAAAGCCGTGCAGACTCAGTCCTATTTTACCATGCATTTCCAAGTGCTTCACGATCTCATCTTTAATAACAGACTCTAAAATCTTACCAATGACCGAAGTCAGGCTAACCGCCCTATAATTTCCAACTTTCTACCTCCCTTCCTTCTTAAACATGGGTGTTATATTAGCCACTTTCCAGCCCTCTGGGACCCTTCCTGCTTCCAGTGATTCCTGAAAGATCATCACTAATGCCTCCACAATCTCCTGAGCTATCTCTTTTAGAACCCTAGGTTGTATTCCATCCGGTCCAGGTGACTTATCCACCTTCAGACTTTTCAGTTTCCCTAGAACCTTCTCCTTAGTAATGGTCACTGCACTCACCTCTGCCCCCTGATCCTCCTGGAACTCTGGCATCCCACTGGTATCTTTCATCGTGAAGACTCATGCAAAGTAACTATTCAGTTCGTCTGCCATTTCCTTGTTTCCTATTATTACTTCTCCAGCCACATTTTCTAGTGGTCCAATGTCTATTTTTGCCTCTCCCTTACCTTTTATATACTGAAAAAAATCTCTTCTTATCTTCTTTTATATTACTAGCTAGCTTGCACTCATATTTCATCTTCTCTCCCTTTATGGCTTTTTTTAGTTGTCCTCTACTTACTTTGAAAGGATTCCCAACCCTCTGGCTTCCCACTAATCCTCGCCACTTTGTATGCTTTTTCTTCTGCTTTTATGCTGTCCTTGACTTCCCTCGTCAACCATGGATGCCTTGCCCTCCCTTTAGCATGTTTCTTCCTCCTTGGGATGAATTTCTGCTGTGCCTCCCAAATAACCCCCCAAAACTCCTGCCATTGTTGTTCTACTGTCTTCCCTGCTAGGCTCCTTTTCCAATAACCTCTGGCCAGCTCCTCCCTCATGTCTTTGTAGTTACCCTTATTTAATTGTTACACCATTACATCTGATTCCAACTTCTCCCTTTCAAACTGCAGGGTAAATTCGATCATATTGTGGTCACTGCTCCCTAAGGGTCCCTTCACCTTAAGTTCCCGAATCAAGTCTGCCTCATTACACATCACCAAATCCAGAATTGCCTGTTCCCTAGAGGGCTGTACCCCAAACTGCTCCAAAAAAACATCTTAAACATTCCACAAATTCCTTTTCTTGGGATCCACTACCAACCTGATTTTCCCAGTCCATCTGCATTTTGAAGTCCCCCATGGTTATTGTGATATTGCCTTTTTTACATGCTTTCTCTATCTCCTGATTTATTTTCTGCCCCACATCCTGACTACTGTTGCGGGGCCTGTACATAACTCCCATCAGGGTCTTTTTACCTTTGCGATTCCTCAACTCTACCCACAGAGATTCTATGCCTTCTGATCCTATATCACTCCTTGCTACCGATTTAACTTTGTTCCTTACTAACAATGCCTTCTTTGCCCATCTGCCTGTCCTTTCGATAGGACACATATCCTTGTATATTTAGATCCCAGCCCTGATCCCCTTGCAGCCACGTTTCTATGATGCCCACAACACCGTATCAGCTAATTTCATTGTGCACAACAATGAAATTAGTTCCGTATACTGCGTGCAATAAGGTACAATACCTTTCGTCCTGCATTGACCACCTCCCTTCTCACACTTGTCACCTTTTTTGCTCTGCCTGAGAGTGATGTGGTTCTCTTGATTTTGTTCTCCATTTCCACTTAAGTTATGACACCTCCCCTCCCCCCCACCCCCCACACTAGTTTAGGAGAGGGCAGTACAACAAAATGCTCACCTATTACAATATACTACACTCCCTCACCACTTTAAAAAAACTTATACATGTACTATTTCGCATTTTAATGCAGACTTTCTCAGAATACAGCACAAATTAACAAATATCAACAAGCTTTGGAAATTTAACAGGTTGGGTAACTTATTTGTTACTTGCTACAAAAAAGCTTGGCCTGCGTTTTATTGCTCTTTAGACCTCTTACAAACTAAGATGTTTCTAAGGTCCATTTTCTAAGTTCACAACATACGGCAGCACGGTAGCATTGTGGATAGCACAATCGCTTCACAGCTCCAGGGTCCCAGGTTCGATTCCGGCTTGGGTCACTGTCTGTGCGGAGTCTGCACATCCTCCCCGTGTGTGCGTGGGTTTCCTCTGGGTGCTCCGGTTTCCTCCCACAGTCTAAAGATGTGCAGGTTAGGTGGATTGGCCATGATAAAGTGCCCTTAGTGTCCAAAATTGCCCTTTGTGTTGGGTGGGGTTACTGGGTTATGGGGATAGGGTGGGGTGTTAACCTTGGGTAGGGTGCTCTTTCCAGGAGCCGGTGCAGACTCGATGGGCCGAATGGCCTCCTTCTGCACTGTAAATTCTATGTAATACCGACAAAGATGAGAACGTTTCTTTAATTCGAGAATGTGATGAAACAGCCGAACCTCGGAACTGCCTGCTTTCGCGGTAAGCGACTCACAATGCAAGTTCATTCTTAGCTATACCCTGGTATGAGTCCACAATTTCATTCATTTCAGCGTATTCCATCAACCTGCGGTCTCGTGGGCAACATTGGTTGGACCAACCTCAAAAAACACCTGGTCACAACACGGCGAGGAAAACATTTATTTTACCTTCATCTCTTGTTTTATTCACTTTCAGCCAAAAACGTAACCTGCATTTGTAATTGTAGTCCTCCCTGTTGGGGTCCAATTCTCCCATTTTCCCCATCTTTCCCTTCAATTCCATTGAATTACTTTATTTACACCTCTCACAGGGAGGGTAATAAATTCTTGGCTATTACAACATATAGTATGCCCTGCGCTACACTTATGGTAGTTTTATGAAGATGAGCAGGCGAATTCTCCCCAGTGATCTTTGCAAATATTTGTTCCTCAAACCAATATCACTAAAAATACAGATTATTTGGCCATTATAATGTTGGGGTTTGCAGCTCATTGCACTGCACAGCCTGGCTATCGTGTTTCCTGCATTACAGCATTTCATTGTCTGTGCAACGTTTTGGGACCTCGGGAGGTCGTAAATACAAGGTTTTGTTTAAAACATTAATTTACTGCATTACCATTTACCTCCTTTGCAAGTTATAGCCATAAATATAAGATATGGCATTAGAATATGAATGCTCAATGGATGCAGCAGTGACAAATGAAGAGTCAAGTTCTACTCTACTCACCCCCCAGTTTAAGTGACAGCTTGATTTAGTAATAGCACTCCTGCCCCCACAGTGTCAGAAGGTCATGAGTTCAAACCTCACTCTAGAAACTAGCTCATAATCTCGGCTGACACTTCAGTGAAGCATTGTACTGCTGGAAGTGCTGTCTTTCAGATAAGATGTAAGGGTGAGAAAGATCGCCTAGCACTACTTGAAGTCGGGCTCTCAATGCTGGATATGGCACCTTAGTAAGTGTAGAACAGCAATTGCACTTCAAAACAGTAGTTCATTGTCTGGAATGCACTGCGCAATGCTCCGAGGATGTGGAAGAAGTTATATTAATAAGAGTTACTTCTGAGGTATATTGAATGGGAAATGTCAATTGTTTTCCCAGTGATCGGAGGAGGAAGAGGGTGTGTGGGACAGGGGTGCGGTGGAGGGAAGGAAAAAGAGGTCAAATTGGAGGGGCGAATGAAATATGGGCAGTCACAGATAGCTGTTGGTGCCCAACCATGACCTGCATTTATAGAGCATCTCAAACATTTTGAAAAAATAATTCAGAGCACCCAATTATTTTTTTTTCCCAATTAAGGAGCAATTTAGCGTGACCAATCCACCTAACCTGCACAACTTTGGGTTGTGGGGGCGAAACACAGGCAGGAACGGGGAGAATTTGCAAACTCCACACGGACAGTGATCCGGGGCCGGAATCGAACCCGGGTCTTCAGCGCTGTAGGCAGCAGTGCTAACCCACTGGGACACTCTCAAAAGTTCCAAGGAAATTATAGTGGGAAAAGATTTTGTGCAATCAGTGACAGGAAACATTGCATTGGGAGTAAGCTTAGTTGCAGTTTTTTAGGGCAGCATGGTAGCATTGTGGATAGCACAATTGCTTCACTGCTGCCTCACAGCGCCAGGGTCCCAGGTTCGATTCCGGCTTGGGTCACTGTCTGTGCGGAGTCTGCACATCCTCCCCGTGTGTGCGTGGGTTTCCTCCGGGTGCTCCGTTTTCTCCCACAGTCCAAAGATGTGCAGGTTAGGTGGATTGGTCATGATAAATTACCCTTAGTGTACAAAATTGCCCTTAGCGTTGGGTGGGGTTATGGGAATAGGGTGGAGGTGTTGACCTCGGGTAGGGTGCTCTTTCCAAGAGCCGGTGCAGACTCAATGGGCCGAGTGGCCTCCTTCTGCACTGTAAATTCTATGATAAACGTGGGCAGTTGAAGTGGGATGAAAACGTGCAGACTAAAAGGAGAATTTACCCAATTACTTCCCCTAAGAGACATTAACACACCACAGTTCATTTACACGTGGTCAGTCAGGATCTTTTTTTTAACCATCACCAAAAGTTGAGTTCATGCTATTCAGAATGAAGAAAAAAAGAGGACAGTTACACTTTTCAGTGACTTAATTACGAGGGCATTTATTGTCTCTGTAAACATTCATATAACCTGACATCCTGAGTGGTCATGTGCCAGAAAAAAGTCACAATTCCTCAAGGTGTGTACGACAGCTACATCCTGGGGCAGTCGGAGATCCCTGGCGTCTTCGAGGGAGACCTCAGGTTGGTCCTTGAGGGACCATTTCGGTCCTGGCTAATGGCATCAGCACGGAGTCCGGAGACTGATGCAGAGACCTGATATAATGAAATGAAAAAAATGAAATGAAAATCGCTTATTGTCACGAGTTGGCTTCAATGAAGTTACTGTGAAAAACCCCTAGTCGCCATATTCCGGTGCCTGTTCGGGGAGGCTGGTATGGGAATTGAACCGTGCTGCTGGCCTGCCTTGGTCTGCTTTCAAAGCCAGCGATTTAGCCCAGTGTACCTTGTGCAACATCACTCCAGGCTGATGGGCCTGTGCTGGCACTGTCAGCGGGTCAATATTCAAGGCAGGAGGGTGATGATAACCTGCGTGAGCTGAGCTCTGGTGTTCCTCGCTCTGTGACATAGTCTGACTCTGCTGCACGCTCACACCCATCACCTGCATGTGGAATGCCTGGGGGGGGGGGGGGCAGGTCAGAGGTACAATGTGCTGAACTGGCAGGGGTACAATGTACTGAACTGGCAGGGGTACAATGTACTGAACTGGCAGGGGCACAATGTACTGAATTTGCAGAGGTACAATGTACTAAACTGGCAGGGGCACAATGTACTGAACTGGCAGGGGCACAATGTGCTGAACTGGCAGGGGTACAATGTACTGAACTGGCAGGGGTACAATGTACTGAACTGGCAGGGGTACAGTGTACTGAACTGGCAGGGGTACAATGTACTGAACTGGCAGGGGTACAATGTACTGAACTGGCAGGGGTACAATGTATTGAACCGGCAGGGGCACAATGTGCTGAACTGGCAGGGGTACAATGTACTGAACTGGCAGGGGTACAATGTACTGAACTGGCAGGGGTACAATGTGCTGAACTGACGGGCACAATGTACTGAACTGGCAGGGGTACAATGTGCTGAACTGGCAGGGGTACAATGTGCTGAACTGGCAGGGGCACAATGTGCTCAACCGGCAGGGGTACAATGTATTGAACCGGCAGGGGCACAATGTGCTGAACCGGCAGGGGTACAATGTGCTGAACCGACAGAGGCACAATGTACTGAACCGACAGGGGCACAATGTGCTGAACTGGCAGGGGCACTATGTGCTGAATACCCTCCTACTATACCATTTGATTCTATAGTTCTATGAAATGACCTCAGACACTTCAGAGGACGCAGTCCAAGGGCATCAAATGCCACAGGATGGATTAAGCTGCAGGTTGCCTCCACCTCTGATGTGCACCTTGGGGACACACCGAGACATAGCGTCAGAGCACGGAGGGCTAAGTAGATTGAGAATCACTGAGAGGGCACTTGGGTGGGGGGGGGGGGGGGGGGGGGGGCAAGGGGGGGCAGCACCATAGTGGGCTAGGGACAGTTACGGTCATGATTGTACAACATTAAAGCACGTTACGCCCAAGACATGTGAATCCGCCACGATGTTATTCTGCACTGTGAGCTGGCCTGCAACCCCCTCCCCTTGTTGCCCTCCACCCTCCCCTGGACTCAGTCCTCAGGGCTTGCTGGTCCTTGACCTGCCCCCCCCCCCCCTCCCGCCCCGCCCACCCCTGTAGGGATTCTATGATTGTATGAAGTTGGGAACCCAAATGACAGAGTACAACACTTCAATAAAATGTAACAACTTAACCACATTTGGCAGAGTAAAACTTCCCAATGGGGAACTGTTATCAAACAAACACTGACACTGAGCAATGTTCGGAGGTATTAGGAGATTATAGGTGACCAAAAGCTTGATCTGGAAGGTGGGTGTTATGGAGTATGTGAAAGGAGGGCAGGTAAAGAGATGGAGAGTGGAAAGAAGAAACTCCTGGGCCTCGGACCCAACCAGCCAAAGACAAGATGAAGTGACGTAAACCAGGGATGTGTGAGGGCCCAGGATTGGGGGAGCACGGGGGTCTCGGTGGGTTGTAAAGCTGGATGGAGGGTGCTACAGGGATGGGGGGGGGGGAGGGGGGGAGGCCTGGGGGGGTGGGGTTGGAAGCGCGGGTAAGATTTTTAAAACAGGGATATTGTTGGAAAGGGAGTCAATGCAGATGAGTGAACACGGCGGGAGTGGGTGAAAGGGCTTTACATATAAGTTACAGCACAGAAACAGGCCATTTGACCCAACCAGCCCATGTTGCTGAACTTGAACCTCTTCCCATCCTTCCTCATGGAACTCAGTATTCCCTTCTCCCCAGCAAGTTGGGGGTATTACCCCTGCGGCGCTTACCAAGTGCCTCAGTTCCGGTTGCCTTTTTGAGAGTGAACATGGAGAAGAAGTCAAAACAAAAGTGAAAAGCCATTGTTCTGCAGAGAGGTGAATGAACTTCGCAGAAACTTATTTTCCTCGAATGGCCAGCGCAAGTCGCTGGAGACGGGTCGTGCAAACTGCAGAATGGCGTTTTACCCTGTTGTGCTCCGTTACAGATAAAAGGCATGAAAGATGCAAACTCTCGGCTATTGCTTTTCATCTCAACCCATCATCAATCAAACACGTCTGTCCACATTGCTGGAGCATTGCTTTAGGCTTCGCTGTTGGTGTCTCTGGGGGTTGGGAGGGGGGGGGGGGGGGGTCTGCAACCCAGACCTCAGCTGTTGACACAATCAACTACAAAAACACTCGGAATAATAATTGGGCCCTGAGACTGGAGACTATCAATTAAGTGACTTTTAAGTGAATCTCTCAGTTAAACCTCTCTCTGAAACAATGAAAAGGGAGCAGTACTCCCCGGTCGAATCCACAGCGTTTAAAAGTTTACGTGCCTTCATGTTGTACGTTTTATATTTGATCAAAGTTTTAATATGCTTGTTGCGGCCACAGTGTCAGCCAATCAACAGCACTCGATGATGCCATTAGGTGAACAGCAGATTGTCAGTGGCAGTGATTCACGGTGTGAGTGGCGGATATTTCAGAAATCATTTCATTTTCTCGGGTGATACAGGTGGATGGGCTGAGCAGGAATGACTGGGGGGGGGGGGGGGGGGGGAGGAGAGCAGTATGGACATGTAAAAGAAATAATGTGCAGCGTTACAGGGGATGGGGGGGGGGTATCATGTGTGGACAGGATGGGTTGAATGGCCTCCTTCTGTGCTTTAATAGTTCTGCTGCGCAATAATCAGAAACACCTCAGAACCTGGGGGAGAAAAAAGGCAGCTGTGATTTTGTTGTTAACAAAATTACTGTGGATATTGGAAAGTGGAAATAAAACCCCCAAATAGTGAAAATGTTCGACAGGTCACACTATGTCGGTGGAGAGAGGGGGGGGGGGGGGGGGGGGGGGGGTGCGCGATTCAGCAGCCTCGCTGCGCCCGACTTGACGGGACTCGTCGGACATTGAGTTTCGCGAGAGGCTTCTCGGGAGATTCGTGATGCTCGAAATGTCTCGCAAGATTCAATGGAAACCCGCAAGGTGTCACAATCTAGATCTCGCTCTTGCTGGGAGAGATCCAGGCGCGCATATATATTTTCCTTATTCACCCCGGGGACTGGAGATCCCTGGGTGGTCGAGGGCAGGGTAGCACCCTGGTGTTGCCCATGGCAGCTTGGCACCTTGGCACTGCCACCCTGAAGAGGCAATTTGAGTGAAGGCGGGGGTTCTTGAGGCTGTGATGGGGGTACTGAGGGCGATGAAAGATCAGGCCGCCTTTAAAAATGCCGCCCCGTTCCGCCAGTAGTCTTCATGCACTGGCGAGCAAGTGCCGCCCCCACCCCCCCCCCCCCCCCCCCCCCCCCCCGCCCCGCCCCTGTCTTCCATCCCATCACAGGCTTTCCCTTTTGTTCTTTCCTCCCCCCTAGAGTAAAAAGAATCTAAATTCTCTGGAGTTGAAAAGATGTGAGAGGCTATCTGACTGAACATATTGAATTCTTAGGGGCCTTGAGTGGATAGATGCCAAGAGGCAGGTTTCCCTGGCTGAAGAATCCAGAATTAAAGGGCATAGTCTCTGAATATGGAGTCCGCCATTTGGGACTCAGATGAGGAGAAATATCTTTGCACATCTTTAGAACTTCATGCCTGCCAAGGCTGTGAATACTCGCAGCGCATATATTCAAGATCGCCAGCAATATATGTTTGGACACTAAATTATTCGATAGATACGGAGAAAAGGGCAAGAAAGCATTGATGCAGAAGATCAGTACTGATCTTACTGAATGGCGGAGCAGGCTCGAGGTGCAGTCTGGCCTATACCTACTCTTGTTGCGTGGGGATTGGTTAGCTTGGTTGGCTGGAGGGTGATGTAGAATGACTGCAGCTATTTGGGTTTAATCCCTACATCGGCTGTAGTAGTTCATGAATGAAAATCGCTTATTGTCACGAGTAGGCTTCAATGAAGTTACTGTGAAAAGCCCCTATTCGCCACATTCCGGCGCCTGTCCGGGGAGGCTGGTACGGGAATCGAACCGTGCTGCTGGCCTGCTTTAAAAGCCAGTGAGCTAAACCAGCCCCTCGAAATGAAAATTGCTTATTGTCACGAGTAGGCTTCAATGAAGTTACTGTGAAAAGCCCCTAGTCGCCACATTCCGGCACCTGTCCAGGGAGGCTGGTACGGGAATCGAACCGTGCTGCTGGCCTGCTTGAAAAGCCAGCGATTTAGCTGAGTGAGCTAAACCAGCCGTATATAACCAGGGAAGGCCCTGCTTCCTCACCTTGCACCAGGTCTGAGGAATGGCACCCCTCAAGCTCGGCAAAAAAAACTCTTCAATGGAGAGAGATGCCAATGGCCTTTTGGGATTCTGCCTCGATGCATTATTATTTCATATGTTCTTCCCCGGCCCTATTCTTGCTTCTCATCTGCATTTCCTCTAATATTAGGGGCGGCACAGTAGCACAGTGGTTAGCACTGTCGCTTCACAGCACCAGGGTCCCGGGTTCAATTGCCGCTTGGGTCAATGTCTGTGCGGAGTCTGCACGTTCTCCCCGTGTCTGTGTGGGTTTCCTCTGGGTGCTCCGGTTTCCTCTCACAGTTCAAAGATGTGCAGGTTAGGTGGACCGGCCATGATAAATTGCACCTTAGTGTCCAAAGGGTTAGGTCGGGTTACTGGGCTACGGGGATAGGGTGGAGGCGTGAGCTTGGGTAGGGTGCTCTTTCCAAAGGCTGGTGCAGACCTGATGGACCAAATGGCCTCCCTCTGCACTGTAAATTCTATGATTCAATGATTTACAGTTCTGAAGAGAAGTCTTTAATCTGAAACATTAACTCTGGCCCTGATTTTCACCCCTGGGTCAGGTTCGCAGAGTTAGGTGCTTTACCCACTCTGCTAACCTTTCTTTTTTATAAATTCAGGGTACCCAATTAATTTTTTCCACTTAAGGGGCAATTTAGTGTGGCCAATCCACCTAGCCTGCACATCTTTGGGTTGTGGGGGCGAAACTCACGCAAACACGGGGAGAATGTGCAAACTCCACACGGACAGTGACCCAGGGCCGGGATTGAACCTGGGACCTTGGCGCCGTGAGGCAGCAATGCTATCGCTCTGCTGTCCTGACCTTTATGCCGTTGGATATTAGGTCTAGGGGGAGCGAGCTGAGCGAGGGGATGGATGATCCTAGAGCAAGTGCGGAGCTGCCTGGTGAGGAGGGTGCTGAGGGCGGAGGGTCCTGGGGGCGGAGGGTGCCGGGTGAGGAGGGTGCCAGGGCGGAGGGTGCCGAGGGCGGAGGGTCCTGGGGGCAGAGGGTGCCGGGGTGGAGGGTACCGGGGGTGGAGGGTGCTGGGTGAGGAGGGTGCCGGGTGAGGAGGGTGCCAGGGGCGGAGGGTACCGAGGTAGGAGGCTGCCAGTTGCAGAAGCTGAGCAGGAGGCTTCCGGGTGTGGAAGCTGAGCAAGGCCTGAAGCTGAGCTCCAGCACTATGGTTAATTTGAAAAGAATAATAAAACTTTTTTTAAATCCCTCCAGCCCGCATACCCCACACATCCCTATTCCCCATCCATGCCAATCAATGCCAATTTACAGTCATCACCCATCCCATGGCTCTTTGTACCCTTATATCAGTCCATGCCCCACAATCCACTCCCCATGACCCCTCAAACCTCCGATGCCAATTCGATGCCAGCTCATGCCACCCCATTCCCCCATCCACCACCGTTTGCCCTCAACATGTCCATGTCAACTCACCTATTATCCTTTGACACTTCCTGGACAGCTTTGACATTTCCTGGACAGCTTTGGCACTTCCTGCACAGCTTGAAACTTCCTGGTCCAGCTTGGCTGTCCCTTGACAACTGGACACTTCCTGGGCAGCTTGAAAGTTCCAATGGGTTTGTGTGCAAAATGTACATAAGCATGTTTAATCCCAACAATCCCAAAGGGTGACGTACCTCTCCCAAAGATGTCCTGGAAACAGGTCTAAAGGGGTACCCTAGAGATCCAAACAAACCATCAAGTTTGGACATCCTTTTACCTGGTCTGCTCCGCACATCTTGGAATTTGCGTTGCTAGGATTAAAATATCCCACTTCAGAAGAGGAAGTAATTTAAATGGGCACCACAAATAGTGCATGTGTTAAACCCGGAGCAACTCCAGTCCTGTCCCTGTGAAGATGGGAAATACTACGCTCGGGAGCCACATTTAAAAATTCATCCATTTCTGTGATTTTCACCAGGATAAAGAGACTCCCCATTGTGGCGGAAATCCAGGCCTCTGTTTCTGCTACCTGACCTAGAGAATAATTCTAGCATTTTCTCTTTATTGTGGAAAAAATAAGGTAATTTTGGACAAGGAAAGAATAATGAGTAGCAGTTCATGGAAGGAGCTGTATATTTAAGACACAAGAATAATTTTCTTATAAGTGAAATGAAAGGTGTTTATAAAGCACTTTTCATGACCTCAAGACATTGCAGTTCAAATTGCAGTCAATTAAGTATGTTTGAAGTATAGTCATTTATAATGTAGGACATCCAGCAGCCAAATTCTGCACAGCAAGCTCCCATAAATAGCAATGTGATAACAAAATTGACCAGGTCGCCAATGGGATTGACGAGCGCCAGGGTTGCGGGTTCAATTCTGGCCTGGGGTGACTGTCTGTGCGGAGTCTGCACGTTCTCCCCGTGTCTGCGTGGGTTTCCTCTGGGTGCTCCGATTTCCTCCCACAGTCCAAAGATGTGCAGGTTAGGTGGATTGGCCACGCTAAAATTGCCCCTTCGTGCCGAAAGATGTGAAGGTTAGATGGGGTTTTGGGACACGGGGGTAGGGCAGGGGAGTGAGCCTGTGTAGGCTGCTTTTTTGGAGGGTCGGTGAAGCACTATGGGCCGAATGGCTTCCTTCTCCACTGTAGGGTGTAATATCCCGCACGGTCCCACGCGGTGAGAATGCTTAAAATCCCTGTTCTTCTGGTGGAGTATGAGCTCCCCCGCCAGAGGTGGGGTATCTCAGTTAACCAGTGTATGACAGCAAGACACTAACCAGAACAGGAATCCAGTAGGGAGCTACCGGGATGTGTACATATTATCTGTGTAAATAAAAGTTTATTTCTTATTTTACTCATTGTGGACACCCTATGTCCTAAATAAATAGAGATTTTATGGTGTCTAATATATGGAAATGGCCTCGCAAGCCACTCATTTCAAGGGCAATTAGGGATGGCCAGTGACTCCCAGATCCCATGAAGGGAAATAAAAACTGGATTAAGATAGTCAAAATTCAATTCAGTCCTTGCAGCCGATGGATGGAGAGGGCTTTTGAGCATCCTGGAAGCGGATCTGCTGCCCACATTCTCTGTCATAAAATAGATACATAGAACATACAGTGCAGAAGGAGGCCATTCGGCCCATCGAGTCTGCACCCACCCACTTAAGCCCTCACTTCCACCCTATCCCCATAACCCAATAACCTCTCCAAAACGTTTTGGACATGAAAAGCAATTTAGCGTGGCCAATCCACCTAACCTGCACGCCTTTGGACTGTGGGAGGAAACCGGAGCACCCGGAGGAAAAACACGCAGACACGGGGAGAACGTGCAGACTCCACACAGACAGTGACCCAGCGGGGAATGTTCAAGTATCTTTTTTTCCACATGAAAGTGGCAAGACAAAACAAATAAAAGGTTGTCAAAGTTGCTGCTGATTGTTGCCTAATTGCTTGAAATTCAAAAAATAAAATATGCTGATGGAAAGATTGTCTTTGAGTTAACTTATCACTGAGCACGATCCAAGCTCTTTCTGCTGCACACCCTGATAAAGGACCCTCAAAGTCCCTTTTTTCTCTTTTCTTTCTCCTACTCCATTCAGCCACAAAGCATCACTCCACCTTCAATTACAAGTAATCGGCATTAAAAACCACTTTGGTGTTAACAGTGTTCTCTTGGCAGGAATGAACAGATAATGACCATGTGCTGGAAAGAACCACCAGAAGCTTTTATTCAAAAGCTCACAGAAAAAGAATAGCAGGTAATACGATTTGTCACTGATGTGACAGGGGTGACCCACAAGACATATATTTAATCTTTTTTGTCCATTAAAGTATTAAATACCTTGTGCGGCGATGCATTTCTCAGTTGATAATTAAGGACTAAGTAGTATCCTGAGTGTGAATAGTGAAAAGACGGGTTAAACAAGGAAAACATTTAATATGCGCCTATCCTCGAAATGCACAGTTGTTGCCTTGGCGATGGGCCGATGATAAGAAGGATGATGGGTAACATATAGAATAATGGAGACACACGAGTAGCTCTCAAGTGCAATGGATAGTACGTTCTCCCCTGTTTCATTGATAAACTTGTGTGAATAGCCGTTCCAATTGTCAAAGAATTGATTACACTCTTATGTATGTGGAGGACAAGGGAGAGAATAGTGTGGGTGAGGGCTGGGAAGTGAATTTTTTTTTGTTTATGCGTTTATGGGATGTGGACGTCACTGGTTGGGCCAGCATTTATTACCCATCTCCAGTTGTCCTTCAGAAGTTGATGGTGAGCTGCCTCCTCGAACCGCTGCAGTCCCTGAAGTGTAGGTACACCCACAGTGCAGTGGGTCAGACAGTGTCTGGCCACTTGACTCAAACCAGCTCCCCTCTGAGAAGCAATTGAGCTCCAACGTCGCCTGTAAGGTAAAATGAAAATTGTTGGAGGAGAGAGGCAATGTAATAAAATAATCACTGGAGGATTAAGAGAGTTTACATTAATTTCGAACCTTTCACAATTAAGTTCCAAAGCAGTACATAGTCACTGTGGTGATGCAATGGTTAACGACAGTCAATTTCTGTACAGCAAGGTTGCACAAGCAACAATAAGATAAATGATCAGATAAACGGTTTGCGTGACCTTACTTGAGGAATAATTGGGGAAACTCCCTGCTCGGTTTCAAATAGTGTCATTTAATGTCATTCAAAGACCTGCACCTCCGATAGTACGGCACTCCCTCAATGGTGTATGCAAATGTCAGCCTAGATATTCTACTCAAGTTTCTGCTGGAGTGGGCTTTGTCCCCTCTGCCTTGTGACTCAGAGTCAGATCTTCTCATATTACAGAAACATTGAAGAATACTTTACAGACTTGAATTTTTGAAGCGTATTGACTGTTGCTGTGTGGACCAATGCGACAGCTATTTGCCCACAGCCAGATCCACAGAACGGCAGAGTCCCCCAGCTCTGCTCCTCCCCCTGGGGATTCATCGGGAAGATTTCGCTCTTGCTCAGGTTTATTTTGGATTCCGAGAACTCACTCGCCATTCCGTTATCTTGCCCATGCTGGCTAGGGGGGTTTGAGACACAGAGGAACAGGTAATTCGCACTGAGAGAGATTCTGTGCTCCTGTCATAGAGTGATAGGAAGGTGCTTCGGCTCATCCAGTCTGGTGCCAGTCAAAAACAACCACCAAACTATTCTCATCCCATTTCCCAGCATTTGGCCCATAATCTTGAATGCCTTGGGATCTCTGAATGCTTCTGTAGCCCAGATTGAAGAGATTATCATAGATTATCATAGAATTTACAGTGCAGAGGAGGCCACTCGGCCCATCGAGCCTGCACCGGCTCTTGGATACAGCACCCTACCCAGGGTCAACACCTCCACCCTATCCCCATAACCCAGTAACCCCACCCAACACTAAGGGCAGTTTTGGACACTATGGGCAATTTATCATGGCCAATCCACCTAACCTGCACATCTTTGGACTGTGGGAGGAAACCGGAGCACCCGGAGGAAACCCACGCAGACACGGGGAGAACGTGCAGACCCCGCACAGAGTGACCCAAGTCGGAATTGAACCTGGGACCCTGGAACTGTGAAGCAATTGTGCTATCCACAATGCTACCGTGCTGCCCATGATGTGATGGTAGAGTGATGGCAGTGGCTCACTTGCCAGGGCGAGAAGGAGCAGGGCAACGGGTACCCGTGCCTCCTGCCTCTGTGCAGCGAGAAATATTCAGAGCCGGTGGTGTTCACTGAACACTCACCATAGAATCATAGAATTTACAATGCAGAAGGAGGCCATTCAGCCCATCGTGACAGCACCGGCCCTTGGAAAGAGCACCCCACTTAAACCCATGCCTCCACCCTATCCTTGTAACCCAGTAACCCCACCTAAGCTTTTTGGACACTAAGGACAATTTAGCATGGCCAATCCACCTAACCTGCACATCTTTGGACTGTGGGAGGAAACCGGAGCACCCGGAGGAAACCCACGCAGACACGGGGAGGATGTGCAGCCTCCACACAGACAGTGACCCAAGTCGGGAATGGAACCTGGGACCCTGGAGCTGTGAAGCAATTGTGCTAACCACTGAGCTACCGTGCTGCCCTACCATGGGAGTGCTGAAGTAGTTTCACACACGAGGTGAACATTGGCCCAAACCATCCAATCACCTCCATGAGTTACTTCCATTCTACCCGATCAAAGGCCTTCTCAGTGTCTCGGGGGATAACCACTTCTGGTGTCTCCTCCTGGGGTGCGGCCACAATCACTTTCAGCAAGCTTCTGATGTTCACCGTTAGCTGTCTGCCCTTGACAAACCTGATCTGGTTGTCCATGATTACTTCTAGCAAGCGACTGTCCAATCTGCAGAACTTTGGCGTCAGTATTCAGGAGTGAGATGGGTCTGTATGACCCACACTCCGCCGGGTCTTTGTCTTTCTTGGGATCAGTGAGATCAAGGCCGGTGCCAACGTGGATGGCAGGTATCTTCTCAGCAGCGAGTCATTGAACATCTCCAGCAGGTGTGGGGCCAGTGCTGCCACTTACTTCTTGTGGCAGTCCACCGGGAACTCATCCGGTCCCGGTGCCTTCCCTGACTGCATGGAATTAATGCATTCCATGATCTCTTCCAGTCCGTGGGGTGCTTCCAGTACCTGCCTCTCTTCCTCCCACACAACTGCTGGGTCCAGCCCTTACAGGAACTGTTTTATCTTCGGGTCCCCCTCCGGGGACTGGGGGGTGTACAATCCCCGGTAAAACGTTGCAAAGGCTCCGTTAATCTCATCGGGAGCCATGACCACCCTCCCGTATCCGTCCCTTATCAGTGCTATCTCTCTCGAGGCAGGCTGCTTCCTCAGCTGGTGTGCCAGTAGATGGCTGGCCTTGTCCCTGTGCTCATAAAAGGCCCCGGTCGGGCAGCACGGTGGCGCAGTGGGTTAGCCCTGCTGCCTCATGGGTGCCGAGGTCCCAGGTTCGATCCCGGCCCTGGGTCACTGTCCGTGTGGAGTTTGCACATTCTTACAGTGTCTGCGTGGATTTCACCCCCATAACCCAAAGATGTGCAGGGTTGGTGGATTGGCCACGCTAAATTGCCCCTTAATTGGAAAAAATTATTGGGTACTCTAAATTTTAAAAATAAATAAATAAATAAAATGCCGCAGCGTCTGGCAGAGCTGGTTCACTGCTTTCCCAGTGGAGAGCAGGTCAAATTCCATATGTAGCTTTTCCTCTCAGCCAGCATCTCCATGGTCGGGGCCGTGGATTCCGTCAATTCCCTTCCACGGTGGAGTCGATCAGCTGCTGCCTAGCTGCCCTTTCCTTCCTGCCCCCCCTGAGTACCCTGTACCCTAATATTTCCCCCCTGATCACTACCTTCAGCGCCTCCAAGAATGTAGAGGGAGAGGTCTCTCCGTTCTGATTGCAGGTTACGTTCCCGTCAATGGCTTATGACATTTTTTCGTAGAATGCCTTGTCGGGGAGGAGGGCTGTATCCAGCCTCCATGGGGGAGCTGGGCCTGGCCCAAGTCCAATCTCACATCCACGTAGTGTGGATGTGGTCCGAGCTTACTATTGCTGAGTATTCCGCCCTACTACCCCTGGATTACCTACTACAAAAAGGTCTATGCAGGAGTGGACATGGGAGAAGAAGAACTCCTTCTCTCTCTTGGATGGTTGACCCCCCCACCCGATGAGTTGGCGGGAGTACAGGTCGGCGATTTCTGCCTTGGTCTTTCTAATGAACCCGGTGTCATCCCGCTTTGGGGTGTATATATTTACTTTTTAAAAAGAAAAAAACATTTTATTGAAGGCATTTAAATATATACAATCCCCAAAATACAAAAGCCAACCAAGGCAATGGTTACAAACCCCTCATCCTTCCTGCATCCCCCCCCCCCCCCCCCTCCCCAAACAGACCCCCTCATCTCTCTGCTACCCCGGTCGCAATCTCCCTTTTCCAACTTACCGCCCCCCCCCCCCAAAACAAACCAGCAACCAACAAAAAACAACAATCCCCCCCACCGCCCGCTAACGACTCAATGCTTCTTAAAGAAGTCGATAAACAGCTTCCACCTCGAGGTGAACCACTTCGCCACCCCTCGAATGGTGAACATAAACTCTGCCCAATCCGCTCATCCATACCACTGCTTTGGCGGCACCAGGTCCCACCAACACAGTATATATTAACAAGTATCGCTAACCATTACGTTTTGGCCCCCTGGGTCCGTCACCGTGTCCGTTGCTGTAAAGGCTACTCTTTTGATGAACAGTATGGACACACTCCTTGCCCCAAAGTTGCGAAGCACGTCTGATATATCTGTCCCACCCAGCCTTTCCTTACCCTCAGTCGGTCCTTCTCTCTCTAGTGGGTCTCCTGTTGAAAGACTACGTCAACCCTCAGGCTTTTTAGATGGGCGAAGACTTTGGGTTTTTTTCACCAGTCCATTGAGGCCCCTCACCTTCCAGGTGGCTATTCTGATGGGAGGGGGGGGTTCTGTTTCTCCCCCCTCCTGTGGGGTCAGCCATACTTACCTCATGGACGTGCCGCAGCATGCCGGGCCATCCAAGATGGCCACCATCACCTTTCTCTTTCCGGCCAAGTCCACATGTATCCTGTTGTAACCAGCATTCTACCCGTCCCCCTTCCTGCCCCCCCCCCCCTCCCCTCCGACCCCCCTTCCTTTTACCTCCTTTTGTTTTCCACCTGTCTGATCCACCCTCTCTCCATGTCCCCAAGTACAGTTTCTCCCTTCCCCCTGTGGTTTGTATGGGTCCACATTTTCCTTGGATTCCTTCACTGCTTCTTCCCGAGTTTATTCTTCTGTACAAACTCATTTGCTGCCTCTAGTGTTTTGAAATAACTTTCTTTGTCATTGTACATAACCCATTGTCTTGCCGGGTGTAGCATGCCGAATCGCCCTTTACTTTTAAACGGTGTCATTTTGGCCCCATTAAACTCTGCCTGACCTTTGGTCAGGTTGGCGCCCCAATGTCCTGGTATGTGCGGATTTTGTGTCCTTCCCACTTGCACGACAGCGTGACACTCGCCCAGTTCAGAACTCGTTCCTTGTCTTGAAACTTGTGAAGTTTCAGAATTATTGTCTGCGGTGGTTCCCCTGACTTGGGTTTTTGTTGGAGTGACCTGTGGGCTCGGTCCACTTCTGGGAGCCTGGTGAAGCCCTCCTCCGCGACCAGTTTGCCAAGCATCTTTGAGATAAATTCAGTCGGTTCTTACCCTCTGCGCCCTCCAGTCGCTCGACGATCCATAGGTTCTGCCAGCGGGACCAGTTTCTTGGTTGTCCACCTTCCCCTTTAGCACCTTTTGGGTCGTCTAGCTTTGAGTGAGGCGATCTGCTTGTCCTGGTTAGTGGCTGCCTTCTCCATGTCCCACACTGTTGCCTTTTGAGCCTCCAGTCTCCCCTCTGCTCTGTCCATTGCTCACTTTATGGGGGGCCAGCGCGGCCTCTATTGCCGACTTCATTGTTGACGCGAGGTCCTCCATCGCCGCTTCTCTATGCTTTTTCCGCTCTGCGGAGATGAACTCCCTCAGCTTCTCTGTCAGCGATTGGTTGGGTCCATCATGCTCAGTTCTGGGTCGCCATGCGGGTCCCCCTGTTCTGGGGTGTGGGTTTTCCTCTCTTTGCTCTTGCTGGTCTTGTGGTTTGGCTGCTCGCTCGCTGACATCTCAGTCAGTTGAGTGGTAGGTGGGGGCTACGTTTGGGGTATTTCTTTTGTACCTTTGGTGCCTATGTGATGGGTTAGTCAGGTCTAATAAGAATCTTCTAGGAGAGAGCCACCTTTCGTGCGACCGCTCTGCTCATGGCCGCCACCGGAAGTCACAAAGTTTTATTTGCACTACCCGGCGGGCCCCTACTGGGTTCCTCTCTGGCCGGTGCGTTACTGGCCAAGGTTATGTGCACTGGGTAGAGATTCCCCACCAGCTCGTACTCCGCAAGGTGCACGGGGAAGACAAGCATTCCCTCCCCGTACGGGATATATTACAGACATATTTATGGTACTAACTGTAGACTGTGCCAAAATAAAAACATTTTGCCCTTCGAATAACAGTCCGCATTTCACAAGCAATTCATTGTCCAAACTCTTTTCAGTGGGAAGTAGAGGAACTGGGAAATTGCAGCAGGTGTCGTTTAAATATTTTTTGCTTGGTGTTCAAGGGCCTTAATGGGAGAGCATCAGAAGACATTTACGTTAGGGTAACAATGATTGGGAAAACGCAGCAAAAAGAATTGGGAGCAAAGAATGCTGAAGAAAACCTGCATTATTTACCAATCTCCTCACACCTATTCTGGGCCACTTCCCAAGGTGCTTCACAGGAAAGTTTTCGAGGTGTGCCAATTGAGCTACCCAAGATTTTTGGACAGATGTTCAAACGTTTGGCCAGAAAGGTCAGTTTTAAGGAAAAGCTTGAAGGCGTTTGGGAGCTAGAGAGTCAGAGAGTTTTCAAGAGGAAATTGTAGAGTTTAAAAGAAAAACAACCCAGAACACGCGTATTTATGTTGCGCCTTTCACGACCTCCGGATCATTTTCGAATTGTAGTCACTGTTGTAATATTCGGCGTCTAATTCGTGCGTAGCAAGATTCTGTAAACAACAGTGTGACGGTGGCCAGTTTAAGGCCAAGGGAACTGGAGGCACGGTGGAACAATTAAAATCGGGACAGGCAAGGGGTACAAGAAATGGAGGGGAGCAGAGATTCAGGCCACGGGTATACTTTGTGGCAAAGGGAGAATTCAATAGGATAAGTAGAATTCTGGTTAACATTTGGCAGGAGTTCCACAGCAGCCACTAATGGATCAGGCGCTTGTCAGGACTGATACAAAACTACACATGGCAAACAATCCCCCTTTTGAATCCTGGCTGTTTTGAGAAGGTCGACTGTGATGAGGTTAGCAGTTGGAATGCAATAATTGGCCGCTTCTGCTGGTGTATAATTAACAAGTGTTTCTGTGGGCAAGGGGAATTTGAATGGGGAAAGGTGTGAAAATGAGCCATTTTACCCAAACGTCCAAAGTCAAAGATCTAGCTCCAGGTCAGTTAAGGAGCCCCCCCCCCCCCCCCCCTTCCCCTTCCCCTCCCATGGCTGAATATCCAAGCTAGCCTCATTTACAGAATTGCAGAGGAAGCACACTGGCTGGAATAAGGTGACGAAGAGATGCTGATCCCTATGGAACTGTATCCCAGTGAGAGTCAAAATCCCTCTGTGGTGGGGGGGGGGGGGGGGGGGGGGGATTGTCAAATAAGATTTCCTTCACCCCAGATTTCAGCAAATATTACCCACTGCGGTGTTCACTTGAACGGAAGCCTTTGGGTGGAAGAAAGATGTTGCTTGTTACATGGGCTCCCCATTAAAGAGATCCCCACAGAATCTGAGATATTCATAATCACTCGGCTTCAAGCCTTCTTGCTGCTGACTTCACCATGTGTTTGATGAAGGAGCTTTCCTCGGTCGCTGAAGAGCCCTTGACATAAAACCGTACCTCGGGCATCTGTGCAGAATTTCAATAGGCGCTGTGCATAGATCTTTAGCAGTTCCAACTCGCGTGCTGACTGCTTGATATAAATAAGACACGTTTAACAAGAAAACAGCAGAGAAAAGGAGAGTTGGGCAGCGTCCTGGAGATCCACGTAAAATCACATCTCCCTTTTTAATGGAGTGGAATGCTTTTAATTAGCTGGCTAAAATAAACTGCATTATGCAGCCGTGCCAAATATTGAGTCAATGAACAAATTAACTTTTGTGCAGTAGATCACTGACCAACAGGGCACTGCAGGCTTCCCAGATAAAGGGCTGTTCTCTTGCAGAGCCATGTGTCTGCTCACAGTATAATTAATCTCAACTACTTGCAGCGAAGGCGGGGGGACAGAGAAGGGAAAGAAAGGGGGCATTTGTATTGATGTGCAATGAAAAGAGATTTCATTTGGCTGGGAGAGTTGGTAGATGGAATTGTAATAGGCAGCAGGCGTCTGTATGCACTGATAAGGACAGCCTGTCTGCTAACGGCAGTGAGTGTTGCAAGGAGGGGCGTAGATTACTGCCTGGGCCAGTGATGATATCTGGAGACAACAGGTTCTCCCTTTGTCTGCAAGCATCTGTCAAATCAACTTCAAAAAAAAAGCCCCCAAGGGAGGGAGGGGGCTGCGGCGAATTGGCTGCACAAATCACAGCCGTAGATACTTAAAGCTTTATTCAGTTTTTTGTTCCTCAGTCCCACTGAGTTTACAATGATATTAATCAGCACAAACCCATTCTCGGTCAATTAAATAAGGAGCGAGTCAAGCAAAGATTAACTTATGAAGAGCAGCCTAAATTGATTCAAGACCCGATAGAAAGGTGGGGACCAGAAACAAAAGTGCCAATATTCTTCAATAAAACAGACGGGTGTACCGGAGTATAAAGCAAAAAGGTTGAGGCCAGTGTGTATCTAGTGCACTGATTAAGGGAGCTAGATTCAATTTGTACATTTAGACCAGATGTACCTCTTGGGAAAGTTAAACAAACAAATGCACACATCCCCCACCCATCACCAACACAGCTTCCCTGCTATCAGCAGTAATACATACAGTTTTCAGCATTGTCGTATAGGAATGATAGACATTCAAGGGACATAGACCAGCAAATGATCATTTTATCAAGCATTTTCCTCTGTTATATACAATAGGTTGAGACAGGCAAAAATATCTGTCCTATGTAACAAGATCCAGTGAAACATCCCTGTTATCACTGATAACATGAGGTGGTCCGACTGAAACTTGGTACCAAATTGTTTCTGTCCCTTCGCTGCTATGTGAATAATCTTAGGGCGCGATTCTCCGCTGCCCACGACGGGTTGGAGAATAGCGGGAGGGCGTCCCCGACATTTTTCACGCCCTCCCGCTATTCTCCCCCCCCGCCCCCCCACGGCCGCCCAACGACACGAATTGCTGCTCGCCGTTTTTTACGGCGAACAGCGATTCTCCCCAGGCTGATGGGCCGAGTTCCCAGGCCTTTACGGCCGTTTTTACGGCAGCAAACACACCTGCTTGCTGCCGTCGTAAAAACGGCCGCAACATGCCCGTTCTGGGCATCCAGGGCCCCGATTGGCATGGCCGTACCATGGCCGTGCCAAGGAGGGCATGGGCCCGTGATCGGTGCCCACCGATCACGGGCAGTGCATCCGTTAAGGACGCACTCTTTCTCCCTCCACCGCCCCGCAGGATCAGTCCGCGGGGTGGCTGAGGGACATGATGGCCCTGTGCATGCGCGGCTGACATCATCGTGCGCGTCAGCCGGCGTGACGCTTGGCGCGCGGACTTAGCGACAGTCGCTAAGGCCACGATGCCGTGCTTCACAGGGCCCCGCTGCTAGCCTCAACGGGGGAGGGGGGGGGGGGGAGAGAATCGGGTCCCGGGAGGGGGCGCGGAGGCTGCCGTGAAACACGGCCAGTTTCACGGCAGCCTTTATGATTCGCCGCATTTGCGGAGAATCGCGCCCTTAATATTTGCTCAGCTTTATGGTATTTTAAGAACGATTTCCTACAACTCTCAGCCTTTCTCATCCCGAATCTGACATCAGCTAAGCACAGCCTCTTACCAAACCCAAGGTGGGTAAATGGAGTTAAGATACATATCAGCCGTAGCGAATTCAATGGCGGAACGAGTTCAAGGGGCTGAATGGCCTCCAATTCCTATGTTGCTATGGTCCACTGACCCTGCTTCCTGTACAGCATTAAAAGTAAAAAATGTCTAATTCAGAAACACCCAAGAATAATGGATACAGGGAGTATTTTTTAAAACTCTTTCACACAATGTGGGCATCACTGGCAAGCATTTGTTGCCCGACCTTAATTGCCCTTCAGAAGGTGGTGGTGAGTCACCTTTTTGAACCATAGCAGTCCAATAGAAAGAGGAGGCCATATGGCTACAGGAATTAAATCAAAAGCTTCTGTGGAAAAATAACTTTAATGTACATGTTTCCTTAAAGCCCTCAGCACCTCAGAAACTTCAGAGGCAGAAAGTTATGGGATTGGGAGGCAAAGTTCTAGAACTGAGGGCCTGGGCAGCTAAAAGCATGCCCGTCAATGATGGAGTAATTAAAATTCTGGATGCACTTGAGGGAAGGATCAAAGGAACGCAGAGATCTTAGAGAGTTGTAGTGCTGGAGCAAGTAACAGAAATTGGGAAGGGAATGGCCATGGAAGGATTTGAAAAGAAGGATGAGAATGTTAACATCAAGGTGTTGCCGGACCCAGAGTCAATATGTGTCAAGGGCAGCACGGTAGCATAGTAGTTAGCACTATGGCCTCACAGCGTTAGGGTCCCAGGTTCGATTCCCGGCTGGCTCACTGTCTGTCACGTTCTCCCTGTGTCTGCGTTTCCTCCGGGTGCTCCAGTTTCCTCCCACAGTCCAAACATGTGCAGGTTAGGCGGATTGGCCATGATAAATTGTGCTCGGGCTATATGGGGTTGCTGGGTTACGGGGATAGGGTGGAGGTGTGGGCTTAAGTAGGGTGCTCTTTCCAAGAGCCGGTGCAGACTCGATGGGCTGAATGGCCTCCTTCTGCACTGTAAATTCTATGATTCTATGTGTCAAAGAGCATTGGGTGACCAGTCAATGGGCGGGATTCCCCGGTTCCCCCACCCGGGTATTTATCGGTGGTGCGCCGTTCCCTGTGGCGGGATTCTCTACTCCTGCCTCTTTTCAATGGGATTTCCCCATTGCCCCCGGGAAACCCACAGGCAGGGGGCTCTGAATCCCAATGGAACAGAGAATGCCAATGGCTGGAGAATTATGGGCAAAGGGACCAGTTAGTTAGGATCCAGGTGGCAAAGACTAACTCGGGATCCAGCAAACTTTCTGGCTTCAGGTTTAGTCACCAAATCAAGGGAATCTGGTTTCAATTACTTACTGCTGCTAGATTCTTTTGTATGTGGTAATAGGGAAGGATGTTTGTCAATTATAATTGGTTGCAGGATGATAAATGACGTAATAATGGTAGGTATATTGTATCATGTACCTGAAATAAGAATAGTTATGGATTTTTTCTCTCTCTAGATAATGTGTTTCCTCGCAGGTAAAAATACAATTGTGCCATTGAGAAGCTCACACATAGATCAGTGCACTGGGGGGGATTGCAAAGCCAAATGGTGTACATATAAAATATAGACACCTCGAGGCTTTGTTTGGTGTTGTTTCTCATCCCTCACCGAGTGGTGCGCAAGGCCGACTTTCACCTATTCCCATAGCAGGTTTTCCCAGGAACAGGTCCCTAGCCTGTAGCGTGAGAGGCGCCACTCTTCATCAAGTATGGCTGGACAGGAGTCACCTGCCCTTACCACCTGTGTTTGGCATGTTGGAAAGTGTAGAAGTATTGGGCTCCAATAGCTGGCGAGCAGGGACTAACAACAATAGATGCTCATTTACAATAACTGAGCCGCTCTTACATGCTATGTCTCTGCCCGCGGTTTGGAAGATCTCCAGCGCCCCTGACACAAGACCTCTTTTGTACCCGTGCCATCGAACACATGATCGCACAGGCGACATCTTCCCCATTAAGTTGGGAAAACGGGTAATACTGAGATGTAACAATGTAGTCCAGCAGTCACAAGGATGAACTATTCACTGCATATAAAATTAAACAGGCTTAACAATCTATAACTATTTATTATGTGCAGAATACTGATCGGGCAACTGACACATTGCCCATCACGTCTCTTCCCTTCCATCCCGTTTTAAAACAAAGTCTACTCGTAGACTAATTTATCTGCCTTAAGCAGCCTGAGTGTGTAATTGTGCCAGTCGGCTATGCTGGAGATGTCCTGAGGTTGGTGTCTTCAGTGTGAATGGCATCAGGCGTCCTTGTGGTGTACCATTGGCTGCAGGATTTGCTGTGTTAGCCTCTGGAGGAGTCTCCATTTCCATTGGTGTAAGGGGCCTGGATTGCAGGCTGGATGCACGGGGAATGGTGGTGGTTGATGGTGCTGGTTCAGATACCTGCAATAACTGACCCTGGATTTGTATGTATTGTGCACTATCCGAGGGCTGTTTGGCTGTGGGGCATGGCTGTGTACCTCTGCCATTTTGTTTTGGTCATGTGTGGCCTGGATCCTGACTCGATTGGCCAGGTTCTGGGTGACAAGAGCGTGTGAGCATTTTGAACATAATACCTCTTTCTCCTTTGTCACCACTTCCTAAGGTCACCACTCATGTTGGTTTTGAACTTTGGTTGCAGGAGTTGACCTGGCAAAGGGAATCATGGTCCTGGTGCACCTGGAGAACATGCATTGCGCTGACGATGCCAGACCCTGATCGCTGCATTTCGCAGACTGAGGAATGAGGCAGAGAGATCTGTAAGGTCTCGGGCGCATTTCTCAAGCAGGTGCTTGGCTGAACATATCGCTCTTTCTGCTACTCGCGATGTGCTCAAAGCCCCAGACATGTGGCAAAGTCCCTGAACTCTCTGGGAACAAACTGACAAATGTGGTCTGTCATTATGCGCTGTGTAGGGGTCATTGCTGCTGATTCCCTTATTTTCCTTTTCTTTATATTTTCTCCTTATCATTTTGATCCATGGATGCTTAATGGACATAGATCTTTCAGTCAAGCAGCATAGAGAATGAGGAATTGAAGAAGTTGCAACACAGTATATGATGCTGCTAGCTTTGGACAGCAGAACCAAGACTTCTCGGCACCAAGAGATGGGGTGGGATTCGGTTCGATTGATTGGCTGGTGGCTAATGAATTGGCCAAAAGGCCATAATCTGCCCGGTAACAGGTGGTGATTGGATGCTGCCCGAGCGGGATGAATTCCAGAGAAAGCAGAGTTGAGACCTGGACACACAGGGACAAAGACCTGCTCCCTCTCTGTTTCCCTCTCTCTTTCTTTCTCTCTCTCTCTCTCCCCAGAAAGACTGTGAGTTGCTGTATTTCTGAACCTACAGAGAACCTGAATTAATGAATCTGCAGGGAAACCATTACAGGCAGCAAACAGAGACCTGGATCTGAAAACTACTTTGCAGTAAGGTCTGCTTGAAGACAGCCATCTGAAACAAAGACTCTTTTTCCTTTTACTTATTATTTTCCTCCCCATTGTGTTTGTTTGTCTTGTATGTGTGCATAGAGGGTGTGGGGGGGGGGGGGGGCGTTAAAGTGGGGAGTTAGGAATTAGTTAATAGTTAACCAATTGTATTGGCTGCATTGTTCATTCTAGGTCTTGTTATAAATGAACAGTATCACGGCGCTGAGGTCCCAGGTTCGATCCCGGCTCTAGGTCACTGTCCGTGTGGAGTTTGCACATTCTCCCCGTGTCTGCGTGGGTTTCGCCCCCACAACCCAAAAATGTGCAGAGTAGGTGGATTGGCCACGCTAAATTGCCCCTTAATTGGAAAAAATAATTGGGTAATCTAAAGAAAAAAAAGAAAAAATGAACAGTAATTGTGTTTAAACTTACAAACCTGGTGACTGTAATTATTGGGCAGTTAAGGGTCAAAGACTTTGGGTATTTATCTAAGAATGATTGGTTAATTCAATTGTTTTGCGACTCCAGATCAAATGGGCTGGAATTGACCACGCACTAGCCCAGGATGCCATAACAACTGCAGGATGCCGTGTGGTGAAGTGTCTCTTGAGCTTGCTTATAACTGTGTTGCTCCTCATTTCTGGAGATGGTTGATTTTGAACCAACCAGAGTATAAGTTGACTAGAAACAAGTTCTGCGTACCACTCTATTCAAAAATATTGACTGTTTTGATGGACCATGGGAGATTCAGGACCTATGTAGCATGGTGGTTAGCATCAATGCTTCACAGCTCCAGGGTCCCAGGTTCGATTCCCGGCTTGGTCACTGTCTGTGTGGAGTCTGCACGTCCTCCCCGTGTGTGCGTGGGTTTCCTCCGGGTGCTCCGGTTTCCTCCCACAGTCCAAAGATGTGCGGGTTAGGTGGATTGGCCATGCTAAATTGCCCGTAGTGTAAGGTTAATGGGGGGATTGTTGGGTTACGGGTATACGGGTTACGTGGGTTTAAGTAGGGTGATCATTGCTCGGCACAACATCGAGGGCCGAAGGGCCTGTTCTGTGCTGTACTGTTCTAAAAAAAAAAAAGATACAATGGTTCTTTGCTTTGATGTGGCTTGAGTACATTGCATGGCACACACCTGGATACTTTGTGTTCCATGTCTGCCTACATCGAGGGCCAGTACAGGGAGTCCTTTGCCCTATACCTGGTTTCGTCCAACCCTAGGTACCCGAGGGTTGCTGGGTATAGTACCACTGTAGAGAGGTGTGGATGACGAATCGTTGATCACACAGTATCAACCCGTCTTGTACAGTGAGCTCCTTTAACATAAAGGAGAATGTTTGGAACTCATGGGGAAGCATCTCTGAAGACTCGGGGGGCCACCATTTCATCATGACTTTGTGGAGTTGTCTGTGGAGTCATCATTATGTTCCAGTATTCGATGAGATGAGAGGACCTGAGGTCATGATGTCAATGTCCTCCTCGCGAACCGCCTGGCCAATGGTGGGCTGGATGGCTCTGGAGAGGGCATCAGTATCAGTACCTCCTTCCCGTCACTCAGGTTGTAGGGCTGAAGCCTGAGCATCATCTTTTGGGGTTTTTCACAGTAACTTCGTTGAAGCCTACTCGTGACAATAAGCGATTTTCATTTTTTCATTTCATGTGCTACAGTCGCGCAGAGCAGTGTGAAGTGTTTTTTTAGGATAGTTATAAGTGGCTGATGGGTAACATGGTAGGCAGCACAGTGGCACAGTGGTTAGCACTGCTGCCTCAGCACCAGGGACCTGAGTTTAATTCTTTTTTTAAAAACGCATTTTATTCAAACTTGTATCAACGTAGGTTACAGCAAATAAACACCCCGGGAAACATTCTTCCCAACAATCAACTGTACAGTTTGTACAGATTTTTCTCCTTTTTCACCCCCCCCTCCTCATCACCCCCCCCCCCCCCCACCCCACCCCCCTGCGATGAACAGCTCCTCAAACACGGTCACAAACATCCCCCACCTTTTCTCAAACTCCCCTGCTGAGCCCCTTAACTCATACTTTATCTTCTCTAACTGCAGGAAGTCATACAGATCACCCAACCATGCTGCTACCCCCGGTGGCGATGCCGACTGCCACTCCAGCAAAATTCGTCGCCGTGCAATCAGAGAGGCGAAGGCCAAGACATCGGCCTTCCTCCTCTCCATGAGCTCCGGCTTTTCTGAAACCCCAAATATCGCCACCAAAGGGTCCGGGTCCACTCCCTCCTCCACTATCCTGGCCTAGACCGTGAACACTCCCACCCAGAACCTTCCCAATTTTTCACAACCCCAAAACATGTGCGCATGATTCGCTGGCCCCCACCCACACCTCTCACACTCATCTGCTACCCCCCGAAAGAACCCACTCATTCTCGCCCGAGTCATATGCACCCTGTGCACCACCTTAAACTTTATATATCCTTGCACAAGAGGAGGTCCTGTTTACCCTTCGCAGTGCCTCACTCCATTCTCCCCAATTGATCTCCATTCCCAACTCCGCTTCCCATTTCTCCTTGATCTTCACCACCCGCTCACCTCCCTGCTCCCCCAGCCACTTATATATATATCCCCATTTCTTCCCTCCCATTCCACACCCGGAAGCAGCAGTCGCTCCAGCAGGGTGTACCCTGGCAATCTTGGGAACCCCTTCCAGACCTTTCACGTAAAGACCCTAACCTGTAGATACCTGAACTCACTACCCCTTGGCAGCTCGACCCTCTCCCTTAGCTCCTCCAGACTGGCGAACCCTTCCTCCAAATACAAATCCCTCACCTTGACCAGCCCCACTTCCCTCCACCTCCTGTATACACTATCCATCCCCCCCGGCTCAAACCCATGATTCTCGCACGGCGGCGTTAGCACCGACATCCCTTCCACCCTAAAATGCCTCCTCAGCTGATTCCATATCTTCACTGTGGACTGCACCACTGGGCTCCCTGAATACCTACTCGGAGCCATTGGCAATGCTGCCGTCACCATAGCCCTCAAACTAGACCCCTTACAAGATTCCTCCTCCATCTTAACCCACTCTACCCCTTCTCTTTCCCACCACCGCCGCACCTTGTCCACATTCGCCGCCCAATAATAATGAAGCAAGTTTGGCAACGCCAACCACCCCCTGCTGCCTCTGCCTCTGTAGCCGGGTCCTCCCCACCCTCGGCACCTTCCCCACCCATACAAAATCAGAGATGATTGTGTCCACTTTCTGAAAAAAGGCCTTTTGTATAAAGATCGGGGGAGCCTGAAAGATAAACAAGAACCTCGGCAGAATATTCATTTTCATCACTTGGACCCTCCCCGCCAACGTTAAATGCAGTGTACCCCACCTCTTAAGATGCTTCCTGGCCTCCTCCACCAGCTTCGTTAAGTTCCACTTATGGAGCCCTGTCCATTCCATCGCTATCTGAATCCCCAAGTACCTAAACCTATCCCTCGCTACCGGAAATGGCATCCCCCCCTAAATTAGCCCGCTGTGCCAGCTCATTCACCGGGAATACCTCGCTTTTTCCTATATTCAGCTTGTATCCCGAGAACTCTCCAAACTTCCCCAACAGGCACATAATCCTTCCCATACTCTCCAACGGATCCGAAACATACAGCAAGGGGTCATCGGCACAGAGCGACACCCGAGGCTCCCTCTGTCCCCTCATTATACCTGGGTTTGATTCTGGCCTTGGGGGACTGTCTGTGTGAAGTTCGTTCGTACTCCCAGTGTCTGTGTGGGTTTCCTCTGGGTGCTCCAGCTTCCTCCCACGGTCCATAAATGTGCAGGTTAGGTGGATTGGCCATGTTAAGATTGACCCTCAGTGTTCAGGGATGTGCGGGTTAGGTTACAGCATTACAGGGACAGGGTGGGGCGGATGTGGGAGTGGACATGGGTAGAGTGCTCTTTCAGTGGGCTGAACGGCCTCATTTGGCACTGTCAGGATTCTATAATGATTGGCTTCAACACCTACAGGACTACCATATATGAAGTCATGAAATTTTTGACAAGTGAAAAATGAGGCAAGGAATTTCTTCTCAATTTGGCTAAAATGACTTTGAGTTTCAGTGAGGGCCCTTGATGTGAAGGTTATTGGTCTCCCATTCTAGATGCAGACTACGCCAAGCCCATGCAGGGAGACATCTGTCCTTAGAAGTACAGGGGCTCAAATGTTGAAACTTTTCTAGTACTGGGGGGGCTGAGAATGTCTGCTTGAGCTTGTCGAACACTACAGTATGGTGGTCCTGCCAACACCATTTGATATCTTGATGGAAGAACTGACGAAGGGACCCAGTGACCTCACTGTAACAAGGAATGAACTTGGAAAGATAATTTGTCATCCCAAGGAAACGCTGCAAACAGTGCTTGTCTTGGGAAATGGCCATCTGACGTAGAGCTGTTGTTTTATCTCAATCTGGCTTCACACTATCGGCTGTGTACAAGTGACCCACATTGGAAACCTGGTTGACGCTGAATCTACATTTAGCAGGGTTGAGCTTTAACTTTACGGTCTTGATTCTGTCGAGGACTAAACGCAGACGTGCATTGTGTTCTTGCATTGTACGCCCCAGGGTGCCATCAACGATGATCTCACAAGGTTGTCCTGCAAAGACATAGGCCGTTGGAAGACCTCACTGCCAATGGAGATCCCAAAGGGTATGTGGAAGAAACGGTATCTGCTTAGTAAAGACATGAGTGAACTGAGTTTCGACGATTCTTCATCCAGCGGAATTTGCCACAACCCTCATTTCGCACCCAAGATGCTGAAGACCTTGGCACTGGGCATGTCAGCTATGACCAGTTCTGCCGTCTTCATGGGATGGTGAGGTTCGAGCAGCACCTTGTTCTGGTGGAATGGGTCAATACAGATCCTGATCACGACGTCTTCTTTTTAACTGCAGCCACGATTTCTGAAACCCATTCTGTGGCATCGTCTGTCGGTGCTCTGGCTCAAAGTGTTGTCATGTGGTCCAGTTCATCTTTCTGCCTCATTGCGAGGACAGCTCTGCTCACAGCACAGACCATGGGTGGTACCATGTCATCTTGCATCATTTGATATATTACAGGTAGCGTCCCAATGATGATACAGTTGAATAGGTCTTTATATTTAATAATTTCTGGAGCCTGATGCGGCAGAGTGTGTACATCTGGAGTAAGGTAGATTAACCGCAGTATGATGCTGACCCAAAGACCCATTTTGGTCAATGATATGAAACTGGAAGCTGCCTGCTGTTCAGAGGGTTTGTCCGCCATACACCACAAGGTCAACCTGAGTGTTGGGTAGTGGTGCAGCATATGGGTCGGTTTTTCACAGCAGTGCCTGGGCAGGACGTTGCACGTTGCTCCAGTGTTGATCTTTACTTTTAGTTGTGGCTTGCTGCTGGCAAAGTTTAACATGGCGAAAATCTCACCCTTCTCCATAATGGTGCCGATGCTCTCACAGTCGAGTATTTTTGGCAGCTCAGTGTCTGGGTTACTCTGATTGAACTCCGATTCAGTCTGAACCCTGGAGAAGTGACTGGCTGTGATGTGGCTGGCAGCTTGGTCAGCTTGCTGTGGCTGGGATCTGCAGCATTTCGCAAAATGGTGCCATTTGCCACACTTTTTACAACGTTTACCAAGTGCCAAACATGTAGTTCTGTTCCGTGATTGATGGCCGCCACAGTTGGGGGCAGGGCATGCTCTGGACCGCGGAAGCCTCTGTTTTCCGCCTTAACTCCTTGCTGCTTCATTCTGACCACTTGTTCAGCATACGGATGCTGATCGCACATTCCAACATCAAACCTTTCTTGTGAAGAAGCTGCTTGCGGACAACATCATCACAGACCTCACACACAATGCGATCTCTCACCGGTTCATCGGTAAGGGTGCATTTCTTTACTATTAAAGTCGCAGCGAATTAATAAATAGAGTCAGCAAATATTTGGTTGGTTGCGTTGGAGGCGTGTCTATCCAGTATGAGGTTCTTTGCACAGAAACAGACATAGAAAATAGGAGCAGGAGCAGGCCATTCGGCCCTTTGAACCTGCTCTGCCATTCATTATGATCATGGCTGATTATCAAGTTCAATACCCTGATCCTGCCTTCCCCCCCATGACCCCTTGATTCCTTTAGCCCCAAGCGCCATATCTAATTCCTTCTTGAAATCACACAACGTTTTGGCCTCAATTACACTCTACGGTAGTGAATTCCACAGATTCACCACTCTTTGGGTGAAGAAATTTCTCCTCACCTCCGACCCTTATAGTGGAATATTTTGAGGACATTACCAGTGCGGTAGATAATGGGGAGCCAATGGATGTGGCATATCTGGATTTCCAGAAAGCTTTTGACAAGGTGCCACACAAAAGGTTACTGCATAACATAAAGATGCATGACATTAAGGGGATTGTGGATTAAGGGCACGGATAGAGGATTGGTTAATTAACAGAAAGCAAAGAGTGGGGATTAATGGGTGTTTCTCTGGTTGGCAATCAGTAGCTAGTGGTGTCCCTCAGGGATCCGTGTTGGGCCCACAATTGTTCACAATTTACATAGATGATTTGGAGTTGGGGACCAAGGGCAATGTGTCCAAGTTTGCAGATGACACTAAGATGAGTGGTAAAGCAAAAAGTGCAGAGGATACCGGAAGTCTGCAGAGGGATTTGGATAGGTTAAGTGAATGGGCTAGGGTCTGGCAGTTGGAATACAATGTTGACAAATGTAAGGTTATCCATTTTGGTAGGAATAACAGCAAAAGGGATTATTATTTAAATGATAAAATATTAAAACATGCTGCGGTGCAGTGAGACTTGGGTGTGCTAGTATATGAGTCGCAAAAAGTTGGTTTACAGGTGCAACAGGTGATTAAGAAGGCGAATGGAGTTTTGTCCTTCATAGCTAGAGTGGTGGAGTTTAAGACTAGGGAGGTTATGCTGCAATTGTATAAGGTGTTAGTGAGGCCACACCTGGAGTATTGTGTTCAATTTTGGTCTCCTTACCTGAGAAAGGACGTACTGGCGCTGGAGGGTGTGCAGAGGAGATTCACTAGGTTAATCCCAGAGCTGAAGGGGTTGGATTACGAGGAGATGTTGAGTAGACTGGGACTGTACTCGTTGGAATTTAGAAGGATGCGGGGGGGATCTTATAGAAACATATAAAATTATGAAGGGAATAGATAGGATAGAGGCGGGCAGGTTGTTTCCACTGGTGGGTGAAAGCAGAACGAGGAGCATAGGCTGAAAATAAGGGGAAGTAGATTTAGGACTGAGTTTAGGAAGAACTTCTTCACCCAAAGGGTTATGAATCTACAGAATTCCTTGCCCAGTGAAGCAGTTGAGGCTCTTTCATTAAATAATTTTAAGATAAAGATAGATAGCTTTTTTGAAGAATGAAGAGATTCAGGGTGTTGCTATATTTATCTGGTTATAAATATGGCAGTCAATATGGTCACCTTCCTTGATCCTAATTATGTTTGCTCTAGAGTCGCCAGGTATCTTTCAATGCCGCCACAAGGTTCAAACCCGAATACTGATCAAAGAACCAATGCACAAGTTAGTTCAAAGTCAATACTATTTATTTACACACACAGTACTGTCTACTCATGCACAAAATACTACAAACGAAATTATCTCTAACGCTAACGCCTATACTTAACTTCGGGTGCCCACTCAGTCAGAGGAACAATGGCCGTTGTTCTGATCTGAGGTTGTTGGGTTCGAAGAGGTAGCAGGAGAACAGCTAAGGTCATCCGTCTGGTAGCGAGCGTTGACCTTGGACTTACTTGCTTCTGGTGCAGCTGGTGGGCGGGTCACTCCGCTTTGAGAGCCGAGTCCAAGAGAGCGATTCTCTCTCAGGGCCTTCTTCTTATATCCGAAGCGGCTTCGCGCACTTTTGGGCGGGCCTTGAACTTGGCCGCATCTTGATCACTGGTATTGATCTTGACCAATAAAGGGGTGGGTGCCCTGATGGCTGGGTGTGTCCTAGGTGGCCTTTGGCCTTGCTTTGTTTACGCTTTCGATTTGGGGAACTGGTGCCGGGGTGTCTGGAGCTAGATCGGTTGCTTGAGTGTCTTTCCTTTGTTCTGGGAGATGGGCCATCAATATGTTAATTGACCTACAGTTTCAGTCTCGTCTGGGAGTTGCCTTCTCCAATACGCAGACAGGCTATGTGTCTGCTTGCTTTCTTAACATTGTCCATATTTCCCTACAGTCATTGCAATCATCCATTTTGTATTCTGGAAGTGGCCATCCCAGGTGGCTACAAGGGTTATGGTGTTCGGGCCGGAAAGTGGAGCTGAGTCCACAAAAGATCAGCCATGATCTCATTGAATGGCGATGCAGATTCGAGGGGCCAGATGGCCTACTCCTGCTTCTAGTTCTTAATGCTCTTATATCCTCAAACTATGACCCCCCTAGTTCTGGACTCCGCCACCATCTGGAACATTCTTTCTGAATCTACCCTGTTTAATCCTGTTGGAACTTTGTAAGTTCCTATGAGATCCTCTCTCACTCTTCTAAACTCCAATGAATATAATCCTAACCAACTTAATCTATCCTCATATGGCAGTCCCGCCATCCCAGGAATCAGCCTGGTAAACCTTTGCTGCACTCCCTCCATTGCAAGAGCATCCTTCCTCAGATAAGGACACCAACATTGCACACAATACTCCAGGCGTGGCCTTACCAGCGTCCTGTATAATTGCAGTAAAACATCCCTATTCCTATATTGTTGATGTACCATTGTCAATTTACTCTCTCAATTATTCTTTTGTCTACTATGTACGTACTATGTACGTTCCCTTGGCCGCAGAAAGATACTTTTCACTGTACTTCGGTACATGTGACAAAAAATATCAATGAATCAATCAATATTCAAATCCTCTCGCTATAAAGGCCAACATACAATTTGCCTTCTTTACTACCTGCTAAACCTGTGCGCTTACTTTCAATGACTGATGCATGAGGCCACCAAGGACTCGCTGACTAATCATTCTCTCAATTTACACCAAATAGTCGTCTGCCTTCCTATTTTTGCTACATAATTGGATAATCTCACGTTCATCCATACTGTCCGACATCTGTCATGCATATGCCCACACACTTAGCCTGTCCAAATCATACTCCTCACAGCTCACCCTCCCACCCAGCTTTGTGTCATCTGCAATTTGGAGATAATACACTCAGTTCCCTTGTCCAAATCATTAATATATAATGTGAACAGCCGGGGTCCTAGCACTGATCCCTATGTTACCCCATTAGTCACTGCCTGCCATTGGGAAAAAGACCCATTTATTCCAATGTTTTGCTTCCTGTCTGCTAACCAGCTTTCTATCCATGTCAAGACACTACCCACAATTCCATGTGCTTTAACTTTACATCGTAATCTGCTATGTGAGACCTTGTTGAAGGCCTTCTGAAAGTCTAAATAAACCACATCCACTTGTTCTCCCTGGTCAACTCCACTAGTTACATCCTTTTAAAAAAATTTTTTAGATTACCCAATTATTTTTTCCAATTAAGGGGCAATTTAGCATGGCCAATCCAGCTACCCTGCACATTTTTGGGTTGGGGGGGGGCGAAACCCACGCAGACATGGGGAGAATGTGCAAACTCCACACGGACAGTGACCCAGAGCCGGGATCGAACCTGGGACCTCAGCGCCATGATGCAGCTGCGCTAACCACTAGGCCACCGTGCTGCCCTCACTGGATACATCCTTAAAGAATTCCACTAGATTTGTGAAGAATGATTTCCCTTTCGTAAATCCATGCTGAGTTTGTCTGATTTTACCACTGCTTTCCAAATGCAGTGTTATGAAATCCTTGATAATGAACACAAGCAACTTTACATCGTATTGACGTACGACTCACTAGCCTATAGTTCCCTCTTATCTCTTGACCTCCCTTTTTAAGTAGCTACCCTCCAATCTGTAGGAACCATTCCAGAATCCAAAGAATTTGGAAAATGACCACCAATGGATCTACTATTACTAGGACCACTTCCTTTAGTACTCTCGGATGAGCACCCTGGAGATTTATCAGCCTTTAACCCCATCAATTTCCCCCAAACCATTCTTTATTAATACTAATTTCCTTCAGATCCTCACTAAAACCTGCATTTCTCAGAACTTCTGGTACATTATTAATGTCTTCCTTTTTGAAGACAGAAGCAAAGCACAAATTTAGTTTAGTTCCCCAGCCATTTCTTTGTTCCCCATTATGAATTCCCCCATTTCTGACTATAAGGCGGCTACATTTGTTTTTGTCAATCTTTTTCTCTTTACATACCTAGAGAAACATTTACAGTCAGTTTTGCTGTTCCCGGGCAGCACGGTGGCACAGTGGTTAGCATTGTTGCCTACGGCACTGAGGACCCGGGTTCGAATCCCTGCCCTGGGTCACTGTCCATGTGGAGTTTGTACATTCTCCCCGTGTCTGCGTGGGTTTCGTCCCCACAACCCAAAAAGATGTGCAGGATAGGTGGATTGGCCACACTAAAAAATTGCCCCTTAATTGGAAAAAATAATTGGGTACGCTAAATTTAAAAAAAAAAAAAAAGTTTTGCTGTTCCCGCTAGCTTACTTTCATACTCTATTTTCCCCTTCTTAATCAATCCCTTGGTCTGCCGTTGCTGAATTTCAAACTGCTCCCAATCAGCAGGTCGATTGCTTTTTCTCACCAATTTGCTTTTTCTCTGAATATAATACCATCTCCAATTTCCCTTGTAAGCCATGGTTTGGCAAATTTTCCTTTTCACTCTTGCATCAAATAGGAATAAACAACATTTGGAGTTCACCTATTTGTTCCTTGAATGCCTGCCATTGCCTGTTCATTGTCTTTCCTTTCAGTAATGTTTCCCAATCCGTCATAGCCAACTCATGCCTCATGCCATCATAGTTACCATTATTGAGATTCAGGACCCTGATCCCAGAATCAACTACCTCACTATCCACCTTGATAAAGAATTCTATATTATCGTCACTCGTACCCAAGGGTTCTCCCACAACTAGATTGCCAACTAATCCTTTCTCATTGCTCAATACCCAGTCCAAGATGTCCAAGGGGCTGGTTTAGCTCACTCAGCTAAATCGCTGGCTTTTAAAGCAGACCAAGCAGGCCAGCAGCACGGTTCGATTCCCGTACCAGCCTCCCCGGACAGGCGCCGGAATGTGGCGACTAGGGGCTTTTCACAGTAACTTCATTGAAGCCTACTCGTGACAATAAGCGATTTCCATTCCATTCCAAACCCTTGTTGGTTCCTCAATGTATTGGTCCAGAAAACTGTCCCGTTTACACCCCAGACATTCCTCCTCTATTGTACTGTGACTAATTTGACTCACCCAATCTATATGCAGATTAAATCACCCATAATAACAGATGTTCCTTTAACACATGCATCTCTGATTTTCTGTTGAATGGTATTTCCAACATTACCACTGCAGTTTGGTGGTCTGTATATCACTCCACGAATGGTTTTTGCCCCTTCGCTTTCTTAACTTGACCCATACAGATTCCACATCATCTGTGCTAATATCTTTCTCAATATTATATCAATATCTTCTTCAATCAACAATGCAACTCCATCACATTTTCTTTTCTGTCTGTTCTTCCTCAATAGCCATCAATGTTTAGTTCCCATCCTTGGTCACCTTGATGCCATGTCTCTGTAATCCCCACTATATCATACCCTGGTACACCTATCTGCGCAATTAATTCATCCATTTTATTTGGAATGCTCTGAGTGTTTAGGTACAAAATCTTAAGACTAGTCCTTTTAATGTTCCTTGTCCCTTTTCTACTGTTTTTACTGTGTCTGATTCTGGCCCTTGATTACTCCGGCCATCACTTTTCTTCATCTCCTTGCTGCCATTTTCTCTTGTTCTTGATTCCCCCTGATTTGTGTCCTTACATAGGTTCCCATCCCTCCCCAACTATCTGGCAACCTCCCACTTCCTGCACACATGCTGGTCCGGGAAATTGGAAACATTCCTGGTCTCCCACATGGAGCAAGAAGAGCAGACCACAGCTTAAAGCTTTCCTGCCATGTCTTACCCATTTAAGTTCAATCAATTATTTGATATTAAATAATATTAATTAGTGTTGACTAATATTAACTAGGGCCCTTTTTCTCTGCTCCTTGTTATTATAGAATATATAACTGTGCCCACCCAATCAGCTGTCTGGTTTTCCTGAGATATAAACTTGCAGTATACTTTCTTACGTCTTTTTAGCCACCTGGTTCTGCTCTCAGATTCACTTTTTCTTTATTCCTTTATATTCCCAGCTTCCTTCCCTAACTGTTATCTTGTTCAGTTATTGGAAAACAGTTCCTAATGTCAGTTACTCACCAATCAATTCGCTTTCCTCTTTCCTGTGATGGCAGTCTTGAAATTTTTTCAAACCCAGCGTGCTGCCTAAACAGCTCCTGAGCCTCGGAAAGATCCCAAGTCTCGCATGATGTTCAACCTCCTCCTGCTTACTGGCTACCACTCATAGGTCCAGTTCCTCCCACACTCTTTGGGATCTCTCAAATCCTCTCACGCTCTTCTACAACACCCGGCTGCTCTCGTGCTCTTTTTCAACTCCCAGTTCCTGTTGCGCTCTTTGTGAACTCCTGTCCCCTCTTGCACTCTTTATCTTTATTATAGTCGCAAGTAGGCTTACATTAACACTGCAATGAAGTTATTTGGAAAACCCCCTAGTCGCCACACTCCAGCGCCTATTTGTGTACACAGAGGGAGAATTCAGAATCTCCAGTTCATCAAACAAGCACGTCTTTCGGGACTTATGGGAGGAAACCGGAGCCCCTGGAGGAAGCCCCTGCAGACACGGGAAGAACGTGCAGACTCCACACAGACAGTGACCCAAGCCAGGAATCAAACCCGGTTCCTGGCGCTGTGAAACAACAGTGTTAACCACTGTGCTACCGTGCCACCCTTTTGGAACTCTTGGTTCCTCTTGTGCTCTTTTTAAATTCACGGCACCTCTTGCACTCTTTTCAAACTTCCGGCTCCTCGTGCTGTTTTGAAAGTCTCGGCTCCTCTCACGCTCTTTTCAAACTCCCGGCCCCTCTTGTGCACTTTTAAAATTCACGGCACCTCTTTGTGAATAATGCGAGGGAGTGGGCGAGGGCGTGGGCACAGGGTGGGTGCCCTTTCAGAGAGTCATTGTAGACTGGATGGGCCAAATGACCTCCTTTAGCACTGTAGGGATTCAGTGATTCTTTGATTACAGGCTGGAATCTATTCATGGGTATCAGTTGTTTATCTACAGAATACAGAACATTGTCACTAATGTGTCCGCCAATGTGTTAGAGGCAGGGTGCGGGTTAAGTGGTTTGAATTGACACATGACTAAAACTACAGCAAACAGAAGGTGGGATTCTCCGGCCACGTTTGTCCAGCGACTGGAGGGTCCCGCCCGAGGTCCATTAATTTTTCCATTGTTGGTGCCTCGCTCATGGCATTCTTGCGGCGGCCGGGGGGGGGGGGGGGGGGGGGGGGGGCTGAAGAATTCAGCCCAGAGTCTGTCAAGCAGCTGCACGCAGTGAATGGAGGAGAGTTAAATGCTACAAATTCTATTTCCTGCACGACTTACAGCTCTGCGGCCTGCAGACTTGTTTGACGGGGGAGTGGACCAATCACCTGCATCTGAGGGGCCGGTTTAGCTCACTGGGCTAAATCGCTGGCTTTTAAAGCAGACCAAGGCAGGCCAGCAGCACAGTTCAATTCCCGTACCGGCCTCCCCGAACAGGCGCCGGAATGTGGCGACTAGGGGCTTTTCACAGTAACTTCATTGAAGCCTACTCATGACAATAAGCAAATTTCATTTCATTTGTAAGGTGTATTTGTTTTTTAAATTTAAATTACCCGATTATTTTTTTCCAATTAAGGAACAATTTAGCGTGGATATTTCAGCTACCCTGCACGTCTTTGGGTTGTGGGGGCGAAACCCATGCAAACACGGGGAGATTGTGCAAATTCCATACGGACAGTGACCCGGGCCGGGATCGAACCTGGGTCCTCGGTGCCGTGAGGCAGCAGCGCTAACCACTGCGTCACCGTGCCACCCCGTAGGGTGAAATTTTACCTCATTCAAAACCACTTGTGCAATTGGACTCTTGGTGTTACTCTACATAGTGTACAGAATAATTAACCTTGTTTTCTCATCCTTACATACGCTTCCTTTTTCCTCTTGACAAGACATTCAACTTCTTTTGTAAACCATGGTTCCCTCACACGGCCATTTCCTCCCTGCCTGACAGGGACATACCTATCAAGGACATGCAGTATTTGTTCCTTGAACAAGCTCCACTTTTCATTTGCGCCTTCCCCTGACAGTTTCTGTTCCCATCTTATGCTCCCTAATTCTTGCCTAATCGCATCATAATTACCCCTCCCCCAATTATAAACCTTGCCCAGCCGTATGGCCCTATCCCTCTCCATTGCAATAGTGAAAGATACTGAATTGTGGTCACTATCTCCAAAGTGCTCTCCCACAAACAAATCTAACACTTGACCCGGTTCATTACCCAGTACCAAATCCAATGTGGCCCCCCCACTTGTCGGCCTATCCACATATTGTGTCAGGAACACACTGCACACACTGTACAAAAACTGCCTCATCCGAACTGTTCGACCTATAGAGGTTCCAATCAATATTTGGAAAGTTAATGACAGCTACCCTGAGACCTCCACACCTATCCATAATCTGTTTTTCAATTTCTTCCTCCACATCTCTATTACTATTTGGGGGCCTATAGAAAACTCCTAACGACGTGACCACTCCTTTCCTATTTCTAACTTCGGCCCATATTACCTCAGTAGGCAGATCCCCTTCTAACTGCCTTTCTGCAGCCGTTAAACTATCCTTGATTAACAATGCTACTCCTCCACCTCTTTTACCACCTTCCCTACTCTTACTGAAACACCTATACCCCAGAACTTCCAACAACCATTCCTGGCCCTGTTCTAACCATGTCTCTGTAATGGTCACAACATCGTAGTCCCAAGCACCAATCCACGCGCCAAGTTCATCTGCCTTATGCCAGATGCTCCTTGCATTGAAGTAGACACACTTCAACCCACTTTTCTGTCTGCCGGTACACTCCTGTGACCTTGATACCCTCCTCAGTACCTCACTACTCTCAACGCGGGCTTCTGGACTACAGCTCATTTTCTCAGCCCCCTGACAAATTAGTTTAAACCCCCCCAGAGAGCCGTAACAAATTTCCCTCCCAGGATATTGGTGCCCCTCTGGTTTAGGTGCAAACCGTCCTGGCTGTACAGGTTCCACCTTCCCCAGAATGTGCTCCAATTATCCACGTAATTGAAATCCTCCCTCCTCCACCATCCCTGCAGCCACGTGTTTATCTGCACTCTCTCTCTGTTCCTCGCTTCGCTTGCACGTGGCACCGGCAACAAACCAGAGATGACAACATGGTTTGTCCTGGCTCTCAGCTTCCACCCTAACTCCCTAAATTCCTGTTTTAAATCCCCGTCCCTTCTCTTACCTATGTCATTAGTACCAATGTGTACCACAACTTGTGACTGTTCCACCTCCCCCTTAAGGATTCTGAAAACACGGTCTGAGATGTCACAGACCCTGGCACTCGGGAGGCAACATACCATCCGTGAGTCTCTTTCGTTGCCACAGAACCGTCTCTCTGTCCCTCTAACTATCGAGTCCCCAATAACTATTGCTCTCCTGCTCTCCCTCCTTCCCTTCTGAGCCACAGGGACGGACTCAGTGCTGGAGATCCGTTCACCGTGGCTTACCCCTGGTAGGTCGTCCCCCTCAACAGTATCCAAAACAGTATACTTGTTACTGAAGGGAACGACCACAGAGGATCCCTGCACTCACAGCTTCCTCCAGCCCCTCTCACCGACACCCATCTATCTTGATTTTTGGTGTAACTACATCCCTGAAGCTTCTATCTGACCACCTCTGCCCCCCGAATGATTCGAAGGTCATCCAGCTCCAGCTCCAGTTCCCTAACACGGTTTTTGAGGAGCTGGAGTTGGGTGCACTTCCCACAGGTGAAATCAGCAGGGACACTGACGGCGTCCCTCACCTCAAACAGTCTGCAGGAGGAACATTGCACTGCCTTCCCTGCCATCCCCATTAGATAAAACAAGAAAAAGAAAGAAAGAGCTTACCTGTTATTCACTCTACCCCTTAGGTTAAAGGAGGTGGAAGGGTGGGGGACACTACAAGTGTAGTGTCTAGGGTTTAGGAACTGCCCAACTTAAATACAGGTAAAAATAAAACACTTAACCAGCAATCACTGTGCCCCGCACAAGAATAGCAATCAGCTGTTATAGGCTGCACAAACAATTTAAATCTTTACTACTTACCCAGCAGTCACTCTGTCCTCACTCCGACCGGATTCAGCTGGAAACTCCCAACAGTAAGTTTTTTAAAAATGTACTCCCCTTCTCAGTAAGCACTCACTCAGCAACCAGTGCGCCACGCACGAGAACTGCAATCAGCTGTTATGGGCCCACGCAAACAATTTAAATCTTTACTCCTTACCCAGCACTCACTCTGCCCTCACTCCGACCAGATTCAGCTGGAAAATCTCAACAGTAAGTTTTTTAAAGATTTACTCTCCTTCTCAGCAAGCACTCACTCAGCAACCACTGTGCCCTGCGTGAGAACACCTCAGGGAAAAGAAAAACGACTTACCAGTCACCAGCCAATCACTTACCTGCGGGCTGTGATGTCACGGTTCAACTTCTTTCTACTTCTTCCTGCCCTCGAGTCTCCCTCTTGATCTTTACTCGACTGGGATCCTTACAGTGATTGTTTTTTTTCGTTAGAGGAGGAGGTAGGGAGGGAAACATTGAAGAAGTGTTTGGAGTTTAACTGTCACTTGACAACAGCTCCTCCACAAACCACCTTCTAGATACAGTGGCCGCAATGCACTGATGCAAATTTTCTCCTCAGCAGCCAATCAGCAGCTCTGCTCTGCTGCCCTCTGCTGGATGCTTGCCTTCACTTGAATATGAAGGGTGACTTGCTCAGGTACATGTTCTGGATACAGTGACCGCAATGCACTGATGCAAATTTTCCCCTCAACAGCCAAGCAGCAGCTCCGCTCTGCTGCCCTCTGCTTTGTGGTGAAGTATTTGAACAATCATAATATATAACATTCCAGGTGCGAAACCTCCACAGCAGAAGCAGCAGAGACTATCAATTACTGCTCACTGGCTTCGCACTGAACCTCAAGCTATCAATAAAAAAAAGTGTTGAGTAATAAAGATCACAAATATAAGATGAATCAGTCATTACTTCTGATTCTGGGAGTTGGTTCGCTCAGTTAGCTGGAAGGCTGGTGTGTGACGCGGAGCGATACCTGAGGTGTGGTGACCCTTGGGTTAAATCACCAGCAGTCAGCTCTCTCTAAAAAGCAGCCCATGGTCCTCGGGGACTATACCAACTTTCATTTCACTACTGTTTCCGCAGTCTCTCTGCCCAGTTCATGATGCCTCCTTCATTTCTTCATCCTCTGGAATCCTCTTTACAAGTCCCTTTGCCCCGCCATTCTCAAATGCTGTCCATAAACTTCTTCCTTCCCTCCACTGCCAAACCATTCATCATCCCCTCTACTCTCCTGAACGGTGTATTATTCCTATAATTGCCACCATCCCTCCAACCCCAAGTAAAGCATAAATGTTTCTGTTCACATGAGAAGCTCTGTAGAATGCAAAATAATTTTGGGATGTCCAGAGATGAGAAAGGCTCAATGAAAGTGTAATTTCTTCCTTTCTTAGCCATAGCTCTTAAATCACTGTATCAAATAAAGCACCCTTTAATATCATTCAGAGGGAAACCACATTCACCACTTTAACACTCTCTATAATCAGCATTATAATCTCTGATGTCTCACACTCAGTATTATAATCTCTGATACACACTCTCAGCATTATAATCTCTGATGTCTCACACTCAGTATTATAATCTCTGATACTCACACTCAGCATTATAATCTCTGATGTCTCACACTCAGTATTATAATCTCTGATACACACACTCAGCATTATAATCTCTGATACTCACACTCAGCATTATAATCTCTGATACACACACTCAGTATTATAATCTCTGATACACATACTCAGCATTATAATCTCTGATACACACACTCAGTATTATAATCTCTGATACACACACTCAGCATTATAATCTCTGATACACACACTCAGTATTATAATCTCTGATACACACACTCAGCATTATAATCTCTGATACACACACTCAGCATTATAATCTCTGATACACACACTCAGTATTATAATCTCTGATGCACACACTCAGCATTATAATCTCTGATACTCACACTCAGCATTATAATCTCTGATACTCACACTCAGCATTATAATCTCGGATACACATACTCAGCATTATAATCTCTGATACACACACTCAGTATTATAATCTCTGATGCACACACTCAGCATTATAATCTCTGATACTCACACTCAGCATTATAATCTCTGATAGACACACTCAGCATTATAATCTCTGATACACACACTCAGCATTATAATCTCTGATACACACACTCAGCATTATAATCTCTGATACAAACTCAGCATTATAATCTCTGATACAAACTCAGCATTATAATCTCTGATACACACACTCAGCATTATAATCTCCGATACTCACACTCAGCATTATAATCTCTGATACTCACACTCAGCATTATTATCTCTGATACTCACATTCAGTATTATAATCTCTGATACTCACACTCAGTATTATAATCTCTGATACTCACACTCAGCATTATAATCTCTGATACACACACTCAGCATTATTATCTCTGATACTCACATTCAGTATTATAATCTCTGATACACACACTCAGCATTATAATCTCTGATACACCACACTCAGTATTATAATCTCTGATACACACACTCAGCATTATAATCTCTGATACACACACTCAGCATTATAATCTCTGATACTCACACTCAGCATTATAATCTCTGATACAAACTCAGCATTATAATCTCTGATACACACACTCAGCATTATAATCTCTGATACACACACTCAGCATTATAATCTCTGCTACACACACTCGGCATTATAATCTCTGCTACACACACTCAGCATTATAATCTCTGATACACACACTCAGCATTATAATCTCTGATACTCACACTCAGCATTATAATCTCTGATACACACACACTCAGCATTATAATCTCTGACACACACACTCAGCATTATAATCCCTGATACTCACACTCAGCATTATAATCTCTGATACACACACTCAGCATTATAATCTCTGATACACACACTCAGTATTATAATCTCTGATACACACACTCAGCATTATAATCTCTGATACACACACTCAGTATTATAATCTCTGATACTCACACTCAGCATTATAATCTCTGATACACACACTCAGTATTATAATCTCTGATACTCACACTCACCATTATAATCTCTGACACACACACTCAGCATTATAATCTCTGATACACACATTCAACATTATAATCTCTGATACACACACTCAACATTATAATCTCTGATACTCACACTCAGCATTATAATCTCTGATACTCACACTCAGCATTATAATCTCTGACACACACACTCAGCATTATAATCTCTGATACACACACTCAACATTATAATCTCTGATACACACACTCAACATTATAATCTCTGATACTCACACTCAGCGTTATAACCTCTGATACACCACACTCAGTATTATAATCTCTGATACTCACACTCAGCATTATAATCTCTGATACTCACACTCAGCATTATAATCTCTGATACACACACTCAGTATTATAATCTCTGATACTCACACTCACCATTATAATCTCTGACACACACACTCAGCATTATAATCTCTGATACACACACTCAGCATTATAATCTCTGATACTCACACTCAGCATTATAAACTCTGATACTCACACTCAGTATTATGATCTCCGATACACACACTCAGTATTATAATCTCTGATACACACACTCAGCATTATAATCTCTGATACACACACTCAGCATTATAATCTCTGATACTCACACTCAGGATTATAATCTCTGATACACACACTCACCATTATAATCTCTGATACACCACACTCAGTATTATAATCTCTGATACTCACACTCAGGATTATAATCTCTGATACACATACTCAGCATTATAATCTCTGATACTCACACTCAGCGTTATAACCTCTGATACACCACACTCAGTATTATAATCTCTGATACTCACACTCAGCATTATAATCTCTGATACTCACACTCAGCATTATAAACTCTGATACACACACTCACCATTATAATCTCTGATACACACACTCAGTATTATAATCTCTGATACTCACACTCACCATTATAATCTCTGACACACACACTCAGCATTATAATCTCTGATACACCACACTCAGCATTATAATCTCTGATACACACACTCAGTATTATAATCTCTGATACTCACACTCACCATTATAATCTCTGACACACACACTCAGCATTATAATCTCTGATACACACACTCAGCATTATAATCTCTGATACTCACACTCAGCATTATAAACTCTGATACTCACACTCAGTATTATGATCTCCGATACACACACTCAGTATTATAATCTCTGATACACACACTCAGCATTATAATCTCTGATACACACACTCAGCATTATAATCTCTGATACTCACACTCAGGATTATAATCTCTGATACACACACTCACCATTATAATCTCTGATACACCACACTCAGTATTATAATCTCTGATACTCACACTCAGGATTATAATCTCTGATACACATACTCAGCATTATAATCTCTGATACTCACACTCAGGATTATAATCTCTGACACACACACTCAGCATTATAATCTCTGATACACACACTCAGCATTATAATCTCTGATACACACACTCAGTATTATAATCTCTGATACACACACTCAGTGTTATAATCTCTGATACTCACACTCAGCATTATAATCTCTGATACACACACTCAGTATTATAATCTCTGATACTCACACTCAGCATTATAATCTCTGATACACACACTCAGCGTTATAACCTCTGATACACACATTCAGCATTATAATCTCTGATAGACACACTCAGCATTATAATCTCTGATACACACACTCAGCATTATAATCTCTGATACACACACTCAGCATTATAATCTCTGATACACACACTCTGCATTATAATCTCTGATACACACACTCGGCATTATAATTGCTGATACACACACTCAGCATTATAATCTCTGATACACACACTCAGCATTATAATCTCTGATACACACACTCAGCATTATAATCTCTGATACACACACTCAGCATTATAATCTCTGATACACACACTCAGCATTGTAATCTCTGATACTCACACTCAGCATTATAATCTCTGATACTCACACTCAGCATTATAATCTCTGATACACACACTCAGTATTATAATCTCTGACACACACACTCAGCATTATAATCTCTGATACACACACTCAGCATTATAATCTCTGATACACACACTCAGCATTATAATCTCTGATACACACACTCAGCATTATAATCTCTGATACTCACACTCAGCATTATAATCTCTGCTACACATACTCAGCATTATAATCTCTGATACACACTCTCAGTATTATAATCTCTGATACACACACTCAGCATTATAATCTCTGATACACACACTCAGCATTATAATCTCTGATACACACACTCAGTATTATAATCTCTGATACACACACTCAGTGTTATAATCTCTGATACTCACACTCAGCATTATAATCTCTGATACACACACTCAGTATTATAATCTCTGATACTCACACTCAGCATTATAATCTCTGATACACACACTCAGCGTTATAACCTCTGATACACACATTCAGCATTATAATCTCTGATAGACACACTCAGCATTATAATCTCTGATAGACACACTCAGCATTATAATCTCTGATACACACACTCAGCATTATAATCTCTGATACACACACTCAGCATTATAATCTCTGATACACACACTCAGCATTATAATCTCTGATACACACACTCTGCATTATAATCTCTGATACACACACTCAGCATTATAATTGCTGATACACACACTCAGCATTATAATCTCTGATACACACACTCAGCATTATAATCTCTGATACACACACTCAGCATTATAATCTCTGCTACACACACTCAGCATTATAATCTCTGATACACACACTCAGCATTATAATCTCTGATACACACACTCAGCATTATAATCTCTGATACACACACTCAGCCATGTGTGCCTGGGTGGCACACATGGCCAGCACCACCTCCCACGGTTGAATGTTCGCCTACAACCCCTCCTGCAGACCCTGACTCTGCGATTGCATCTCCATTATAGATGGGGCCGTCTGCTCCAGAAGCCCAAAACCTGTCTGGACGGCAGCTGGTTCCTGGGGTCAGCCCACCCTCCGACCGTCTGCCCCCTTGGGAGTTCCTACCTCCACCTGCTCTACCGGATGTGTGTGCCACACATCAGATAGTGTCCCAGGAGCCACTTCACTAAAGTGCTCAGCCGAGGTAGGTATCTCTGGGGTGGTGGAGGGTGTTGGAGAAGCTGTGACGGACAGTAAGTGACATCCCCGGATTTGAGCTCTGGGATGTCGTGAGGTTTGTTAGGTTGTAGGGGTGGTGGTGGAGTGGGGGTGGTGTAGGTGTTGAGGGTGGTGTGACGAAGTGGTGGTGGTGGTGGGGGGGAGATGATGTGGGTGTGAGGGTGGTGTGGGTGTGGTGTGGGGGTGTGGTGGTGGTGGGGGGTGGGGGGTAGTGGTGGTGGTGGTTGGGGGGTGGTGGGGGGTAGTGGTGGTGGGGGGTGGTGGGGGTAATGGTGGTGGTGGGGGCGGGTGTAGGTGTTGAGGGTGGTGTGGGTGTGGTGTGGGGGTGGGGGGTAGTGGTGGTGGTGGTGGAGGGGTGGTGGGGGTTAGTGGTGGTGGTGGTGGGGGGTAGTGGTGGTGGTGGGGGCGGGGTGGTGGGGGGTGGTGGGGGGGTGGTGGGGGGGTGGTGGGGGGTAGTGGTGGTGGTGGTGGGGGGTAGTGGTGGTGGTGGTGGGGGGGTGGTGGGGGTAGTGGTGGTGGTGGTGGAGGGGTGGTGGGGGTTAGTGGCGGTGGTGGGGGGGGTGGTGGGGGTAATGGTGGTGGTGGGGGCGGGTGTGGTGGGGGGTAGTGGTGGTGGAGGGGTGGTGGGGGTAGTGGTGGTGGGAGGATGGTGGGGGGTAGTGGTGGTGGTGGTGGGGGGTGGTGGGGGTAATGGTGGTGGTGTGGGCGGGTGTGGTGGGGGGTAGTGGTGGTGGAGGGGTGGTGGGGGTAGTGGTAGTGGTGGTGGAGGGGTGGTGGGGGGTAGTGGTGGTGATGGTGGGGGGTGGTGGGGGTAATGGTGGTGGTGTGGGCGGGTGTGGTGGGGGGTAGTGGTGGTGGAGGGGTGGTGGGGGTAGTGGTGGTGGTGGTGGGGGGGTGGTGGGGGGTAGTGGTGGTGGTGGGGGGTGGTGGGGTAGTGGTGGGGGGTGGTGGGGGTAGTGGTGGTGGTGGGGGCGGGGGGGGGTGGGGGTAGTGGTGGTGGTGGGGTGGTGGTGGGGGGTAGTGGTGGTGGTGGGAGCGGGGGGGTGGGGGGTTAGTGGGCGGTGGTGGTGGGAGGTTGTGGGGGGTAGTGGTGGTGGTGGTGGGAGGATGGTGGGGGGTAGTGGTGGTGGTGGTGGGGGGGGTGGTGGGGGTAGTGGTGGTGGTGGGGGCGGGGGTTGGGGGGTTAGTGGTGGTGGTGGTGGGGGGTTGTGGGGGTAGTGGTGGTGGTGGGGGCAGGGGCAGGGGGGTTAGTGGTGGTGGTGGGGGGGTGGTGGGGGTTGTGGTGGTGGGGGCGGGGGGGTGGGGGGTAGTGGTGGTGGTGGTGGTGGTGGGGGGTTGGTGGGGAGTAGTGGTGGTGGTGGGGGGGGGGGGGGGGTTGGGGGGGTAGTGGTGGTGGGGATTGGTGTAGGTGTTGACAGTGGCGGACTGGCCAGGGTGTCAGCTTGCCCGATGGCAAGTGGGCCCCTGATGTAGTGGGCCCCCTATATCAAATACAAATGCAATAAAGAAACAAACACAGACAACTGTTTTAGTAATAAAAAGGAATAAGAAAAAAAAGAGAACAGGACACAAATAAGCAATGCATGAAAAGGAACGAAGCAGGGGAGGTAGTGGAAGGATGTGGAATAGGGGGGCCCGGCTCGGGCATAATTAAGGAAATTCTTTGTTTAGAGCAAGAGTGTGTGAATTTAAAGATAAAGTTACAATCATGATTTGAGATGGTCGGCAACTTCAAAGGATATCAAGCAGTAGTCTTGGTTAAGCCGGTACATTGGTCCGGGGCCCGGAGAGCCAAGAAGGTGCCCGTGAATCTCTGAAGGGCCCTTAAAAATCATAATTAATTAGATAAATAAGTCTCCAACCTCTTTCCTGAGATTTGTATTCTAACTTAATAAAATATAATTGTTTTTAAAAAGAGCAATACCAAATAAAAATGCAATAAAGAAACAAACAAATAATCACTCAGTGTATGAAGGAACGAAGCAGTGTTAAACGGATGTGAAAAGGAGTGGGGGGGGGGGGCTGGTTCACCCGGGTCGGACATAGTTGGAAATCCACGTTTTCAGCAAGAGTGTGTGAATTTAAAGATAAAGTTACAGTTTGTGATTTGAGATGGTCGGCAGCTTGAAAGGATATCAAGCAGTACATAGGGTCGTGAGGTCACCGAAAAGGAGAAGCGGTATCTTTGACCGTGAATCATGAGGTCAAAGATATTGAAGTGATAAGGCATAATCGGTAAACTCAAAGGGTTGCAGGGCAGCACGGTGGCCTAGTGGTTAGCACAACCGCCTCACGGCGCTGAGGTCCCAGGTTCGATCCCGGCTCTGGGTCACTGTCCGTGTGGAGTTTGCACGTTCTCCCCGTGTCTGCGTGGGTTTCGCCCCCACAACCCAAAAATGTGCAGAGTAGGTGGATTGGCCACGCTAAATTGCCCCTTAATTGGAAAAAATAATTGGCTAATCTAAATTTATAAAAAAAAACTCAAAGGGTTGCGACTTGTAGCACTACACTGGTATCAAACTGGACATGTTAACTTTGGTCGTGGGACCATTCTTAATGTCTTACTATAGTCGGACCAAACTTCTAAGTTTCAACAGTTGTCTCAGTTGCTTGCTGGTGTGAACACTGGACAGTGGATTGTCTCCTCTTCTGAAGCTGCATAGGCCACAGTAGTATTGACTAATGAACATAGCCTATTGAAGTGTAAGTAAGTTATTTTATATTTTTTATCAAGTAGGGGTTTATCTGGCGTTCCTTCAAGTTATTCTTGCAATCATCAATATTCATTCTTCCCAATGTGGGCTATTTTTAAATAAGTTTTTATTTCAGGAATATTACCCCTACCAGCATGGAAAAGAAAAAGCATAAATCTGGGTCACTAAAATGCAAAGAACAAAAAGAAGCAGAAAGGAAGGAATCAGCCAAGCGATGCAGGCCTATTACAGAGTTTATAATACCACAAGCACAATCCACATCAATATCCAGTTCTGCAACAAATAATCAAGAAGCACAAAACAATGCTCATGGTGATGATGCAATGACATGCGAGTTACAAGAACAGAGAAGAGCTACTTTGAATGTAGAGACAAATACAAGTGCATCCATTACTAATCAACCCAGGCCCAATATTTCTTCTGGCTTCCTTGTTCCGGTATCTGTACTGCCTGGAGTTGCAACATCTGAACACATAGCTTCAACTAGTGACAGGGAATCAGATATGGGGTGGGGGGGTGGGGGGGGATAGGATAACAGGTGTGTGGGACGGAGGTTGGTGCCAGGGACACGGTGCTGCCTGCTCACCCTGGCCATCCTGAGGAGATTGTGCAGTTTCTTCTGGCATTGTAGGCCGGTCCACATAGTGTTGCTCAAGGGACTCCCCACCTCTGCCACCTGCACCCAGGCCCGGTGGACGATGGCGGCTGGCCATCGGTACAGGGTCACCCGTCTCTCCTTCACGCCGTCTAGCAGGGTCTCCAGTTCCGTGCTGATGAACCTCGGTCCACACGTCTTGCTGCCATCTTGTTGGCCGGGATACTGTGTGTGGGAGTGAAGTGTGCATATGTGGTTGCAGCTTGTCAATCCGGCACTGTTTTTCATTAGAATCAATTGTGTTCCACATGGCACCAGTGCTAGCCGCTCAATGATGGCTGAATCGGCCCAGGTGTGGTGCCAATTTTGCTGTTGTAGAACTCCGCCAATCCTGCCCCGGCGTCAACACTTCGCCTCAGGAACAGAGAATCTAGCCGCATGTCTCTGAGGATGTGGCCAACGTCCATTCATCATCAACTCAAGAGAGTAAACGTGCTGGGGAGCCCTGCACGCTGGTGCACACTGTCCCGGCAGGAGGTGTCCTGGGCACTGGATGTGGAAGCTGGTCAGCTGCTTTTCAAAAAAGCTTGTATAAGATGTCCACGCTTTACTCCTATAAAAGAGGGTGCAGTGAACACACACAGCTTTGTATTTTCGGTAAATTTCCTGTTGGTGGACACTCAACCCCTCAGTTGTGACAGGAGATTTGTGACATCGGCAAACCTGGTGCTGATTTCAGCATCAAGGGACAAGTTGCTGGTAATTCTTGTTCCAAGATATGTGACGCTGTTGCAAACTCCAGGCTGAGATGGTCAGTGTTGATGGAAGGCGGCGTCTCTATATCCTGGCCCGTAACATTATTCTTCCTGACACGGATTGTCAGTCCAAACTCCTTGTCGCATTGGGAGAACCGATCTACACGTTGCTGCAAGTGAACATCAGCCTGGGATAATAGCAGGCCGTCATTAGCAAAGAGCAGCCTACAGACTAGGACTTTACGCAGTTGATCTTGGTGTACTGTCTTGGCAAATTGAGGAACCCCCCATCATCTCTGACACAAAGGTAGGGTCCGGTGCAGCATGGAGAAAAATATCCCAATTGGGGTAGACAGCAGGAGCAGCCCTGCTTTACCCTGCTGCTGATCATGAAAGCTTCTGATGATGTTTCATTGTAACTGACGGAACCATGCGCGTCCTCACAGAAAGAGGAAAAAACACCCAGCAGCCCAGGCAGGCAATGTATCTACTGCAGAAGCTTAAAGAGTCCATCTCTGCTGATAAAAACCAAAGGTTTCTGTCATAATATAGACCAGTATATCATGGTGCAGACACACACACTGATTGACATACAGCAAGACCAATCAACACACACAACACCGCAGCCGATCACCAGTTAGAGCACGCTCACTGTAAAGACAGAGGGCATCAGTTTTCCCGCTCATTCGGGATGCAGCCTCTCAGAAGGACAGAGCTCACAGCTTGCAGCACAGATCCTCACCATGTGCTGAGTGTATAGACTGGTTAGGATAGGCATAGGTCTTTAGTTTAATCTAACATAGTGTCGACCCACAGTGAAAGTATGTTCAACAGTTTCTAGCTTAATAAAATAGTGTACTATTTCAAGTGTTGGTAGCCTGTATGTGTTACTGCTAGGGTAGACGCAGTCTCCACGGATCCAGAGTACCCAACACATCAGACTTGGTTGAAGGCAATGCAGGGTGGTCGGCATTGTTTGTGATACTTCTTCTGTAACTTGCTACAGTGAGAAAATCATATCAACCATTGATCTGTCAGCACTGAAGCCATAATGAGACTCAGGATGGCTTAGTAATACCAAGGCCTGTAGCCGAGTCCAAGCAACGTGAACAAAGACCTGTCCCACGATATTTAACAAGAAGATGCTTTGGTAATGTGATCCCCTTAGGTTTTGCACAAGGTGACTATGTCTGTACGATGCATCTCCTGAGGAACAAGTCTTTCCTTCTAACGGAGACAAATGTTTGCGGGGATGCTGCAGCAGTGATGATTTCCCACTTTTAATGGAATGCTATTATTTCCTGGGGCTTTTCCACAGACAGGGCAGCACGGTAGCATAGTGGTTAGCACAATTGCTTCACAGCTCCAGGGTCCCAGGTTCGATTCCGGCTTGGGTCACTGCCTGTGCGGAGTCTGCACATCCTCCCCGTGTGTGCGTGGGTTTCCTCCGGGTGCTCCGGTTTCCTCCCACAGTCCAAAGATGTGCAGGTTAGGTGGATTGGCCATGATAAATTGCCAATTAGTGTCCAAAATTGCCCTTAGTGTTGGGTGGGGTTACTGGGTTATTGGGATAGGGTGGAGGTGCTGACCTTGGTTAGGGTGCTCTTTCCAAGTGCTGGTGCAGACTCGATGGGCCGAATGGCCTCCTTCTGCACTGTAAATTCTATGGTAATCTATGGTAATAGTCTTGCTGAGCCGTACTATGTTGGGCTCACTGTCCAGCACCTCATGAAAAGAAAGTCTGTGATGAGGGCGGCGTGGTGGCGCAGTGGTTAGCACTGCTGCCTCACGGCGCCGAGGTCCCAGGTTCGATCCCGGCCCTGGGTCACTGTCCGTGTGGAGTTTGCACATCTCCCTGTGTTTGCGTGGGTTTTGCCCCCACAACCCAAAGATGTGAAGGGTAGGTGGATTGGTCACGCTAAATTGCCCCTTAATTGGAAAAGAATGAATTGGGCACTCTAAATTTATTTTTAAAAAAAGGAAAGTCTGAGATGGCGCTGAGAGCTTCTTTAGTGACAATTTTCTCGACTGCACAGAGTTCGAGGTAGTGCTCCACCCACCTTCCATCTGCCTGCTAACTTCAGTGATGATCATTTCAATCTCTGTATTCGGGGGGGGGGGGGGGGGGGGGGCAGGGTGACTTGGTTGCTGCTGGGATTGTTGCTAAGTTGATCCTTTCATACACCCCTCGAGCATCCCGAGGTCCAGCAGCACATTGTAGGCTGTTGCAGAGTTCCAGCCAGTATTGATTGGCACAGTGCTGAGGGGTCTGTTGAAACTTGAGGCTGGCACCTTTGAGAGCATCTAGAGTTTGCTTGCTGGGGACGAGCTTGCAGATCATGAGGGATCTCCTCTTGGTTGCAGTAACTGGCTCCATTTCAGTGTAATTAGCCTCAGATCAGTCAGCATTCCTCTGTTCACCTTTCCTCTACTCAGTGAGGGGGGAGTTTTAGATAGTTTCGCACAGATGGTCCCACTTTATGAGCAGGTGAGAAGGGGTGAACTGGATTCCCTTTATTCAAACTCCTAGGTTGATCTCAACAAAGGTTTAATTTTCTTTCTCATGAGGATATGCCTTCTCAAAATCAGAACGCATTTAACAATTTCAGTTGTGAGAAATAAGGAGCCAACAAAACCAGGTTTCCTTGGGTCGAAGAAAGAACAAATTTATTAACCACTGACCCTAAGCATTCACACTGACACACACACCGACACACTCACACACACTGACACACACACACGAAGCACTCACACACACTGACACACACACACTCACACACATATTGACACACACACACACACACTCACACACTGACACACACACACTGACACATACATTGACACACACACACTGACACACACACGACGCACTCACACACACTGACACACACACACTGACACACACATTGACACACACACACACTCACTCACACACTGACACACACACACTGACACATACATTGACACACACACACTCACACACACTCACACTCACACACTGACACACACACCGACACACACACACACTGACACACACACACTCACACACACATTGACACACACACACACACTGACACATACACTGACACACACATTGACACACACACACACACTCACATTCACACACTGACACACACATTGGCACACACACACACTCACACACACTCACACACTGACACATACACTGACACACACATTGACACACACAGACTCACACTCACACTCACACACTAACACATACACTGACACGCGCACACTGACACACATTTACACACACACACTGACACACACACTGACACATACACTGACACACACATTGACACACACACACTGACACACTCATTGACACACACACACACTCACACACTGACACACACATTGACACACACACACTCACACTCACACTCACACACTAACACATACACTGACACGCGCACACTGACACACATTTACACACACACACTGACACACACACTGACACATACACTGACACACACATTGACACACACACTGACACACTCATTGACACACACACACTCACACACTGACACACACATTGACACACACACTCACACTCACACTCACACACTAACACATACACTGACACGCGCACACTGACACACATTTACACACACACACTGACACACACACTGACACATACACTGACACACACATTGACACACACACACACTCACACACTGACACACTCATTGACACACACACACACTCACACACTGACACACACATTGACACACACACACACACACTCACACACACTGACACATACACTGAAACACACACTCACACACTGACACACACATTGACACACACACACACACTGACACATACACTGACACACACATTGACACACACACTCACACACTGACACACACACGCTGACACACACATTGACACACATGCACTCACACGCACTCACACACTGACACATACACTGACACACACACACACTGACACACACACTGACACACACACACTGACACACACATTGACACACACAGACACACACTGACACATACGCTGACACACACTGACACACACATTGACACCCACATTGACACACACACACACACTCTGACACACACACACACTGACACAAACATTGACACACACACAGATGCTAACACACACACTGGCACACACTGACACACACACTGACACACACACACAGACACACACACACTGACACACACACACTGGCACACACACACACTGACACAAACACACACTGACACACACACACTGACGCACACATTGACACACACAGACACACACTGACACATACGCTGACACACACTGACACACACATTGACACCCACATTGACACACACAC